>NC_090777.1:4755000-5430000 GCF_040054535.1 Antennarius striatus | reverse complement strand
GTGTTTTCACAGAGCAGCAAAAAATTGAGTAAAACTCTTGCTGTCCCACTCCACGGAAATCTTTAGTAAAAGGCGAAAGATTTATACGATCTGAAGTGAAACAAGAGTGATCTATTTTCTATGTACAAGTCACATCTACCCCCTTACGGACAACAACACTTTAAGTCCTGGTTCATCTTTAAAGCATATGAAAACAAACAAATCTCTTTGCGCTCAACTGACAGAAGAAACAACAGATTAAATATGTACATTAGGTAAAATTAATCGGGTTTATTTAATCTCGAGTAATTTTAGAGATCAAATAAACCCCACCTCTGACCTCCAACAAAAGTAATCTTGCACATATATTTTCATTTTTGTTAAAGGACAGAAGTAGAAATTGCAATGTGCCGTGTTGTTGAAGAAGCTGAACAAAAACAGGGCTCAAGATGTTTTATATTACACATTCAGGTGAGCTCTGTTTTCACAGAGCAGCAAAAAATTGAGTAAAACTCTTGCTGTCCCACTCCACGGAAATCTTTAGTAAAAGGCGAAAGATTTATACGATCTGAAGTGAAACAAGAGTGATCTATTTTCTATATGCAAGTCACATCTACCCCCTTACGGACAACAACACTTTAAGTCCTGGTTCATCTTGAAAGCATGTTAAAACAAACAAATCTCTTCACGCTCAACACAGAAGAAACAACAGAATAAATATGTAAATTAGGTAAAATTAATGGGCTTTATTTAATCTCGAGTAGTTTTAGAGATCAAATAAACCCCACCTCTGACCTCCAACAAAAGTAATCTTGCACATATATTTTCATTTTTGTTAAAGGACAGAGGTTGACATTGCAATGTGCCGTGTTGTTGAAGAAGCTGAACTAGTGATGGCAGTTCGACACTGAAGCTTCGGTACACGTTTCAAACCCTAGAACTACACTTCAATAGAACCACTGCTTCGGAGCTTGCTTTGGGGCGGAAGATAGTCACGTGACAATGACGTCCAAAGCAGCAACTGCTTCGTTTCCCGAGGGAACCACCTGACTGGTTCGCGGTCCAAGGATGTCATTCACTGACACGCCTCCTCACCTGTGACAGTTTTGAATGTTAGCGCCAAAAGTCCTTTATATACGCTCTGGAAAATGCACCGTTTGTGGGTTTTTGTCGGAGAGTTGTTGTTGTTGTTGTTATTGCTTTGCGTTGCTTTTTTGGATCATTTGATCATTATGGAGCCAGCCAGGAAGAGAGGTCGTTCTGAAATGTGGGAACACTTCATTCTGATTGCTGCAGATAAGGTAGGTGTACTGTCACATCTGTAATGAAGGAAGTTACATGTCTAACAGTAACTAGCTACAGCTATGGTCTTCCATCCGTGTATATTGATTAATGATAATAAATTATGCTGTTAATGTAACAGCTTTATAGAGTCAAACTGTATTATTATTAACAAATAACTTTCTGTCCAGGTCCAGTGCTTGGTGTGTTCTGCTGAGCTGAAGTATCATGGGAATACTTCCTCCATGATTAGGCACTTCACTGCCAAACATGGAGCTGCTGGAAATCAGGGGACCGCAAATCAAGGTTGGCTATATTATTATATTATTAGACACACTAACACAATGTGGTCTGGCTGTGTTTCATGAGTCGTAGGCCAGCTTAACTTAAGTGAAGTTTCACATCAATCTTCTTGTATTATTTTAATCATTTACTTATTTCTATTTGTCATAGTGGACCGGAAGCGAGAGCTGGATGAAGCTCTGGTAAATATGGTGGTGAAAGACTCACAGCCTTTTTCCATCGAGGATGACTGTGGCTTCAAGGAGTTTGTGGGATTGCTTGATCCCACATACGTTCTTCCATCCAGGTGAGCTCTCAAGAGCACGGTGCTTCAGAGATATGAGGAGAAGACCAAGGCCAAGGCTGTCATGGCGAGGGTGGAGGCTGTGAGTCTCACTGCTGACATGTGGACATCCATTAACATGGAGGCCTATCTTGCAGTGACCTGCCACTACATGGAGGACCCGATGAAGCTGGACACAGTGCTCCTGGGAGTGGTGCCGTTCCCTGAAGCACATACTGCAGCTAACATCAGTGCAGCCACAAGATCTCTGATGGAGGAATGGAGCCTTGAGGGAAAAGTGACCTCAATTGTGACTGACGCAGGAGCCAATATGCTTGCTTCTGTCAGAATGCTTAACTTGAGACATGCACTCTGTTTTGCACATTCTTTGAATCTGGTCGTTAAAAAGTCTCTGGATGCAACCCCTGGCCTCAACGAACTACGCACAAGGGCACGGAAGGTGGTGTCTTTCTTTAGAGCCAGCACAACAGCCAAAGAAAAGCTGAAAGAAGTTCAAGAGCAGATGGGCATTCCTGTCAAAAAACTCATTCAAGAGGTGGACACACGCTGGAACAGCACCTTCCTCATGCTGCAACGCTTATACGAAGAGAGACAGTCAGTGGGTGCAGCTCTGGCAACACTAAAAAATGATGTCATCCCACTGTCTTCTGATGAATATGACACGACAGCAACATGCCTCCAATTACTTTCCCCCTTTCACCAGGCAACGGTCGAACTCTCTGAGGAAAAGAGAGTGTCAGTGTCCAAAGTGATCCCAATGGTAAAAATGCTTATGTTGTATTTGTTTGACACTACGGGAAAAACAACCCATGAAACAGCGAAACAACTGGGACAAAACTTAGTGTGTATGATGCAAAATAAATTTGAGACCGCGGAAAGCCAAACGGCACTGACAATGTCGACGCTGCTGGATCCAAGATTTAAAACTATTAGATTCTACAATCAAGGACAGGCCCAGGCAGCAGTGAGGCGACTGACAGCACAGTGCTTCGAATGTATAAGGAACAAAACCACCCTCCCCACAGTCTCTGAGGAACAGCCCTCCACATCGGCTCAACCAGCAACTGCTGAAACTCTAACATCAACAAGTAATATTATGAATAGTATTTTTTTTCTAATAAGTTAAAATGCTGATGATTGTTGTCGTGTTTGTCTCTCAGATAGGAACCTTTGGGAAACGCTGGATCGAGATGCTTCGGATGCAAGGAGGGCAAGGAATGCGACTGCAGACGCAACTGTGGAGGTGCAGCGGTACTTGACCGAACCACCACTGGCCAGGTCAGAAGACCCAGTGGATTACTGGAAGAACCACCAGAGTGTTTATCCTAATTTGTTTAAACTGGCGAAAAAAATTTTATGCACACCTGCTTCATCTGTTCCATGTGAACGAGTCTTCTCCAAATGTGGAGAAATTGTCACCAAGAAAAGAAACAGACTTAACCCAAATACTGTTGAAAAAATTATGTATCTAAATAAAAATCTTTGACCACCCTCATCCCAAATTATCAGCCCTTCCATAGTTGCACAAGCACACCCAACCAATACCAGATTTTCCCTGCATTCTCTACTCAACAACACTCCACACATTTGTCAATTATTATAAGTGCATAGAATATAATATTTAGTCTAGGGTATATCAACATTTAAAATGAAAGATACTTTAAGTGCAAGCAAAAAGGAGGTGATTGTGCATGTGTGTAGCTGAAAGCTTCTTGTCAAACGAACTTGCAGTGCAGGGTTTGAACTTTGCCAGGAGAGGTCACTATAACTGAAACTTCGATGAATGAACCCATTTTCAAACCAGTTGGCTCAAGTGATTCAGTGCTTCACAAAAGCTTCATTTGCCCATCACTAAGCTGAACAAAAACAGGGCTTAAAATCTTTTATATTACACATTCAGGTGAGCTCTGTTTTCACAGAGAAGCAAAAAATTGAGTAAAACTCTTGCTGTCCCACTCCACGGAAATCTTTAGTAAAAGGCGAAAGATTTATACGATCTGAAGTGAAACAAGAGTGATCTATTTTCTATATACAAGTCACATCTACCCCCTTACGGACAACAACACTTTAAGTCCTGGTTCATCTTGAAAGCATGTTAAAACAAACAAATCTCTTTGCACTCCACTGACAGAAGAAACAACAGATTATATATGTACATTAGGTAAAATTAATCGGGTTTATTTAATCTCGAGTAATTTTAGAGATCAAATAAACCCCACCTCTGACCTCCAACAAAAGTAATCTTGCACATATATTTTCATTTTTGTTAAAGGACAGAGGTTGACATTGCAATGTGCCGTGTTGTTGAAGAAGCTGAACAAAAACTGGGGTTAAATCTTTTATATTACACATTCAGGTGAGCTCTGTTTTCACAGAGCAGACAAAAATTTGAGTAAAACTCTTGCTGTCCCACTCCACGGAAATCTTTAGTAAAAGGCGAAAGATTTATACGATCTGAAGTGAAACCAGAGTGATCTATTTTCTATGTACAAGTCACACCTACCCCTTTACGGACAACGACACTTTAAGTCCTGGTTCATCTTGAAAGCATGTTAAAACAAACAAATCTCTTTACGCTCGACTGACAGAAAAAACAACAGATTAAATATGTACATTAGGTAAAATTAATCGGGTTTATTTAATCTCGAGTAGTTTTAGAGATCAAATAAACCCCACCTCTGACCTCCAACAAAAGTAATCTTGCACATATATTTTCATTTTTGTTAAAGGAAAGGGGTTGACATTGCAATGTGCCGTGTTGTTGAAGAAGCCGAACAAATATGGGTATTAAAAAATTTTATATTACACATTCAGGTGAGCTCTGTTTTCACAGAGCAGCAAAAAATTGAGTAAAACTCTTGCTGTCCCACTCCACGGAAATCTTTAGTAAAAGGCGAAAGATTTATACGATCTGAAGTGAAACAAGAGTGATTTATCTTCTTTTACAGAAGTCACATCTACCCCCTTACGGACAACAACACTTTAAGTCCTGGTTCATCTTGAAAGCATGTTAAAACAAACAAATCTCTTTGCGCTCAACTGACAGAAGAAACAACAGATTAAATATGTACATTAAGTAAAATTAATCGGGTTTTTTTAATCTCGAGTAATTTTAGAGATCAAATAAACCCCACCTCTGAGCTTCAACAAAAGTAATCTTGCACATATATTTTCATTTTTGTTAAAGGACAGAGGTTGACATTGCAATGTGCCGTGTTGTTGAAGAAGCTGAACAAAAACAGGGCTCAAGATCTTTTATATTACACATTCAGGTGAGCTCTGTTTTCACAGAGCAGCAAAAAATTGAGTAAAACTCTTGCTGTCCCACTCCACGGAAATCTTTAGTAAAAGGCGAAAGATTTATACGATCTGAAGTGAAACAAGAGTGATCTATTTTCTATGTACAAGTCACATCTAGCCCCTTACGGACAACAACACTTTAAGTCCTGGTTCATCTTGAAAGCATGTTAAAACAAACAAATCTCTTTGCGCTCAACTGACAGAAGAAACAACAGATTAAATATGTACATTAAGTAAAATTAATCGGGTTTTTTTAATCTCGAGTAATTTTAGAGATCAAATAAACCCCACCTCTGAGCTTCAACAAAAGTAATCTTGCACATATATTTTCATTTTTGTTAAAGGACAGAGGTTGACATTGCAATGTGCCGTGTTGTTGAAGAAGCTGAACAAAAACAGGGCTTAAAATCTTTTATGTTACACATTCAGGTGAGCTCTGTTTTAACAGAGCAGCAAAAAATTGAGTAAAACTCTTGCTGTCCCACTCCACGGAAATCTTTAGTAAAAGGCGAAAGATTTATACGATCTGAAGTGAAACAAGAGTGATCTATTTTCTATGTACAAGTCACATCTAGCCCCTTACGGACAACAACACTTTAAGTCCTGGTTCATCTTGAAAGCATGTTAAAACAAACAAATCTCTTTACGCTCGACTGACAGAAAAAACAACAGATTAAATATGTACATTAGGTAAAATTAATCGGGTTTATTTAATCTCGAGTAGTTTTAGAGATCAAATAAACCCCACCTCTGACCTCCAACAAAAGTAATCTTGCACATATATATTCATTTTTGTTAAAGGAAAGGGGTTGACATTGCAATGTGCCGTGTTGTTGAAGAAGCCGAACAAATATGGGTATTAAAAAATTTTATATTACACATTCAGGTGAGCTCTGTTTTCACAGAGCAGCAAAAAATTGAGTAAAACTCTTGCTGTCCCACTCCACGGAAATCTTTAGTAAAAGGCGAAAGATTTATACGATCTGAAGTGAAACAAGAGTGATCTATTTTCTATGTACAAGTCACATCTACCCCCTTACGGACAACAACACTTTAAGTCCTGGTTCATCTTGAAAGCATGTTAAAACAAACAAATCTCTTTGCGCTCAACTGACAGAAGAAACAACAGATTAAATATGTACATTAGGTAAAATTAATCGGGTTTATTTAATCTCGAGTAATTTTAGAGATCAAATAAACCCCACCTCTGACCTCCAACAAAAGTAATCTTGCACATATATTTTCATTTTTGTTAAAGGACAGAGGTAGACATTGCAATGTGCCGTGTTGTTGAAGAAGCTGAACAAAAACAGGGCTTAAAATCTTTTATATTACACATTCAGGTGAGCTCTGTTTTCACAGAGCAGCAAAAAATTGAGTAAAACTCTTGCTGTCCCACTCCACGGAAATCTTTAGTAAAAGGCGAAAGATTTATACGATCTGAAGTGAAACAAGAGTGATCTATTTTCTATGTACAAGTCACATCTACCCCCTTACGGACAACAACACTTTAAGTCCTGGTTCATCTTGAAAGCATGTTAAAACAAACAAATCTCTTTGCGCTCAACTGACAGAAGAAACAACAGATTAAATATGTACATTAGGTAAAATTAATCGGGTTTATTTAATCTCGAGTAATTTTAGAGATCAAATAAACCCCACCTCTGACCTCCAACAAAAGTAATCTTGCACATATATTTTCATTTTTGTTAAAGGACAGAGGTAGACATTGCAATGTGCCGTGTTGTTGAAGAAGCTCAACAAAAACAGGGCTTAAAATCTTTTATATTACACATTCAGGTGAGCTCTGTTTTCACAGAGCAGCAAAAAATTGAGTAAAACTCTTGCTGTCCCACTCCACGGAAATCTTTAGTAAAAGGCGAAAGATTTATACGATCTGAAGTGAAACAAGAGTGATCTATTTTCTATGTACAAGTCACATCTACCCCTTTACGGACAACAACACTTTAAGTCCTGGTTCATCTTGAAAGCATGTTAAAACAAACAAATCTCTTTGCGCTCAACTGACAGAAGAAACAACAGATTAAATATGTACATTAGGTAAAATTAATCGGGTTTATTTAATCTCGAGTAATTTTAGAGATCAAATAAACCCCACCTCTAACCTCCAACAAAAGTAATCTTGCACATATATTTTCATTTTTGTTAAAGGACAGAGGTAGAAATTGCAATGTGCCGTGTTGTTGAAGAAGCTGAACAAAAACAGGGCTTAAAATCTTTTATATTACACATTCAGGTGAGCTCTGTTTTCACAGAGCAGAAAAAAATTGAGTAAAACTCTTGCTGTCCCACTCCACGGAAATCTTTAGTAAAAGGCGAAAGATTTATACGATCTGAAGTGAAACAAGAGTGATCTATTTTCTATGTACAAGTCACATCTACCCCCTTACGGACAACAACACTTTAAGTCCTGGTTCATCTTGAAAGCATGTTAAAACAAACAAATCTCTTTGCGCTCAACTGACAGAAGAAACAACAGATTAAATATGTACATTAGGTAAAATTAATCGGGTTTATTTAATCTCGAGTAATTTTAGAGATCAAATAAACCCCACCTCTGACCTCCAACAAAAGTAATCTTGCACATATATTTTCATTTTTGTTAAAGGACAGAGGTAGACATTGCAATGTGCCGTGTTGTTGAAGAAGCTCAACAAAAACAGGGCTCAAGATGTTTTATATTACACATTCAGGTGAGCTCTGTTTTCACAGAGCAGCAAAAAATTGAGTAAAACTCTTGCTGTCCCACTCCACGGAAATCTTTAGTAAAAGGCGAAAGATTTATACGATCTGAAGTGAAACAAGAGTGATCTATTTTCTATATACAAGTCACATCTACCCCCTTACGGACAACAACACTTTAAGTCCTGGTTCATCTTGAAAGCATGTTAAAACAAACAAATCTCTTTGCGCTCAACTGACAGAAGAAACAACAGATTAAATATGTACATTAGGTAAAATTAATCGGGTTTATTTAATCTCGAGTAATTTTAGAGATCAAATAAACCCCACCTCTGACCTCCAACAAAAGTAATCTTGCACATATATTTTCATTTTTGTTAAAGGACAGAGGTTGACATTGCAATGTGCCGTGTTGTTGAAGAAGCTGAACAAAAACAGGGCTTAAAATCTTTTATATTACACATTCAGGTGAGCTCTGTTTTCACAGAGCAGCAAAAAATTGAGTAAAACTCTTGCTGTCCCACTCCACGGAAATCTTTAGTAAAAGGCGAAAGATTTATACGATCTGAAGTGAAACAAGAGTGATCTATTTTCTATGTACAAGTCACATCTACCCCCTTACGGACAACAACACTTTAAGTCCTGGTTCATCTTGAAAGCATGTTAAAACAAACAAATCTCTTTGCGCTCAACTGACAGAAGAAACAACAGATTAAATATGTACATTAGGTAAAATTAATCGGGTTTATTTAATCTCGAGTAATTTTAGAGATCAAATAAACCCCACCTCTGACCTCCAACAAAAGTAATCTTGCACATATATTTTCATTTTTGTTAAAGGACAGAGGTAGACATTGCAATGTGCCGTGTTGTTGAAGAAGCTCAACAAAAACAGGGCTTAAAATCTTTTATATTACACATTCAGGTGAGCTCTGTTTTCACAGAGCAGCAAAAAATTGAGTAAAACTCTTGCTGTCCCACTCCACGGAAATCTTTAGTAAAAGGCGAAAGATTTATACGATCTGAAGTGAAACAAGAGTGATCTATTTTCTATGTACAAGTCACATCTACCCCTTTACGGACAACAACACTTTAAGTCCTGGTTCATCTTGAAAGCATGTTAAAACAAACAAATCTCTTTGCGCTCAACTGACAGAAGAAACAACAGATTAAATATGTACATTAGGTAAAATTAATCGGGTTTATTTAATCTCGAGTAATTTTAGAGATCAAATAAACCCCACCTCTAACCTCCAACAAAAGTAATCTTGCACATATATTTTCATTTTTGTTAAAGGACAGAGGTAGAAATTGCAATGTGCCGTGTTGTTGAAGAAGCTGAACAAAAACAGGGCTTAAAATCTTTTATATTACACATTCAGGTGAGCTCTGTTTTCACAGAGCAGAAAAAAATTGAGTAAAACTCTTGCTGTCCCACTCCACGGAAATCTTTAGTAAAAGGCGAAAGATTTATACGATCTGAAGTGAAACAAGAGTGATCTATTTTCTATGTACAAGTCACATCTACCCCCTTATGGACAACAACACTTTAAGTCCTGGTTCATCTTGAAAGCATGTTAAAACAAACAAATCTCTTTGCGCTCAACTGACAGAAGAAACAACAGATTAAATATGTACATTAGGTAAAATTAATCGGCTTTATTTGATCTCGAGTAGTTTTAGAGATCAAATAAACCCCACCCTTGACCTCCAACAAAAGTAATCTTGCACATATATTTTCATTTTAGTTTAATGACAGAGGTAGACATTGCAATGTGCCATGTTGTTGAAGAAGCTGAACAAAAACAGGTCTCTAGATGTTTTATATTACACATTCAGGTGAGCTCTGTTTTCACAGAGCAGCAAAAAATTGAGTAAAACTCTTGCTGTCCCACTCCACGGAAATCTTTAGTAAAAGGCGAAAGATTTATACGATCTGAAGTGAAACAAGAGTGATCTATTTTCTATGTACAAGTCACATCTACCCCCTTACGGACAACAACACTTTAAGTCCTGGTTCATCTTGAAAGCATGTTAAAACAAACAAATCTCTTTGCGCTCAACTGACAGAAGAAACAACAGATTAAATATGTACATTAGGTAAAATTAATTGTCTTTATTTAATCTCGAGTAGTTTTAGAGATCAAATAAACCCCACCTCTGAGCTTCAACAAAAGTAATCTTGCACATATATTTTCATTTTTGTTAAAGGACAGAAGTAGAAATTGCAATGTTCCGTGTTGTTGAAGAAGCTGAACAAAAACAGGGCTTAAGATCTTTTATATTACACATTCAGGTGAGCTCTGTTTTCACAGAGCAGCAAAAAATTGAGTAAAACTCTTGCTGTCCCACTCCACGGAAATCTTTAGTAAAAGGCGAAAGATTTATACGATCTGAAGTGAAACAAGAGTGATCTATTTTCTATGTACAAGTCACATCTACCCCCTTACGGACAACAACACTTTAAGTCCTGGTTCATCTTGAAAGCATGTTAAAACAAACAAATCTCTTTGCGCTCAACTGACAGAAGAAACAACAGATTAAATATGTACATTAGGTAAAATTAATCGGCTTTATTTAATCTCGAGTAGTTTTAGAGATCAAATAAACCCCACCTCTGACCTCCAACAAAAGTAATCTTGCACATATATTTTCATTTTAGTTTAATGACAGAGGTAGACATTGCAATGTGCCGTGTTGTTGAAGAAGCTGAACAAAAACAGGGCTTAAAATCTTTTATATTACACATTCAGGTGAGCTCTGTTTTCACAGAGCAGCAAAAAATTGAGTAAAACTCTTGCTGTCCCACTCCACGGAAATCTTTAGTAAAAGTCGAAAGATTTATACGATCTGAAGTGAAACAAGAGTGATCTATTTTCTATGTACAAGTCACATCTAAACCCTTACGGACAACAACACTTTAAGTCCTGGTTCATCTTGAAAGCATGTTAAAACAAACAAATCTCTTTGCACTCCACTGACAGAAGAAACAACAGATTAAATATGTACATTAGGTAAAATTAATCGGCTTTATTTAATCTCGAGTATTTTTAGAGATCAAATAAACCCCACCTCTGAGCTTCAACAAAAGTAATCTTGCACATATATTTTCATTTTTGTTAAAGGACAGAGGTTGACATTGCAATGTGCCGTGTTGTTGAAGAAGCTCAACAAAAACAGGGCTTAAAATCTTGTATATTACACATTCAGGTGAGCTCTGTTTTCACAGAGCGGCAAAAAATTGAGTAAAACTCTTGCTGTCCCACTCCACGGAAATCTTTAGTAAAAGGCGAAAGATTTATACGATCTGAAGTGAAACAAGAGTGATCTATTTTCTATGTACAAGTCACATCTACCCCCTTATGGACAACAACACTTTAAGTCCTGGTTCATCTTGAAAGCATGTTAAAACAAACAAATCTCTTTGCGCTCAACTGACAGAAGAAACAACAGATTAAATATGTACATTAGGTAAAATTAATCGGGTTTATTAAATCTCGAGTAATTTTAGAGATCAAATAAACCCCACCTCTGACCTCCAACAAAAGTAATCTTGCACATATATTTTCATTTTAGTTTAATGACAGAGGTAGACATTGCAATGTGCCGTGTTGTTGAAGAAGCTGAACAAAAACAGGGCTTAAAATCTTTTATATTACACATTCAGGTGAGCTCTGTTTTCACAGAGCAGCAAAAAATTGAGTAAAACTCTTGCTGTCCCACTCCACGGAAATCTTTAGTAAAAGGCGAAAGATTTATACGATCTGAAGTGAAACAAGAGTGATCTATTTTCTATGTACAAGTCACATCTACCCCCTTACGGACAACAACACTTTAAGTCCTGGTTCATCTTGAAAGCATGTTAAAACAAACAAATCTCTTTGCGCTCAACTGACAGAAGAAACAACAGATTAAATATGTACATTAGGTAAAATTAATCGGGTTTATTTAATCTCGAGTAATTTTAGAGATCAAATAAACCCCACCTCTGACCTCCAACAAAAGTAATCTTGCACATATATTTTCATTTTTGTTAAAGGACAGAGGTAGACATTGCAATGTGCCGTGTTGTTGAAGAAGCTCAACAAAAACAGGGCTTAAAATCTTTTATATTACACATTCAGGTGAGCTCTGTTTTCACAGAGCAGCAAAAAATTGAGTAAAACTCTTGCTGTCCCACTCCACGGAAATCTTTAGTAAAAGGCGAAAGATTTATACGATCTGAAGTGAAACAAGAGTGATCTATTTTCTATGTACAAGTCACATCTACCCCTTTACGGACAACAACACTTTAAGTCCTGGTTCATCTTGAAAGCATGTTAAAACAAACAAATCTCTTTGCGCTCAACTGACAGAAGAAACAACAGATTAAATATGTACATTAGGTAAAATTAATCGGGTTTATTTAATCTCGAGTAATTTTAGAGATCAAATAAACCCCACCTCTAACCTCCAACAAAAGTAATCTTGCACATATATTTTCATTTTTGTTAAAGGACAGAGGTAGAAATTGCAATGTGCCGTGTTGTTGAAGAAGCTGAACAAAAACAGGGCTTAAAATCTTTTATATTACACATTCAGGTGAGCTCTGTTTTCACAGAGCAGAAAAAAGTTGAGTAAAACTCTTGCTGTCCCACTCCACGGAAATCTTTAGTAAAAGGCGAAAGATTTATACGATCTGAAGTGAAACAAGAGTGATCTATTTTCTATGTACAAGTCACATCTACCCCCTTATGGACAACAACACTTTAAGTCCTGGTTCATCTTGAAAGCATGTTAAAACAAACAAATCTCTTTGCGCTCAACTGACAGAAGAAACAACAGATTAAATATGTACATTAGGTAAAATTAATCGGCTTTATTTGATCTCGAGTAGTTTTAGAGATCAAATAAACCCCACCCTTGACCTCCAACAAAAGTAATCTTGCACATATATTTTCATTTTAGTTTAATGACAGAGGTAGACATTGCAATGTGCCATGTTGTTGAAGAAGCTGAACAAAAACAGGTCTCTAGATGTTTTATATTACACATTCAGGTGAGCTCTGTTTTCACAGAGCAGCAAAAAATTGAGTAAAACTCTTGCTGTCCCACTCCACGGAAATCTTTAGTAAAAGGCGAAAGATTTATACGATCTGAAGTGAAACAAGAGTGATCTATTTTCTATGTACAAGTCACATCTACCCCCTTACGGACAACAACACTTTAAGTCCTGGTTCATCTTGAAAGCATGTTAAAACAAACAAATCTCTTTGCGCTCAACTGACAGAAGAAACAACAGATTAAATATGTACATTAGGTAAAATTAATCGGGTTTATTTAATCTCGAGTAGTTTTAGAGATCAAATAAACCCCACCTCTGAGCTTCAACAAAAGTAATCTTGCACATATATTTTCATTTTTGTTAAAGGACAGAAGTAGAAATTGCAATGTTCCGTGTTGTTGAAGAAGCTGAACAAAAACAGGGCTTAAGATCTTTTATATTACACATTCAGGTGAGCTCTGTTTTCACAGAGCAGCAAAAAATTGAGTAAAACTCTTGCTGTCCCACTCCACGGAAATCTTTAGTAAAAGGCGAAAGATTTATACGATCTGAAGTGAAACAAGAGTGATCTATTTTCTATGTACAAGTCACATCTACCCCCTTACGGACAACAACACTTTAAGTCCTGGTTCATCTTGAAAGCATGTTAAAACAAACAAATCTCTTTGCGCTCAACTGACAGAAGAAACAACAGATTAAATATGTACATTAGGTAAAATTAATCGGCTTTATTTAATCTCGAGTAGTTTTAGAGATCAAATAAACCCCACCTCTGACCTCCAACAAAAGTAATCTTGCACATATATTTTCATTTTAGTTTAATGACAGAGGTAGACATTGCAATGTGCCGTGTTGTTGAAGAAGCTGAACAAAAACAGGGCTTAAAATCTTTTATATTACACATTCAGGTGAGCTCTGTTTTCACAGAGCAGCAAAAAATTGAGTAAAACTCTTGCTTTCCCACTCCACGGAAATCTTTAGTAAAAGGCGAAAGATTTATACGATCTGAAGTGAAACAAGAGTGATCTATTTTCTATGTACAAGTCACATCTAAACCCTTACGGACAACAACACTTTAAGTCCTGGTTCATCTTGAAAGCATGTTAAAACAAACAAATCTCTTTGCACTCCACTGACAGAAGAAACAACAGATTAAATATGTACATTAGGTAAAATTAATCGGCTTTATTTAATCTCGAGTATTTTTAGAGATCAAATAAACCCCACCTCTGAGCTTCAACAAAAGTAATCTTGCACATATATTTTCATTTTTGTTAAAGGACAGAGGTTGACATTGCAATGTGCCGTGTTGTTGAAGAAGCTCAACAAAAACAGGGCTTAAAATCTTGTATATTACACATTCAGGTGAGCTCTGTTTTCACAGAGCGGCAAAAAATTGAGTAAAACTCTTGCTGTCCCACTCCACGGAAATCTTTAGTAAAAGGCGAAAGATTTATACGATCTGAAGTGAAACAAGAGTGATCTATTTTCTATGTACAAGTCACATCTACCCCCTTACGGACAACAACACTTTAAGTCCTGGTTCATCTTGAAAGCATGTTAAAACAAACAAATCTCTTTGCGCTCAACTGACAGAAGAAACAACAGATTAAATATGTACATTAGGTAAAATTAATTGTCTTTATTTAATCTCGAGTAGTTTTAGAGATCAAATAAACCCCACCTCTGAGCTTCAACAAAAGTAATCTTGCACATATATTTTCATTTTTGTTAAAGGACAGAAGTAGAAATTGCAATGTTCCGTGTTGTTGAAGAAGCTGAACAAAAACAGGGCTTAAGATCTTTTATATTACACATTTAGGTGAGCTCTGTTTTCACAGAGCAGCAAAAAATTGAGTAAAACTCTTGCTGTCCCACTCCACGGAAATCTTTAGTAAAAGGCGAAAGATTTATACGATCTGAAGTGAAACAAGAGTGATCTATTTTCTATGTACAAGTCACATCTACCCCCTTACGGACAACAACACTTTAAGTCCTGGTTCATCTTGAAAGCATGTTAAAACAAACAAATCTCTTTGCGCTCAACTGACAGAAGAAACAACTGATTAAATATGTACATTAGGTAAAATTATTCGGCTTTATTTAATCTCGAGTAGTTTTAGAGATCAAATAAACCCCACCCTTGACCTCCAACAAAAGTAATCTTGCACATATATTTTCATTTTAGTTTAATGACAGAGGTAGACATTGCAATGTGCCGTGTTGTTGAAGAAGCTGAACAAAAACAGGTCTCTAGATGTTTTATATTACACATTCAGGTGAGCTCTGTTTTCACAGAGCAGCAAAAAATTGAGTAAAACTCTTGCTGTCCCACTCCACGGAAATCTTTAGTAAAAGGCGAAAGATTTATACGATCTGAAGTGAAACAAGAGTGATCTATTTTCTATGTACAAGTCACATCTACCCCCTTATGGACAACAACACTTTAAGTCCTGGTTCATCTTGAAAGCATGTTAAAACAAACAAATCTCTTTGCGCTCAACTGACAGAAGAAACAACAGATTAAATATGTACATTAGGTAAAATTAATCGGGTTTATTAAATCTCGAGTAATTTTAGAGATCAAATAAACCCCACCTCTGACCTCCAACAAAAGTAATCTTGCACATATATTTTCATTTTAGTTTAATGACAGAGGTAGACATTGCAATGTGCCGTGTTGTTGAAGAAGCTGAACAAAAACAGGGCTTAAAATCTTTTATATTACACATTCAGGTGAGCTCTGTTTTCACAGAGCAGCAAAAAATTGAGTAAAACTCTTGCTGTCCCACTCCACGGAAATCTTTAGTAAAAGGCGAAAGATTTATACGATCTGAAGTGAAACAAGAGTGATCTATTTTCTATGTACAAGTCACATCTAAACCCTTACGGACAACAACACTTTAAGTCCTGGTTCATCTTGAAAGCATGTTAAAACAAACAAATCTCTTTGCACTCCACTGACAGAAGAAACAACAGATTATATATGTACATTAGGTAAAATTAATCGGCTTTATTTAATCTCGAGTAGTTTTAGAGATCAAATAAACCCCACCCTTGACCTCCAACAAAAGTAATCTTGCACATATATTTTCATTTTAGTTTAATGACAGAGGTAGACATTGCAATGTGCCGTGTTGTTGAAGAAGCTGAACAAAAACAGGGCTTAAAATCTTTTATATTACACATTCAGGTGAGCTCTGTTTTCACAGAGCAGCAAAAAATTGAGTAAAACTCTTGCTGTCCCACTCCACGGAAATCTTTAGTAAAAGGCGAAAGATTTATACGATCTGAAGTGAAACAAGAGTGATATATTTTCTATGTAAAAGTCACATCTACCCCCTTACGGACAACAACACTTTAAGTCCTGGTTCATCTTGAAAGCATGTTAAAACAAACAAATCTCTTTGCGCTCAACTGACAGAAGAAACAACAGATTATATATGTACATTAGGTAAAATTAATCGGCTTTATTTAATCTCGAGTAGTTTTAGAGATCAAATAAACCCCACCTCTGACCTCCAACAAAAGTAATCTTGCACATATATTTTCATTTTAGTTTAATGACAGAGGTAGACATTGCAATGTGCCGTGTTGTTGAAGAAGCTGAACAAAAACAGGGCTTAAAATCTTTTATATTACACATTCAGGTGAGCTCTGTTTTCACAGAGCAGCAAAAAATTGAGTAAAACTCTTGCTGTCCCACTCCACGGAAATCTTTAGTAAAAGGCGAAAGATTTATACGATCTGAAGTGAAACAAGAGTGATCTATTTTCTATGTACAAGTCACATCTAAACCCTTACGGACAACAACACTTTAAGTCCTGGTTCATCTTGAAAGCATGTTAAAACAAACAAATCTCTTTGCACTCCACTGACAGAAGAAACAACAGATTAAATATGTACATTAGGTAAAATTAATCGGCTTTATTTAATCTCGAGTATTTTTAGAGATCAAATAAACCCCACCTCTGAGCTTCAACAAAAGTAATCTTGCACATATATTTTCATTTTTGTTAAAGGACAGAGGTTGACATTGCAATGTGCCGTGTTGTTGAAGAAGCTCAACAAAAACAGGGCTTAAAATCTTGTATATTACACATTCAGGTGAGCTCTGTTTTCACAGAGCGGCAAAAAATTGAGTAAAACTCTTGCTGTCCCACTCCACGGAAATCTTTAGTAAAAGGCGAAAGATTTATACGATCTGAAGTGAAACAAGAGTGATCTATTTTCTATGTACAAGTCACATCTACCCCCTTATGGACAACAACACTTTAAGTCCTGGTTCATCTTGAAAGCATGTTAAAACAAACAAATCTCTTTGCGCTCAACTGACAGAAGAAACAACAGATTAAATATGTACATTAGGTAAAATTAATCGGGTTTATTAAATCTCGAGTAATTTTAGAGATCAAATAAACCCCACCTCTGACCTCCAACAAAAGTAATCTTGCACATATATTTTCATTTTAGTTTAATGACAGAGGTAGACATTGCAATGTGCCGTGTTGTTGAAGAAGCTGAACAAAAACAGGGCTTAAAATCTTTTATATTACACATTCAGGTGAGCTCTGTTTTCACAGAGCAGCAAAAAATTGAGTAAAACTCTTGCTGTCCCACTCCACGGAAATCTTTAGTAAAAGGCGAAAGATTTATACGATCTGAAGTGAAACAAGAGTGATCTATTTTCTATGTACAAGTCACATCTAAACCCTTACGGACAACAACACTTTAAGTCCTGGTTCATCTTGAAAGCATGTTAAAACAAACAAATCTCTTTGCACTCCACTGACAGAAGAAACAACAGATTATATATGTACATTAGGTAAAATTAATCGGCTTTATTTAATCTCGAGTAGTTTTAGAGATCAAATAAACCCCACCCTTGACCTCCAACAAAAGTAATCTTGCACATATATTTTCATTTTAGTTTAATGACAGAGGTAGACATTGCAATGTGCCGTGTTGTTGAAGAAGCTGAACAAAAACAGGGCTTAAAATCTTTTATATTACACATTCAGGTGAGCTCTGTTTTCACAGAGCAGCAAAAAATTGAGTAAAACTCTTGCTGTCCCACTCCACGGAAATCTTTAGTAAAAGGCGAAAGATTTATACGATCTGAAGTGAAACAAGAGTGATATATTTTCTATGTAAAAGTCACATCTACCCCCTTACGGACAACAACACTTTAAGTCCTGGTTCATCTTGAAAGCATGTTAAAACAAACAAATCTCTTTGCGCTCAACTGACAGAAGAAACAACAGATTATATATGTACATTAGGTAAAATTAATCGGCTTTATTTAATCTCGAGTATTTTTAGAGATCAAATAAACCCCACCTCTGAGCTTCAACAAAAGTAATCTTGCACATATATTTTCATTTTTGTTAAAGGACAGAGGTTGACATTGCAATGTGCCGTGTTGTT
Source organism: Antennarius striatus (assembly GCF_040054535.1). Classification (NCBI taxonomy): domain Eukaryota; kingdom Metazoa; phylum Chordata; class Actinopteri; order Lophiiformes; family Antennariidae; genus Antennarius; species Antennarius striatus. The sequence continues at coordinate 5,411,680 of NC_090777.1, read as the reverse complement.
GAAGAAGCTCAACAAAAACAGGGCTTAAAATCTTGTATATTACACATTCAGGTGAGCTCTGTTTTCACAGAGCGGCAAAAAATTGAGTAAAACTCTTGCTGTCCCACTCCACGGAAATCTTTAGTAAAAGGCGAAAGATTTATACGATCTGAAGTGAAACAAGAGTGATCTATTTTCTATGTACAAGTCACATCTACCCCCTTATGGACAACAACACTTTAAGTCCTGGTTCATCTTGAAAGCATGTTAAAACAAACAAATCTCTTTGCGCTCAACTGACAGAAGAAACAACAGATTAAATATGTACATTAGGTAAAATTAATCGGCTTAATTTAATGTCGAGTAGTTTTAGGGACAAATAAACCCCACCTCTGAGCTTCAACAAAAGTAATCTTGCACATATATTTTCATTTTAGTTTAATGACAGAGGTAGACATTGCAATGTGCCGTGTTGTTGAAGAAGCTGAACAAAAACAGGGCTTAAAATCTTTTATATTACACATTCAGGTGAGCTCTGTTTTCACAGAGCAGCAAAAAATTGAGTAAAACTCTTGCTGTCCCACTCCACGGAAATCTTTAGTAAAAGGCGAAAGATTTATACGATCTGAAGTGAAACAAGAGTGATCTATTTTCTATATACAAGTCACATCTACCCCCTTACGGACAACAACACTTTAAGTCCTGGTTCATCTTGAAAGCATGTTAAAACAAACAAATCTCTTTGCGCTCAACTGACAGAAGAAACAACAGATTAAATATGTACATTAGGTAAAATTAATCGGGTTTATTTAATCTCGAGTAATTTTAGAGATCAAATAAACCCCACCTCTGACCTCCAACAAAAGTAATCTTGTACATATATTTTCATTTTTGTTAAAGGACAGAGGTTGACATTGCAATGTGCCGTGTTGTTGAAGAAGCTGAACAAAAACAGGGCTTAAAATCTTTTATATTACACATTCAGGTGAGCTCTGTTTTCACAGAGCAGCAAAAAATTGAGTAAAACTCTTGCTGTCCCACTCCACGGAAATCTTTAGTAAAAGGCGAAAGATTTATACGATCTGAAGTGAAACAAGAGTGATATATTTTCTATGTACAAGTCACATCTACCCCCTTACGGACAACAACACTTTAAGTCCTGGTTCATCTTGAAAGCATGTTAAAACAAACAAATCTCTTTGCGCTCAACTGACAGAAGAAACAACAGATTAAATATGTACATTAGGTAAAATTAATCGGCTTTATTTAATCTCGAGTAATTTTAGAGATCAAATAAACCCCACCTCTGACCTCCAACAAAAGTAATCTTGCACATATATTTTCATTTTTGTTAAAGGACAGAGGTAGACATTGCAATGTGCCGTGTTGTTGAAGAAGCTCAACAAAAACAGGGCTTAAGATCTTTTATATTACACATTCAGGTGAGCTCTGTTTTCACAGAGCAGCAAAAAATTGAGTAAAACTCTTGCTGTCCCACTCCACGGAAATCTTTAGTAAAAGGCGAAAGATTTATACGATCTGAAGTGAAACAAGAGTGATCTATTTTCTATGTACAAGTCACATCTACCCCTTTACGGACAACAACACTTTAAGTCCTGGTTCATCTTGAAAGCATGTTAAAACAAACAAATCTCTTTGCGCTCAACTGACAGAAGAAACAACAGATTAAATATGTACATTAGGTAAAATTAATCGGGTTTATTTAATCTCGAGTAATTTTAGAGATCAAATAAACCCCACCTCTGACCTCCAACAAAAGTAATCTTGCACATATATTTTCATTTTTGTTAAAGGACAGAGGTAGAAATTGCAATGTGCCGTGTTGTTGAAGAAGCTGAACAAAAACAGGGCTCAAGATGTTTTATATTACACATTCAGGTGAGCTCTGTTTTCACAGAGCAGCAAAAAATTGAGTAAAACTCTTGCTGTCCCACTCCACGGAAATCTTTAGTAAAAGGCGAAAGATTTATACGATCTGAAGTGAAACAAGAGTGATCTATTTTCTATATACAAGTCACATCTACCCCCTTACGGACAACAACACTTTAAGTCCTGGTTCATCTTGAAAGCATGTTAAAACAAACAAATCTCTTTGCGCTCAACTGACAGAAGAAACAACAGATTAAATATGTACATTAGGTAAAATTAATCGGGTTTATTTAATCTCGAGTAATTTTAGAGATCAAATAAACCCCACCTCTGACCTCCAACAAAAGTAATCTTGTACATATATTTTCATTTTTGTTAAAGGACAGAGGTTGACATTGCAATGTGCCGTGTTGTTGAAGAAGCTGAACAAAAACAGGGCTTAAAATCTTTTATATTACACATTCAGGTGAGCTCTGTTTTCACAGAGCAGCAAAAAATTGAGTAAAACTCTTGCTGTCCCACTCCACGGAAATCTTTAGTAAAAGGCGAAAGATTTATACGATCTGAAGTGAAACAAGAGTGATATATTTTCTATGTACAAGTCACATCTACCCCCTTACGGACAACAACACTTTAAGTCCTGGTTCATCTTGAAAGCATGTTAAAACAAACAAATCTCTTTGCGCTCAACTGACAGAAGAAACAACAGATTAAATATGTACATTAGGTAAAATTAATCGGCTTTATTTAATCTCGAGTAATTTTAGAGATCAAATAAACCCCACCTCTGACCTCCAACAAAAGTAATCTTGCACATATATTTTCATTTTTGTTAAAGGACAGAGGTAGACATTGCAATGTGCCGTGTTGTTGAAGAAGCTCAACAAAAACAGGGCTTAAGATCTTTTATATTACACATTCAGGTGAGCTCTGTTTTCACAGAGCAGCAAAAAATTGAGTAAAACTCTTGCTGTCCCACTCCACGGAAATCTTTAGTAAAAGGCGAAAGATTTATACGATCTGAAGTGAAACAAGAGTGATCTATTTTCTATGTACAAGTCACATCTACCCCTTTACGGACAACAACACTTTAAGTCCTGGTTCATCTTGAAAGCATGTTAAAACAAACAAATCTCTTTGCGCTCAACTGACAGAAGAAACAACAGATTAAATATGTACATTAGGTAAAATTAATCGGCTTTATTTAATCTCGAGTAATTTTAGAGATCAAATAAACCCCACCTCTGACCTCCAACAAAAGTAATCTTGCACATATATTTTCATTTTTGTTAAAGGACAGAGGTAGACATTGCAATGTGCCGTGTTGTTGAAGAAGCTCAACAAAAACAGGGCTTAAGATCTTTTATATTACACATTCAGGTGAGCTCTGTTTTCACAGAGCAGCAAAAAATTGAGTAAAACTCTTGCTGTCCCACTCCACGGAAATCTTTAGTAAAAGGCGAAAGATTTATACGATCTGAAGTGAAACAAGAGTGATCTATTTTCTATGTACAAGTCACATCTACCCCTTTACGGACAACAACACTTTAAGTCCTGGTTCATCTTGAAAGCATGTTAAAACAAACAAATCTCTTTGCGCTCAACTGACAGAAGAAACAACAGATTAAATATGTACATTAGGTAAAATTAATCGGGTTTATTTAATCTCGAGTAATTTTAGAGATCAAATAAACCCCACCTCTGACCTCCAACAAAAGTAATCTTGCACATATATTTTCATTTTTGTTAAAGGACAGAGGTAGAAATTGCAATGTGCCGTGTTGTTGAAGAAGCTGAACAAAAACAGGGCTCAAGATGTTTTATATTACACATTCAGGTGAGCTCTGTTTTCACAGAGCAGCAAAAAATTGAGTAAAACTCTTGCTGTCCCACTCCACGGAAATCTTTAGTAAAAGGCGAAAGATTTATACGATCTGAAGTGAAACAAGAGTGATCTATTTTCTATGTACAAGTCACATCTACCCCCTTACGGACAACAACACTTTAAGTCCTGGTTCATCTTGAAAGCATGTTAAAACAAACAAATCTCTTTGCGCTCAACTGACAGAAGAAACAACAGATTAAATATGTACATTAGGTAAAATTAATCGGCTTAATTTAATCTCGAGTAATTTTAGAGATCAAATAAACCCCACCTCTGAGCTTCAACAAAAGTAATCTTGCACATATATTTTCATTTTTGTTAAAGGACAGAGGTTGACATTGCAATGTGCCGTGTTGTTGAAGAAGCTCAACAAAAACAGGGCTTAAAATCTTTTATATCACACATTCAGGTGAGCTCTGTTTTCACAGAGCAGCAAAAAATTGAGTAAAACTCTTGCTGTCCCACTCCACGGAAATCTTTAGTAAAAGGCGAAAGATTTATACGATCTGAAGTGAAACAAGAGTGATCTATTTTCTATGTACAAGTCACATCTACCCCTTTACGGACAACAACACTTTAAGTCCTGGTTCATCTTGAAAGCATGTTAAAACAAACAAATCTCTTTGCGCTCAACTGACAGAAGAAACAACAGATTAAATATGTACATTAGGTAAAATTAATCGGGTTTATTTAATCTCGAGTAATTTTAGAGATCAAATAAACCCCACCTCTGACCTCCAACAAAAGTAATCTTGCACATATATTTTCATTTTTGTTAAAGGACAGAGGTAGAAATTGCAATGTGCCGTGTTGTTGAAGAAGCTGAACAAAAACAGGGCTCAAGATGTTTTATATTACACATTCAGGTGAGCTCTGTTTTCACAGAGCAGCAAAAAATTGAGTAAAACTCTTGCTGTCCCACTCCACGGAAATCTTTAGTAAAAGGCGAAAGATTTATACGATCTGAAGTGAAACAAGAGTGATCTATTTTCTATGTACAAGTCACATCTACCCCCTTACGGACAACAACACTTTAAGTCCTGGTTCATCTTGAAAGCATGTTAAAACAAACAAATCTCTTTGCGCTCAACTGACAGAAGAAACAACAGATTAAATATGTACATTAGGTAAAATTAATCGGGTTTATTAAATCTCGAGTAATTTTAGAGATCAAATAAACCCCACCTCTGACCTCCAACAAAAGTAATCTTGCACATATATTTTCATTTTAGTTTAATGACAGAGGTAGACATTGCAATGTGCCGTGTTGTTGAAGAAGCTGAACAAAAACAGGGCTTAAAATCTTTTATATTACACATTCAGGTGAGCTCTGTTTTCACAGAGCAGCAAAAAATTGAGTAAAACTCTTGCTGTCCCACTCCACGGAAATCTTTAGTAAAAGGCGAAAGATTTATACGATCTGAAGTGAAACAAGAGTGATCTATTTTCTATGTACAAGTCACAACTAAACCCTTACGGACAACAACACTTTAAGTCCTGGTTCATCTTGAAAGCATGTTAAAACAAACAAATCTCTTTGCGCTCAACTGACAGAAGAAACAACTGATTAAATATGTACATTAGGTAAAATTATTCGGCTTTATTTAATCTCGAGTATTTTTAGAGATCAAATAAACCCCACCTCTGACCTCCAACAAAAGTAATCTTGCACATATATTTTCATTTTAGTTTAATGACAGAGGTAGACATTGCAATGTGCCGTGTTGTTGAAGAAGCTGAACAAAAACAGGGCTTAAAATCTTTTATATTACACATTCAGGTGAGCTCTGTTTTCACAGAGCAGCAAAAAATTGAGTAAAACTCTTGCTGTCCCACTCCACGGAAATCTTTAGTAAAAGGCGAAAGATTTATACGATCTGAAGTGAAACAAGAGTGATCTATTTTCTATGTACAAGTCACATCTACCCCCTTACGGACAACAACACTTTAAGTCCTGGTTCATCTTGAAAGCATGTTAAAACAAACAAATCTCTTTGCGCTCAACTGACAGAAGAAACAACAGATTAAATATGTACATTAGGTAAAATTAATCGGCTTTATTTAATCTCGAGTATTTTTAGAGATCAAATAAACCCCACCTCTGAGCTTCAACAAAAGTAATCTTGCACATATATTTTCATTTTAGTTTAATGACAGAGGTAGACATTGCAATGTGCCGTGTTGTTGAAGAAGCTGAACAAAAACAGGGCTTAAGATCTTTTATATTACACATTCAGGTGAGCTCTGTTTTCACAGAGCAGCAAAAAATTGAGTAAAACTCTTGCTGTCCCACTCCACGGAAATCTTTAGTAAAAGGCGAAAGATTTATACGATCTGAAGTGAAACAAGAGTGATCTATTTTCTATGTACAAGTCACATCTACCCCCTTACGGACAACAACACTTTAAGTCCTGGTTCATCTTGAAAGCATGTTAAAACAAACAAATCTCTTTGCGCTCAACTGACAGAAGAAACAACAGATTAAATATGTACATTAGGTAAAATTAATCGGCTTTATTTAATCTCGAGTAGTTTTAGAGATCAAATAAACCCCACCTCTGACCTCCAACAAAAGTAATCTTGCACATATATTTTCATTTTAGTTTAATGACAGAGGTAGACATTGCAATGTGCCGTGTTGTTGAAGAAGCTGAACAAAAACAGGGCTTAAAATCTTTTATATTACACATTCAGGTGAGCTCTGTTTTCACAGAGCAGCAAAAAATTGAGTAAAACTCTTGCTGTCCCACTCCACGGAAATCTTTAGTAAAAGGCGAAAGATTTATACGATCTGAAGTGAAACAAGAGTGATCTATTTTCTATGTACAAGTCACATCTAAACCCTTACGGACAACAACACTTTAAGTCCTGGTTCATCTTGAAAGCATGTTAAAACAAACAAATCTCTTTGCACTCCACTGACAGAAGAAACAACAGATTAAATATGTACATTAGGTAAAATTAATCAGCTTTATTTAATCTCGAGTATTTTTAGAGATCAAATAAACCCCACCTCTGAGCTTCAACAAAAGTAATCTTGCACATATATTTTCATTTTTGTTAAAGGACAGAGGTTGACATTGCAATGTGCCGTGTTGTTGAAGAAGCTCAACAAAAACAGGGCTTAAAATCTTGTATATTACACATTCAGGTGAGCTCTGTTTTCACAGAGCGGCAAAAAATTGAGTAAAACTCTTGCTGTCCCACTCCACGGAAATCTTTAGTAAAAGGCGAAAGATTTATACGATCTGAAGTGAAACAAGAGTGATCTATTTTCTATGTACAAGTCACATCTACCCCCTTATGGACAACAACACTTTAAGTCCTGGTTCATCTTGAAAGCATGTTAAAACAAACAAATCTCTTTGCGCTCAACTGACAGAAGAAACAACAGATTAAATATGTACATTAGGTAAAATTAATCGGGTTTATTAAATCTCGAGTAATTTTAGAGATCAAATAAACCCCACCTCTGACCTCCAACAAAAGTAATCTTGCACATATATTTTCATTTTAGTTTAATGACAGAGGTAGACATTGCAATGTGCCGTGTTGTTGAAGAAGCTGAACAAAAACAGGGCTTAAAATCTTTTATATTACACATTCAGGTGAGCTCTGTTTCCACAGAGCAGCAAAAAATTGAGTAAAACTCTTGCTGTCCCACTCCACGGAAATCTTTAGTAAAAGGCGAAAGATTTATACGATCTGAAGTGAAACAAGAGTGATCTATTTTCTATGTACAAGTCACATCTACCCCCTTACGGACAACAACACTTTAAGTCCTGGTTCATCTTGAAAGCATGTTAAAACAAACAAATCTCTTTGCGCTCAACTGACAGAAGAAACAACAGATTAAATATGTACATTAGGTAAAATTAATCGGGTTTATTTAATCTCGAGTAATTTTAGAGATCAAATAAACCCCACCTCTGACCTCCAACAAAAGTAATCTTGCACATATATTTTCATTTTTGTTAAAGGACAGAGGTAGACATTGCAATGTGCCGTGTTGTTGAAGAAGCTGAACAAAAACAGGGCTTAAAATCTTTTATATTACACATTCAGGTGAGCTCTGTTTTCACAGAGCAGAAAAAAATTGAGTAAAACTCTTGCTGTCCCACTCCACGGAAATCTTTAGTAAAAGGCGAAAGATTTATACGATCTGAAGTGAAACAAGAGTGATCTATTTTCTATGTACAAGTCACATCTACCCCCTTATGGACAACAACACTTTAAGTCCTGGTTCATCTTGAAAGCATGTTAAAACAAACAAATCTCTTTGCGCTCAACTGACAGAAGAAACAACAGATTAAATATGTACATTAGGTAAAATTAATCGGCTTTATTTGATCTCGAGTAGTTTTAGAGATCAAATAAACCCCACCCTTGACCTCCAACAAAAGTAATCTTGCACATATATTTTCATTTTAGTTTAATGACAGAGGTAGACATTGCAATGTGCCATGTTGTTGAAGAAGCTGAACAAAAACAGGTCTCTAGATGTTTTATATTACACATTCAGGTGAGCTCTGTTTTCACAGAGCAGCAAAAAATTGAGTAAAACTCTTGCTGTCCCACTCCACGGAAATCTTTAGTAAAAGGCGAAAGATTTATACGATCTGAAGTGAAACAAGAGTGATCTATTTTCTATGTACAAGTCACATCTACCCCCTTACGGACAACAACACTTTAAGTCCTGGTTCATCTTGAAAGCATGTTAAAACAAACAAATCTCTTTGCGCTCAACTGACAGAAGAAACAACAGATTAAATATGTACATTAGGTAAAATTAATTGTCTTTATTTAATCTCGAGTAGTTTTAGAGATCAAATAAACCCCACCTCTGAGCTTCAACAAAAGTAATCTTGCACATATATTTTCATTTTTGTTAAAGGACAGAAGTAGAAATTGCAATGTTCCGTGTTGTTGAAGAAGCTGAACAAAAACAGGGCTTAAGATCTTTTATATTACACATTCAGGTGAGCTCTGTTTTCACAGAGCAGCAAAAAATTGAGTAAAACTCTTGCTGTCCCACTCCACGGAAATCTTTAGTAAAAGGCGAAAGATTTATACGATCTGAAGTGAAACAAGAGTGATCTATTTTCTATGTACAAGTCACATCTACCCCCTTACGGACAACAACACTTTAAGTCCTGGTTCATCTTGAAAGCATGTTAAAACAAACAAATCTCTTTGCGCTCAACTGACAGAAGAAACAACAGATTAAATATGTACATTAGGTAAAATTAATTGGCTTTATTTAATCTCGAGTAGTTTTAGAGATCAAATAAACCCCACCTCTGACCTCCAACAAAAGTAATCTTGCACATATATTTTCATTTTAGTTTAATGACAGAGGTAGACATTGCAATGTGCCGTGTTGTTGAAGAAGCTGAACAAAAACAGGGCTTAAAATCTTTTATATTACACATTCAGGTGAGCTCTGTTTTCACAGAGCAGCAAAAAATTGAGTAAAACTCTTGCTGTCCCACTCCACGGAAATCTTTAGTAAAAGGCGAAAGATTTATACGATCTGAAGTGAAACAAGAGTGATCTATTTTCTATGTACAAGTCACATCTAAACCCTTACGGACAACAACACTTTAAGTCCTGGTTCATCTTGAAAGCATGTTAAAACAAACAAATCTCTTTGCACTCCACTGACAGAAGAAACAACAGATTAAATATGTACATTAGGTAAAATTAATCGGCTTTATTTAATCTCGAGTATTTTTAGAGATCAAATAAACCCCACCTCTGAGCTTCAACAAAAGTAATCTTGCACATATATTTTCATTTTTGTTAAAGGACAGAGGTTGACATTGCAATGTGCCGTGTTGTTGAAGAAGCTCAACAAAAACAGGGCTTAAAATCTTGTATATTACACATTCAGGTGAGCTCTGTTTTCACAGAGCGGCAAAAAATTGAGTAAAACTCTTGCTGTCCCACTCCACGGAAATCTTTAGTAAAAGTCGAAAGATTTATACGATCTGAAGTGAAACAAGAGTGATCTATTTTCTATGTACAAGTCACATCTACCCCCTTATGGACAACAACACTTTAAGTCCTGGTTCATCTTGAAAGCATGTTAAAACAAACAAATCTCTTTGCGCTCAACTGACAGAAGAAACAACTGATTAAATATGTACATTAGGTAAAATTATTCGGCTTTATTTAATCTCGAGTAGTTTTAGAGATCAAATAAACCCCACCCTTGACCTCCAACAAAAGTAATCTTGCACATATATTTTCATTTTAGTTTAATGACAGAGGTAGACATTGCAATGTGCCGTGTTGTTGAAGAAGCTGAACAAAAACAGGTCTCTAGATGTTTTATATTACACATTCAGGTGAGCTCTGTTTTCACAGAGCAGCAAAAAATTGAGTAAAACTCTTGCTGTCCCACTCCACGGAAATCTTTAGTAAAAGGCGAAAGATTTATACGATCTGAAGTGAAACAAGAGTGATCTATTTTCTATGTACAAGTCACATCTACCCCCTTACGGACAACAACACTTTAAGTCCTGGTTCATCTTGAAAGCATGTTAAAACAAACAAATCTCTTTGCGCTCAACTGACAGAAGAAACAACAGATTAAATATGTACATTAGGTAAAATTAATTGTCTTTATTTAATCTCGAGTAGTTTTAGAGATCAAATAAACCCCACCTCTGAGCTTCAACAAAAGTAATCTTGCACATATATTTTCATTTTTGTTAAAGGACAGAAGTAGAAATTGCAATGTTCCGTGTTGTTGAAGAAGCTGAACAAAAACAGGGCTTAAGATCTTTTATATTACACATTTAGGTGAGCTCTGTTTTCACAGAGCAGCAAAAAATTGAGTAAAACTCTTGCTGTCCCACTCCACGGAAATCTTTAGTAAAAGGCGAAAGATTTATACGATCTGAAGTGAAACAAGAGTGATCTATTTTCTATGTACAAGTCACATCTACCCCCTTACGGACAACAACACTTTAAGTCCTGGTTCATCTTGAAAGCATGTTAAAACAAACAAATCTCTTTGCGCTCAACTGACAGAAGAAACAACTGATTAAATATGTACATTAGGTAAAATTATTCGGCTTTATTTAATCTCGAGTAGTTTTAGAGATCAAATAAACCCCACCCTTGACCTCCAACAAAAGTAATCTTGCACATATATTTTCATTTTAGTTTAATGACAGAGGTAGACATTGCAATGTGCCGTGTTGTTGAAGAAGCTGAACAAAAACAGGTCTCTAGATGTTTTATATTACACATTCAGGTGAGCTCTGTTTTCACAGAGCAGCAAAAAATTGAGTAAAACTCTTGCTGTCCCACTCCACGGAAATCTTTAGTAAAAGGCGAAAGATTTATACGATCTGAAGTGAAACAAGAGATCTATTTTCTATATACAAGTTACATCTACCCCCTTACGGACAACAACACTTTAAGTCCTGGTTCATCTTGAAAGCATGTTAAAACAAACAAATCTCTTTGCGCTCAACTGACAGAAGAAACAACAGATTAAATATGTACATTAGGTAAAATTAATCGGCTTTATTTAATCTCGAGTAGTTTTAGAGATCAAATAAACCCCACCCTTGACCTCCAACAAAAGTAATCTTGCACATATATTTTCATTTTAGTTTAATGACAGAGGTAGACATTGCAATGTCCCGTGTTGTTGAAGAAGCTGAACAAAAACAGGTCTCTAGATGTTTTATATTACACATTCAGGTGAGCTCTGTTTTCACAGAGCAGCAAAAAATTGAGTAAAACTCTTGCTGTCCCACTCCACGGAAATCTTTAGTAAAAGGCGAAAGATTTATACGATCTGAAGTGAAACAAGAGTGATCTATTTTCTATGTACAAGTCACATCTACCCCCTTACGGACAACAACACTTTAAGTCCTGGTTCATCTTGAAAGCATGTTAAAACAAACAAATCTCTTTGCGCTCAACTGACAGAAGAAACAACAGATTAAATATGTACATTAGGTAAAATTAATCGGCTTTATTTAATCTCGAGTAGTTTTAGGGACAAATAAACCCCACCTCTGAGCTTCAACAAAAGTAATCTTGCACATATATTTTCATTTTAGTTTAATGACAGAGGTAGACATTGCAATGTGCCGTGTTGTTGAAGAAGCTGAACAAAAACAGGGCTTAAAATCTTTTATATTACACATTCAGGTGAGCTCTGTTTTCACAGAGCAGCAAAAAATTGAGTAAAACTCTTGCTGTCCCACTCCACGGAAATCTTTAGTAAAAGGCGAAAGATTTATACGATCTGAAGTGAAACAAGAGATCTATTTTCTATATACAAGTCACATCTACCCCCTTACGGACAACAACACTTTAAGTCCTGGTTCATCTTGAAAGCATGTTAAAACAAACAAATCTCTTTGCGCTCGACTGACAGAAGAAACAACAGATTAAATACGTACATTAGGTAAAATTAATCGGGTTTATTTAATCTCAAGTATTTTTTAGAGATCAAATAAACCCCACCTCTGAGCTTCAACAAAAGTAATCTTGCACATATATTTTCATTTTTGTTAAAGGACAGAGGTTGACATTGCAATGTGCCGTGTTGTTGAAGAAGCTCAACAAAAACAGGGCTCAAAATCTTGTATATTACACATTCAGGTGAGCTCTGTTTTCACAGAGCGGCAAAAAATTGAGTAAAACTCTTGCTGTCCCACTCCACGGAAATCTTTAGTAAAAGTCGAAAGATTTATACGATCTGAAGTGAAACAAGAGTGATCTATTTTCTATGTACAAGTCACATCTACCCCCTTATGGACAACAACACTTTAAGTCCTGGTTCATCTTGAAAGCATGTTAAAACAAACAAATCTCTTTGCGCTCAACTGACAGAAGAAACAACTGATTAAATATGTACATTAGGTAAAATTATTCGGCTTTATTTAATCTCGAGTAGTTTTAGAGATCAAATAAACCCCACCCTTGACCTCCAACAAAAGTAATCTTGCACATATATTTTCATTTTAGTTTAATGACAGAGGTAGACATTGCAATGTGCCGTGTTGTTGAAGAAGCTGAACAAAAACAGGTCTCTAGATGTTTTATATTACACATTCAGGTGAGCTCTGTTTTCACAGAGCAGCAAAAAATTGAGTAAAACTCTTGCTGTCCCACTCCACGGAAATCTTTAGTAAAAGGCGAAAGATTTATACGATCTGAAGTGAAACAAGAGTGATCTATTTTCTATGTACAAGTCACATCTACCCCCTTACGGACAACAACACTTTAAGTCCTGGTTCATCTTGAAAGCATGTTAAAACAAACAAATCTCTTTGCGCTCAACTGACAGAAGAAACAACAGATTAAATATGTACATTAGGTAAAATTAATTGTCTTTATTTAATCTCGAGTAGTTTTAGAGATCAAATAAACCCCACCTCTGAGCTTCAACAAAAGTAATCTTGCACATATATTTTCATTTTTGTTAAAGGACAGAAGTAGAAATTGCAATGTTCCGTGTTGTTGAAGAAGCTGAACAAAAACAGGGCTTAAGATCTTTTATATTACACATTTAGGTGAGCTCTGTTTTCACAGAGCAGCAAAAAATTGAGTAAAACTCTTGCTGTCCCACTCCACGGAAATCTTTAGTAAAAGGCGAAAGATTTATACGATCTGAAGTGAAACAAGAGTGATCTATTTTCTATGTACAAGTCACATCTACCCCCTTACGGACAACAACACTTTAAGTCCTGGTTCATCTTGAAAGCATGTTAAAACAAACAAATCTCTTTGCGCTCAACTGACAGAAGAAACAACTGATTAAATATGTACATTAGGTAAAATTATTCGGCTTTATTTAATCTCGAGTAGTTTTAGAGATCAAATAAACCCCACCCTTGACCTCCAACAAAAGTAATCTTGCACATATATTTTCATTTTAGTTTAATGACAGAGGTAGACATTGCAATGTGCCGTGTTGTTGAAGAAGCTGAACAAAAACAGGTCTCTAGATGTTTTATATTACACATTCAGGTGAGCTCTGTTTTCACAGAGCAGCAAAAAATTGAGTAAAACTCTTGCTGTCCCACTCCACGGAAATCTTTAGTAAAAGGCGAAAGATTTATACGATCTGAAGTGAAACAAGAGATCTATTTTCTATATACAAGTTACATCTACCCCCTTACGGACAACAACACTTTAAGTCCTGGTTCATCTTGAAAGCATGTTAAAACAAACAAATCTCTTTGCGCTCAACTGACAGAAGAAACAACAGATTAAATATGTACATTAGGTAAAATTAATCGGCTTTATTTAATCTCGAGTAGTTTTAGAGATCAAATAAACCCCACCCTTGACCTCCAACAAAAGTAATCTTGCACATATATTTTCATTTTAGTTTAATGACAGAGGTAGACATTGCAATGTGCCGTGTTGTTGAAGAAGCTGAACAAAAACAGGTCTCTAGATGTTTTATATTACACATTCAGGTGAGCTCTGTTTTCACAGAGCAGCAAAAAATTGAGTAAAACTCTTGCTGTCCCACTCCACGGAAATCTTTAGTAAAAGGCGAAAGATTTATACGATCTGAAGTGAAACAAGAGTGATCTATTTTCTATGTACAAGTCACATCTACCCCCTTACGGACAACAACACTTTAAGTCCTGGTTCATCTTGAAAGCATGTTAAAACAAACAAATCTCTTTGCGCTCAACTGACAGAAGAAACAACAGATTAAATATGTACATTAGGTAAAATTAATCGGCTTTATTTAATCTCGAGTAGTTTTAGGGACAAATAAACCCCACCTCTGAGCTTCAACAAAAGTAATCTTGCACATATATTTTCATTTTAGTTTAATGACAGAGGTAGACATTGCAATGTGCCGTGTTGTTGAAGAAGCTGAACAAAAACAGGGCTTAAAATCTTTTATATTACACATTCAGGTGAGCTCTGTTTTCACAGAGCAGCAAAAAATTGAGTAAAACTCTTGCTGTCCCACTCCACGGAAATCTTTAGTAAAAGGCGAAAGATTTATACGATCTGAAGTGAAACAAGAGATCTATTTTCTATATACAAGTCACATCTACCCCCTTACGGACAACAACACTTTAAGTCCTGGTTCATCTTGAAAGCATGTTAAAACAAACAAATCTCTTTGCGCTCGACTGACAGAAGAAACAACAGATTAAATACGTACATTAGGTAAAATTAATCGGGTTTATTTAATCTCAAGTATTTTTTAGAGATCAAATAAACCCCACCTCTGAGCTTCAACAAAAGTAATCTTGCACATATATTTTCATTTTTGTTAAAGGACAGAGGTTGACATTGCAATGTGCCGTGTTGTTGAAGAAGCTCAACAAAAACAGGGCTCAAAATCTTTTATATTACACATTCAGGTGAGCTCTGTTTTCACAGAGCGGCAAAAAATTGAGTAAAACTCTTGCTGTCCCACTCCACGGAAATCTTTAGTAAAAGGCGAAAGATTTATACGATCTGAAGTGAAACAAGAGTGATCTATTTTCTATGTACAAGTCACATCTACCCCCTTATGGACAACAACACTTTAAGTCCTGGTTCATCTTGAAAGCATGTTAAAACAAACAAATCTCTTTGCGCTCAACTGACAGAAGAAACAACAGATTAAATATGTACATTAGGTAAAATTAATCGGCTTTATTTAATCTCGAGTAGTTTTAGAGATCAAATAAACCCCACCCTTGACCTCCTAAAAAAGTAATCTTGCACATATATTTTCATTTTTGTTAAAGGACAGAAGTAGAAATTGCAATGTGCCATGTTGTTGAAGAAGCTGAACAAAAACAGGACTTAAGATCTTTTATATTACACATTCAGGTGAGCTCTGTTTTCACAGAGCAGCAAAAAATTGAGTAAAACTCTTGCTGTCCCACTCCACGGAAATCTTTAGTAAAAGGCGAAAGATTTATACGATCTGAAGTGAAACAAGAGTGATCTATTTTCTATGTACAAGTCACATCTACCCCCTTACGGACAACAACACTTTAAGTCCTGGTTCATCTTGAAAGCATGTTAAAACAAACAAATCTCTTTGCGCTCAACTGACAGAAGAAACAACAGATTAAATATGTACATTAGGTAAAATTAATCGGCTTTATTTAATCTCGAGTAATTTTAGAGATCAAATAAACCCCACCTCTGACCTCCAACAAAAGTAATCTTGCACATATATTTTCATTTTAGTTTAATGACAGAGGTAGACATTGCAATGTGCCGTGTTGTTGAAGAAGCTGAACAAAAACAGGGCTTAAAATCTTTTATATTACACATTCAGGTGAGCTCTGTTTTCACAGAGCAGCAAAAAATTGAGTAAAACTCTTGCTGTCCCACTCCACGGAAATCTTTAGTAAAAGGCAAAAGATTTATACGATCTGAAGTGAAACAAGAGTGATCTATTTTCTATGTACAAGTCACATCTAAACCCTTACGGACAACAACACTTTAAGTCCTGGTTCATCTTGAAAGCATGTTAAAACAAACAAATCTCTTTGCACTCCACTGACAGAAGAAACAACAGATTAAATATGTACATTAGGTAAAATTAATCGGCTTTATTTAATCTCGAGTATTTTTAGAGATCAAATAAACCCCACCTCTGAGCTTCAACAAAAGTAATCTTGCACATATATTTTCATTTTTGTTAAAGGACAGAGGTTGACATTGCAATGTGCCGTGTTGTTGAAGAAGCTCAACAAAAACAGGGCTTAAAATCTTGTATATTACACATTCAGGTGAGCTCTGTTTTCACAGAGCGGCAAAAAATTGAGTAAAACTCTTGCTGTCCCACTCCACGGAAATCTTTAGTAAAAGGCGAAAGATTTATACGATCTGAAGTGAAACAAGAGTGATCTATTTTCTATGTACAAGTCACATCTACCCCCTTATGGACAACAACACTTTAAGTCCTGGTTCATCTTGAAAGCATGTTAAAACAAACAAATCTCTTTGCGCTCAACTGACAGAAGAAACAACAGATTAAATATGTACATTAGGTAAAATTAATCGGGTTTATTAAATCTCGAGTAATTTTAGAGATCAAATAAACCCCACCTCTGACCTCCAACAAAAGTAATCTTGCACATATATTTTCATTTTAGTTTAATGACAGAGGTAGACATTGCAATATGCCGTGTTGTTGAAGAAGCTGAACAAAAACAGGGCTTAAAATCTTTTATATTACACATTCAGGTGAGCTCTGTTTTCACAGAGCAGCAAAAAATTGAGTAAAACTCTTGCTGTCCCACTCCACGGAAATCTTTAGTAAAAGGCGAAAGATTTATACGATCTGAAGTGAAACAAGAGTGATCTATTTTCTATGTACAAGTCACATCTAAACCCTTACGGACAACAACACTTTAAGTCCTGGTTCATCTTGAAAGCATGTTAAAACAAACAAATCTCTTTGCACTCCACTGACAGAAGAAACAACAGATTATATATGTACATTAGGTAAAATTAATCGGCTTTATTTAATCTCGAGTAGTTTTAGAGATCAAATAAACCCCACCCTTGACCTCCAACAAAAGTAATCTTGCACATATATTTTCATTTTAGTTAAATGACAGAGGTAGACATTGCAATGTGCCGTGTTGTTGAAGAAGCTGAACAAAAACAGGGCTTAAAATCTTTTATATTACACATTCAGGTGAGCTGTTTTCACAGAGCAGCAAAAAATTGAGTAAAACTCTTGCTGTCCCACTCCACGGAAATCTTTAGTAAAAGGCGAAAGATTTATACGATCTGAAGTGAAACAAGAGTGATCTATTTTCTATGTACAAGTCACATCTACTCCCTTACGGACAACAACACTTTTAAGTCCTGGTTCATCTTGAAAGCATGTTAAAACAAACAAATCTCTTTACGCTCAACACAGAAGAAACAACAGAATAAATATGTACATTAGGTAAAATTAATGGGCTTTATTTAATCTTGAGTAGTTTTTGAGATCAAATAAACCCCACCTCTGAGCTTCAACAAAAGAAATCTTGCACATATATTTTCATTTTTGTTAAAGGACAGAGGTTGACATTGCAATGTGCCGTGTTGTTGAAGAAGCTGAACAAAAACAGGGCTTAAAATCTTTTATATTACACATTCAGGTGAGCTCTGTTTTCACAGAGCAGCAAAAAATTGAGTAAAACTCTTGCTGTCCCACTCCACGGAAATCTTTAGTAAAAGGCGAAAGATTTATACGATCTGTAGTGAAACAAGAGTGATCTATTTTCTATGTACAAGTCACATCTACCCCCTTACGGACAACAACACTTTAAGTCCTGGTTCATCTTGAAAGCATGTTAAAACAAACAAATCTCTTTGCGCTCAACTGACAGAAGAAACAACAGAATAAATATGTACATTAGGTAAAATTAATCGGGTTTATTTAATCTTGAGTAGTTTTTGAGATCAAATAAACCCCACCTCTGAGCTTCAACAAAAGTAATCTTGCACATTTATTTTCATTTTTGTTAAAGGACAGAGGTTGACATTGCAATGTGCCGTGTTGTTGAAGAAGCTGAACAATTGCGGGGGTTAAAATTTTTCATATTACACATTCAGGTGAGCTCTGTTTTCACAGAGCAGCAAAAAATTGAGTAAAACTCTTGCTGTCCCACTCCACGGAAATCTTTAGTAAAAGGCGAAAGATTTATACGATCTGAAGTGAAACAAGAGTGATCAATTTTCTATGTACAAGTCACATCTACCCCCTTACGGACAACAACACTTTAAGTCCTGGTTCATCTTGAAAGCATGTTAAAACAAACAAATCTCTTTGCGCTCAACTGACAGAAGAAACAACAGAATAAATATGTACATTAGGTAAAATTAATCGGGTTTATTTAATCTTGACTAGTTTTTGAGATCAAATAAACCCCACCTCTGAGCTTCAACAAAAGTAATCTTGCACATATATTTTCATTTTTGTTAAAGGACAGAGGTTGACATTGCAATGTGCCGTGTTGTTGAAGAAGCTCAACAAAAACAGGGCTTAAAATCTTTTATATTACACATTCAGGTGAGCTCTGTTTTCACAGAGCAGCAAAAAATTGAGTAAAACTCTTGCTGTCCCACTCCACGGAAATCTTTAGTAAAAGGCGAAAGATTTATACGATCTGAAGTCAAACAAGAGTGATCAATTTTCTATTTACAAGTCACATCTACCCCCTTACGGACAACAACACTTTAAGTCCTGGTTCATCTTGAAAGCATGTTAAAACAAACAAATCTCTTTGCACTCAACTGACAGAAGAAACAACAGATTAAATATGTACATTAGGTAAAATTAATGGGCTTTATTTAATCTTGAGTAGTTTTTGAGATCAAATAAACCCCACCTCTGAGCTTCAACAAAAGTAATCTTGCACATATATTTTCATTTTTGTTAAAGGACAGAGGTTGACATTGCAATGTGCCGTGTTGTTGAAGAAGCTGAACAATTGCGGGGGTTAAAATTTTTCATATTACACATTCAGGTGAGCTCTGTTTTCACAGAGCAGCAAAAAATTGAGTAAAACTCTTGCTGTCCCACTCCACGGAAATCTTTAGTAAAAGGCGAAAGATTTATACGATCTGAAGTGAAACAAGAGTGATCTATTTTCTATGTACAAGTCACATCTACCCCCTTACGGACAACAACACTATTTAGTCCTGGTTCATCTTGAAAGCATGTTAAAACAAACAAATCTCTTTACGCTCAACACAAAAGAAACAACAGAATAAATATGTACATTAGGTAAAATTAATCGGGTTCATTTATTCTCGAGTAGTTTTAGGGACAAATAAATCCCACCTCTGAGCTTCAACAAAAGTAATCTTGCACATATATTTTCATTTTAGTTTAATGACAGAGGTTGACATTGCAATGTGCCGTGTTGTTGAAGAAGCTGAACAACAACAGGGCTAAAAATCTTTTATATTACACATTCAGGTGAGCTCTGTTTTCACAGAGCAGCAAAAAATTGAGTAAAACTATTGATGTCCCACTCCACAGAAATCTTTAGTAAAAGGCGAAAGATTTATACGATCTAAAGTGAAACAAGAGTGATCTATCTTCTAAGTGCAAGTCACACCTACCCCCTTACTGGCAACGACACTTTAAGTCCTGGTTCATCTTGAAAGCATGTTAAAACAAACAAATCTCTTGGCGCCAAATCACAGAAAAAACAACAGATTAAATATGTAAATTAGTTAAAATTAATGGGCTTTATTTAATCTTGAGTAGTTTTTTTGAGATCAAATAAACCCCACCTCTGAGCTTCAACAAAAGTAATCTTGCACATATATTTTCATTTTGATAAAGAACAGAGGTTGACATTTGACATTGCAATGTGCCGTGTTGTTGAAGAAGCTGAACAAAAACAGGGCTTAAAATCTTTTATATTACACATTCAGGTGAGCTCTGTTTTCACAGAGCAGCAAAAAATTGAGTAAAACTCTTGCTGTCCCACTCCACGGAAATCTTTAGTAAAAGGCGAAAGATTTATACGATCTGAAGTGAAACAAGAGTGATCTATTTTCTATGTACAAGTCACATCTACCCCCTTACGGACAACAACACTTTAAGTCCTGGTTCATCTTGAAAGCATGTTAAAACAAACAAATCTCTTTGCGCTCAACTGACAGAAGAAACAACAGATTAAATATGTACATTAGGTAAAATTAATCGGCTTTATTTAATCTCGAGTATTTTTAGAGATCAAATAAACCCCACCTCTGAGCTTCAACAAAAGTAATCTTGCACATATATTTTCATTTTTGTTAAAGGACAGAGGTTGACATTGCAATGTGCCGTGTTGTTGAAGAAGCTCAACAAAAACAGGGCTTAAAATCTTGTATATTACACATTCAGGTGAGCTCTGTTTTCACAGAGCGGCAAAAAATTGAGTAAAACTCTTGCTGTCCCAATCCACGGAAATCTTTAGTAAAAGGCGAAAGATTTATACGATCTGAAGTGAAACAAGAGTGATCTATTTTCTATGTACAAGTCACATCTACCCCCTTTTGGACAACAACACTTTAAGTCCTGGTTCATCTTGAAAGCATGTTAAAACAAACAAATCTCTTTGCGCTCAACTGACAGAAGAAACAACAGATTAAATATGTACATTAGGTAAAATTAATCGGGTTTATTAAATCTCGAGTAATTTTAGAGATCAAATAAACCCCACCTCTGACCTCCAACAAAAGTAATCTTGCACATATATTTTCATTTTAGTTTAATGACAGAGGTAGACATTGCAATATGCCGTGTTGTTGAAGAAGCTGAACAAAAACAGGGCTTAAAATCTTTTATATTACATTCAGGTGAGCTCTGTTTTCACAGAGCAGCAAAAAATTGAGTAAAACTCTTGCTGTCCCACTCCACGGAAATCTTTAGTAAAAGGCGAAAGATTTATACGATCTGAAGTGAAACAAGAGTGATCTATTTTCTATGTACAAGTCACATCTAAACCCTTACGGACAACAACACTTTAAGTCCTGGTTCATCTTGAAAGCATGTTAAAACAAACAAATCTCTTTGCACTCCACTGACAGAAGAAACAACAGATTATATATGTACATTAGGTAAAATTAATCGGCTTTATTTAATCTCGAGTAGTTTTAGAGATCAAATAAACCCCACCCTTGACCTCCAACAAAAGTAATCTTGCACATATATTTTCATTTTAGTTAAATGACAGAGGTAGACATTGCAATGTGCCGTGTTGTTGAAGAAGCTGAACAAAAACAGGGCTTAAAATCTTTTATATTACACATTCAGGTGAGCTCTTTTTTCACAGAGCAGCAAAAAATTGAGTAAAACTCTTGCTGTCCCACTCCACGGAAATCTTTAGTAAAAGGCGAAAGATTTATACGATCCGAAGTGAAACAAGAGTGATCTATTTTCTATTTACAAGTCACATCTACCCCCTTACGGACAACAACACTTTAAGTCCTGGTTCATCTTGAAAGCATGTTAAAACAAACAAATCTCTTTGCGCTCAACTGACAGAAGAAACAACAGAATAAATATGTACATTAGGTAAAATTAATCGGGTTTATTTAATCTCGAGTAATTTTAGAGATCAGATGAACCCCATCTCTGAGCTTCAACAAAAGTAATCTTGCACATATATTTTCACTTTTGTTAAAGGACAGAGGTTGACATTGCAATGTGCCGTGTTGTTGAAGAAGCTGAACAATTGCGGGGGTTAAAATTTTTCATATTACACATTCAGGTGAGCTCTGATTTCACAGAGAAGCAAAAAATTGAGTAAAACTCTTGCTGTCCCACTCCACGGAAATCTTTAGTAAAAGGCGAAAGATTTATACGATCTGAAGTCAATCAAGAGTGATCAATTTTCTATGTACAAGTCACATCTACCCCCTTACGGACAACAACAATATTTAGTCCTGGTTCATCTTGAAAGCATGTTAAAACAAACAAATCTCTTTACGCTCAACACAAAAGAAACAACAGAATAAATATGTACATTAGGTAAAATTAATCGGGTTTATTTAATCTCGAGTAGTTTTAGGGACAAATAAATCCCACCTCTGAGCTTCAACAAAAGTAATCTTGCACATATATTTTCATTTTAGTTTAATGACAGAGGTAGACATTGCAATGTGCCGTGTTGTTGAAGAGGTTGAACAAAAACAGGGCTTCAAATCTTTTATATTACACATTCAGGTGAGCTCTGTTTTCACAGAGCAGCAAAAAATTGAGTAAAACTCTTGATGTCCCACTCCACAGAAATCTTTAGTAAAAGGCGAAAGATTTATACGATCTGTAGTGAAACAGAAGTGATCTATCTTCTAAGTGCAAGTCACACCTACCCCCTTACTGGCAACGACACTTTAAGTCCTGGTTCATCTTGAAAGCATGTTAAAACAAACAAATCTCTTTGCGCCAAATCACAGAAAAAACAACAGATTAAATATGTAAATTAGGTAAAATTAATGGGCTTTATTTAATCTTGAGTAGTTTTTGAGATCAAATAAACCCCACCTCTGAGCTTCAACAAAATTAATCTTGCACATATATTTTCATTTTAGTTTAATGACAGAGGTTGACATTTGACATTGCAATGTGCCGTGTTGTTGAAGAAGCTGAACAAAAACAGGGCTTAAAATCTTTTATATTACACATTCAGGTGAGCTGTTTTCACAGAGCAGCAAAAAATTGAGTAAAACTCTTGCTGTCCCACTCCACGGAAATCTTTAGTAAAAGGCGAAAGATTTATACGATCTGAAGTGAAACAAGAGTGATCTATTTTCTATGTACAAGTCACATCTACTCCCTTACGGACAACAACACTTTTAAGTCCTGGTTCATCTTGAAAGCATGTTAAAACAAACAAATCTCTTTACGCTCAACACAGAAGAAACAACAGAATAAATATGTACATTAGGTAAAATTAATGGGCTTTATTTAATCTTGAGTAGTTTTTGAGATCAAATAAACCCCACCTCTGAGCTTCAACAAAAGAAATCTTGCACATATATTTTCATTTTTGTTAAAGGACAGAGGTTGACATTGCAATGTGCCGTGTTGTTGAAGAAGCTGAACAAAAACAGGGCTTAAAATCTTTGATATTACACATTCAGGTGAGCTCTGTTTTCACAGAGCAGCAAAAAATTGAGTAAAACTCTTGCTGTCCCACTCCACGGAAATCTTTAGTAAAAGGCGAAAGATTTATACGATCTGTAGTGAAACAAGAGTGATCTATTTTCTATGTACAAGTCACATCTACCCCCTTACGGACAACAACACTTTAAGTCCTGGTTCATCTTGAAAGCATGTTAAAACAAACAAATCTCTTTGCGCTCAACTGACAGAAGAAACAACAGAATAAATATGTACATTAGGTAAAATTAATCGGGTTTATTTAATCTTGAGTAGTTTTTGAGATCAAATAAACCCCACCTCTGAGCTTCAACAAAAGTAATCTTGCACATATATTTTCATTTTTGTTAAAGGACAGAGGTTGACATTGCAATGTGCCGTGTTGTTGAAGAAGCTCAACAAAAACAGGGCTTAAAATCTTTTATATTACACATTCAGGTGAGCTCTGTTTTCACAGAGCAGGAAAAAATAGAGTAAAACTCTTGCTGTCCCACTCCACGGAAATCTTTAGTAAAAGGCGAAAGATTTATACGATCTGAAGTCAAACAAGAGTGATCAATTTTCTATTTACAAGTCACATCTACCCCCTTACGGACAACAACACTTTAAGTCCTGGTTCATCTTGAAAGCATGTTAAAACAAACAAATCTCTTTGCACTCAACTGACAGAAGAAACAACAGATTAAATA
Source organism: Antennarius striatus (assembly GCF_040054535.1). NCBI lineage: Eukaryota > Metazoa > Chordata > Actinopteri > Lophiiformes > Antennariidae > Antennarius > Antennarius striatus. Next base: position 5,387,622 of record NC_090777.1, on the reverse strand, counting down.
TGTACATTAGGTAAAATTAATGGGCTTTATTTAATCTTGAGTAGTTTTTGAGATCAAATAAACCCCACCTCTGAGCTTCAACAAAAGTAATCTTGCACATATATTTTCATTTTTGTTAAAGGACAGAGGTTGACATTGCAATGTGCCGTGATGTTGAAGAAGCTGAACAATTGCGGGGGTTAAAATTTTTCATATTACACATTCAGGTGAGCTCTGTTTTCACAGAGCAGCAAAAAATTGAGTAAAACTCTTGCTGTCCCACTGCACGGAAATCTTTAGTAAAAGGCGAAAGATTTATACGATCTGAAGTGAAACAAGAGTGATCTATTTTCTATGTACAAGTCACATCTACCCCCTTACGGACAACAACACTATTTAGTCCTGGTTCATCTTGAAAGCATGTTAAAACAAACAAATCTCTTTACGCTCAACACAAAAGAAACAACAGAATAAATATGTACATTAGGTAAAATTAATCGGGTTCATTTATTCTCGAGTAGTTTTAGGGACAAATAAATCCCACCTCTGAGCTTCAACAAAAGTAATCTTGCACATATATTTTCATTTTAGTTTAATGACAGAGGTTGACATTGCAATGTGCCGTGTTGTTGAAGAAGCTGAACAACAACAGGGCTAAAAATCTTTTATATTACACATTCAGGTGAGCTCTGTTTTCACAGAGCAGCAAAAAATTGAGTAAAACTATTGATGTCCCACTCCACAGAAATCTTTAGTAAAAGGCGAAAGATTTATACGATCTAAAGTGAAACAAGAGTGATCTATCTTCTAAGTGCAAGTCACACCTACCCCCTTACTGGCAACGACACTTTAAGTCCTGGTTCATCTTGAAAGCATGTTAAAACAAACAAATCTCTTGGCGCCAAATCACAGAAAAAACAACAGATTAAATATGTAAATTAGTTAAAATTAATGGGCTTTATTTAATCTTGAGTAGTTTTTTTGAGATCAAATAAACCCCACCTCTGAGCTTCAACAAAAGTAATCTTGCACATATATTTTCATTTTGATAAAGAACAGAGGTTGACATTTGACATTGCAATGTGCCGTGTTGTTGAAGAAGCTGAACAAAAACAGGGCTTAAAATCTTTTATATTACACATTCAGGTGAGCTCTGTTTTCATAGAGCAGCAAAAAATTGAGTAAAACTCTTGCTGTCCCACTCCACGGAAATCTTTAGTAAAAGGCGAAAGATTTATACGATCTGAAGTGAAACAAGAGTGATCTATTTTCTATGTACAAGTCACATCTACCCCCTTACGGACAACAACACTTTAAGTCCTGGTTCATCTTGAAAGCATGTTAAAACAAACAAATCTCTTTGCGCTCAACTGACAGAAGAAACAACAGATTAAATATGTACATTAGGTAAAATTAATCGGCTTTATTTAATCTCGAGTATTTTTAGAGATCAAATAAACCCCACCTCTGAGCTTCAACAAAAGTAATCTTGCACATATATTTTCATTTTTGTTAAAGGACAGAGGTTGACATTGCAATGTGCCGTGTTGTTGAAGAAGCTCAACAAAAACAGGGCTTAAAATCTTGTATATTACACATTCAGGTGAGCTCTGTTTTCACAGAGCGGCAAAAAATTGAGTAAAACTCTTGCTGTCCCAATCCACGGAAATCTTTAGTAAAAGGCGAAAGATTTATACGATCTGAAGTGAAACAAGAGTGATCTATTTTCTATGTACAAGTCACATCTACCCCCTTTTGGACAACAACACTTTAAGTCCTGGTTCATCTTGAAAGCATGTTAAAACAAACAAATCTCTTTGCACTCAACTGACAGAAGAAACAACAGATTAAATATGTACATTAGGTAAAATTAATGGGCTTTATTTAATCTTGAGTAGTTTTTGAGATCAAATAAACCCCACCTCTGAGCTTCAACAAAAGTAATCTTGCACATATATTTTCATTTTTGTTAAAGGACAGAGGTTGACATTGCAATGTGCCGTGTTGTTGAAGAAGCTGAACAATTGCGGGGGTTAAAATTTTTCATATTACACATTCAGGTGAGCTCTGTTTTCACAGAGCAGCAAAAAATTGAGTAAAACTCTTGCTGTCCCACTCCACGGAAATCTTTAGTAAAAGGCGAAAGATTTATACGATCTGAAGTGAAACAAGAGAGATCTATTTTCTATGTACAAGTCACATCTACCCCCTTACGGACAACAACACTATTTAGTCCTGGTTCATCTTGAAAGCATGTTAAAACAAACAAATCTCTTTACGCTCAACACAAAAGAAACAACAGAATAAATATGTACATTAGGTAAAATTAATCGGGTTCATTTATTCTCGAGTAGTTTTAGGGACAAATAAATCCCACCTCTGAGCTTCAACAAAAGTAATCTTGCACATATATTTTCATTTTAGTTTAATGACAGAGGTTGACATTGCAATGTGCCGTGTTGTTGAAGAAGCTGAACAACAACAGGGCTAAAAATCTTTTATATTACACATTCAGGTGAGCTCTGTTTTCACAGAGCAGCAAAAAATTGAGTAAAACTATTGATGTCCCACTCCACAGAAATCTTTAGTAAAAGGCGAAAGATTTATACGATCTAAAGTGAAACAAGAGTGATCTATCTTCTAAGTGCAAGTCACACCTACCCCCTTACTGGCAACGACACTTTAAGTCCTGGTTCATCTTGAAAGCATGTTAAAACAAACAAATCTCTTGGCGCCAAATCACAGAAAAAACAACAGATTAAATATGTAAATTAGTTAAAATTAATGGGCTTTATTTAATCTTGAGTAGTTTTTTTGAGATCAAATAAACCCCACCTCTGAGCTTCAACAAAAGTAATCTTGCACATATATTTTCATTTTGATAAAGAACAGAGGTTGACATTTGACATTGCAATGTGCCGTGTTGTTGAAGAAGCTGAACAAAAACAGGGCTTAAAATCTTTTATATTACACATTCAGGTGAGCTCTGTTTTCATAGAGCAGCAAAAAATTGAGTAAAACTCTTGCTGTCCCACTCCACGGAAATCTTTAGTAAAAGGCGAAAGATTTATACGATCTGAAGTGAAACAAGAGTGATCTATTTTCTATGTACAAGTCACATCTACCCCCTTACGGACAACAACACTTTAAGTCCTGGTTCATCTTGAAAGCATGTTAAAACAAACAAATCTCTTTGCGCTCAACTGACAGAAGAAACAACAGATTAAATATGTACATTAGGTAAAATTAATCGGCTTTATTTAATCTCGAGTATTTTTAGAGATCAAATAAACCCCACCTCTGAGCTTCAACAAAAGTAATCTTGCACATATATTTTCATTTTTGTTAAAGGACAGAGGTTGACATTGCAATGTGCCGTGTTGTTGAAGAAGCTCAACAAAAACAGGGCTTAAAATCTTGTATATTACACATTCAGGTGAGCTCTGTTTTCACAGAGCGGCAAAAAATTGAGTAAAACTCTTGCTGTCCCAATCCACGGAAATCTTTAGTAAAAGGCGAAAGATTTATACGATCTGAAGTGAAACAAGAGTGATCTATTTTCTATGTACAAGTCACATCTACCCCCTTTTGGACAACAACACTTTAAGTCCTGGTTCATCTTGAAAGCATGTTAAAACAAACAAATCTCTTTGCGCTCAACTGACAGAAGAAACAACTGATTAAATATGTACATTAGGTAAAATTAATCGGGTTTATTAAATCTCGAGTAATTTTAGAGATCAAATAAACCCCACCTCTGACCTCCAACAAAAGTAATCTTGCACATATATTTTCATTTTAGTTTAATGACAGAGGTAGACATTGCAATGTGCCGTGTTGTTGAAGAAGCTGAACAAAAACAGGGCTTAAAATCTTTTATATTACACATTCAGGTGAGCTCTGTTTTCACAGAGCAGCAAAAAATTGAGTAAAACTCTTGCTGTCCCACTCCACGGAAATCTTTAGTAAAAGGCGAAAGATTTATACGATCTGAAGTGAAACAAGAGTGATCTATTTTCTATGTACAAGTCACATCTAAACCCTTACGGACAACAACACTTTAAGTCCTGGTTCATCTTGAAAGCATGTTATAACAAACAAATCTCTTTGCACTCCACTGACAGAAGAAACAACAGATTAAATATGTACATTAGGTAAAATTAATCGGCTTTATTTAATCTCGAGTATTTTTAGAGATCAAATAAACCCCACCTCTGAGCTTCAACAAAAGTAATCTTGCACATATATTTTCATTTTTGTTAAAGGACAGAGGTTGACATTGCAATGTGCCGTGTTGTTGAAGAAGCTCAACAAAAACAGGGCTTAAAATCTTGAATATTGCACATTCAGGTGAGCTCTGTTTTCACAGAGCGGCAAAAAATTGAGTAAAACTCTTGCTGTCCCACTCCACGGAAATCTTTAGTAAAAGGCGAAAGATTTATACGATCTGAAGTGAAACAAGAGTGATCTATTTTCTATGTACAAGTCACATCTACCCCCTTATGGACAACAACACTTTAAGTCCTGGTTCATCTTGAAAGCATGTTAAAACAAACAAATCTCTTTGCGCTCAACTGACAGAAGAAACAACAGATTAAATATGTACATTAGGTAAAATTAATTGTCTTTATTTAATCTCGAGTAGTTTTAGAGATCAAATAAACCCCACCTCTGAGCTTCAACAAAAGTAATCTTGCACATATATTTTCATTTTTGTTAAAGGACAGAAGTAGAAATTGCAATGTTCCGTGTTGTTGAAGAAGCTGAACAAAAACAGGGCTTAAGATCTTTTATATTACACATTCAGGTGAGCTCTGTTTTCACAGAGCAGCAAAAAATTGAGTAAAACTCTTGCTGTCCCACTCCACGGAAATCTTTAGTAAAAGGCGAAAGATTTATACGATCTGTAGTGAAACAAGAGTGATCTATTTTCTATGTACAAGTCACATCTACCCCCTTACGGACAACAACACTTTAAGTCCTGGTTCATCTTGAAAGCATGTTAAAACAAACAAATCTCTTTGCGCTCAACTGACAGAAGAAACAACAGATTAAATATGTACATTAGGTAAAATTAATCGGCTTTATTTAATCTCGAGTAGTTTTAGGGACAAATAAACCCCACCTCTGAGCTTCAACAAAAGTAATCTTGCACATATATTTTCATTTTAGTTTAATGACAGAGGTAGACATTGCAATGTGCCGTGTTGTTGAAGAAGCTGAACAAAAACAGGGCTTAAAATCTTTTATGTTACACATTCAGGTGAGCTCTGTTTTCACAGAGCAGCAAAAAATTGAGTAAAACTCTTGCTGTCCCACTCCACGGAAATCTTTAGTAAAAGGCGAAAGATTTATACGATCTGAAGTGTAACAAGAGATCTATTTTCTATATACAAGTCACATCTACCCCCTTACGGACAACAACACTTTAAGTCCTGGTTCATCTTGAAAGCATGTTAAAACAAACAAATCTCTTTGCGCTCGACTGACAGAAGAAACAACAGATTAAATACGTACATTAGGTAAAATTAATCGGGTTTATTTAATCTCAAGTATTTTTTAGAGATCAAATAAACCCCACCTCTGAGCTTCAACAAAAGTAATCTTGCACATATATTTTCATTTTTGTTAAAGGACAGAGGTTGACATTGCAATGTGCCGTGTTGTTGAAGAAGCTGAACAAAAACAGGGCTCAAGATGTTTTATATTACACATTCAGGTGAGCTCTGTTTTCACAGAGCAGCAAAAAATTGAGTAAAACTCTTGCTGTCCCACTGCACGGAAATCTTTAGTAAAAGGCGAAAGATTTATACGATCTGAAGTGAAACAAGAGTGATCTATTTTCTATGTACAAGTCACATCTAAACCCTTACGGACAACAACACTTTAAGTCCTGGTTCATCTTGAAAGCATGTTAAAACAAACAAATCTCTTTGCGCTCAACTGACAGAAGAAACAACAGATTATATATGTACATTAGGTAAAATTAATCGGGTTTATTTAATCTCGAGTAATTTTAGAGATCAAATAAACCCCACCTCTGACCTCCAACAAAAGTAATCTTGCACATATATTTTCATTTTTGTTAAAGGACAGAGGTTGACATTGCAATGTGCCGTGTTGTTGAAGAAGCTCAACAAAAACAGGGCTCAAAATCTTTTATATTACACATTCAGGTGAGCTCTGTTTTCACAGAGCGGCAAAAAATTGAGTAAAACTCTTGCTGTCCCACTCCACGGAAATCTTTAGTAAAAGGCGAAAGATTTATACGATCTGAAGTGAAACAAGAGTGATCTATTTTCTATGTACAAGTCACATCTACCCCCTTATGGACAACAACACTTTAAGTCCTGGTTCATCTTGAAAGCATGTTAAAACAAACAAATCTCTTTGCGCTCAACTGACAGAAGAAACAACAGATTAAATATGTACATTAGGTAAAATTAATCGGCTTTATTTAATCTCGAGTAGTTTTAGAGATCAAATAAACCCCACCCTTGACCTCCTAAAAAAGTAATCTTGCACATATATTTTCATTTTTGTTAAAGGACAGAAGTAGAAATTGCAATGTGCCGTGTTGTTGAAGAAGCTGAACAAAAACAGGGCTTAAGATCTTTTATATTACACATTCAGGTGAGCTCTGTTTTCACAGAGCAGCAAAAAATTGAGTAAAACTCTTGCTGTCCCACTCCACGGAAATCTTTAGTAAAAGGCGAAAGATTTATACGATCTGAAGTGAAACAAGAGTGATCTATTTTCTATGTACAAGTCACATCTACCCCCTTACGGACAACAACACTTTAAGTCCTGGTTCATCTTGAAAGCATGTTAAAACAAACAAATCTCTTTGCGCTCAACTGACAGAAGAAACAACAGATTAAATATGTACATTAGGTAAAATTAATCGGCTTTATTTAATCTCGAGTAATTTTAGAGATCAAATAAACCCCACCTCTGACCTCCAACAAAAGTAATCTTGCACATATATTTTCATTTTAGTTTAATGACAGAGGTAGACATTGCAATGTGCCGTGTTGTTGAAGAAGCTGAACAAAAACAGGGCTTAAAATCTTTTATATTACACATTCAGGTGAGCTCTGTTTTCACAGAGCAGCAAAAAATTGAGTAAAACTCTTGCTGTCCCACTCCACGGAAATCTTTAGTAAAAGGCAAAAGATTTATACGATCTGAAGTGAAACAAGAGTGATCTATTTTCTATGTACAAGTCACATCTAAACCCTTACGGACAACAACACTTTAAGTCCTGGTTCATCTTGAAAGCATGTTAAAACAAACAAATCTCTTTGCACTCCACTGACAGAAGAAACAACAGATTAAATATGTACATTAGGTAAAATTAATCGGCTTTATTTAATCTCGAGTATTTTTAGAGATCAAATAAACCCCACGTCTGAGCTTCAACAAAAGTAATCTTGCACATATATTTTCATTTTTGTTAAAGGACAGAGGTTGACATTGCAATGTGCCGTGTTGTTGAAGAAGCTGAACAAAAACAGGGCTTAAAATCTTTTATATTACACATTCAGGTGAGCTCTTTTTTCACAGAGCAGCAAAAAATTGAGTAAAACTCTTGCTGTCCCACTCCACGGAAATCTTTAGTAAAAGGCGAAAGATTTATACGATCCGAAGTGAAACAAGAGTGATCTATTTTCTATTTACAAGTCACATCTACCCCCTTACGGACAACAACACTTTAAGTCCTGGTTCATCTTGAAAGCATGTTAAAACAAACAAATCTGTTTGCGCTCAACTGACAGAAGAAACAACAGAATAAATATGTACATTAGGTAAAATTAATCGGGTTTATTTAATCTCGAGTAATTTTAGAGATCAAATGAACCCCATCTCTGAGCTTCAACAAAAGTAATCTTGCACATATATTTTCACTTTTGTTAAAGGACAGAGGTTGACATTGCAATGTGCCGTGTTGTTGAAGAAGCTGAACAATTGCGGGGGTTAAAATTTTTCATATTACACATTCAGGTGAGCTCTGATTTCACAGAGAAGTAAAAAATTGAGTAAAACTCTTGCTGTCCCACTCCACGGAAATCTTTAGTAAAAGGCGAAAGATTTATACGATCTGAAGTCAATCAAGAGTGATCAATTTTCTATGTACAAGTCACATCTACCCCCTTACGGACAACAACACTTTAAGTCCTGGTTCATCTTGAAAGCATGTTAAAACAAACAAATCTCTTTGCACTCAACTGACAGAAGAAACAACAGATTAGATATGTACATTAGGTAAAATTAATGGGCTTTATTTAATCTTGAGTAGTTTTTGAGATCAAATAAACCCCACCTCTGAGCTTCAACAAAAGTAATCTTGCACATATATTTTCATTTTTGTTAAAGGACAGAGGTTGACATTGCAATGTGCCGTGTTGTTGAAGAAGCTGAACAATTGCGGGGGTTAAAATTTTTCATATTACACATTCAGGTGAGCTCTGTTTTCACAGAGCAGCAAAAAATTGAGTAAAACTCTTGCTGTCCCACTCCACGGAAATCTTTAGTAAAAGGCGAAAGATTTATACGATCTGAAGTGAAACAAGAGTGATCTATTTTCTATGTACAAGTCACATCTACCCCCTTACGGACAACAACACTTTAAGTCCTGGTTCATCTTGAAAGCATGTTAAAACAAACAAATCTCTTTGCGCTCAACTGACAGAAGAAACAACAGATTAAATATGTACATTAGGTAAAATTAATCGGCTTTATTTAATCTCGAGTATTTTTAGAGATCAAATAAACCCCACCTCTGAGCTTCAACAAAAGTAATCTTGCACATATATTTTCATTTTTGTTAAAGGACAGAGGTTGACATTGCAATGTGCCGTGTTGTTGAAGAAGCTCAACAAAAACAGGGCTTAAAATCTTGTATATTACACATTCAGGTGAGCTCTGTTTTCACAGAGCGGCAAAAAATTGAGTAAAACTCTTGCTGTCCCAATCCACGGAAATCTTTAGTAAAAGGCGAAAGATTTATACGATCTGAAGTGAAACAAGAGTGATCTATTTTCTATGTACAAGTCACATCTAAACCCTTACGGACAACAACACTTTAAGTCCTGGTTCATCTTGAAAGCATGTTAAAACAAACAAATCTCTTTGCACTCCACTGACAGAAGAAACAACAGATTAAATATGTACATTAGGTAAAATTAATCGGCTTTATTTAATCTCGAGTATTTTTAGAGATCAAATAAACCCCACCTCTGAGCTTCAACAAAAGTAATCTTGCACATATATTTTCATTTTTGTTAAAGGACAGAGGTTGACATTGCAATGTGCCGTGTTGTTGAAGAAGCTCAACAAAAACAGGGCTTAAAATCTTGTATATTACACATTCAGGTGAGCTCTGTTTTCACAGAGCGGCAAAAAATTGAGTAAAACTCTTGCTGTCCCACTCCACGGAAATCTTTAGTAAAAGGCGAAAGATTTATACGATCTGAAGTGAAACAAGAGTGATCTATTTTCTATGTACAAGTCACATCTACCCCCTTATGGACAACAACACTTTAAGTCCTGGTTCATCTTGAAAGCATGTTAAAACAAACAAATCTCTTTGCGCTCAACTGACAGAAGAAACAACAGATTAAATATGTACATTAGGTAAAATTAATCGGCTTTATTTAATCTCGAGTAGTTTTAGAGATCAAATAAACCCCACCCTTGACCTCCAACAAAAGTAATCTTGCACATATATTTTCATTTTAGTTTAATGACAGAGGTAGACATTGCAATGTGCCGTGTTGTTGAAGAAGCTGAACAAAAACAGGTCTCTAGATGTTTTATATTACACATTCAGGTGAGCTCTGTTTTCACAGAGCAGCAAAAAATTGAGTAAAACTCTTGCTGTCCCACTGCACGGAAATCTTTAGTAAAAGGCGAAAGATTTATACGATCTGAAGTGAAACAAGAGTGATCTATTTTCTATGTACAAGTCACATCTACCCCCTTACGGACAACAACACTTTAAGTCCTGGTTCATCTTGAAAGCATGTTAAAACAAACAAATCTCTTTGCGCTCAACTGACAGAAGAAACAACAGATTAAATATGTACATTAGGTAAAATTAATTGTCTTTATTTAATCTCGAGTAGTTTTAGAGATCAAATAAACCCCACCTCTGAGCTTCAACAAAAGTAATCTTGCACATATATTTTCATTTTAGTTTAATGACAGAGGTAGACATTGCAATGTGCCGTGTTGTTGAAGAAGCTGAACAAAAACAGGGCTTAAAATCTTTTATATTACACATTCAGGTGAGCTCTGTTTTCACAGAGCGGCAAAAAATTGAGTAAAACTCTTGCTGTCCCACTCCACGGAAATCTTTAGTAAAAGGCGAAAGATTTATACGATCTGAAGTGTAACAAGAGATCTATTTTCTATATACAAGTCACATCTACCCCCTTATGGACAACAACACTTTAAGTCCTGGTTCATCTTGAAAGCATGTTAAAACAAACAAATCTCTTTGCGCTCAACTGACAGAAGAAACAACAGATTAAATATGTACATTAGGTAAAATTAATCGGGTTTATTAAATCTCGAGTAATTTTAGAGATCAAATAAACCCCACCTCTGACCTCCAACAAAAGTAATCTTGCACATATATTTTCATTTTAGTTTAATGACAGAGGTAGACATTGCAATGTGCCGTGTTGTTGAAGAAGCTGAACAAAAACAGGGCTTAAAATCTTTTATATTACACATTCAGGTGAGCTCTGTTTTCACAGAGCAGCAAAAAATTGAGTAAAACTCTTGCTGTCCCACTCCACGGAAATCTTTAGTAAAAGGCGAAAGATTTATACGATCTGAAGTGAAACAAGAGTGATCTATTTTCTATGTACAAGTCACATCTAAACCCTTACGGACAACAACACTTTAAGTCCTGGTTCATCTTGAAAGCATGTTAAAACAAACAAATCTCTTTGCACTCCACTGACAGAAGAAACAACAGATTATATATGTACATTAGGTAAAATTAATCGGCTTTATTTAATCTCGAGTAGTTTTAGAGATCAAATAAACCCCACCCTTGACCTCCAACAAAAGTAATCTTGCACATATATTTTCATTTTAGTTTAATGACAGAGGTAGACATTGCAATGTGCCGTGTTGTTGAAGAAGCTGAACAAAAACAGGGCTTAAAATCTTTTATATTACACATTCAGGTGAGCTCTTTTTTCACAGAGCAGCAAAAAATTGAGTAAAACTCTTGCTGTCCCACTCCACGGAAATCTTTAGTAAAAGGCGAAAGATTTATACGATCCGAAGTGAAACAAGAGTGATCTATTTTCTATTTACAAGTCACATCTACCCCCTTACGGACAACAACACTTTAAGTCCTGGTTCATCTTGAAAGCATGTTAAAACAAACAAATCTCTTTGCGCTCAACTGACAGAAGAAACAACAGAATAAATATGTACATTAGGTAAAATTAATCGGGTTTATTTAATCTCGAGTAATTTTAGAGATCAAATGAACCCCATCTCTGAGCTTCAACAAAAGTAATCTTGCACATATATTTTCACTTTTGTTAAAGGACAGAGGTTGACATTGCAATGTGCCGTGTTGTTGAAGAAGCTGAACAATTGCGGGGGTTAAAATTTTTCATATTACACATTCAGGTGAGCTCTGATTTCACAGAGAAGTAAAAAATTGAGTAAAACTCTTGCTGTCCCACTCCACGGAAATCTTTAGTAAAAGGCAAAAGATTTATACGATCTGAAGTCAATCAAGAGTGATCAATTTTCTATGTACAAGTCACATCTACCCCCTTACGGACAACAACACTTTAAGTCCTGGTTCATCTTGAAAGCATGTTAAAACAAACAAATCTCTTTGCACTCAACTGACAGAAGAAACAACAGATTAGATATGTACATTAGGTAAAATTAATGGGCTTTATTTAATCTTGAGTAGTTTTTGAGATCAAATAAACCCCACCTCTGAGCTTCAACAAAAGTAATCTTGCACATATATTTTCATTTTTGTTAAAGGACAGAGGTTGACATTGCAATGTGCCGTGTTGTTGAAGAAGCTGAACAATTGCGGGGGTTAAAATTTTTCATATTACACATTCAGGTGAGCTCTGTTTTCACAGAGCAGCAAAAAATTGAGTAAAACTCTTGCTGTCCCACTCCACGGAAATCTTTAGTAAAAGGCGAAAGATTTATACGATCTGAAGTGAAACAAGAGTGATCTATTTTCTATGTACAAGTCACATCTACCCCCTTACGGACAACAACACTATTTAGTCCTGGTTCATCTTGAAAGCATGTTAAAACAAACAAATCTCTTTACGCTCAACACAAAAGAAACAACAGAATAAATATGTACATTAGGTAAAATTAATCGGGTTTATTTAATCTCGAGTAGTTTTAGGGACAAATAAATCCCACCTCTGAGCTTCAACAAAAGTAATCTTGCACATATATTTTCATTTTAGTTTAATGACAGAGGTAGACATTGCAATGTGCCGTGTTGTTGAAGAGGTTGAACAAAAACAGGGCTTAAAATCTTTTATATTACACATTCAGGTGAGCTCTGTTTTCACAGAGCAGCAAAAAATTGAGTAAAACTCTTGATGTCCCACTCCACAGAAATCTTTAGTAAAAGGCGAAAGATTTATACGATCTGTAGTGAAACAGAAGTGATCTATCTTCTAAGTGCAAGTCACACCTACCCCCTTACTGGCAACGACACTTTAAGTCCTGGTTCATCTTGAAAGCATGTTAAAACAAACAAATCTCTTTGCGCCAAATCACAGAAAAAACAACAGATTAAATATGTAAATTAGGTAAAATTAATGGGCTTTATTTAATCTTGAGTAGTTTTTTTGAGATCAAATAAACCCCACCTCTGAGCTTCAACAAAAGTAATCTTGCACATATATTTTCATTTTGATAAAGAACAGAGGTTGACATTTGACATTGCAATGTGCCGTGTTGTTGAAGAAGCTGAACAAAAACAGGGCTTAAAATCTTTTATATTACACATTCAGGTGAGCTGTTTTCACAGAGCAGCAAAAAATTGAGTAAAACTCTTGCTGTCCCACTCCACGGAAATCTTTAGTAAAAGGCGAAAGATTTATACGATCTGAAGTGAAACAAGAGTGATCAATTTCCTATGTACAATTCACATCTACCCCCTTACGGACAACAACACTTTTAAGTCCTGGTTCATCTTGAAAGCATGTTAAAACAAACAAATCTCTTTACGCTCAACACAAAAGAAACAACAGAATAAATATGTACATTAGGTAAAATTAATGGGCTTTATTTAATCTTGAGTAGTTTTTGAGATCAAATAAACCCCACCTCTGAGCTTCAACAAAAGAAATCTTGCACATATATTTTCATTTTTGTTAAAGGACAGAGGTTGACATTGCAATGTGCCGTGTTGTTGAAGAAGCTGAACAATTGCGGGGGTTAAAATTTTTCATATTACACATTCAGGTGAGCTCTGTTTTCACAGAGCAGCAAAAAATTGAGTAAAACTCTTGCTGTCCCACTCCACGGAAATCTTTAGTAAAAGGCGAAAGATTTATACGATCTGAAGTGAAACAAGAGTGATCAATTTTCTATGTACAATTCACATCTACCCCCTTACGGACAACAACACTTTAAGTCCTGGTTCATCTTGAAAGCATGTTAAAACAAACAAATCTCTTTGCACTCAACTGACAGAAGAAACAACAGAATAAATATGTACATTAGGTAAAATTAATCGGGTTTATTTAATCTTGAGTAGTTTTTGAGATCAAATAAACCCCACCTCTGAGCTTCAACAAAAGTAATCTTGCACATATATTTTCATTTTTGTTAAAGGACAGAGGTTGACATTGCAATGTGCCGTGTTGTTGAAGAAGCTGAACAAAAACAGGGCTTAAAATCTTTTATATTACACATTCAGGTGAGCTCTGTTTTCACAGAGCAGCAAAAAATTGAGTAAAACTCTTGCTGTCCCACTCCACGGAAATCTTTAGTAAAAGGCGAAAGATTTATACGATCTGAAGTGAAACAAGAGTGATCTATTTTCTATGTACAAGTCACATCTACCCCCTTACGGACAACAACACTATTTAGTCCTGGTTCATCTTGAAAGCATGTTAAAACAAACAAATCTCTTTACGCTCAACACAAAAGAAACAACAGAATAAATATGTACATTAGGTAAAATTAATCGGGTTTATTTATTCTCGAGTAGTTTTAGGGACAAATAAATCCCACCTCTGAGCTTCAACAAAAGTAATCTTGCACATATATTTTCATTTTAGTTTAATGACAGAGGTTGACATTGCAATGTGCCGTGTTGTTGAAGAAGCTGAACAACAACAGGGCTAAAAATCTTTTATATTACACATTCAGGTGAGCTCTGTTTTCACAGAGCAGCAAAAAATTGAGTAAAACTCTTGATGTCCCACTCCACAGAAATCTTTAGTAAAAGGCGAAAGATTTATACGATCTGAAGTGAAACAGAAGTGATCTATCTTCTAAGTGCAAGTCACACCTACCCCCTTACTGGCAACGACACTTTAAGTCCTGGTTCATCTTGAAAGCATGTTAAAACAAACAAATCTCTTGGCGCCAAATCACAGAAAAAACAACAGATTAAATATGTAAATTAGTTAAAAATAATGGGCTTTATTTAATCTTGAGTAGTTTTTTTGAGATCAAATAAACCCCACCTCTGAGCTTCAACAAAAGTAATCTTGCACATATATTTTCATTTTGATAAAGAACAGAGGTTGACATTTGACATTGCAATGTGCCGTGTTGTTGAAGAAGCTGAACAAAAACAGGGCTTAAAATCTTTTATATTACACATTCAGGTGAGCTCTGTTTTCACAGAGCAGCAAAAAATTGAGTAAAACTCTTGCTGTCCCACTCCACGGAAATCTTTAGTAAAAGGCGAAAGATTTATACGATCTGAAGTGAAACAAGAGTGATCTATTTTCTATGTACAAGTCACATCTACCCCCTTACGGACAACAACACTTTAAGTCCTGGTTCATCTTGAAAGCATGTTAAAACAAACAAATCTCTTTGCGCTCAACTGACAGAAGAAACAACAGAATAAATATGTACATTAGGTAAAATTAATCGGGTTTATTTAATCTTGAGTAGTTTTTGAGATCAAATAAACCCCACCTCTGAGCTTCAACAAAAGTAATCTTGCACATATATTTTCATTTTTGTTAAAGGACAGAGGTTGACATTGCAATGTGCCGTGTTGTTGAAGAAGCTGAACAAAAACAGGGCTTAAAATCTTTTATATTACACATTCAGGTGAGCTCTGTTTTCACAGAGCAGCAAAAAATTGAGTAAAACTCTTGCTGTCCCACTCCACGGAAATCTTTAGTAAAAGGCGAAAGATTTATACGATCTGAAGTGAAACAAGAGTGATCTATTTTCTATGTACAAGTCACATCTACCCCCTTACGGACAACAACACTATTTAGTCCTGGTTCATCTTGAAAGCATGTTAAAACAAACAAATCTCTTTACGCTCAACACAAAAGAAACAACAGAATAAATATGTACATTAGGTAAAATTAATCGGGTTCATTTATTCTCGAGTAGTTTTAGGGACAAATAAATCCCACCTCTGAGCTTCAACAAAAGTAATCTTGCACATATATTTTCATTTTAGTTTAATGACAGAGGTTGACATTGCAATGTGCCGTGTTGTTGAAGAAGCTGAACAACAACAGGGCTAAAAATCTTTTATATTACACATTCAGGTGAGCTCTGTTTTCACAGAGCAGCAAAAAATTGAGTAAAACTCTTGCTGTCCCACTCCACAGAAATCTTTAGTAAAAGGCGAAAGATTTATACGATCTGAAGTGAAACAGAAGTGATCTATCTTCTAAGTGCAAGTCACACCTACCCCCTTACTGGCAACGACACTTTAAGTCCTGGTTCATCTTGAAAGCATGTTAAAACAAACAAATCTCTTGGCGCCAAATCACAGAAAAAACAACAGATTAAATATGTAAATTAGTTAAAATTAATGGGCTTTATTTAATCTTGAGTAGTTTTTTTGAGATCAAATAAACCCCACCTCTGAGCTTCAACAAAAGTAATCTTGCACATATATTTTCATTTTGATAAAGAACAGAGGTTGACATTTGACATTGCAATGTGCCGTGTTGTTGAAGAAGCTGAACAAAAACAGGGCTTAAAATCTTTTATATTACACATTCAGGTGAGCTCTGTTTTCACAGAGCAGCAAAAAATTGAGTAAAACTCTTGCTGTCCCACTCCACGGAAATCTTTAGTAAAAGGCGAAAGATTTATACGATCTGAAGTGAAACAAGAGTGATCAATTTCCTATGTACAATTCACATCTACCCCCTTACGGACAACAACACTTTTAAGTCCTGGTTCATCTTGAAAGCATGTTAAAACAAACAAATCTCTTTACGCTCAACACAAAAGAAACAACAGAATAAATATGTACATTAGGTAAAATTAATGGGCTTTATTTAATCTTGAGTAGTTTTTGAGATCAAATAAACCCCACCTCTGAGCTTCAACAAAAGAAATCTTGCACATATATTTTCATTTTTGTTAAAGGACAGAGGTTGACATTGCAATGTGCCGTGTTGTTGAAGAAGCTGAACAATTGCGGGGGTTAAAATTTTTCATATTACACATTCAGGTGAGCTCTGTTTTCACAGAGCAGCAAAAAATTGAGTAAAACTCTTGCTGTCCCACTCCACGGAAATCTTTAGTAAAAGGCGAAAGATTTATACGATCTGAAGTGAAACAAGAGTGATCAATTTTCTATGTACAATTCACATCTACCCCTTTACGGACAACAACACTTTAAGTCCTGGTTCATCTTGAAAGCATGTTAAAACAAACAAATCTCTTTGCGCTCAACTGACAGAAGAAACAACAGAATAAATATGTACATTAGGTAAAATTAATCGGGTTTATTTAATCTTGAGTAGTTTTTGAGATCAAATAAACCCCACCTCTGAGCTTCAACAAAAGTAATCTTGCACATATATTTTCATTTTTGTTAAAGGACAGAGGTTGACATTGCAATGTGCCGTGTTGTTGAAGAAGCTGAACAAAAACAGGGCTTAAAATCTTTTATATTACACATTCAGGTGAGCTCTGTTTTCACAGAGCAGCAAAAAATTGAGTAAAACTCTTGCTGTCCCACTCCACGGAAATCTTTAGTAAAAGGCGAAAGATTTATACGATCTGAAGTGAAACAAGAGTGATCTATTTTCTATGTACAAGTCACATCTACCCCCTTACGGACAACAACACTATTTAGTCCTGGTTCATCTTGAAAGCATGTTAAAACAAACAAATCTCTTTACGCTCAACACAAAAGAAACAACAGAATAAATATGTACATTAGGTAAAATTAATCGGGTTTATTTATTCTCGAGTAGTTTTAGGGACAAATAAATCCCACCTCTGAGCTTCAACAAAAGTAATCTTGCACATATATTTTCATTTTAGTTTAATGACAGAGGTTGACATTGCAATGTGCCGTGTTGTTGAAGAAGCTGAACAACAACAGGGCTAAAAATCTTTTATATTACACATTCAGGTGAGCTCTGTTTTCACAGAGCAGCAAAAAATTGAGTAAAACTCTTGATGTCCCACTCCACAGAAATCTTTAGTAAAAGGCGAAAGATTTATACGATCTGAAGTGAAACAGAAGTGATCTATCTTCTAAGTGCAAGTCACACCTACCCCCTTACTGGCAACGACACTTTAAGTCCTGGTTCATCTTGAAAGCATGTTAAAACAAACAAATCTCTTGGCGCCAAATCACAGAAAAAACAACAGATTAAATATGTAAATTAGTTAAAATTAATGGGCTTTATTTAATCTTGAGTAGTTTTTTTGAGATCAAATAAACCCCACCTCTGAGCTTCAACAAAAGTAATCTTGCACATATATTTTCATTTTGATAAAGAACAGAGGTTGACATTTGACATTGCAATGTGCCGTGTTGTTGAAGAAGCTGAACAAAAACAGGGCTTAAAATCTTTTATATTACACATTCAGGTGAGCTCTGTTTTCACAGAGCAGCAAAAAATTGAGTAAAACTCTTGCTGTCCCACTCCACGGAAATCTTTAGTAAAAGGCGAAAGATTTATACGATCTGAAGTGAAACAAGAGTGATCTATTTTCTATGTACAAGTCACATCTACCCCCTTACGGACAACAACACTTTAAGTCCTGGTTCATCTTGAAAGCATGTTAAAACAAACAAATCTCTTTGCGCTCAACTGACAGAAGAAACAACAGAATAAATATGTACATTAGGTAAAATTAATCGGGTTTATTTAATCTTGAGTAGTTTTTGAGATCAAATAAACCCCACCTCTGAGCTTCAACAAAAGTAATCTTGCACATATATTTTCATTTTTGTTAAAGGACAGAGGTTGACATTGCAATGTGCCGTGTTGTTGAAGAAGCTGAACAAAAACAGGGCTTAAAATCTTTTATATTACACATTCAGGTGAGCTCTGTTTTCACAGAGCAGCAAAAAATTGAGTAAAACTGTTGCTGTCCCACTCCACGGAAATCTTTAGTAAAAGGCGAAAGATTTATACGATCTGAAGTGAAACAAGAGTGATCTATTTTCTATGTACAAGTCACATCTACCCCCTTACGGACAACAACACTATTTAGTCCTGGTTCATCTTGAAAGCATGTTAAAACAAACAAATCTCTTTACGCTCAACACAAAAGAAACAACAGAATAAATATGTACATTAGGTAAAATTAATCGGGTTCATTTATTCTCGAGTAGTTTTAGGGACAAATAAATCCCACCTCTGAGCTTCAACAAAAGTAATCTTGCACATATATTTTCATTTTAGTTTAATGACAGAGGTTGACATTGCAATGTGCCGTGTTGTTGAAGAAGCTGAACAACAACAGGGCTAAAAATCTTTTATATTACACATTCAGGTGAGCTCTGTTTTCACAGAGCAGCAAAAAATTGAGTAAAACTCTTGCTGTCCCACTCCACAGAAATCTTTAGTAAAAGGCGAAAGATTTATACGATCTGAAGTGAAACAGAAGTGATCTATCTTCTAAGTGCAAGTCACACCTACCCCCTTACTGGCAACGACACTTTAAGTCCTGGTTCATCTTGAAAGCATGTTAAAACAAACAAATCTCTTGGCGCCAAATCACAGAAAAAACAACAGATTAAATATGTAAATTAGTTAAAATTAATGGGCTTTATTTAATCTTGAGTAGTTTTTTTGAGATCAAATAAACCCCACCTCTGAGCTTCAACAAAAGTAATCTTGCACATATATTTTCATTTTGATAAAGAACAGAGGTTGACATTTGACATTGCAATGTGCCGTGTTGTTGAAGAAGCTGAACAAAATCAGGGCTTAAAATCTTTTATATTACACATTCAGGTGAGCTCTGTTTTCACAGAGCAGCAAAAAATTGAGTAAAACTCTTGCTGTCCCACTCCACGGAAATCTTTAGTCAAACGCGAAAGATTTATACGATCTGAAGTGAAACAAGAGTGATCTATTTTCTATGTACAAGTCACATCTACCCCCTTACGGACAACAACACTTTAAGTCCTGGTTCATCTTGAAAGCATGTTAAAACAAACAAATCTCTTTGCGCTCAACTGACAGAAGAAACAACAGATTAAATATGTACATTAGGTAAAATTAATCGGGTTTATTTAATCTCGAGTAGTTTTAGAGATCAAATAAACCCCACCTCTGAGCTTCAACAAAAGTAATCTTGCACATATATTTTCATTTTAGTTTAATGACAGAGGTAGACATTGCAATGTGCCGTGTTGTTGAAGAAGCTGAAAAAAAACAGGGCTTAAAATCTTTTATGTTACACATTCAGGTGAGCTCTGTTTTCACAGAGCAGCAAAAAATTGAGTAAAACTCTTGCTGTCCCACTCCACGGAAATCTTTAGTAAAAGGCAAAAGATTTATACGATCTGAAGTGAAACAAGAGTGATCAATTTTCTATGTACAATTCACATCTACCCCCTTACGGACAACAACACTTTAAGTCCTGGTTCATCTTGAAAGCATGTTAAAACAAACAAATCTCTTTGCGCTCAACTGACAGAAGAAACAACAGAATAAATATGTACATTAGGTAAAATTAATCGGGTTTATTTAATCTTGAGTAGTTTTTGAGATCAAATAAACCCCACCTCTGAGCTTCAACAAAAGTAATCTTGCACATATATTTTCATTTTTGTTAAAGGACAGAGGTTGACATTGCAATGTGCCGTGTTGTTGAAGAAGCTGAACAAAAACAGGGCTTAAAATCTTTTATATTACACATTCAGGTGAGCTCTGTTTTCACAGAGCAGCAAAAAATTGAGTAAAACTCTTGCTGTCCCACTCCACGGAAATCTTTAGTAAAAGGCGAAAGATTTATACGATCTGAAGTCAAACAAGAGTGATCAATTTTCTATGTACAAGTCACATCTACCCCCTTACGGACAACAACACTTTAAGTCCTGGTTCATCTTGAAAGCATGTTAAAACAAACAAATCTCTTTGCACTAAACTGACAGAAGAAACAAAAGATTAGATATGTACATTAGGTAAAATTAATGGGCTTTATTTAATCTTGAGTAGTTTTTGAGATCAAATAAACCCCACCTCTGAGCTTCAACAAAAGTAATCTTGCACATATATTTTCATTTTTGTTAAAGGACAGAGGTTGACATTGCAATGTGCCGTGTTGTTGAAGAAGCTGAACAAAAACAGGGCTTAAAATCTTTTATATTACACATTCAGGTGAGCTCTGTTTTCACAGAGCAGCAAAAAATTGAGTAAAACTCTTGCTGTCCCACTCCACGGAAATCTTTAGTAAAAGGCGAAAGATTTATACGATCTGAAGTGAAACAAGAGTGATCTATTTTCTATGTACAAGTCACATCTACCCCCTTACGGACAACAACACTATTTAGTCCTGGTTCATCTTGAAAGCATGTTAAAACAAACAAATCTCTTTACGCTCAACACAAAAGAAACAACAGAATAAATATGTACATTAGGTAAAATTAATCGGGTTTATTTATTCTCGAGTAGTTTTAGGGACAAATAAATCCCACCTCTGAGCTTCAACAAAAGTAATCTTGCACATATATTTTCATTTTAGTTTAATGACAGAGGTAGACATTGCAATGTGCCGTGTTGTTGAAGAAGCTGAACAACAACAGGGCTAAAAATCTTTTATATTACACATTCAGGTGAGCTATGTTTTCACAGAGCAGCAAAAAATTGAGTAAAACTCTTGATGTCCCACTCCACAGAAATCTTTAGTAAAAGGCGAAAGATTTATACAATCTGTAGTGAAACAGAAGTGATCTATCTTCTAAGTGCAAGTCACACCTAACCCCTTACTGGCAACGACACTTTAAGTCCTGGTTCATCTTGAAAGCATGTTAAAACAAACAAATCTCTTGGCGCCAAATCACAGAAAAAACAACAGATTAAATATGTAAATTAGTTAAAATTAATGGGCTTTATTTAATCTTGAGTAGTTTTTTTGAGATCAAATAAACCCCACCTCTGAGCTTCAACAAAAGTAATCTTGCACATATATTTTCATTTTGATAAAGAACAGAGGTTGACATTTGACATTGCAATGTGCCGTGTTGTTGAAGAAGCTGAACAAAAACAGGGCTTAAAATCTTTTATATTACACATTCAGGTGAGCTCTGTTTTCACAGAGCAGCAAAAAATTGAGTAAAACTCTTGCTGTCCCACTCCACGGAAATCTTTAGTCAAACGCGAAAGATTTATACGATCTGAAGTGAAACAAGAGTGATCTATTTTCTATGTACAAGTCACATCTACCCCCTTACGGACAACAACACTTTAAGTCCTGGTTCATCTTGAAAGCATGTTAAAACAAACAAATCTCTTTGCGCTCAACTGACAGAAGAAACAACAGATTAAATATGTACATTAGGTAAAATTAATCGGGTTTATTTAATCTCGAGTAGTTTTAGAGATCAAATAAACCCCACCTCTGAGCTTCAACAAAAGTAATCTTGCACATATATTTTCATTTTAGTTTAATGACAGAGGTAGACATTGCAATGTGCCGTGTTGTTGAAGAAGCTGAAAAAAAACAGGGCTTAAAATCTTTTATGTTACACATTCAGGTGAGCTCTGTTTTCACAGAGCAGCAAAAAATTGAGTAAAACTCTTGCTGTCCCACTCCACGGAAATCTTTAGTAAAAGGCAAAAGATTTATACGATCTGAAGTGAAACAAGAGTGATCAATTTTCTATGTACAATTCACATCTACCCCCTTACGGACAACAACACTTTAAGTCCTGGTTCATCTTGAAAGCATGTTAAAACAAACAAATCTCTTTGCGCTCAACTGACAGAAGAAACAACAGAATAAATATGTACATTAGGTAAAATTAATCGGGTTTATTTAATCTTGAGTAGTTTTTGAGATCAAATAAACCCCACCTCTGAGCTTCAACAAAAGTAATCTTGCACATATATTTTCATTTTTGTTAAAGGACAGAGGTTGACATTGCAATGTGCCGTGTTGTTGAAGAAGCTGAACAAAAACAGGGCTTAAAATCTTTTATATTACACATTCAGGTGAGCTCTGTTTTCACAGAGCAGCAAAAAATTGAGTAAAACTCTTGCTGTCCCACTCCACGGAAATCTTTAGTAAAAGGCGAAAGATTTATACGATCTGAAGTCAAACAAGAGTGATCAATTTTCTATGTACAAGTCACATCTACCCCCTTACGGACAACAACACTTTAAGTCCTGGTTCATCTTGAAAGCATGTTAAAACAAACAAATCTCTTTGCACTAAACTGACAGAAGAAACAAAAGATTAGATATGTACATTAGGTAAAATTAATGGGCTTTATTTAATCTTGAGTAGTTTTTGAGATCAAATAAACCCCACCTCTGAGCTTCAACAAAAGTAATCTTGCACATATATTTTCATTTTTGTTAAAGGACAGAGGTTGACATTGCAATGTGCCGTGTTGTTGAAGAAGCTGAACAAAAACAGGGCTTAAAATCTTTTATATTACACATTCAGGTGAGCTCTGTTTTCACAGAGCAGCAAAAAATTGAGTAAAACTCTTGCTGTCCCACTCCACGGAAATCTTTAGTAAAAGGCGAAAGATTTATACGATCTGAAGTGAAACAAGAGTGATCTATTTTCTATGTACAAGTCACATCTACCCCCTTACGGACAACAACACTATTTAGTCCTGGTTCATCTTGAAAGCATGTTAAAACAAACAAATCTCTTTACGCTCAACACAAAAGAAACAACAGAATAAATATGTACATTAGGTAAAATTAATCGGGTTTATTTATTCTCGAGTAGTTTTAGGGACAAATAAATCCCACCTCTGAGCTTCAACAAAAGTAATCTTGCACATATATTTTCATTTTAGTTTAATGACAGAGGTAGACATTGCAATGTGCCGTGTTGTTGAAGAAGCTGAACAACAACAGGGCTAAAAATCTTTTATATTACACATTCAGGTGAGCTATGTTTTCACAGAGCAGCAAAAAATTGAGTAAAACTCTTGATGTCCCACTCCACAGAAATCTTTAGTAAAAGGCGAAAGTTTTATACAATCTGTAGTGAAACAGAAGTGATCTATCTTCTAAGTGCAAGTCACACCTAACCCCTTACTGGCAACGACACTTTAAGTCCTGGTTCATCTTGAAAGCATGTTAAAACAAACAAATCTCTTGGCGCCAAATCACAGAAAAAACAACAGATTAAATATGTAAATTAGTTAAAATTAATGGGCTTTATTTAATCTTGAGTAGTTTTTTTGAGATCAAATAAACCCCACCTCTGAGCTTCAACAAAAGTAATCTTGCACATATATTTTCATTTTGATAAAGAACAGAGGTTGACATTTGACATTGCAATGTGCCGTGTTGTTGAAGAAGCTGAACAAAAACAGGGCTTAAAATCTTTTATATTACACATTCAGGTGAGCTCTGTTTTCACAGAGCAGCAAAAAATTGAGTAAAACTCTTGCTGTCCCACTCCACGGAAATCTTTAGTAAAAGGCGAAAGATTTATACGATCTGAAGTGAAACAAGAGTGATCTATTTTCTATGTACAAGTCACATCTACCCCCTTACGGACAACAACACTTTTAAGTCCTGGTTCATCTTGAAAGCATGTTAAAACAAACAAATCTCTTTACGCTCAACACAGAAGAAACAACAGAATAAATATGTACATTAGGTAAAATTAATCGGGTTTATTTAATCTCGAGTAGTTTTAGAGATCAAATAAACCCCACCTCTGAGCTTCAACAAAAGTAATCTTGCACATATATTTTCATTTTTGTTAAAGGAAAGAGGTTGACATTGCAATGTGCCGTGTTGTTGAAGAAGCTGAACAATTGCGGGGGTTAAAATTTTTCATATTACACATTCAGGTGAGCTCTGTTTTCACAGAGCAGCAAAAAATTGAGTAAAACTCTTGCTGTCCCACTCCACGGAAATCTTTAGTAAAAGGCGAAAGATTTATACGATCTGAAGTGAAACAAGAGTGATCTATTTTCTATGTACAAGTCACATCTACCCCCTTACGGACAACAACACTTTTAAGTCCTGGTTCATCTTGAAAGCATGTTAAAACAAACAAATCTCTTTACGCTCAACACAGAAGAAACAACAGAATAAATATGTACATTAGGTAAAATTAATGGGCTTTATTTAATCTTGAGTAGTTTTTGAGATCAAATAAACCCCACCTCTGAGCTTCAACAAAAGAAATCTCGCACATAAATTTTCATTTTTGTTAAAGGACAGAGGTTGACATTGCAATGTGCCGTGTTGTTGAAGAAGCTGAACAAAAACAGGGCTTAAAATCTTTTATATTACACATTCAGGTGAGCTCTGTTTTCACAGAGCAGCAAAAAATTGAGTAAAACTCTTGCTGTCCCACTCCACGGAAATCTTTAGTAAAAGGCGAAAGATTTATTCGATGTGAAGTGAAACAAGAGTGATCTATTTTCTATGTACAAGTCACATCTACCCCCTTACGGACAACAACACTTTTAAGTCCTGGTTCATCTTGAAAGCATGTTAAAACAAACAAATCTCTTTACGCTCAACACAGAAGAAACAACAGAATAAATATGTACATTAGGTAAAATTAATCGGGTTTATTTAATCTTGAGTAGTTTTTGAGATCAAATAAACGCCACCTCTGAGCTTCAACAAAAGAAATCTTGCACATATATTTTCATTTTTGTTAAAGGACAGAGGTTGACATTGCAATGTGCCGTGTTGTTGAAGAAGCTCAACAAAAACAGGGCTTAAAATCTTTTATATTACACATTCAGGTGAGCTCTGTTTTCACAGAGCAGCAAAAAATTGAGTAAAACTCTTGCTGTCCCACTCCACGGAAATCTTTAGTAAAAGGCGAAAGATTTATACGATCTGAAGTGAAACAAGAGTGATCTATTTTCTATGTACAAGTCACATCTAAACCCTTACGGACAACAACACTTTAAGTCCTGGTTCATCTTGAAAGCATGTTAAAACAAACAAATCTCTTTGCACTCAACTGACAGAAGAAACAACAGATTAAATATGTACATTAGGTAAAATTAATCGGCTTTATTTAATCTCGAGTAGTTTTAGAGATCAAATAAACCCCACCCTTGACCTCCAACAAAAGTAATCTTGCACATATATTTTCATTTTTGTTAAAGGACAGAAGTAGAAATTGCAATGTGCCGTGTTGTTGAAGAAGCTGAACAAACACAGGGCTTAAAATCTTTTATATTACACATTCAGGTGAGCTCTGTTTTCACAGAGCAGCAAAAAATTGAGTAAGACTCTTGCTGTCCCACTCCACGGAAATCTTTAGTAAAAGGCGAAAGATTTATACGATCTGAAGTGAAACAAGAGTGATCTATTTTCTATGTACAAGTCACATCTACCCCCTTACGGACAACAACACTTTAAGTCCTGGTTCATCTTGAAAGCATGTTAAAACAAACAAATCTCTTTGCGCTCAACTGACAGAAGAAACAACAGATTAAATATGTACATTAGGTAAAATTAATCGGGTTTATTTAATCTCGAGTAATTTTAGAGATCAAATAAACCCCACCTCTGAGCTTCAACAAAAATAATAATGCACATATATTTTCATTTTAGTTTAATGACAGAGGTAGACATTGCAATGTGCCGTGTTGTTGAAGAAGCTGAACAAAAACAGGGCTTAAAATCTTTTATGTTACACATTCAGGTGAGCTCTGTTTTCACAGAGCAGCAAAAAATTGAGTAAAACTCTTGCTGTCCCACTCCACGGAAATCTTTAGTAAAAGGCGAAAGATTTATACGATCTGAAGTGAAACAAGAGTGATCTATTTTCTATGTACAAGTCACATCTACCCCCTTACGGACAACAACACTTTAAGTCCTGGTTCATCTTGAAAGCATGTTAAAACAAACAAATCTCTTTGCGCTCCACTGACAGAAGAAACAACAGATTAAATATGTACATTAGGTAAAATTAATCGGGTTTATTTAATCTCGAGTAATTTTAGAGATCAAATAAACCCCACCTCTGACCTCCAACAAAAGTAATCTTGCACATATATTTTCATTTTTGTTAAAGGACAGAAGTAGAAATTGCAATGTGCCGTGTTGTTGAAGAAGCTGAACAAAAACAGGGCTTAAAATCTTTTATATTACACATTCAGGTGAGCTCTGTTTTCACAGAGCAGCAAAAAATTGAGTAAAACTCTTGCTGTCCCACTCCACGGAAATCTTTAGTAAAAGGCAAAAGATTTATACGATCTGAAGTGAAACAAGAGTGATCTATTTTCTATGTACAAGTCACATCTACCCCCTTACGGACAACAACACTTTAAGTCCTGGTTCATCTTGAAAGCATGTTAAAACAAACAAATCTCTTTGCGCTCAACTGACAGAAGAAACAACAGATTAAATATGTACATTAGGTAAAATTAATCGGGTTTATTTAATCTCGAGTAGTTTTAGAGATCAAATAAACCCCACCTCTGAGCTTCAACAAAAGTAATCTTGCACATATATTTTCATTTTAGTTTAATGACAGAGGTAGACATTGCAATGTGCCGTGTTGTTGAAGAAGCTGAACAAAAACAGGGCTTAAAATCTTTTATGTTACACATTCAGGTGAGCTCTGTTTTCACAGAGCAGCAAAAAATTGAGTAAAACTCTTGCTGTCCCACTCCACGGAAATCTTTAGTAAAAGGCGAAAGATTTATACGATCTGAAGTGAAACAAGAGTGATCTATTTTCTATGTACAAGTCACATCTACCCCCTTACGGACAACAACACTTTAAGTCCTGGTTCATCTTGAAAGCATGTTAAAACAAACAAATCTCTTTGCGCTCCACTGACAGAAGAAACAACAGATTAAATATGTACATTAGGTAAAATTAATCGGGTTTATTTAATCTCGAGTAATTTTAGAGATCAAATAAACCCCACCTCTGACCTCCAACAAAAGTAATCTTGCACATATATTTTCATTTTTGTTAAAGGACAGAAGTAGAAATTGCAATGTGCCGTGTTGTTGAAGAAGCTGAACAAAAACAGGGCTTAAAATCTTTTATATTACACATTCAGGTGAGCTCTGTTTTCACAGAGCAGCAAAAAATTGAGTAAAACTCTTGCTGTCCCACTCCACGGAAATCTTTAGTAAAAGGCGAAAGATTTATACGATCTGAAGTGAAACAAGAGTGATCTATTTTCTATGTACAAGTCACATCTACCCCCTTACGGACAACAACACTTTAAGTCCTGGTTCATCTTGAAAGCATGTTAAAACAAACAAATCTCTTTGCGCTCAACTGACAGAAGAAACAACAGATTAAATATGTACATTAGGTAAAATTAATCGGGTTTATATAATCTCGAGTAGTTTTAGAGATCAAATAAACCCCACCTCTGACCTCCAACAAAAGTAATCTTGCACATATATTTTCATTTTTGTTGAAGGACAGAAGTAGAAATTGCAATGTGCCGTGTTGTTGAAGAAGCTGAACAAACACAGGGCTTAAAATCTTTTATATTACACATTCAGGTGAGCTCTGTTTTCACAGAGCAGCAAAAAATTGAGTAAAACTCTTGCTGTCCCACTCCACGGAAATCTTTAGTAAAAGGCGAAAGATTTATACGATCTGAAGTGAAACAAGAGTGATCTATTTTCTATGTACAAGTCACATCTACCCCCTTACGGACAACAACACTTTAAGTCCTGGTTCATCTTGAAAGCATGTTAAAACAAACAAATCTCTTTGCGCTCAACTGACAGAAGAAACAACAGATTAAATATGTACATTAGGTAAAATTAATCGGCTTTATTTAATCTCGAGTAGTTTTAGAGATCAAATAAACCCCACCTCTGAGCTTCAACAAAAGTAATCTTGCACATATATTTTCATTTTAGTTTAATGACAGAGGTAGACATTGCAATGTGCCGTGTTGTTGAAGAAGCTGAACAACAACAGGGCTAAAAATCTTTTATATTACACATTCAGGTGAGCTCTGTTTTCACAGAGCAGCAAAAAATTGAGTAAAACTCTTGATGTCCCACTCCACAGAAATCTTTAGTAAAAGGCGAAAGATTTATACAATCTGTAGTGAAACAGAAGTGATCTATCTTCTAAGTGCAAGTCACACCTAACCCCTTACTGGCAACGACACTTTAAGTCCTGGTTCATCTTGAAAGCATGTTAAAACAAACAAATCTCTTGGCGCCAAATCACAGAAAAAACAACAGATTAAATATGTAAATTAGTTAAAATTAATGGGCTTTATTTAATCTTGAGTAGTTTTTTTGAGATCAAATAAACCCCACCTCTGAGCTTCAACAAAAGTAATCTTGCACATATATTTTCATTTTGATAAAGAACAGAGGTTGACATTTGACATTGCAATGTGCCGTGTTGTTGAAGAAGCTGAACAAAAACAGGGCTTAAAATCTTTTATATTACACATTCAGGTGAGCTCTGTTTTCACAGAGCAGCAAAAAATTGAGTAAAACTCTTGCTGTCCCACTCCACGGAAATCTTTAGTAAAAGGCGAAAGATTTATACGATCTGAAGTGAAACAAGAGTGATCTATTTTCTATGTACAAGTCACATCTACCCCCTTACGGACAACAACACTTTAAGTCCTGGTTCATCTTGAAAGCATGTTAAAACAAACAAATCTCTTTGCGCTCAACTGACAGAAGAAACAACAGATTAAATATGTACATTAGGTAAAATTAATCGGGTTTATTTAATCTCGAGTAATTTTAGAGATCAAATAAACCCCACCTCTGACCTCCAACAAAAGTAATCTTGCACATATATTTTCATTTTTGTTAAAGGACAGAAGTAGAAATTGCAATGTGCCGTGTTGTTGAAGAAGCTGAACAAAAACAGGGCTTAAAATCTTTTATATTACACATTCAGGTGAGCTCTGTTTTCACAGAGCAGCAAAAAATTGAGTAAAACTCTTGCTGTCCCACTCCACGGAAATCTTTAGTAAAAGGCGAAAGATTTATACGATCTGAAGTGAAACAAGAGTGATCTATTTTCTATGTACAAGTCA
Organism: Antennarius striatus; assembly: GCF_040054535.1. Lineage (NCBI taxonomy): Eukaryota > Metazoa > Chordata > Actinopteri > Lophiiformes > Antennariidae > Antennarius > Antennarius striatus. The sequence continues at coordinate 5,357,988 of NC_090777.1, read as the reverse complement.
CATCTACCCCCTTACGGACAACAACACTTTAAGTCCTGGTTCATCTTGAAAGCATGTTAAAACAAACAAATCTCTTTGCGCTCAACTGACAGAAGAAACAACAGATTAAATATGTACATTAGGTAAAATTAATCGGGTTTATTTAATCTTGAGTAGTTTTTGAGATCAAATAAACCCCACCTCTGAGCTTCAACAAAAGTAATCTTGCACATATATTTTCATTTTTGTTAAAGGAAAGAGGTTGACATTGCAATGTGCCGTGTTGTTGAAGAAGCTGAACAATTGCGGGGGTTAAAATTTTTCATATTACACATTCAGGTGAGCTCTGTTTTCACAGAGCAGCAAAAAATTGAGTAAAACTCTTGCTGTCCCACTCCACGGAAATCTTTAGTAAAAGGCGAAAGATTTATACGATCTGAAGTGAAACAAGAGTGATCTATTTTCTATGTACAAGTCACATCTACCCCCTTACGGACAACAACACTTTTAAGTCCTGGTTCATCTTGAAAGCATGTTAAAACAAACAAATCTCTTTACGCTCAACACAGAAGAAACAACAGAATAAATATGTACATTAGGTAAAATTAATGGGCTTTATTTAATCTTGAGTAGTTTTTGAGATCAAATAAACCCCACCTCTGAGCTTCAACAAAAGAAATCTCGCACATAAATTTTCATTTTTGTTAAAGGACAGAGGTTGACATTGCAATGTGCCGTGTTGTTGAAGAAGCTGAACAAAAACAGGGCTTAAAATCTTTTATATTACACATTCAGGTGAGCTCTGTTTTCACAGAGCAGCAAAAAATTGAGTAAAACTCTTGCTGTCCCACTCCACGGAAATCTTTAGTAAAAGGCGAAAGATTTATACGATCTGAAGTGAAACAAGAGTGATCTATTTTCTATGTACAAGTCACATCTACCCCCTTACGGACAACAACACTTTTAAGTCCTGGTTCATCTTGAAAGCATGTTAAAACAAACAAATCTCTTTACGCTCAACACAGAAGAAACAACAGAATAAATATGTACATTAGGTAAAATTAATGGGCTTTATTTAATCTTGAGTAGTTTTTGAGATCAAATAAACGCCACCTCTGAGCTTCAACAAAAGAAATCTTGCACATATATTTTCATTTTTGTTAAAGGACAGAGGTTGACATTGCAATGTGCCGTGTTGTTGAAGAAGCTCAACAAAAACAGGGCTTAAAATCTTTTATATTACACATTCAGGTGAGCTCTGTTTTCACAGAGCAGCAAAAAATTGAGTAAAACTCTTGCTGTCCCACTCCACGGAAATCTTTAGTAAAAGGCGAAAGATTTATACGATCTGAAGTGAAACAAGAGTGATCTATTTTCTATGTACAAGTCACATCTACCCCCTTACGGACAACAACACTTTTAAGTCCTGGTTCATCTTGAAAGCATGTTAAAACAAACAAATCTCTTTACGCTCAACACAGAAGAAACAACAGAATAAATATGTACATTAGGTAAAATTAATGGGCTTTATTTAATCTTGAGTAGTTTTTGAGATCAAATAAACCCCACCTCTGAGCTTCAACAAAAGAAATCTCGCACATAAATTTTCATTTTTTGTTAAAGGACAGAGGTTGACATTGCAATGTGCCGTGTTGTTGAAGAAGCTGAACAAAAACAGGGCTTAAAATCTTTTATATTACACATTCAGGTGAGCTCTGTTTTCACAGAGCAGCAAAAAATTGAGTAAAACTCTTGCTGTCCCACTCCACGGAAATCTTTAGTAAAAGGCGAAAGATTTATACGATCTGAAGTGAAACAAGAGTGATCTATTTTCTATGTACAAGTCACATCTACCCCCTTACGGACAACAACACTTTTAAGTCCTGGTTCATCTTGAAAGCATGTTAAAACAAACAAATCTCTTTACGCTCAACACAGAAGAAACAACAGAATAAATATGTACATTAGGTAAAATTAATGGGCTTTATTTAATCTTGAGTAGTTTTTGAGATCAAATAAACGCCACCTCTGAGCTTCAACAAAAGAAATCTTGCACATATATTTTCATTTTTGTTAAAGGACAGAGGTTGACATTGCAATGTGCCGTGTTGTTGAAGAAGCTCAACAAAAACAGGGCTTAAAATCTTTTATATTACACATTCAGGTGAGCTCTGTTTTCACAGAGCAGCAAAAAATTGAGTAAAACTCTTGCTGTCCCACTCCACGGAAATCTTTAGTAAAAGGCGAAAGATTTATACGATCTGAAGTGAAACAAGAGTGATCTATTTTCTATGTACAAGTCACATCTAAACCCTTACGGACAACAACACTTTAAGTCCTGGTTCATCTTGAAAGCATGTTAAAACAAACAAATCTCTTTGCACTCAACTGACAGAAGAAACAACAGATTAAATATGTACATTAGGTAAAATTAATCGGCTTTATTTAATCTCGAGTAGTTTTAGAGATCAAATAAACCCCACCCTTGACCTCCAACAAAAGTAATCTTGCACATATATTTTCATTTTTGTTAAAGGACAGAAGTAGAAATTGCAATGTGCCGTGTTGTTGAAGAAGCTGAACAAACACAGGGCTTAAAATCTTTTATATTACACATTCAGGTGAGCTCTGTTTTCACAGAGCAGCAAAAAATTGAGTAAGACTCTTACTGTCCCACTCCACGGAAATCTTTAGTAAAAGGCGAAAGATTTATACGATCTGAAGTGAAACAAGAGTGATCTATTTTCTATGTACAAGTCACATCTACCCCCTTACGGACAACAACACTTTAAGTCCTGGTTCATCTTGAAAGCATGTTAAAACAAACAAATCTCTTTGCGCTCAACTGACAGAAGAAACAACAGATTAAATATGTACATTAGGTAAAATTAATCGGGTTTATTTAATCTCGAGTAATTTTAGAGATCAAATAAACCCCACCTCTGACCTCCAACAAAAGTAATCTTGCACATATATTTTCATTTTTGTTAAAGGACAGAAGTAGAAATTGCAATGTGCCGTGTTGTTGAAGAAGCTGAACAAACACAGGGCTTAAAATCTTTTATATTACACATTCAGGTGAGCTCTGTTTTCACAGAGCAGCAAAAAATTGAGTAAGACTCTTGCTGTCCCACTCCACGGAAATCTTTAGTAAAAGGCGAAAGATTTATACGATCTGAAGTGAAACAAGAGTGATCTATTTTCTATGTACAAGTCACATCTACCCCCTTACGGACAACAACACTTTAAGTCCTGGTTCATCTTGAAAGCATGTTAAAACAAACAAATCTCTTTGCGCTCAACTGACAGAAGAAACAACAGATTAAATATGTACATTAGGTAAAATTAATCGGGTTTATTTAATCTCGAGTAGTTTTAGAGATCAAATAAACCCCACCTCTGAGCTTCAACAAAAGTAATCTTGCACATATATTTTCATTTTAGTTTAATGACAGAGGTAGACATTGCAATGTGCCGTGTTGTTGAAGAAGCTGAACAAAAACAGGGCTTAAGATCTTTTATATTACACATTCAGGTGAGCTCTGTTTTCACAGAGCAGCAAAAAATTGAGTAAAACTCTTGCTGTCCCACTCCACGGAAATCTTTAGTAAAAGGCGAAAGATTTATACGATCTGAAGTGAAACAAGAGTGATCTATTTTCTATGTACAAGTCACATCTACCCCCTTACGGACAACAACACTTTAAGTCCTGGTTCATCTTGAAAGCATGTTAAAACAAACAAATCTCTTTGCGCTCAACTGACAGAAGAAACAACAGATTAAATATGTACATTAGGTAAAATTAATCGGCTTTATTTAATCTCGAGTAGTTTTAGGGACAAATAAACCCCACCTCTGACCTCCAACAAAAGTAATCTTGCACATATATTTTCATTTTAGTTTAATGACAGAGGTAGACATTGCAATGTGCCGTGTTGTTGAAGAAGCTGAACAAAAACAGGGCTTAAAATCTTTTATATTACACATTCAGGTGAGCTCTGTTTTCACAGAGCAGCAAAAAATTGAGTAAAACTCTTGCTGTCCCACTCCACGGAAATCTTTAGTAAAAGGCGAAAGATTTATACGATCTGAAGTGAAACAAGAGTGATCTATTTTCTATGTACAAGTCACATCTACCCCCTTACGGACAACAACACTTTAAGTCCTGGTTCATCTTGAAAGCATGTTAAAACAAACAAATCTCTTTGCGCTCAACTGACAGAAGAAACAACAGATTAAATATGTACATTAGGTAAAATTAATCGGGTTTATTTAATCTCGAGTAATTTTAGAGATCAAATAAACCCCACCTCTGACCTCCAACAAAAGTAATCTTGCACATATATTTTCATTTTTGTTAAAGGACAGAAGTAGAAATTGCAATGTGCCGTGTTGTTGAAGAAGCTGAACAAAAACAGGGCTTAAAATCTTTTATATTACACATTCAGGTGAGCTCTGTTTTCACAGAGCAGCAAAAAATTGAGTAAAACTCTTGCTGTCCCACTCCACGGAAATCTTTAGTAAAAGGCGAAAGATTTATACGATCTGAAGTGAAACAAGAGTGATCTATTTTCTATGTACAAGTCACATCTACCCCCTTACGGACAACAACACTTTAAGTCCTGGTTCATCTTGAAAGCATGTTAAAACAAACAAATCTCTTTGCGCTCAACTGACAGAAGAAACAACAGATTAAATATGTACATTAGGTAAAATTAATCGGGTTTATATAATCTCGAGTAGTTTTAGAGATCAAATAAACCCCACCTCTGACCTCCAACAAAAGTAATCTTGCACATATATTTTCATTTTTGTTAAAGGACAGAAGTAGAAATTGCAATGTGCCGTGTTGTTGAAGAAGCTGAACAAACACAGGGCTTAAAATCTTTTATATTACACATTCAGGTGAGCTCTGTTTTCACAGAGCAGCAAAAAATTGAGTAAAACTCTTGCTGTCCCACTCCACGGAAATCTTTAGTAAAAGGCGAAAGATTTATACGATCTGAAGTGAAACAAGAGTGATCTATTTTCTATGTACAAGTCACATCTACCCCCTTACGGACAACAACACTTTAAGTCCTGGTTCATCTTGAAAGCATGTTAAAACAAACAAATCTCTTTGCGCTCAACTGACAGAAGAAACAACAGATTAAATATGTACATTAGGTAAAATTAATCGGGTTTATTTAATCTCGAGTAGTTTTAGAGATCAAATAAACCCCACCTCTGAGCTTCAACAAAAGTAATCTTGCACATATATTTTCATTTTAGTTTAATGACAGAGGTAGACATTGCAATGTGCCGTGTTGTTGAAGAAGCTGAACAAAAACAGGGCTTAAAATCTTTTATATTACACATTCAGGTGAGCTCTGTTTTCACAGAGCAGCAAAAAAATGAGTAAAACTCTTGCTGTCCCACTCCACGGAAATCTTTAGTAAAAGGCGAAAGATTTATACGATCTGAAGTGAAACAAGAGTGATCTATTTTCTATGTACAAGTCACATCTACCCCCTTACGGACAACAACACTTTAAGTCCTGGTTCATCTTGAAAGCATGTTAAAACAAACAAATCTCTTTGCGCTCAACTGACAGAAGAAACAACAGATTAAATATGTACATTAGGTAAAATTAATCGGGTTTATTTAATCTCGAGTAGTTTTAGGGACAAATAAACCCCACCTCTGACCTCCAACAAAAGTAATCTTGCACATATATTTTCATTTTAGTTTAATGACAGAGGTAGACATTGCAATGTGCCGTGTTGTTGAAGAAGCTGAACAAAAACAGGGCTTAAAATCTTTTATATTACACATTCAGGTGAGCTCTGTTTTCACAGAGCAGCAAAAAATTGAGTAAAACTCTTGCTGTCCCACTCCACGGAAATCTTTAGTAAAAGGCGAAAGATTTATACGATCTGAAGTGAAACAAGAGTGATCTATTTTCTATGTACAAGTCACATCTACCCCCTTACGGACAACAACACTTTAAGTCCTGGTTCATCTTGAAAGCATGTTAAAACAAACAAATCTCTTTGCGCTCAACTGACAGAAGAAACAACAGATTAAATATGTACATTAGGTAAAATTAATCTGGTTTATATAATCTCGAGTAGTTTTAGAGATCAAATAAACCCCACCTCTGACCTCCAACAAAAGTAATCTTGCACATATATTTTCATTTTTGTTAAAGGACAGAAGTAGAAATTGCAATGTGCCGTGTTGTTGAAGAAGCTGAACAAACACAGGGCTTAAAATCTTTTATATTACACATTCAGGTGAGCTCTGTTTTCACAGAGCAGCAAAAAATTGAGTAAAACTCTTGCTGTCCCACTCCACGGAAATCTTTAGTAAAAGGCGAAAGATTTATACGATCTGAAGTGAAACAAGAGTGATCTATTTTCTATGTACAAGTCACATCTACCCCCTTACGGACAACAACACTTTAAGTCCTGGTTCATCTTGAAAGCATGTTAAAACAAACAAATCTCTTTGCGCTCAACTGACAGAAGAAACAACAGATTAAATATGTACATTAGGTAAAATTAATCGGGTTTATTTAATCTCGAGTAGTTTTAGAGATCAAATAAACCCCACCTCTGAGCTTCAACAAAAGTAATCTTGCACATATATTTTCATTTTAGTTTAATGACAGAGGTAGACATTGCAATGTGCCGTGTTGTTGAAGAAGCTGAACAAAAACAGGGCTTAAAATCTTTTATATTACACATTCAGGTGAGCTCTGTTTTCACAGAGCAGCAAAAAATTGAGTAAAACTCTTGCTGTCCCACTCCACGGAAATCTTTAGTAAAAGGCGAAAGATTTATACGATCTGAAGTGAAACAAGAGTGATCTATTTTCTATGTACAAGTCACATCTACCCCCTTACGGACAACAACACTTTAAGTCCTGGTTCATCTTGAAAGCATGTTAAAACAAACAAATCTCTTTGCGCTCAACTGACAGAAGAAACAACAGATTAAATATGTACATTAGGTAAAATTAATCGGGTTTATTTAATCTCGAGTAATTTTAGAGATCAAATAAACCCCACCTCTGACCTCCAACAAAAGTAATCTTGCACATATATTTTCATTTTTGTTAAAGGACAGAAGTAGAAATTGCAATGTGCCGTGTTGTTGAAGAAGCTGAACAAAAACAGGGCTTAAAATCTTTTATTTTACACATTCAGGTGAGCTCTGTTTTCACAGAGCAGCAAAAAATTGAGTAAAACTCTTGCTGTCCCACTCCACGGAAATCTTTAGTAAAAGGCGAAAGATTTATACGATCTGAAGTGAAACAAGAGTGATCTATTTTCTATGTACAAGTCACATCTACCCCCTTACGGACAACAACACTTTAAGTCCTGGTTCATCTTGAAAGCATGTTAAAACAAACAAATCTCTTTGCGCTCAACTGACAGAAGAAACAACAGATTAAATATGTACATTAGGTAAAATTAATCGGGTTTATTTAATCTCGAGTAGTTTTAGAGATCAAATAAACCCCACCTCTGAGCTTCAACAAAAGTAATCTTGCACATATATTTTCATTTTAGTTTAATGACAGAGGTAGACATTGCAATGTGCCGTGTTGTTGAAGAAGCTGAACAAAAACAGGGCTTAAAATCTTTTATATTACACATTCAGGTGAGCTCTGTTTTCACAGAGCAGCAAAAAATTGAGTAAAACTCTTGCTGTCCCACTCCACGGAAATCTTTAGTAAAAGGCGAAAGATTTATACGATCTGAAGTGAAACAAGAGTGATCTATTTTCTATGTACAAGTCACATCTACCCCCTTACGGACAACAACACTTTAAGTCCTGGTTCATCTTGAAAGCATGTTAAAACAAACAAATCTCTTTGCGCTCAACTGACAGAAGAAACAACAGATTAAATATGTACATTAGGTAAAATTAATCGGCTTTATTTAATCTCGAGTATTTTTAGAGATCAAATAAACCCCACCTCTGACCTCCAACAAAAGTAATCTTGCACATATATTTTCATTTTAGTTTAATGACAGAGGTAGACATTGCAATGTGCCGTGTTGTTGAAGAAGCTGAACAAAAACAGGGCTTAAAATCTTTTATATTACACATTCAGGTGAGCTCTGTTTTCACAGAGCAGCAAAAAATTGAGTAAAACTCTTGCTGTCCCACTCCACGGAAATCTTTAGTAAAAGGCGAAAGATTTATACGATCTGAAGTGAAACAAGAGTGATCTATTTTCTATGTACAAGTCACATCTAAACCCTTACGGACAACAACACTTTAAGTCCTGGTTCATCTTGAAAGCATGTTAAAACAAACAAATCTCTTTGCGCTCAACTGACAGAAGAAACAACAGATTAAATATGTACATTAGGTAAAATTAATCGGGTTTATTTAATCTCGAGTCATTTTAGAGATCAAATAAACCCCACCTCTGACCTCCAACAAAAGTAATCTTGCACATATATTTTCATTTTTGTTAAAGGACAGAAGTAGAAATTGCAATGTGCCGTGTTGTTGAAGAAGCTGAACAAAAACAGGGCTTAAAATCTTTTATTTTACACATTCAGGTGAGCTCTGTTTTCACAGAGCAGCAAAAAATTGAGTAAAACTCTTGCTGTCCCACTCCACGGAAATCTTTAGTAAAAGGCGAAAGATTTATACGATCTGAAGTGAAACAAGAGTGATCTATTTTCTATGTACAAGTCACATCTACCCCCTTACGGACAACAACACTTTAAGTCCTGGTTCATCTTGAAAGCATGTTAAAACAAACAAATCTCTTTGCGCTCAACTGACAGAAGAAACAACAGATTAAATATGTACATTAGGTAAAATTAATCGGCTTTATTTAATCTCGAGTATTTTTAGAGATCAAATAAACCCCACCTCTGACCTCCAACAAAAGTAATCTTGCACATATATTTTCATTTTAGTTTAATGACAGAGGTAGACATTGCAATGTGCCGTGTTGTTGAAGAAGCTGAACAAAAACAGGGCTTAAAATCTTTTATATTACACATTCAGGTGAGCTCTGTTTTCACAGAGCAGCAAAAAATTGAGTAAAACTCTTGCTGTCCCACTCCACGGAAATCTTTAGTAAAAGGCGAAAGATTTATACGATCTGAAGTGAAACAAGAGTGATCTATTTTCTATGTACAAGTCACATCTAAACCCTTACGGACAACAACACTTTAAGTCCTGGTTCATCTTGAAAGCATGTTAAAACAAACAAATCTCTTTGCGCTCAACTGACAGAAGAAACAACAGATTAAATATGTACATTAGGTAAAATTAATCGGGTTTATTTAATCTCGAGTCATTTTAGAGATCAAATAAACCCCACCTCTGACCTCCAACAAAAGTAATCTTGCACATATATTTTCATTTTTGTTAAAGGACAGAAGTAGAAATTGCAATGTGCCGTGTTGTTGAAGAAGCTGAACAAAAACAGGGCTTAAAATCTTTTATTTTACACATTCAGGTGAGCTCTGTTTTCACAGAGCAGCAAAAAATTGAGTAAAACTCTTGCTGTCCCACTCCACGGAAATCTTTAGTAAAAGGCGAAAGATTTATACGATCTGAAGTGAAACAAGAGTGATCTATTTTCTATGTACAAGTCACATCTACCCCCTTACGGACAACAACACTTTAAGTCCTGGTTCATCTTGAAAGCATGTTAAAACAAACAAATCTCTTTGCACTCCACTGACAGAAGAAACAACAGATTATATATGTACATTAGGTAAAATTAATCGGGTTTATTTAATCTCGAGTAATTTTAGAGATCAAATAAACCCCACCTCTGACCTCCAACAAAAGTAATCTTGCACATATATTTTCATTTTAGTTTAATGACAGAGGTAGACATTGCAATGTGCCGTGTTGTTGAAGAAGCTGAACAAAAACAGGGCTTAAGATCTTTTATATTACACATTCAGGTGAGCTCTGTTTTCACAGAGCAGCAAAAAATTGAGTAAAACTCTTGCTGTCCCACTCCACGGAAATCTTTAGTAAAAGGCGAAAGATTTATACGATCTGAAGTGAAACAAGAGTGATCTATTTTCTATGTACAAGTCACATCTACCCCCTTACGGACAACAACACTTTAAGTCCTGGTTCATCTTGAAAGCATGTTAAAACAAACAAATCTCTTTGCGCTCAACTGACAGAAGAAACAACAGATTAAATATGTACATTAGGTAAAATTAATCGGCTTTATTTAATCTCGAGTAGTTTTAGGGACAAATAAACCCCACCTCTGACCTCCAACAAAAGTAATCTTGCACATATATTTTCATTTTAGTTTAATGACAGAGGTAGACATTGCAATGTGCCGTGTTGTTGAAGAAGCTGAACAAAAACAGGGCTTAAAATCTTTTATATTACACATTCAGGTGAGCTCTGTTTTCACAGAGCAGCAAAAAAATGAGTAAAACTCTTGCTGTCCCACTCCACGGAAATCTTTAGTAAAAGGCGAAAGATTTATACGATCTGAAGTGAAACAAGAGTGATCTATTTTCTATGTACAAGTCACATCTACCCCCTTACGGACAACAACACTTTAAGTCCTGGTTCATCTTGAAAGCATGTTAAAACAAACAAATCTCTTTGCGCTCAACTGACAGAAGAAACAACAGATTAAATATGTACATTAGGTAAAATTAATCGGGTTTATTTAATCTCGAGTAATTTTAGAGATCAAATAAACCCCACCTCTGACCTCCAACAAAAGTAATCTTGCACATATATTTTCATTTTTGTTAAAGGACAGAAGTAGAAATTGCAATGTGCCGTGTTGTTGAAGAAGCTGAACAAAAACAGGGCTTAAAATCTTTTATATTACACATTCAGGTGAGCTCTGTTTTCACAGAGCAGCAAAAAATTGAGTAAAACTCTTGCTGTCCCACTCCACGGAAATCTTTAGTAAAAGGCGAAAGATTTATACGATCTGAAGTGAAACAAGAGTGATCTATTTTCTATGTACAAGTCACATCTACCCCCTTACGGACAACAACACTTTAAGTCCTGGTTCATCTTGAAAGCATGTTAAAACAAACAAATCTCTTTGCGCTCAACTGACAGAAGAAACAACAGATTAAATATGTACATTAGGTAAAATTAATCGGGTTTATATAATCTCGAGTAGTTTTAGAGATCAAATAAACCCCACCTCTGACCTCCAACAAAAGTAATCTTGCACATATATTTTCATTTTTGTTAAAGGACAGAAGTAGAAATTGCAATGTGCCGTGTTGTTGAAGAAGCTGAACAAACACAGGGCTTAAAATCTTTTATATTACACATTCAGGTGAGCTCTGTTTTCACAGAGCAGCAAAAAATTGAGTAAAACTCTTGCTGTCCCACTCCACGGAAATCTTTAGTAAAAGGCGAAAGATTTATACGATCTGAAGTGAAACAAGAGTGATCTATTTTCTATGTACAAGTCACATCTACCCCCTTACGGACAACAACACTTTAAGTCCTGGTTCATCTTGAAAGCATGTTAAAACAAACAAATCTCTTTGCGCTCAACTGACAGAAGAAACAACAGATTAAATATGTACATTAGGTAAAATTAATCGGCTTTATTTAATCTCGAGTAGTTTTAGAGATCAAATAAACCCCACCTCTGAGCTTCAACAAAAGTAATCTTGCACATATATTTTCATTTTAGTTTAATGACAGAGGTAGACATTGCAATGTGCCGTGTTGTTGAAGAAGCTGAACAAAAACAGGGCTTAAAATCTTTTATATTACACATTCAGGTGAGCTCTGTTTTCACAGAGCAGCAAAAAATTGAGTAAAACTCTTGCTGTCCCACTCCACGGAAATCTTTAGTAAAAGGCGAAAGATTTATACGATCTGAAGTGAAACAAGAGTGATCTATTTTCTATGTACAAGTCACATCTACCCCCTTACGGACAACAACACTTTAAGTCCTGGTTCATCTTGAAAGCATGTTAAAACAAACAAATCTCTTTGCGCTCAACTGACAGAAGAAACAACAGATTAAATATGTACATTAGGTAAAATTAATCGGGTTTATTTAATCTCGAGTAGTTTTAGGGACAAATAAACCCCACCTCTGACCTCCAACAAAAGTAATCTTGCACATATATTTTCATTTTAGTTTAATGACAGAGGTAGACATTGCAATGTGCCGTGTTGTTGAAGAAGCTGAACAAAAACAGGGCTTAAAATCTTTTATATTACACATTCAGGTGAGCTCTGTTTTCACAGAGCAGCAAAAAATTGAGTAAAACTCTTGCTGTCCCACTCCACGGAAATCTTTAGTAAAAGGCGAAAGATTTATACGATCTGAAGTGAAACAAGAGTGATCTATTTTCTATGTACAAGTCACATCTACCCCCTTACGGACAACAACACTTTAAGTCCTGGTTCATCTTGAAAGCATGTTAAAACAAACAAATCTCTTTGCGCTCAACTGACAGAAGAAACAACAGATTAAATATGTACATTAGGTAAAATTAATCTGGTTTATATAATCTCGAGTAGTTTTAGAGATCAAATAAACCCCACCTCTGACCTCCAACAAAAGTAATCTTGCACATATATTTTCATTTTTGTTAAAGGACAGAAGTAGAAATTGCAATGTGCCGTGTTGTTGAAGAAGCTGAACAAACACAGGGCTTAAAATCTTTTATATTACACATTCAGGTGAGCTCTGTTTTCACAGAGCAGCAAAAAATTGAGTAAAACTCTTGCTGTCCCACTCCACGGAAATCTTTAGTATAAGGCGAAAGATTTATACGATCTGAAGTGAAACAAGAGTGATCTATTTTCTATGTACAAGTCACATCTACCCCCTTACGGACAACAACACTTTAAGTCCTGGTTCATCTTGAAAGCATGTTAAAACAAACAAATCTCTTTGCGCTCAACTGACAGAAGAAACAACAGATTAAATATGTACATTAGGTAAAATTAATCGGGTTTATTTAATCTCGAGTAGTTTTAGAGATCAAATAAACCCCACCTCTGAGCTTCAACAAAAGTAATCTTGCACATATATTTTCATTTTAGTTTAATGACAGAGGTAGACATTGCAATGTGCCGTGTTGTTGAAGAAGCTGAACAAAAACAGGGCTTAAAATCTTTTATATTACACATTCAGGTGAGCTCTGTTTTCACAGAGCAGCAAAAAATTGAGTAAAACTCTTGCTGTCCCACTCCACGGAAATCTTTAGTAAAAGGCGAAAGATTTATACGATCTGAAGTGAAACAAGAGTGATCTATTTTCTATGTACAAGTCACATCTACCCCCTTACGGACAACAACACTTTAAGTCCTGGTTCATCTTGAAAGCATGTTAAAACAAACAAATCTCTTTGCGCTCAACTGACAGAAGAAACAACAGATTAAATATGTACATTAGGTAAAATTAATCGGGTTTATTTAATCTCGAGTAATTTTAGAGATCAAATAAACCCCACCTCTGACCTCCAACAAAAGTAATCTTGCACATATATTTTCATTTTTGTTAAAGGACAGAAGTAGAAATTGCAATGTGCCGTGTTGTTGAAGAAGCTGAACAAAAACAGGGCTTAAAATCTTTTATTTTACACATTCAGGTGAGCTCTGTTTTCACAGAGCAGCAAAAAATTGAGTAAAACTCTTGCTGTCCCACTCCACGGAAATCTTTAGTAAAAGGCGAAAGATTTATACGATCTGAAGTGAAACAAGAGTGATCTATTTTCTATGTACAAGTCACATCTACCCCCTTACGGACAACAACACTTTAAGTCCTGGTTCATCTTGAAAGCATGTTAAAACAAACAAATCTCTTTGCGCTCAACTGACAGAAGAAACAACAGATTAAATATGTACATTAGGTAAAATTAATCGGGTTTATTTAATCTCGAGTAGTTTTAGAGATCAAATAAACCCCACCTCTGAGCTTCAACAAAAGTAATCTTGCACATATATTTTCATTTTAGTTTAATGACAGAGGTAGACATTGCAATGTGCCGTGTTGTTGAAGAAGCTGAACAAAAACAGGGCTTAAGATCTTTTATATTACACATTCAGGTGAGCTCTGTTTTCACAGAGCAGCAAAAAATTGAGTAAAACTCTTGCTGTCCCACTCCACGGAAATCTTTAGTAAAAGGCGAAAGATTTATACGATCTGAAGTGAAACAAGAGTGATCTATTTTCTATGTACAAGTCACATCTAAACCCTTACGGACAACAACACTTTAAGTCCTGGTTCATCTTGAAAGCATGTTAAAACAAACAAATCTCTTTGCAATCCACTGACAGAAGAAACAACAGATTATATATGTACATTAGGTAAAATTAATCAGGTTTATTTAATCTCGAGTAATTTTAGAGATCAAATAAACCCCACCTCTGACCTCCAACAAAAGTAATCTTGCACATATATTTTCATTTTTGTTAAAGGACAGAGGTTGACATTGCAATGTGCCGTGTTGTTGAAGAAGCTCAACAAAAACAGGGCTTAAAATCTTTTATATTACACATTCAGGTGAGCTCTGTTTTCACAGAGCGGCAAAAAATTGAGTAAAACTCTTGCTGTCCCACTCCACGGAAATCTTTAGTAAAAGGCGAAAGATTTATACGATCTGAAGTGAAACAAGAGTGATCTATTTTCTATGTACAAGTCACATCTACCCCCTTACGGACAACAACACTTTAAGTCCTGGTTCATCTTGAAAGCATGTTAAAACAAACAAATCTCTTTGCGCTCAACTGACAGAAGAAACAACAGATTAAATATGTACATTAGGTAAAATTAATCGGCTTTATTTAATCTCGAGTATTTTTAGAGATCAAATAAACCCCACCTCTGACCTCCAACAAAAGTAATCTTGCACATATATTTTCATTTTAGTTTAATGACAGAGGTAGACATTGCAATGTGCCGTGTTGTTGAAGAAGCTGAACAAAAACAGGGCTTAAAATCTTTTATATTACACATTCAGGTGAGCTCTGTTTTCACAGAGCAGCAAAAAATTGAGTAAAACTCTTGCTGTCCCACTCCACGGAAATCTTTAGTAAAAGGCGAAAGATTTATACGATCTGAAGTGAAACAAGAGTGATCTATTTTCTATGTACAAGTCACATCTAAACCCTTACGGACAACAACACTTTAAGTCCTGGTTCATCTTGAAAGCATGTTAAAACAAACAAATCTCTATGCGCTCAACTGACAGAAGAAACAACAGATTAAATATGTACATTAGGTAAAATTAATCGGGTTTATTTAATCTCGAGTAGTTTTAGAGATCAAATAAACCCCACCTCTGAGCTTCAACAAAAGTAATCTTGCACATATATTTTCATTTTAGTTTAATGACAGAGGTAGACATTGCAATGTGCCGTGTTGTTGAAGAAGCTGAACAAAAACAGGGCTTAAAATCTTTTATATTACACATTCAGGTGAGCTCTGTTTTCAAAGAGCAGCAAAAAATTGAGTAAAACTCTTGCTGTCCCACTCCACGGAAATCTTTAGTAAAAGGCGAAAGATTTATACGATCTGAAGTGAAACAAGAGTGATCTATTTTCTATGTACAAGTCACATCTACCCCCTTACGGACAACAACACTTTAAGTCCTGGTTCATCTTGAAAGCATGTTAAAACAAACAAATCTCTTTGCGCTCAACTGACAGAAGAAACAACAGATTAAATATGTACATTAGGTAAAATTAATCGGGTTTATTTAATCTCGAGTAATTTTAGAGATCAAATAAACCCCACCTCTGACCTCCAACAAAAGTAATCTTGCACATATATTTTCATTTTAGTTTAATGACAGAGGTAGACATTGCAATGTGCCGTGTTGTTGAAGAAGCTGAACAAAAACAGGGCTTAAAATCTTTTATATTACACATTCAGGTGAGCTCTGTTTTCACAGAGCAGCAAAAAATTGAGTAAAACTCTTGCTGTCCCACTCCACGGAAATCTTTAGTAAAAGGCGAAAGATTTATACGATCTGAAGTGAAACAAGAGTGATCTATTTTCTATGTACAAGTCACATCTACCCCCTTACGGACAACAACACTTTAAGTCCTGGTTCATCTTGAAAGCATGTTAAAACAAACAAATCTCTTTGCGCTCAACTGACAGAAGAAACAACAGATTAAATATGTACATTAGGTAAAATTAATCGGCTTTATTTAATCTCGAGTATTTTTAGAGATCAAATAAACCCCACCTCTGAGCTTCAACAAAAGTAATCTTGCACATATATTTTCATTTTTGTTAAAGGACAGAGGTTGACATTGCAATGTGCCGTGTTGTTGAAGAAGCTCAACAAAAACAGGGCTTAAAATCTTTTATATTACACATTCAGGTGAGCTCTGTTTTCACAGAGCGGCAAAAAATTGAGTAAAACTCTTGCTGTCCCACTCCACGGAAATCTTTAGTAAAAGGCGAAAGATTTATACGATCTGAAGTGAAACAAGAGTGATCTATTTTCTATGTACAAGTCACATCTAAACCCTTACGGACAACAACACTTTAAGTCCTGGTTCATCTTGAAAGCATGTTAAAACAAACAAATCTCTTTGCAATCCACTGACAGAAGAAACAACAGATTATATATGTACATTAGGTAAAATTAATCAGGTTTATTTAATCTCGAGTAATTTTAGAGATCAAATAAACCCCACCTCTGACCTCCAACAAAAGTAATCTTGCACATATATTTTCATTTTTGTTAAAGGACAGAGGTTGACATTGCAATGTGCCGTGTTGTTGAAGAAGCTCAACAAAAACAGGGCTTAAAATCTTTTATATTACACATTCAGGTGAGCTCTGTTTTCACAGAGCGGCAAAAAATTGAGTAAAACTCTTGCTGTCCCACTCCACGGAAATCTTTAGTAAAAGGCGAAAGATTTATACGATCTGAAGTGAAACAAGAGTGATCTATTTTCTATGTACAAGTCACATCTACCCCCTTACGGACAACAACACTTTAAGTCCTGGTTCATCTTGAAAGCATGTTAAAACAAACAAATCTCTTTGCGCTCAACTGACAGAAGAAACAACAGATTAAATATGTACATTAGGTAAAATTAATCGGCTTTATTTAATCTCGAGTATTTTTAGAGATCAAATAAACCCCACCTCTGACCTCCAACAAAAGTAATCTTGCACATATATTTTCATTTTAGTTTAATGACAGAGGTAGACATTGCAATGTGCCGTGTTGTTGAAGAAGCTGAACAAAAACAGGGCTTAAAATCTTTTATATTACACATTCAGGTGAGCTCTGTTTTCACAGAGCAGCAAAAAATTGAGTAAAACTCTTGCTGTCCCACTCCACGGAAATCTTTAGTAAAAGGCGAAAGATTTATACGATCTGAAGTGAAACAAGAGTGATCTATTTTCTATGTACAAGTCACATCTAAACCCTTACGGACAACAACACTTTAAGTCCTGGTTCATCTTGAAAGCATGTTAAAACAAACAAATCTCTTTGCGCTCAACTGACAGAAGAAACAACAGATTAAATATGTACATTAGGTAAAATTAATCGGGTTTATTTAATCTCGAGTAGTTTTAGAGATCAAATAAACCCCACCTCTGAGCTTCAACAAAAGTAATCTTGCACATATATTTTCATTTTAGTTTAATGACAGAGGTAGACATTGCAATGTGCCGTGTTGTTGAAGAAGCTGAACAAAAACAGGGCTTAAAATCTTTTATATTACACATTCAGGTGAGCTCTGTTTTCAAAGAGCAGCAAAAAATTGAGTAAAACTCTTGCTGTCCCACTCCACGGAAATCTTTAGTAAAAGGCGAAAGATTTATACGATCTGAAGTGAAACAAGAGTGATCTATTTTCTATGTACAAGTCACATCTACCCCCTTATGGACAACAACACTTTAAGTCCTGGTTCATCTTGAAAGCATGTTAAAACAAACAAATCTCTTTGCGCTCAACTGACAGAAGAAACAACAGATTAAATATGTACATTAGGTAAAATTAATTGTCTTTATTTAATCTCGAGTAGTTTTAGAGATCAAATAAACCCCACCTCTGAGCTTCAACAAAAGTAATCTTGCACATATATTTTCATTTTTGTTAAAGGACAGAAGTAGAAATTGCAATGTTCCGTGTTGTTGAAGAAGCTGAACAAAAACAGGGCTTAAGATCTTTTATATTACACATTCAGGTGAGCTCTGTTTTCACAGAGCAGCAAAAAATTGAGTAAAACTCTTGCTGTCCCACTCCACGGAAATCTTTAGTAAAAGGCGAAAGATTTATACGATCTGAAGTGAAACAAGAGTGATCTATTTTCTATGTACAAGTCACATCTACCCCCTTACGGACAACAACACTTTAAGTCCTGGTTCATCTTGAAAGCATGTTAAAACAAACAAATCTCTTTGCGCTCAACTGACAGAAGAAACAACAGATTAAATATGTACATTAGGTAAAATTAATCGGGTTTATTTAATCTCGAGTAATTTTAGAGATCAAATAAACCCCACCTCTGACCTCCAACAAAAGTAATCTTGCACATATATTTTCATTTTTGTTAAAGGACAGAAGTAGAAATTGCAATGTGCCGTGTTGTTGAAGAAGCTGAACAAAAACAGGGCTTAAAATCTTTTATATTACACATTCAGGTGAGCTCTGTTTTCACAGAGCAGCAAAAAATTGAGTAAAACTCTTGCTGTCCCACTCCACGGAAATCTTTAGTAAAAGGCGAAAGATTTATACGATCTGAAGTGAAACAAGAGTGATCTATTTTCTATGTACAAGTCACATCTACCCCCTTACGGACAACAACACTTTAAGTCCTGGTTCATCTTGAAAGCATGTTAAAACAAACAAATCTCTTTGCGCTCAACTGACAGAAGAAACAACAGATTAAATATGTACATTAGGTAAAATTAATCGGGTTTATTTAATCTCGAGTAGTTTTAGGGACAAATAAACCCCACCTCTGACCTCCAACAAAAGTAATCTTGCACATATATTTTCATTTTAGTTTAATGACAGAGGTAGACATTGCAATGTGCCGTGTTGTTGAAGAAGCTGAACAAAAACAGGGCTTAAAATCTTTTATATTACACATTCAGGTGAGCTCTGTTTTCACAGAGCAGCAAAAAATTGAGTAAAACTCTTGCTGTCCCACTCCACGGAAATCTTTAGTAAAAGGCGAAAGATTTATACGATCTGAAGTGAAACAAGAGTGATCTATTTTCTATGTACAAGTCACATCTACCCCCTTACGGACAACAACACTTTAAGTCCTGGTTCATCTTGAAAGCATGTTAAAACAAACAAATCTCTTTGCGCTCAACTGACAGAAGAAACAACAGATTAAATATGTACATTAGGTAAAATTAATCTGGTTTATATAATCTCGAGTAGTTTTAGAGATCAAATAAACCCCACCTCTGACCTCCAACAAAAGTAATCTTGCACATATATTTTCATTTTTGTTAAAGGACAGAAGTAGAAATTGCAATGTGCCGTGTTGTTGAAGAAGCTGAACAAACACAGGGCTTAAAATCTTTTATATTACACATTCAGGTGAGCTCTGTTTTCACAGAGCAGCAAAAAATTGAGTAAAACTCTTGCTGTCCCACTCCACGGAAATCTTTAGTATAAGGCGAAAGATTTATACGATCTGAAGTGAAACAAGAGTGATCTATTTTCTATGTACAAGTCACATCTACCCCCTTACGGACAACAACACTTTAAGTCCTGGTTCATCTTGAAAGCATGTTAAAACAAACAAATCTCTTTGCGCTCAACTGACAGAAGAAACAACAGATTAAATATGTACATTAGGTAAAATTAATCGGGTTTATTTAATCTCGAGTAGTTTTAGAGATCAAATAAACCCCACCTCTGAGCTTCAACAAAAGTAATCTTGCACATATATTTTCATTTTAGTTTAATGACAGAGGTAGACATTGCAATGTGCCGTGTTGTTGAAGAAGCTGAACAAAAACAGGGCTTAAAATCTTTTATATTACACATTCAGGTGAGCTCTGTTTTCACAGAGCAGCAAAAAATTGAGTAAAACTCTTGCTGTCCCACTCCACGGAAATCTTTAGTAAAAGGCGAAAGATTTATACGATCTGAAGTGAAACAAGAGTGATCTATTTTCTATGTACAAGTCACATCTACCCCCTTACGGACAACAACACTTTAAGTCCTGGTTCATCTTGAAAGCATGTTAAAACAAACAAATCTCTTTGCGCTCAACTGACAGAAGAAACAACAGATTAAATATGTACATTAGGTAAAATTAATCGGGTTTATTTAATCTCGAGTAATTTTAGAGATCAAATAAACCCCACCTCTGACCTCCAACAAAAGTAATCTTGCACATATATTTTCATTTTTGTTAAAGGACAGAAGTAGAAATTGCAATGTGCCGTGTTGTTGAAGAAGCTGAACAAAAACAGGGCTTAAAATCTTTTATTTTACACATTCAGGTGAGCTCTGTTTTCACAGAGCAGCAAAAAATTGAGTAAAACTCTTGCTGTCCCACTCCACGGAAATCTTTAGTAAAAGGCGAAAGATTTATACGATCTGAAGTGAAACAAGAGTGATCTATTTTCTATGTACAAGTCACATCTACCCCCTTACGGACAACAACACTTTAAGTCCTGGTTCATCTTGAAAGCATGTTAAAACAAACAAATCTCTTTGCGCTCAACTGACAGAAGAAACAACAGATTAAATATGTACATTAGGTAAAATTAATCGGGTTTATTTAATCTCGAGTAGTTTTAGAGATCAAATAAACCCCACCTCTGAGCTTCAACAAAAGTAATCTTGCACATATATTTTCATTTTAGTTTAATGACAGAGGTAGACATTGCAATGTGCCGTGTTGTTGAAGAAGCTGAACAAAAACAGGGCTTAAGATCTTTTATATTACACATTCAGGTGAGCTCTGTTTTCACAGAGCAGCAAAAAATTGAGTAAAACTCTTGCTGTCCCACTCCACGGAAATCTTTAGTAAAAGGCGAAAGATTTATACGATCTGAAGTGAAACAAGAGTGATCTATTTTCTATGTACAAGTCACATCTAAACCCTTACGGACAACAACACTTTAAGTCCTGGTTCATCTTGAAAGCATGTTAAAACAAACAAATCTCTTTGCAATCCACTGACAGAAGAAACAACAGATTATATATGTACATTAGGTAAAATTAATCAGGTTTATTTAATCTCGAGTAATTTTAGAGATCAAATAAACCCCACCTCTGACCTCCAACAAAAGTAATCTTGCACATATATTTTCATTTTTGTTAAAGGACAGAGGTTGACATTGCAATGTGCCGTGTTGTTGAAGAAGCTCAACAAAAACAGGGCTTAAAATCTTTTATATTACACATTCAGGTGAGCTCTGTTTTCACAGAGCGGCAAAAAATTGAGTAAAACTCTTGCTGTCCCACTCCACGGAAATCTTTAGTAAAAGGCGAAAGATTTATACGATCTGAAGTGAAACAAGAGTGATCTATTTTCTATGTACAAGTCACATCTACCCCCTTACGGACAACAACACTTTAAGTCCTGGTTCATCTTGAAAGCATGTTAAAACAAACAAATCTCTTTGCGCTCAACTGACAGAAGAAACAACAGATTAAATATGTACATTAGGTAAAATTAATCGGCTTTATTTAATCTCGAGTATTTTTAGAGATCAAATAAACCCCACCTCTGACCTCCAACAAAAGTAATCTTGCACATATATTTTCATTTTAGTTTAATGACAGAGGTAGACATTGCAATGTGCCGTGTTGTTGAAGAAGCTGAACAAAAACAGGGCTTAAAATCTTTTATATTACACATTCAGGTGAGCTCTGTTTTCACAGAGCAGCAAAAAATTGAGTAAAACTCTTGCTGTCCCACTCCACGGAAATCTTTAGTAAAAGGCGAAAGATTTATACGATCTGAAGTGAAACAAGAGTGATCTATTTTCTATGTACAAGTCACATCTAAACCCTTACGGACAACAACACTTTAAGTCCTGGTTCATCTTGAAAGCATGTTAAAACAAACAAATCTCTATGCGCTCAACTGACAGAAGAAACAACAGATTAAATATGTACATTAGGTAAAATTAATCGGGTTTATTTAATCTCGAGTAGTTTTAGAGATCAAATAAACCCCACCTCTGAGCTTCAACAAAAGTAATCTTGCACATATATTTTCATTTTAGTTTAATGACAGAGGTAGACATTGCAATGTGCCGTGTTGTTGAAGAAGCTGAACAAAAACAGGGCTTAAAATCTTTTATATTACACATTCAGGTGAGCTCTGTTTTCAAAGAGCAGCAAAAAATTGAGTAAAACTCTTGCTGTCCCACTCCACGGAAATCTTTAGTAAAAGGCGAAAGATTTATACGATCTGAAGTGAAACAAGAGTGATCTATTTTCTATGTACAAGTCACATCTACCCCCTTACGGACAACAACACTTTAAGTCCTGGTTCATCTTGAAAGCATGTTAAAACAAACAAATCTCTTTGCGCTCAACTGACAGAAGAAACAACAGATTAAATATGTACATTAGGTAAAATTAATCGGGTTTATTTAATCTCGAGTAATTTTAGAGATCAAATAAACCCCACCTCTGACCTCCAACAAAAGTAATCTTGCACATATATTTTCATTTTAGTTTAATGACAGAGGTAGACATTGCAATGTGCCGTGTTGTTGAAGAAGCTGAACAAAAACAGGGCTTAAAATCTTTTATATTACACATTCAGGTGAGCTCTGTTTTCACAGAGCAGCAAAAAATTGAGTAAAACTCTTGCTGTCCCACTCCACGGAAATCTTTAGTAAAAGGCGAAAGATTTATACGATCTGAAGTGAAACAAGAGTGATCTATTTTCTATGTACAAGTCACATCTACCCCCTTACGGACAACAACACTTTAAGTCCTGGTTCATCTTGAAAGCATGTTAAAACAAACAAATCTCTTTGCGCTCAACTGACAGAAGAAACAACAGATTAAATATGTACATTAGGTAAAATTAATCGGCTTTATTTAATCTCGAGTATTTTTAGAGATCAAATAAACCCCACCTCTGAGCTTCAACAAAAGTAATCTTGCACATATATTTTCATTTTTGTTAAAGGACAGAGGTTGACATTGCAATGTGCCGTGTTGTTGAAGAAGCTCAACAAAAACAGGGCTTAAAATCTTTTATATTACACATTCAGGTGAGCTCTGTTTTCACAGAGCGGCAAAAAATTGAGTAAAACTCTTGCTGTCCCACTCCACGGAAATCTTTAGTAAAAGGCGAAAGATTTATACGATCTGAAGTGAAACAAGAGTGATCTATTTTCTATGTACAAGTCACATCTAAACCCTTACGGACAACAACACTTTAAGTCCTGGTTCATCTTGAAAGCATGTTAAAACAAACAAATCTCTTTGCAATCCACTGACAGAAGAAACAACAGATTATATATGTACATTAGGTAAAATTAATCAGGTTTATTTAATCTCGAGTAATTTTAGAGATCAAATAAACCCCACCTCTGACCTCCAACAAAAGTAATCTTGCACATATATTTTCATTTTTGTTAAAGGACAGAGGTTGACATTGCAATGTGCCGTGTTGTTGAAGAAGCTCAACAAAAACAGGGCTTAAAATCTTTTATATTACACATTCAGGTGAGCTCTGTTTTCACAGAGCGGCAAAAAATTGAGTAAAACTCTTGCTGTCCCACTCCACGGAAATCTTTAGTAAAAGGCGAAAGATTTATACGATCTGAAGTGAAACAAGAGTGATCTATTTTCTATGTACAAGTCACATCTACCCCCTTACGGACAACAACACTTTAAGTCCTGGTTCATCTTGAAAGCATGTTAAAACAAACAAATCTCTTTGCGCTCAACTGACAGAAGAAACAACAGATTAAATATGTACATTAGGTAAAATTAATCGGCTTTATTTAATCTCGAGTATTTTTAGAGATCAAATAAACCCCACCTCTGACCTCCAACAAAAGTAATCTTGCACATATATTTTCATTTTAGTTTAATGACAGAGGTAGACATTGCAATGTGCCGTGTTGTTGAAGAAGCTGAACAAAAACAGGGCTTAAAATCTTTTATATTACACATTCAGGTGAGCTCTGTTTTCACAGAGCAGCAAAAAATTGAGTAAAACTCTTGCTGTCCCACTCCACGGAAATCTTTAGTAAAAGGCGAAAGATTTATACGATCTGAAGTGAAACAAGAGTGATCTATTTTCTATGTACAAGTCACATCTAAACCCTTACGGACAACAACACTTTAAGTCCTGGTTCATCTTGAAAGCATGTTAAAACAAACAAATCTCTTTGCGCTCAACTGACAGAAGAAACAACAGATTAAATATGTACATTAGGTAAAATTAATCGGGTTTATTTAATCTCGAGTAGTTTTAGAGATCAAATAAACCCCACCTCTGAGCTTCAACAAAAGTAATCTTGCACATATATTTTCATTTTAGTTTAATGACAGAGGTAGACATTGCAATGTGCCGTGTTGTTGAAGAAGCTGAACAAAAACAGGGCTTAAAATCTTTTATATTACACATTCAGGTGAGCTCTGTTTTCAAAGAGCAGCAAAAAATTGAGTAAAACTCTTGCTGTCCCACTCCACGGAAATCTTTAGTAAAAGGCGAAAGATTTATACGATCTGAAGTGAAACAAGAGTGATCTATTTTCTATGTACAAGTCACATCTACCCCCTTACGGACAACAACACTTTAAGTCCTGGTTCATCTTGAAAGCATGTTAAAACAAACAAATCTCTTTGCGCTCAACTGACAGAAGAAACAACAGATTAAATATGTACATTAGGTAAAATTAATCGGCTTTATTTAATCTCGAGTATTTTTAGAGATCAAATAAACCCCACCTCTGAGCTTCAACAAAAGTAATCTTGCACATATATTTTCATTTTAGTTTAATGACAGAGGTAGACATTGCAATGTGCCGTGTTGTTGAAGAAGCTGAACAAAAACAGGGCTTAAGATCTTTTATATTACACATTCAGGTGAGCTCTGTTTTCACAGAGCAGCAAAAAATTGAGTAAAACTCTTGCTGTCCCACTCCACGGAAATCTTTAGTAAAAGGCGAAAGATTTATACGATCTGAAGTGAAACAAGAGTGATCTATTTTCTATGTACAAGTCACATCTACCCCCTTACGGACAACAACACTTTAAGTCCTGGTTCATCTTGAAAGCATGTTAAAACAAACAAATCTCTTTGCGCTCAACTGACAGAAGAAACAACAGATTAAATATGTACATTAGGTAAAATTAATCGGCTTTATTTAATCTCGAGTATTTTTAGAGATCAAATAAACCCCACCTCTGAGCTTCAACAAAAGTAATCTTGCACATATATTTTCATTTTTGTTAAAGGACAGAGGTTGACATTGCAATGTGCCGTGTTGTTGAAGAAGCTCAACAAAAACAGGGCTTAAAATCTTTTATATTACACATTCAGGTGAGCTCTGTTTTCACAGAGCGGCAAAAAATTGAGTAAAACTCTTGCTGTCCCACTCCACGGAAATCTTTAGTAAAAGGCGAAAGATTTATACGATCTGAAGTGAAACAAGAGTGATCTATTTTCTATGTACAAGTCACATCTACCCCCTTACGGACAACAACACTTTAAGTCCTGGTTCATCTTGAAAGCATGTTAAAACAAACAAATCTCTTTGCGCTCAACTGACAGAAGAAACAACAGATTAAATATGTACATTAGGTAAAATTAATCGGGTTTATTTAATCTCGAGTAGTTTTAGAGATCAAATAAACCCCACCTCTGAGCTTCAACAAAAGTAATCTTGCACATATATTTTCATTTTAGTTTAATGACAGAGGTAGACATTGCAATGTGCCGTGTTGTTGAAGAAGCTGAACAAAAACAGGGCTTAAAATCTTTTATATTACACATTCAGGTGAGCTCTGTTTTCACAGAGCGGCAAAAAATTGAGTAAAACTCTTGCTGTCCCACTCCACGGAAATCTTTAGTAAAAGGCGAAAGATTTATACGATCTGAAGTGAAACAAGAGTGATCTATTTTCTATGTACAAGTCACATCTACCCCCTTACGGACAACAACACTTTAAGTCCTGGTTCATCTTGAAAGCATGTTAAAACAAACAAATCTCTTTGCGCTCAACTGACAGAAGAAACAACAGATTAAATATGTACATTAGGTAAAATTAATCGGGTTTATTTAATCTCGAGTAGTTTTAGAGATCAAATAAACCCCACCTCTGAGCTTCAACAAAAGTAATCTTGCACATATATTTTCATTTTAGTTTAATGACAGAGGTTGACATTGCAATGTGCCGTGTTGTTGAAGAAGCTCAACAAAAACAGGGCTTAAAATCTTTTATATTACACATTCAGGTGAGCTCTGTTTTCACAGAGCGGCAAAAAATTGAGTAAAACTCTTGCTGTCCCACTCCACGGAAATCTTTAGTAAAAGGCGAAAGATTTATACGATCTGAAGTGAAACAAGAGTGATCTATTTTCTATGTACAAGTCACATCTACCCCCTTACGGACAACAACACTTTAAGTCCTGGTTCATCTTGAAAGCATGTTAAAACAAACAAATCTCTTTGCGCTCAACTGACAGAAGAAACAACAGATTAAATATGTACATTAGGTAAAATTAATCGGCTTTATTTAATCTCGAGTATTTTTAGAGATCAAATAAACCCCACCTCTGACCTCCAACAAAAGTAATCTTGCACATATATTTTCATTTTAGTTTAATGACAGAGGTAGACATTGCAATGTGCCGTGTTGTTGAAGAAGCTGAACAAAAACAGGGCTTAAAATCTTTTATATTACACATTCAGGTGAGCTCTGTTTTCACAGAGCAGCAAAAAATTGAGTAAAACTCTTGCTGTCCCACTCCACGGAAATCTTTAGTAAAAGGCGAAAGATTTATACGATCTGAAGTGAAACAAGAGTGATCTATTTTCTATGTACAAGTCACATCTAAACCCTTACGGACAACAACACTTTAAGTCCTGGTTCATCTTGAAAGCATGTTAAAACAAACAAATCTCTTTGCGCTCAACTGACAGAAGAAACAACAGATTAAATATGTACATTAGGTAAAATTAATCGGGTTTATTTAATCTCGAGTAGTTTTAGAGATCAAATAAACCCCACCTCTGAGCTTCAACAAAAGTAATCTTGCACATATATTTTCATTTTAGTTTAATGACAGAGGTAGACATTGCAATGTGCCGTGTTGTTGAAGAAGCTGAACAAAAACAGGGCTTAAAATCTTTTATATTACACATTCAGGTGAGCTCTGTTTTCAAAGAGCAGCAAAAAATTGAGTAAAACTCTTGCTGTCCCACTCCACGGAAATCTTTAGTAAAAGGCGAAAGATTTATACGATCTGAAGTGAAACAAGAGTGATCTATTTTCTATGTACAAGTCACATCTACCCCCTTACGGACAACAACACTTTAAGTCCTGGTTCATCTTGAAAGCATGTTAAAACAAACAAATCTCTTTGCGCTCAACTGACAGAAGAAACAACAGATTAAATATGTACATTAGGTAAAATTAATCGGCTTTATTTAATCTCGAGTATTTTTAGAGATCAAATAAACCCCACCTCTGACCTCCAACAAAAGTAATCTTGCACATATATTTTCATTTTAGTTTAATGACAGAGGTAGACATTGCAATGTGCCGTGTTGTTGAAGAAGCTGAACAAAAACAGGGCTTAAAATCTTTTATATTACACATTCAGGTGAGCTCTGTTTTCACAGAGCAGCAAAAAATTGAGTAAAACTCTTGCTGTCCCACTCCACGGAAATCTTTAGTAAAAGGCGAAAGATTTATACGATCTGAAGTGAAACAAGAGTGATCTATTTTCTATGTACAAGTCACATCTACCCCCTTACGGACAACAACACTTTAAGTCCTGGTTCATCTTGAAAGCATGTTAAAACAAACAAATCTCTTTGCGCTCAACTGACAGAAGAAACAACAGATTAAATATGTACATTAGGTAAAATTAATCGGCTTTATTTAATCTCGAGTATTTTTAGAGATCAAATAAACCCCACCTCTGAGCTTCAACAAAAGTAATCTTGCACATATATTTTCATTTTAGTTTAATGACAGAGGTAGACATTGCAATGTGCCGTGTTGTTGAAGAAGCTGAACAAAAACAGGGCTTAAGATCTTTTATATTACACATTCAGGTGAGCTCTGTTTTCACAGAGCAGCAAAAAATTGAGTAAAACTCTTGCTGTCCCACTCCACGGAAATCTTTAGTAAAAGGCGAAAGATTTATACGATCTGAAGTGAAACAAGAGTGATCTATTTTCTATGTACAAGTCACATCTACCCCCTTACGGACAACAACACTTTAAGTCCTGGTTCATCTTGAAAGCATGTTAAAACAAACAAATCTCTTTGCGCTCAACTGACAGAAGAAACAACAGATTAAATATGTACATTAGGTAAAATTAATCGGCTTTATTTAATCTCGAGTATTTTTAGAGATCAAATAAACCCCACCTCTGAGCTTCAACAAAAGTAATCTTGCACATATATTTTCATTTTTGTTAAAGGACAGAGGTTGACATTGCAATGTGCCGTGTTGTTGAAGAAGCTCAACAAAAACAGGGCTTAAAATCTTTTATATTACACATTCAGGTGAGCTCTGTTTTCACAGAGCGGCAAAAAATTGAGTAAAACTCTTGCTGTCCCACTCCACGGAAATCTTTAGTAAAAGGCGAAAGATTTATACGATCTGAAGTGAAACAAGAGTGATCTATTTTCTATGTACAAGTCACATCTACCCCCTTACGGACAACAACACTTTAAGTCCTGGTTCATCTTGAAAGCATGTTAAAACAAACAAATCTCTTTGCGCTCAACTGACAGAAGAAACAACAGATTAAATATGTACATTAGGTAAAATTAATCGGCTTTATTTAATCTCGAGTATTTTTAGAGATCAAATAAACCCCACCTCTGACCTCCAACAAAAGTAATCTTGCACATATATTTTCATTTTAGTTTAATGACAGAGGTAGACATTGCAATGTGCCGTGTTGTTGAAGAAGCTGAACAAAAACAGGGCTTAAAATCTTTTATATTACACATTCAGGTGAGCTCTGTTTTCACAGAGCAGCAAAAAATTGAGTAAAACTCTTGCTGTCCCACTCCACGGAAATCTTTAGTAAAAGGCGAAAGATTTATACGATCTGAAGTGAAACAAGAGTGATCTATTTTCTATGTACAAGTCACATCTAAACCCTTACGGACAACAACACTTTAAGTCCTGGTTCATCTTGAAAGCATGTTAAAACAAACAAATCTCTTTGCGCTCAACTGACAGAAGAAACAACAGATTAAATATGTACATTAGGTAAAATTAATCGGGTTTATTTAATCTCGAGTAGTTTTAGAGATCAAATAAACCCCACCTCTGAGCTTCAACAAAAGTAATCTTGCACATATATTTTCATTTTAGTTTAATGACAGAGGTAGACATTGCAATGTGCCGTGTTGTTGAAGAAGCTGAACAAAAACAGGGCTTAAAATCTTTTATATTACACATTCAGGTGAGCTCTGTTTTCAAAGAGCAGCAAAAAATTGAGTAAAACTCTTGCTGTCCCACTCCACGGAAATCTTTAGTAAAAGGCGAAACATTTATACGATCTGAAGTGAAACAAGAGTGATCTATTTTCTATGTACAAGTCACATCTACCCCCTTACGGACAACAACACTTTAAGTCCTGGTTCATCTTGAAAGCATGTTAAAACAAACAAATCTCTTTGCGCTCAACTGACAGAAGAAACAACAGATTAAATATGTACATTAGGTAAAATTAATCGGCTTTATTTAATCTCGAGTATTTTTAGAGATCAAATAAACCCCACCTCTGACCTCCAACAAAAGTAATCTTGCACATATATTTTCATTTTAGTTTAATGACAGAGGTAGACATTGCAATGTGCCGTGTTGTTGAAGAAGCTGAACAAAAACAGGGCTTAAAATCTTTTATATTACACATTCAGGTGAGCTCTGTTTTCACAGAGCAGCAAAAAATTGAGTAAAACTCTTGCTGTCCCACTCCACGGAAATCTTTAGTAAAAGGCGAAAGATTTATACGATCTGAAGTGAAACAAGAGTGATCTATTTTCTATGTACAAGTCACATCTACCCCCTTACGGACAACAACACTTTAAGTCCTGGTTCATCTTGAAAGCATGTTAAAACAAACAAATCTCTTTGCGCTCAACTGACAGAAGAAACAACAGATTAAATATGTACATTAGGTAAAATTAATCGGCTTTATTTAATCTCGAGTATTTTTAGAGATCAAATAAACCCCACCTCTGAGCTTCAACAAAAGTAATCTTGCACATATATTTTCATTTTAGTTTAATGACAGAGGTAGACATTGCAATGTGCCGTGTTGTTGAAGAAGCTGAACAAAAACAGGGCTTAAGATCTTTTATATTACACATTCAGGTGAGCTCTGTTTTCACAGAGCAGCAAAAAATTGAGTAAAACTCTTGCTGTCCCACTCCACGGAAATCTTTAGTAAAAGGCGAAAGATTTATACGATCTGAAGTGAAACAAGAGTGATCTATTTTCTATGTACAAGTCACATCTACCCCCTTACGGACAACAACACTTTAAGTCCTGGTTCATCTTGAAAGCATGTTAAAACAAACAAATCTCTTTGCGCTCAACTGACAGAAGAAACAACAGATTAAATATGTACATTAGGTAAAATTAATCGGCTTTATTTAATCTCGAGTATTTTTAGAGATCAAATAAACCCCACCTCTGAGCTTCAACAAAAGTAATCTTGCACATATATTTTCATTTTTGTTAAAGGACAGAGGTTGACATTGCAATGTGCCGTGTTGTTGAAGAAGCTCAACAAAAACAGGGCTTAAAATCTTTTATATTACACATTCAGGTGAGCTCTGTTTTCACAGAGCGGCAAAAAATTGAGTAAAACTCTTGCTGTCCCACTCCACGGAAATCTTTAGTAAAAGGCGAAAGATTTATACGATCTGAAGTGAAACAAGAGTGATCTATTTTCTATGTACAAGTCACATCTAAACCCTTACGGACAACAACACTTTAAGTCCTGGTTCATCTTGAAAGCATGTTAAAACAAACAAATCTCTTTGCACTCCACTGACAGAAGAAACAACAGATTATATATGTACATTAGGTAAAATTAATCGGGTTTATTTAATCTCGAGTAATTTTAGGGATCAAATAAACCCCACCTCTGACCTCCAACAAAAGTAATCTTGCACATATATTTTCATTTTTGTTAAAGGACAGAGGTTGACATTGCAATGTGCCGTGTTGTTGAAGAAGCTCAACAAAAACAGGGCTTAAAATCTTTTATATTACACATTCAGGTGAGCTCTGTTTTCACAGAGCGGCAAAAAATTGAGTAAAACTCTTGCTGTCCCACTCCACGGAAATCTTTAGTAAAAGGCGAAAGATTTATACGATCTGAAGTGAAACAAGAGTGATCTATTTTCTATGTACAAGTCACATCTACCCCCTTACGGACAACAACACTTTAAGTCCTGGTTCATCTTGAAAGCATGTTAAAACAAACAAATCTCTTTGCGCTCAACTGACAGAAGAAACAACAGATTAAATATGTACATTAGGTAAAATTAATCGGCTTTATTTAATCTCGAGTATTTTTAGAGATCAAATAAACCCCACCTCTGACCTCCAACAAAAGTAATCTTGCACATATATTTTCATTTTAGTTTAATGACAGAGGTAGACATTGCAATGTGCCGTGTTGTTGAAGAAGCTGAACAAAAACAGGGCTTAAAATCTTTTATATTACACATTCAGGTGAGCTCTGTTTTCACAGAGCAGCAAAAAATTGAGTAAAACTCTTGCTGTCCCACTCCACGGAAATCTTTAGTAAAAGGCGAAAGATTTATACGATCTGAAGTGAAACAAGAGTGATCTATTTTCTATGTACAAGTCACATCTAAACCCTTACGGACAACAACACTTTAAGTCCTGGTTCATCTTGAAAGCATGTTAAAACAAACAAATCTCTTTGCGCTCAACTGACAGAAGAAACAACAGATTAAATATGTACATTAGGTAAAATTAATCGGGTTTATTTAATCTCGAGTAGTTTTAGAGATCAAATAAACCCCACCTCTGAGCTTCAACAAAAGTAATCTTGCACATATATTTTCATTTTAGTTTAATGACAGAGGTAGACATTGCAATGTGCCATGTTGTTGAAGAAGCTGAACAAAAACAGGGCTTAAAATCTTTTATATTACACATTCAGGTGAGCTCTGTTTTCAAAGAGCAGCAAAAAATTGAGTAAAACTCTTGCTGTCCCACTCCACGGAAATCTTTAGTAAAAGGCGAAAGATTTATACGATCTGAAGTGAAACAAGAGTGATCTATTTTCTATGTACAAGTCACATCTACCCCCTTACGGACAACAACACTTTAAGTCCTGGTTCATCTTGAAAGCATGTTAAAACAAACAAATCTCTTTGCGCTCCACTGACAGAAGAAACAACAGATTAAATATGTACATTAGGTAAAATTAATCGGGTTTATTTAATCTCGAGTAGTTTTAGAGATCAAATAAACCCCACCTCTGAGCTTCAACAAAAGTAATCTTGCACATATATTTTCATTTTAGTTTAATGACAGAGGTAGACATTGCAATGTGCCGTGTTGTTGAAGAAGCT
The DNA here is from genome assembly GCF_040054535.1 of Antennarius striatus. NCBI lineage: Eukaryota > Metazoa > Chordata > Actinopteri > Lophiiformes > Antennariidae > Antennarius > Antennarius striatus. The sequence continues at coordinate 5,325,273 of NC_090777.1, read as the reverse complement.
GAACAAAAACAGGGCTTAAAATCTTTTATATTACACATTCAGGTGAGCTCTGTTTTCAAAGAGCAGCAAAAAATTGAGTAAAACTCTTGCTGTCCCACTCCACGGAAATCTTTAGTAAAAGGCGAAAGATTTATACGATCTGAAGTGAAACAAGAGTGATCTATTTTCTATGTACAAGTCACATCTACCCCCTTACGGACAACAACACTTTAAGTCCTGGTTCATCTTGAAAGCATGTTAAAACAAACAAATCTCTTTGCGCTCAACTGACAGAAGAAACAACAGATTAAATATGTACATTAGGTAAAATTAATCGGCTTTATTTAATCTCGAGTATTTTTAGAGATCAAATAAACCCCACCTCTGACCTCCAACAAAAGTAATCTTGCACATATATTTTCATTTTTGTTAAAGGACAGAGGTAGAAATTGCAATGTGCCGTGTTGTTGAAGAATCTGAACAAAAACAGGGCTCAAGATGTTTTATATTACACATTCAGGTGAGCTCTGTTTTCACAGAGCAGCAAAAAATTGAGTAAAACTCTTGCTGTCCCACTCCACGGAAATCTTTAGTAAAAGGCGAAAGATTTATACGATCTGAAGTGAAACAAGAGTGATCTATTTTCTGTGTACAAGTCACATCTACCCCCTTACGGACAACAACACTTTAAGTCCTGGTTCATCTTGAAAGCATGTTAAAACAAACAAATCTCTTTGCGCTCCACTGACAGAAGAAACAACAGATTAAATATGTACATTAGGTAAAATTAATCGGCTTTATTTAATCTCGAGTAGTTTTAGAGATCAAATAAACCCCACCCTTGACCTCCAACAAAAGTAATCTTGCACATATATTTTCATTTTTGTTAAAGGACAGACGTAGAAATTGCAATGTGCCGTGTTGTTGAAGAAGCTGAACAAAAACAGGGCTTAAGATCTTTTATATTACACATTCAGGTGAGCTCTGTTTTCACAGAGCAGCAAAAAATTGAGTAAAACTCTTTCTGTCCCACTCCACGGAAATCTTTAGTAAAAGGCGAAAGATTTATACGATCTGAAGTGAAACAAGAGTGATCTATTTTCTATGTACAAGTCACATCTACCCCCTTACGGACAACAACACTTTAAGTCCTGGTTCATCTTGAAAGCATGTTAAAACAAACAAATCTCTTTGCGCTCAACTGACAGAAGAAACAACAGATTAAATATGTACATTAGGTAAAATTAATCGGGTTTATTTAATCTCGAGTCATTTTAGAGATCAAATAAACCCCACCTCTGACCTCCAACAAAAGTAATCTTGCACATATATTTTCATTTTTGTTAAAGGACAGAAGTAGAAATTGCAATGTGCCGTGTTGTTGAAGAAGCTCAACAAAAACAGGGCTTAAAATCTTTTATATTACACATTCAGGTGAGCTCTGTTTTCACAGAGCGGCAAAAAATTGAGTAAAACTCTTGCTGTCCCACTCTACGGAAATCTTTAGTAAAAGGCGAAAGATTTATACGATCTAAAGTGAAACAAGAGTGATCTATTTTCTATGTACAAGTCACATCTACCCCCTTACGGACAACAACACTTTAAGTCCTGGTTCATCTTGAAAGCATGTTAAAACAAACAAATCTCTTTGCGCTCAACTGACAGAAGAAACAACAGATTAAATATGTACATTAGGTAAAATTAATCGGCTTTATTTAATCTCGAGTAGTTTTAGAGATCAAATAAACCCCACCTCTGAGCTTCAACAAAAGTAATCTTGCACAAATATTTTCATTTTTGTTAAAGGACAGAAGTAGAAATTGCAATGTGCCGTGTTGTTGAAGAAGCTGAACAAAAACAGGGCTTAAGATCTTTTATATTACACATTCAGGTGAGCTCTGTTTTCACAGAGCAGCAAAAAATTGAGTAAAACTCTTGCTGTCCCACTCCACGGAAATCTTTAGTAAAAGGCGAAAGATTTATACGATCTGAAGTGAAACAAGAGTGATCTATTTTCTATGTACAAGTCACATCTACCCGCTTACGGACAACAACACTTTAAGTCCTGGTTCATCTTGAAAGCATGTTAAAACAAACAAATCTCTTTGCACTCCACTGACAGAAGAAACAACAGATTATATATGTACATTAGGTAAAATTAATTGGGTTTATTTAATCTCGAGTAATTTTAGAGATCAAATAAACCCCACCTCTGAGCTTCAACAAAAGTAATCTTGCACATATATTTTCATTTTTGTTAAAGGACAGAAGTATAAATTGCAATGTTCCGTGTTGTTGAAGAAGCTGAACAAAAACAGGGCTTAAAATCTTTTATATTACACATTCAGGTGAGCTCTGTTTTCACAGAGCAGCAAAAAATTGAGTAAAACTCTTGCTGTCCCACTCCACGGAAATCTTTAGTAAAAGGCGAAAGATTTATACGATCTGAAGTAAAACAAGAGTGATCTATTTTCTATGTATAAGTCACATCTACCCCCTTACGGACAACAACACTTTAAGTCCTGGTTCATATTGAAAGCATGTTAAAACAAACAAATCTCTTTGCACTCCACTGACAGAAGAAACAACAGATTATATATGTACATTAGGTAAAATTAATCGGGTTTATTTAATCTCGAGTAATTTTAGAGATCAAATAAACCCCACCTCTGACCTCCAACAAAAGTAATCTTGCACATATATTTTCATTTTTGTTAAAGGACAGAGGTTGACATTGCAATGTGCCGTGTTGTTGAAGAAGCTCAACAAAAACAGGGCTTAAAATCTTTTATATTACACATTCAGGTGAGCTCTGTTTTCACAGAGCGGCAAAAAATTGAGTAAAACTCTTGCTGTCCCACTCCACGGAAATCTTTAGTAAAAGGCGAAAGATTTATACGATCTGAAGTGAAACAAGAGTGATCTATTTTCTATGTACAAGTCACATCTACCCCCTTATGGACAACAACACTTTAAGTCCTGGTTCATCTTGAAAGCATGTTAAAACAAACAAATCTCTTTGCGCTCAACTGACAGAAGAAACAACAGATTAAATATGTACATTAGGTAAAATTAATCGGCTTTATTTAATCTCGAGTAGTTTTAGAGATCAAATAAACCCCACCCTTGACCTCCAACAAAAGTAATCTTGCACATATATTTTCATTTTTGTTAAAGGACAGAAGTAGAAATTGCAATGTGCCGTGTTGTTGAAGAAGCTGAACAAAAACAGGGCTTAAGATCTTTTATATTACACATTCAGGTGAGCTCTGTTTTCACAGAGCAGCAAAAAATTGAGTAAAACTCTTGCTGTCCCACTCCACGGAAATCTTTAGTAAAAGGCGAAAGATTTATACGATCTGAAGTGAAACAAGAGTGATCTATTTTCTATGTACAAGTCACATCTACCCCCTTACGGACAACAACACTTTAAGTCCTGGTTCATCTTGAAAGCATGTTAAAACAAACAAATCTCTTTGCGCTCGACTGACAGAAGAAACAACAGATTAAATACGTACATTAGGTAAAATTAATCGGCTTTATTTAATCTCGAGTAGTTTTAGGGACAAATAAACCCCACCTCTGAGCTTCAACAAAAGTAATCTTGCACATATATTTTCATTTTAGTTTAATGACAGAGGTAGACATTGCAATGTGCCGTGTTGTTGAAGAAGCTGAACAAAAACAGGGCTTAAAATCTTTTATATTACACATTCAGGTGAGCTCTGTTTTCACAGAGCAGCAAAAAATTGAGTAAAACTCTTGCTGTCCCACTCCACGGAAATCTTTAGTAAAAGGCGAAAGATTTATACGATCTGAAGTGAAACAAGAGTGATCTATTTTCTATGTACAAGTCACATCTAAACCCTTACGGACAACAACACTTTAAGTCCTGGTTCATCTTGAAAGCATGTTAAAACAAACAAATCTCTTTGCGCTCAACTGACAGAAGAAACAACAGATTAAATATGTACATTAGGTAAAATTAATCGGGTTTATTTAATCTCGAGTAGTTTTAGAGATCAAATAAACCCCACCTCTGAGCTTCAACAAAAGTAATCTTGCACTTATATTTTCATTTTAGTTTAATGACAGAGGTAGACATTGCAATGTGCCGTGTTGTTGAAGAAGCTGAACAAAAACAGGGCTTAAAATCTTTTATATTACACATTCAGGTGAGCTCTGTTTTCAAAGAGCAGCAAAAAATTGAGTAAAACTCTTGCTGTCCCACTCCACGGAAATCTTTAGTAAAAGGCGAAAGATTTATACGATCTGAAGTGAAACAAGAGTGATCTATTTTCTATGTACAAGTCACATCTACCCCCTTACGGACAACAACACTTTAAGTCCTGGTTCATCTTGAAAGCATGTTAAAACAAACAAATCTCTTTGCGCTCCACTGACAGAAGAAACAACAGATTAAATATGTACATTAGGTAAAATTAATCGGGTTTATTTAATCTCGAGTAGTTTTAGAGATCAAATAAACCCCACCTCTGAGCTTCAACAAAAGTAATCTTGCACATATATTTTCATTTTAGTTTAATGACAGAGGTAGACATTGCAATGTGCCGTGTTGTTGAAGAAGCTGAACAAAAACAGGGCTTAAAATCTTTTATATTACACATTCAGGTGAGCTCTGTTTTCAAAGAGCAGCAAAAAATTGAGTAAAACTCTTGCTGTCCCACTCCACGGAAATCTTTAGTAAAAGGCGAAAGATTTATACGATCTGAAGTGAAACAAGAGTGATCTATTTTCTATGTACAAGTCACATCTACCCCCTTACGGACAACAACACTTTAAGTCCTGGTTCATCTTGAAAGCATGTTAAAAACAAACAAATCTCTTTGCGCTCAACTGACAGAAGAAACAACAGATTAAATATGTACATTAGGTAAAATTAATCGGCTTTATTTAATCTCGAGTATTTTTAGAGATCAAATAAACCCCACCTCTGACCTCCAACAAAAGTAATCTTGCACATATATTTTCATTTTTGTTAAAGGACAGAGGTAGAAATTGCAATGTGCCGTGTTGTTGAAGAAGCTGAACAAAAACAGGGCTCAAGATGTTTTATATTACACATTCAGGTGAGCTCTGTTTTCACAGAGCAGCAAAAAATTGAGTAAAACTCTTGCTGTCCCACTCCACGGAAATCTTTAGTAAAAGGCGAAAGATTTATACGATCTGAAGTGAAACAAGAGTGATCTATTTTCTGTGTACAAGTCACATCTACCCCCTTACGGACAACAACACTTTAAGTCCTGGTTCATCTTGAAAGCATGTTAAAACAAACAAATCTCTTTGCGCTCAACTGACAGAAGAAACAACAGATTAAATATGTACATTAGGTAAAATTGATCGGCTTTATTCAATCTCGAGTGTTTTTAGAGATCAAATAAACCCCACCTCTGACCTCCAACAAAAGTAATCTTGCACATATATTTTCATTTTTGTTAAAGGACAGAGGTTGACATTGCAATGTGCCGTGTTGTTGAAGAAGCTGAACAAAAACAGGGCTTAAAATCTTTTATATTACACATTCAGGTGAGCTCTGTTTTCACAGAGCAGCAAAAAATTGAGTAAAACTCTTGCTGTCCCACTCCACGGAAATCTTTAGTAAAAGGCGAAAGATTTATACGATCTGAAGTGAAACAAGAGTGATCTATTTTCTATGTACAAGTCACATCTACCCGCTTACGGACAACAACACTTTAAGTCCTGGTTCATCTTGAAAGCATGTTAAAACAAACAAATCTCTTTGCACTCCACTGACAGAAGAAACAACAGATTATATATGTACATTAGGTAAAATTAATTGGGTTTATTTAATCTCGAGTAATTTTAGAGATCAAATAAACCCCACCTCTGAGCTTCAACAAAAGTAATCTTGCACATATATTTTCATTTTTGTTAAAGGACAGAAGTAGAAATTGCAATGTTCCGTGTTGTTGAAGAAGCTGAACAAAAACAGGGCTTAAAATCTTTTATATTACACATTCAGGTGAGCTCTGTTTTCACAGAGCAGCAAAAAATTGAGTAAAACTCTTGCTGTCCCACTCCACGGAAATCTTTAGTAAAAGGCGAAAGATTTATACGATCTGAAGTAAAACAAGAGTGATCTATTTTCTATGTACAAGTCACATCTACCCCCTTACGGACAACAACACTTTAAGTCCTGGTTCATATTGAAAGCATGTTAAAACAAACAAATCTCTTTGCACTCCACTGACAGAAGAAACAACAGATTATATATGTACATTAGGTAAAATTAATCGGGTTTATTTAATCTCGAGTAATTTTAGAGATCAAATAAACCCCACCTCTGACCTCCAACAAAAGTAATCTTGCACATATATTTTCATTTTTGTTAAAGGACAGAGGTTGACATTGCAATGTGCCGTGTTGTTGAAGAAGCTCAACAAAAACAGGGCTTAAAATCTTTTATATTACACATTCAGGTGAGCTCTGTTTTCACAGAGCAGCAAAAAATTGAGTAAAACTCTTGCTGTCCCACTCCACGGAAATCTTTAGTAAAAGGCGAAAGATTTATACGATCTGAAGTGAAACAAGAGTGATCTATTTTCTATGTACAAGTCACATCTACCCCCTTATGGACAACAACACTTTAAGTCCTGGTTCATCTTGAAAGCATGTTAAAACAAACAAATCTCTTTGCGCTCAACTGACAGAAGAAACAACAGATTAAATATGTACATTAGGTAAAATTAATCGGCTTTATTTAATCTCGAGTAGTTTTAGAGATCAAATAAACCCCACCCTTGACCTCCAACAAAAGTAATCTTGCACATATATTTTCATTTTTGTTAAAGGACAGAAGTAGAAATTGCAATGTGCCGTGTTGTTGAAGAAGCTGAACAAAAACAGGGCTTAAGATCTTTTATATTACACATTCAGGTGAGCTCTGTTTTCACAGAGCAGCAAAAAATTGAGTAAAACTCTTGCTGTCCCACTCCACGGAAATCTTTAGTAAAAGGCGAAAGATTTATACGATCTGAAGTGAAACAAGAGTGATCTATTTTCTATGTACAAGTCACATCTACCCCCTTACGGACAACAACACTTTAAGTCCTGGTTCATCTTGAAAGCATGTTAAAACAAACAAATCTCTTTGCGCTCGACTGACAGAAGAAACAACAGATTAAATACGTACATTAGGTAAAATTAATCGGCTTTATTTAATCTCGAGTAGTTTTAGGGACAAATAAACCCCACCTCTGAGCTTCAACAAAAGTAATCTTGCACATATATTTTCATTTTAGTTTAATGACAGAGGTAGACATTGCAATGTGCCGTGTTGTTGAAGAAGCTGAACAAAAACAGGGCTTAAAATCTTTTATATTACACATTCAGGTGAGCTCTGTTTTCACAGAGCAGCAAAAAATTGAGTAAAACTCTTGCTGTCCCACTCCACGGAAATCTTTAGTAAAAGGCGAAAGATTTATACGATCTGAAGTGAAACAAGAGTGATCTATTTTCTATGTACAAGTCACATCTAAACCCTTACGGACAACAACACTTTAAGTCCTGGTTCATCTTGAAAGCATGTTAAAACAAACAAATCTCTTTGCGCTCAACTGACAGAAGAAACAACAGATTAAATATGTACATTAGGTAAAATTAATCGGGTTTATTTAATCTCGAGTAGTTTTAGAGATCAAATAAACCCCACCTCTGAGCTTCAACAAAAGTAATCTTGCACATATATTTTCATTTTAGTTTAATGACAGAGGTAGACATTGCAATGTGCCGTGTTGTTGAAGAAGCTGAACAAAAACAGGGCTTAAAATCTTTTATATTACACATTCAGGTGAGCTCTGTTTTCAAAGAGCAGCAAAAAATTGAGTAAAACTCTTGCTGTTCCACTCCACAGAAATCTTTAGTAAAAGGCGAAAGATTTATACGATCTGAAGTGAAACAAGAGTGATCTATTTTCTATGTACAAGTCACATCTACCCCCTTACGGACAACAACACTTTAAGTCCTGGTTCATCTTGAAAGCATGTTAAAACAAACAAATCTCTTTGCGCTCAACTGACAGAAGAAACAACAGATTAAATATGTACATTAGGTAAAATTAATCGGCTTTATTTAATCTCGAGTATTTTTAGAGATCAAATAAACCCCACCTCTGACCTCCAACAAAAGTAATCTTGCACATATATTTTCATTTTTGTTAAAGGACAGAGGTAGAAATTGCAATGTGCCGTGTTGTTGAAGAAGCTGAACAAAAACAGGGCTCAAGATGTTTTATATTACACATTCAGGTGAGCTCTGTTTTCACAGAGCAGCAAAAAATTGAGTAAAACTCTTGCTGTCCCACTCCACGGAAATCTTTAGTAAAAGGCGAAAGATTTATACGATCTGAAGTGAAACAAGAGTGATCTATTTTCTATGTACAAGTCACATCTACCCCCTTACGGACAACAACACTTTAAGTCCTGGTTCATCTTGAAAGCATGTTAAAACAAACAAATCTCTTTGCGCTCAACTGACAGAAGAAACAACAGATTAAATATGTACATTAGGTAAAATTAATCGGCTTTATTTAATCTCGAGTAGTTTTAGAGATCAAATAAACCCCACCCTTGACCTCCAACAAAAGTAATCTTGCACATATATTTTCATTTTTGTTAAAGGACAGAAGTAGAAATTGCAATGTGCCGTGTTGTTGAAGAAGCTGAACAAAAACAGGGCTTAAGATCTTTTATATTACACATTCAGGTGAGCTCTGTTTTCACAGAGCAGCAAAAAATTGAGTAAAACTCTTGCTGTCCCACTCCACGGAAATCTTTAGTAAAAGGCGAAAGATTTATACGATCTGAAGTGAAACAAGAGTGATCTATTTTCTATGTACAAGTCACATCTACCCCCTTACGGACAACAACACTTTAAGTCCTGGTTCATCTTGAAAGCATGTTAAAACAAACAAATCTCTTTGCGCTCGACTGACAGAAGAAACAACAGATTAAATACGTACATTAGGTAAAATTAATCGGCTTTATTTAATCTCGAGTAGTTTTAGGGACAAATAAACCCCACCTCTGAGCTTCAACAAAAGTAATCTTGCACATATATTTTCATTTTAGTTTAATGACAGAGGTAGACATTGCAATGTGCCGTGTTGTTGAAGAAGCTGAACAAAAACAGGGCTTAAAATCTTTTATATTACACATTCAGGTGAGCTCTGTTTTCACAGAGCAGCAAAAAATTGAGTAAAACTCTTGCTGTCCCACTCCACGGAAATCTTTAGTAAAAGGCGAAAGATTTATACGATCTGAAGTGAAACAAGAGTGATCTATTTTCTATGTACAAGTCACATCTAAACCCTTACGGACAACAACACTTTAAGTCCTGGTTCATCTTGAAAGCATGTTAAAACAAACAAATCTCTTTGCGCTCAACTGACAGAAGAAACAACAGATTAAATATGTACATTAGGTAAAATTAATCGGGTTTATTTAATCTCGAGTAGTTTTAGAGATCAAATAAACCCCACCTCTGAGCTTCAACAAAAGTAATCTTGCACATATATTTTCATTTTAGTTTAATGACAGAGGTAGACATTGCAATGTGCCGTGTTGTTGAAGAAGCTGAACAAAAACAGGGCTTAAAATCTTTTATATTACACATTCAGGTGAGCTCTGTTTTCAAAGAGCAGCAAAAAATTGAGTAAAACTCTTGCTGTTCCACTCCACGGAAATCTTTAGTAAAAGGCGAAAGATTTATACGATCTGAAGTGAAACAAGAGTGATCTATTTTCTATGTACAAGTCACATCTACCCGCTTACGGACAACAACACTTTAAGTCCTGGTTCATCTTGAAAGCATGTTAAAACAAACAAATCTCTTTGCGCTCAACTGACAGAAGAAACAACAGATTAAATATGTACATTAGGTAAAATTAATCGGCTTTATTTAATCTCGAGTATTTTTAGAGATCAAATAAACCCCACCTCTGACCTCCAACAAAAGTAATCTTGCACATATATTTTCATTTTTGTTAAAGGACAGAGGTAGAAATTGCAATGTGCCGTGTTGTTGAAGAAGCTGAACAAAAACAGGGCTCAAGATGTTTTATATTACACATTCAGGTGAGCTCTGTTTTCACAGAGCAGCAAAAAATTGAGTAAAACTCTTGCTGTCCCACTCCACGGAAATCTTTAGTAAAAGGCGAAAGATTTATACGATCTGAAGTGAAACAAGAGTGATCTATTTTCTGTGTACAAGTCACATCTACCCCCTTACGGACAACAACACTTTAAGTCCTGGTTCATCTTGAAAGCATGTTAAAACAAACAAATCTCTTTGCGCTCCACTGACAGAAGAAACAACAGATTAAATATGTACATTAGGTAAAATTAATCGGCTTTATTTAATCTCGAGTAGTTTTAGAGATCAAATAAACCCCACCCTTGACCTCCAACAAAAGTAATCTTGCACATATATTTTCATTTTTGTTAAAGGACAGACGTAGAAATTGCAATGTGCCGTGTTGTTGAAGAAGCTGAACAAAAACAGGGCTTAAGATCTTTTATATTACACATTCAGGTGAGCTCTGTTTTCACAGAGCAGCAAAAAATTGAGTAAAACTCTTGCTGTCCCACTCCACGGAAATCTTTAGTAAAAGGCGAAAGATTTATACGATCTGAAGTGAAACAAGAGTGATCTATTTTCTATGTACAAGTCACATCTACCCCCTTACGGACAACAACACTTTAAGTCCTGGTTCATCTTGAAAGCATGTTAAAACAAACAAATCTCTTTGCGCTCAACTGACAGAAGAAACAACAGATTAAATATGTACATTAGGTAAAATTAATCGGGTTTATTTAATCTCGAGTCATTTTAGAGATCAAATAAACCCCACCTCTGACCTCCAACAAAAGTAATCTTGCACATATATTTTCATTTTTGTTAAAGGACAGAAGTAGAAATTGCAATGTGCCGTGTTGTTGAAGAAGCTCAACAAAAACAGGGCTTAAAATCTTTTATATTACACATTCAGGTGAGCTCTGTTTTCACAGAGCAGCAAAAAATTGAGTAAAACTCTTGCTGTCCCACTCCACGGAAATCTTTAGTAAAAGGCGAAAGATTTATACGATCTGAAGTGAAACAAGAGTGATCTATTTTCTATGTACAAGTCACATCTACCCCCTTACGGACAACAACACTTTAAGTCCTGGTTCATCTTGAAAGCATGTTAAAACAAACAAATCTCTTTGCGCTCCACTGACAGAAGAAACACCAGATTAAATATGTACATTAGGTAAAATTAATCGGGTTTATTTAATCTCGAGTCATTTTAGAGATCAAATAAACCCCACCTCTGACCTCCAACAAAAGTAATCTTGCACATATATTTTCATTTTTGTTAAAGGACAGAGGTTGACATTGCAATGTGCCGTGTTGTTGAAGAAGCTCAACAAAAACAGGGCTTAAAATCTTTTATATTACACATTCAGGTGAGCTCTGTTTTCACAGAGCGGCAAAAAATTGAGTAAAACTCTTGCTGTCCCACTCTACGGAAATCTTTAGTAAAAGGCGAAAGATTTATACGATCTAAAGTGAAACAAGAGTGATCTATTTTCTATGTACAAGTCACATCTACCCCCTTACGGACAACAACACTTTAAGTCCTGGTTCATCTTGAAAGCATGTTAAAACAAACAAATCTCTTTGCGCTCAACTGACAGAAGAAACAACAGATTAAATATGTACATTAGGTAAAATTAATCGGCTTTATTTAATCTCGAGTAGTTTTAGAGATCAAATAAACCCCACCTCTGAGCTTCAACAAAAGTAATCTTGCACAAATATTTTCATTTTTGTTAAAGGACAGAAGTAGAAATTGCAATGTGCCGTGTTGTTGAAGAAGCTGAACAAAAACAGGGCTTAAGATCTTTTATATTACACATTCAGGTGAGCTCTGTTTTCACAGAGCAGCAAAAAATTGAGTAAAACTCTTGCTGTCCCACTCCACGGAAATCTTTAGTAAAAGGCGAAAGATTTATACGATCTGAAGTGAAACAAGAGTGATCTATTTTCTATGTACAAGTCACATCTACCCCCTTACGGACAACAACACTTTAAGTCCTGGTTCATCTTGAAAGCCTGTTAAAACAAACAAATCTCTTTGCGCTCAACTGACAGAAGAAACAACAGATTAAATATGTACATTAGGTAAAATTGATCGGCTTTATTCAATCTCGAGTGTTTTTAGAGATCAAATAAACCCCACCTCTGACCTCCAACAAAAGTAATCTTGCACATATATTTTCATTTTTGTTAAAGGACAGAGGTTGACATTGCAATGTGCCGTGTTGTTGAAGAAGCTGAACAAAAACAGGGCTTAAAATCTTTTATATTACACATTCAGGTGAGCTCTGTTTTCACAGAGCAGCAAAAAATTCAGTAAAACTCTTGCTGTCCCACTCCACGGAAATCTTTAGTAAAAGGCGAAAGATTTATACGATCTGAAGTGAAACAAGAGTGATCTATTTTCTATGTACAAGTCACATCTACCCGCTTACGGACAACAACACTTTAAGTCCTGGTTCATCTTGAAAGCATGTTAAAACAAACAAATCTCTTTGCACTCCACTGACAGAAGAAACAACAGATTATATATGTACATTAGGTAAAATTAATTGGGTTTATTTAATCTCGAGTAATTTTAGAGATCAAATAAACCCCACCTCTGAGCTTCAACAAAAGTAATCTTGCACATATATTTTCATTTTTGTTAAAGGACAGAAGTAGAAATTGCAATGTTCCGTGTTGTTGAAGAAGCTGAACAAAAACAGGGCTTAAAATCTTTTATATTACACATTCAGGTGAGCTCTGTTTTCACAGAGCAGCAAAAAATTGAGTAAAACTCTTGCTGTCCCACTCCACGGAAATCTTTAGTAAAAGGCGAAAGATTTATACGATCTGAAGTAAAACAAGAGTGATCTATTTTCTATGTACAAGTCACATCTACCCCCTTATGGACAACAACACTTTAAGTCCTGGTTCATCTTGAAAGCATGTTAAAACAAACAAATCTCTTTGCGCTCAACTGACAGAAGAAACAACAGATTAAATATGTACATTAGGTAAAATTAATCGGCTTTATTTAATCTCGAGTAGTTTTAGAGATCAAATAAACCCCACCCTTGACCTCCAACAAAAGTAATCTTGCACATATATTTTCATTTTTGTTAAAGGACAGAAGTAGAAATTGCAATGTGCCGTGTTGTTGAAGAAGCTGAACAAAAACAGGGCTTAAGATCTTTTATATTACACATTGAGGTGAGCTCTGTTTTCACAGAGCAGCAAAAAATTGAGTAAAACTCTTGCTGTCCCACTCCACGGAAATCTTTAGTAAAAGGCGAAAGATTTATACGATCTGAAGTGAAACAAGAGTGATCTATTTTCTATGTACAAGTCACATCTACCCCCTTACGGACAACAACACTTTAAGTCCTGGTTCATCTTGAAAGCATGTTAAAACAAACAAATCTCTTTGCGCTCGACTGACAGAAGAAACAACAGATTAAATACGTACATTAGGTAAAATTAATCGGCTTTATTTAATCTCGAGTAGTTTTAGGGACAAATAAACCCCACCTCTGAGCTTCAACAAAAGTAATCTTGCACATATATTTTCATTTTAGTTTAATGACAGAGGTAGACATTGCAATGTGCCGTGTTGTTGAAGAAGCTGAACAAAAACAGGGCTTAAAATCTTTTATATTACACATTCAGGTGAGCTCTGTTTTCACAGAGCAGCAAAAAATTGAGTAAAACTCTTGCTGTCCCACTCCACGGAAATCTTTAGTAAAAGGCAAAAGATTTATACGATCTGAAGTGAAACAAGAGTGATCTATTTTCTGTGTACAAGTCACATCTACCCCCTTACGGACAACAACACTTTAAGTCCTGGTTCATCTTGAAAGCATGTTAAAACAAACAAATCTCTTTGCGCTCAACTGACAGAAGAAACAACAGATTAAATATGTACATTAGGTAAAATTAATCGGCTTTATTTAATCTCGAGTATTTTTAGAGATCAAATAAACCCCACCTCTGAGCTTCAACAAAAGTAATCTTGCACATATATTTTCATTTTTGTTAAAGGACAGAGGTTGACATTGCAATGTGCCGTGTTGTTGAAGAAGCTCAACAAAAACAGGGCTTAAAATCTTTTATATTACACATTCAGGTGAGCTCTGTTTTCACAGAGCGGCAAAAAATTGAGTAAAACTCTTGCTGTCCCACTCCACGGAAATCTTTAGTAAAAGGCGAAAGATTTATACGATCTGAAGTGAAACAAGAGTGATCTATTTTCTATGTACAAGTCACATCTACCCCCTTACGGACAACAACACTTTAAGTCCTGGTTCATCTTGAAAGCATGTTAAAACAAACAAATCTCTTTGCGCTCAACTGACAGAAGAAACAACAGATTAAATATGTACATTAGGTAAAATTAATCGGCTTTATTTAATCTCGAGTAGTTTTAGAGATCAAATAAACCCCACCCTTGACCTCCAACAAAAGTAATCTTGCACATATATTTTCATTTTTGTTAAAGGACAGAAGTAGAAATTGCAATGTGCCGTGTTGTTGAAGAAGCTGAATGTTACGGCCGTAGCTCATCCGTTTGTGATTGTGTGTCCCTCTGCGGCCCTGCCTTTGAGCTGCTGGCCCTGCCCTGCTCTGCTCCCTGATGCTCCGCCCTCCGTCAGTGCCAGGTGTGGTGGTTCTGGGACTCCTGACTGCACCTCGTCACCAGACCAGCTCCTGATTGGTGTGCTGTCCTCCTGCCTGGCCCAAGCCCTGCCACGTCACCTGGCGGGGACACTTTAAAAGGCTCTGCAAGCCAGCTAGTCAGGGCGCCTGTCTGACTGTGGCAGCACGCCTTTGACCTCTGACGAATTACGAACTTGTGACCTTGCTTATATGTTGAATTTGTATCAGACCCTTGGTTAAATCTTGTTTAATTGGAGTATTTTTGTTAGTGAAATTTTGATCTTTGAAATGCGCCTATTGGCTGAGAACCTTAGTTAAACATTTGTACTTATTTGCGAGAATTTTGAATAAATGTTTTATGTTCCCCCTTTTTGAAATCCGTATTATGTTATCTATCCAGTCCTCTAGCTGGGTCGTAACATAAGTGGGGGCTCGTCCGGGAATCGAACACGGGACCTCTCGCACTAGTTGGTTTATTGTCCTCTCACACTAGTTGGGTAATTGACCTCTTGCACCTGTTGGGTAATTGACCTCTCACTCGTGTGTTAATTGAGATCGTTGATTTTGTGCAGCTGTCATGTCCCAGTTTGACTTAGACACTTTCTTAGCTTCCCCCTCGCTAACGGTAATAAATATCTGTAGAAAAGATGACTTATTAAATATAGCCAGTCATTTCAGTCTCTCGGTGCCAAAACCAATTTTGAAAAGGGAGCTCAAGGCTCTGGTTACGGGTAAGTTGGTGGAAGTGGGACTGATTGAGGCTCCAATGCCAACAGGGTCAGCCAAGGTTGAAGAGGTCCCCCTGGGTGGAGAGGCTGGTAGCCTACCACTTAAGGGTGACTCTTCAAAGGGTGGGGATGATGATGGAGCCTCAGACGAGGGCTCCCGTTCCCCTTCCCTCAGCAGTTCCGGGTCCAAGGATGCAGCCCGTTTGAAGGTGCGCATCGCTCGCCTGAAAATGGAAGCCCAGGTGAAGGCGGAAACCAGACAGGCTGAGCTGCAGTATCAGCTTGAGGTAAAGAGAATGGAGATGGAGAAAGCTGTACGGCTGCGTGAGCTGGAGATTGAGGCTCTGAGGTTGACTCAGAAGCCCAGTGTGTCTACTGGTTCTGATACCAGAACCCACTCTTCCACCACTTCCCTGCCAGCGGCCTTTGACATCGGTAAGAACATTGTTTTGGTTCCTACCTTTCGAGAGACTGAAGTGGACTCCTATTTTGGTGCATTTGAACGTATAGCTAAAGCTTTACAGTGGCCACCTGATGTGTGGGCCCTTTTGCTACAATGCAAAATTCAGGGGAAAGCTCAGGAAGCTGTCGCAGGTCTTCCGGTTGAGGATAGTTTAATTTATGACTCTGTTAAAGCTGCTATCCTTCGCGCCTATGAACTTGTACCTGAGGCCTATAGACAGAAATTCCGAAATCATAAAAAGGCCTCATCCCAGACTCATGTAGAGTTTGCCAGGGAGAAAAATACTCTTTTTGATAAATGGTGTACTGCTTGTAAGGCTAACGACTTTGACTCTTTGAAAGAGCTAATTTTGATGGAGGATTTTAAAAAGTGTCTTCCAGAACGCATTGTGGTGTATATAAATGAACAAAAGGTGTCCAGCTTGTCCTCTGCTGCTGTGTTAGCGGATGAGTTTGTTTTAACGCACAAAACAGTTTTTTCCTCTGGTGCCGAGGAAAAGCCTCGTTCGCCTCCTGCTCGGCAAAACTCTCTCCCCTCTGGTAGCCCTAAGAAAGAGAACAGGGAGTGTTTTTACTGCCATAGGTCTGGACATCTCATCGCCAACTGCTTAGCCCTGAAAAACAAGTCTTTGAGCTCATCACAGCCAAAAGGTGTCGGAATAATTAGAGCCGAGTCACGCGTCAGCACGGACTCCACTGGTGAGCCGCCTGATCCCTGTTTTAACCCGTTTGTATCAGACTGTTTAGTCTCCCTATCAGGTGAACCCGATGACCAGTGCCCAGTGCGTATGTTGCGTGACACTGCTTGTTCACAATCTGTGATCCTGGCTAATGTGTTGCCGTTTTCTGAGACGTCTGCTTGTGGTTACAGTGCTGTTTTACGTGGTATTGAGATGGGTTATGTTCCGCGTCCTGTGCACCGTCTCCACGTGCAATCAAAACTAGTAACAGGATTCTTCCCAGTTGCTATCTGTCCTGCGCTGCCTATTAAAGGGATATCATTTTTAATGGGTAACGATATAGCTGGTGGTAAAGTTACCCCCGCGTTAGAAGTGTTGGATATCCCTCAGTGCGCACAGACATATAAACCTCGGTCGTCTTCTGAGGCCTTTCCATCTTGTGTTTTAACTCGAGCACAAGCTCGAAAAGGTGATAATGTGTCTCTATCCGACAGTTTTCTGATGCCGGCCTTCTCAGGAGAGGCTGAGCCAGAGACGGAGGCAGAATGCGCCCCGGAGCCTCCGTGCGTAAAGGCTGCTCCAACCTCTCCTGACAGCTCGTCTCTTCCGGTGTCTCGTGACCGCCTGTGTGCTGCGCAAAGGGCGGACCCGACGCTACAGAAATGCTTCTCAGGTGTGGAGAGTGCTGACAAAGCAAAGGGTAAAAAGGTGGCTTATTTACTCGATGGTGAAATTTTAATGCGTAAATGGTCCCCTTCCCTCTCCGACGCAGAATGGAGTGATATATTTCAGATAGTTGTCCCTTCAGTGTACCGTTCACATGTGCTATCTGTGGCACATGACAGTCAGTGGTCGGGACATTTGGGTGTGACTAAAACATACCAACAAATTATGAAACATTTCTTTTGGCCTGGGTTGAAATCTGATGTCGCCAAATACTGCCGCTCCTGTCACATCTGCCAAATTTCAGGAAAACCAAACCAACCCATTCCTCCCGCTCCATTGCACCCCATACCCGCCATAGGAGAACCATTCGAACAAATAATAGTAGATTGTGTCGGACCTTTACCCAGAACAAAAGGTGGAAACCAGTTTTTACTGACCGTTATGTGCGCCGCCACTCGTTTCCCCGAGGCCATCCCGCTGCGAAATATCACAGCCAGATCCGTAGTCAAAGCCTTAACACGGTTCTTTTCCACATTCGGCCTTCCGCGTGTTATTCAGACAGACCAAGGCAGCAACTTTAAACCCAACCTGTTCAAGCAGGTGCTGTCCACTCTAAAGGTGCAGCATGTAGTCTCCAGCCCGTACCATCCCGAATCTCAGGGCGCGTTAGAACGTTGGCACCAGACGTTAAAGTCGATGCTTCGTAAATATTGTTTGGAGACTACAAACTGTTGGGATGAAGGAGTCCCCTTTGTTGTGTTTGCGGCTCGTGAAGCTGTACAAGAATCCCTCGGATTCAGCCCCGCTGAGCTCGTTTTTGGACACACGCCCCGCGGTCCGTTGAAGTTTCTTCAGGAGACATTTCTGTCATCCACCGCTTCTCCTCAGAGTAACGTGTTAGATTACGTCAGTAAATTTCGCGAGCGATTGCACCATGCTCGGTCGTTTGCAAAAGACTCTTTATCCTCCTCTCAAAATGAAATGAAACGTCGGTTTGATCGTTCTGCTGTTCCACGACGGTTTCACCCCGGTGACAAAGTTTTGGCGTTACTGCCCATCCCAGGCCCCGCGCTCTCGGCTAAGTTTTGCGGCCCGTATGAAGTCCGTGAGTGCCTCAGTGAGACGGACTATGTCATTTGTACACCCGAGAGAAAACGCAAAACCCGTGTATGTCACATAAATATGCTGAAGCGGTATTACTCCAGAGAGAGTCCAGAAAATACCGAGAAGCTGTCCGAGCCTGCACAGCCACCTGTGACTCCCCGAAGCTGCGCACTAATAATGGCGGAGTCACCCGACCAGACCAATGACGTAGCTGTGCGCGCCTCCACCCATCAAAGCCCCCGTCTGTCCAACTCGGAAATGTTAATGGTATTGGCAGATCACTTATCCCACCTGTCACCTGAGCAACAGGTTGACATAACGGAGTTAACAAAACGATACTCTTGTCTGTTTGGTGACGTTCCATCCCGGACTACTGTCACACTACATGACATTGACGTGGGTGATGCTCGGCCGATCAAACAACACCATTACCGTGTAAACGCCTCTAAGCGCGCCATAATGAAAAGAGAGGCTGAGTATTTATTAGAAAATGGTTTAGCCATCCACAGCTCCAGTCCCTGGAGTTCTCCATGTCTTCTGGACACTAAGCCCGACGGTTCACATCGTTTTATTACGGACTACCGAAAAGTCAACGCCGTTACTGTACCTGACTCCTATCCGTTACCGAGGATGGAAGATTGTGTGGATAATGTGGGTTCAGCAAAGTTCGTGAGCAAGTTAGATTTGCTCAAAGGTTACTGGCAGGTGCCGCTAACCAAGCGTGCATCTTTGATTTCCGCTTTTGTAACCCCCGACTACTTCTTGGAATACACCGTCATGGCCTTCGGTATGTGTAACGCACCGGCCACCTTTCAGCGTCTCATTAACTCCGTGCTGGCCGGTTTATCTCATTGTAGTGCTTATCTGGACGATCTTATTGTGTACACCTCCACGTGGGAGGAGCACATCCAGATCTTGGAACAGGTGTTCGCACGCCTCGCCAACGCATCCCTCACCATAAATTTGGCCAAGTGTGAATTCGGTAAAGCCACTGTCACCTACTTGGGGAGACAGGTGGGCCAGGGACAGGTGCGACCTGTAGAGGCTAAGATTTGTGCCATCTCAGAGTTCATTGTGCCATCCACCAGGAGAGCCCTGCGCCGCTTTCTGGGCATGGCTGGTTACTACCGCAGCTTCTGTAGAAATTTTTCCACCGTGGTGCGACCACTAACCAACCTCCTTAGCCCAAAAGTAGAATTTGTGTGGTCCCCAGAGTGTCAGACTGCTTTTGAGAGTATAAAATCACTTCTGTGCCACTCTCCCGTTCTCGCTGCGCCTGACCTCTCTCGACCCTTTAAACTAGAGGTTGATGCCAGTGGGGTGGGAGCCGGTGCTGTCCTGCTGCAGGAGGATGGGGATGGAGTATATCACCCAATCGCATTCTTTTCACGAAAATTCAACAAGTACCAGGTCAACTACTCCACCATTGAGCAAGAAACCTTAGCTTTGTTGTTGGCACTCCGGCACTTCGAAGTTTACCTCGGGTCCAGTCCTTTGCCAGTTACAGTTTTTACAGATCATAACCCTCTCACCTTTCTATCCCGCATGTATAATCACAACCAGCGTCTCATGCGGTGGGCACTGGTCGTTCAGGACTACAACCTGAACATACAACATAAACAGGGGTCTGAGAATGTGTTGGCTGATGCTCTGTCCAGACAGTAAGTATGGTGTTTGTATTTTGGGAGATTTGAACAATTTTTGTAGTATGCTTTTAGTTTAGATGGGTAATTTGATATGTAACCCAGTGGGGTTCCATTTTTAAGGGGGGGAGTGTTACGGCCGTAGCTCATCCGTTTGTGATTGTGTGTCCCTCTGCGGCCCTGCCTTTGAGCTGCTGGCCCTGCCCTGCTCTGCTCCCTGATGCTCCGCCCTCCGTCAGTGCCAGGTGTGGTGGTTCTGGGACTCCTGACTGCACCTCGTCACCAGACCAGCTCCTGATTGGTGTGCTGTCCTCCTGCCTGGCCCAAGCCCTGCCACGTCACCTGGCGGGGACACTTTAAAAGGCTCTGCAAGCCAGCTAGTCAGGGCGCCTGTCTGACTGTGGCAGCACGCCTTTGACCTCTGACGAATTACGAACTTGTGACCTTGCTTATATGTTGAATTTGTATCAGACCCTTGGTTAAATCTTGTTTAATTGGAGTATTTTTGTTAGTGAAATTTTGATCTTTGAAATGCGCCTATTGGCTGAGAACCTTAGTTAAACATTTGTACTTATTTGCGAGAATTTTGAATAAATGTTTTATGTTCCCCCTTTTTGAAATCCGTATTATGTTATCTATCCAGTCCTCTAGCTGGGTCGTAACACTGAACAAAAACAGGGCTTAAGATCTTTTATATTACACATTCAGGTGAGCTCTGTTTTCACAGAGCAGCAAAAAATTGAGTAAAACTCTTGCTGTCCCACTCCACGGAAATCTTTAGTAAAAGGCGAAAGATTTATACGATCTGAAGTGAAACAAGAGTGATCTATTTTCTATGTACAAGTCACATCTACCCCCTTACGGACAACAACACTTTAAGTCCTGGTTCATCTTGAAAGCATGTTAAAACAAACAAATCTCTTTGCGCTCAACTGACAGAAGAAACAACAGATTAAATATGTACATTAGGTAAAATTAATCGGCTTTATTTAATCTCGAGTATTTTTAGAGATCAAATAAACCCCACCTCTGAGCTTCAACAAAAGTAATCTTGCACATATATTTTCATTTTTGTTAAAGGACAGAGGTTGACATTGCAATGTGCCGTGTTGTTGAAGAAGCTCAACAAAAACAGGGCTTAAAATCTTTTATATTACACATTCAGGTGAGCTCTGTTTTCACAGAGCGGCAAAAAATTGAGTAAAACTCTTGCTGTCCCACTCCACGGAAATCTTTAGTAAAAGGCGAAAGATTTATACGATCTGAAGTGAAACAAGAGTGATCTATTTTCTATGTACAAGTCACATCTACCCCCTTACGGACAACAACACTTTAAGTCCTGGTTCATCTTGAAAGCATGTTAAAACAAACAAATCTCTTTGCGCTCAACTGACAGAAGAAACAACAGATTAAATATGTACATTAGGTAAAATTAATCGGCTTTATTTAATCTCGAGTAGTTTTAGAGATCAAATAAACCCCACCCTTGACCTCCAACAAAAGTAATCTTGCACATATATTTTCATTTTTGTTAAAGGACAGAGGTTGACATTGCAATGTGCCGTGTTGTTGAAGAAGCTGAACAAAAACAGGGCTTAAGATCTTTTATATTACACATTCAGGTGAGCTCTGTTTTCACAGAGCAGCAAAAAATTGAGTAAAACTCTTGCTGTCCCACTCCACGGAAATCTTTAGTAAAAGGCGAAAGATTTATACGATCTGAAGTGAAACAAGAGTGATCTATTTTCTATGTACAAGTCACATCTACCCCCTTACGGACAACAACACTTTAAGTCCTGGTTCATCTTGAAAGCATGTTAAAACAAACAAATCTCTTTGCGCTCAACTGACAGAAGAAACAACAGATTAAATATGTACATTAGGTAAAATTAATCGGCTTTATTTAATCTCGAGTAGTTTTAGGGACAAATCAACCCCACCTCTGAGCTTCAACAAAAGTAATCTTGCACATATATTTTCATTTTAGTTTAATGACAGAGGTAGACATTGCAATGTGCCGTGTTGTTGAAGAAGCTGAACAAAAACAGGGCTTAAGATCTTTTATATTACACATTCAGGTGAGCTCTGTTTTCACAGAGCAGCAAAAAATTGAGTAAAACTCTTGCTGTCCCACTCCACGGAAATCTTTAGTAAAAGGCGAAAGATTTATACGATCTGAAGTGAAACAAGAGTGATCTATTTTCTATGTACAAGTCACATCTACCCGCTTACGGACAACAACACTTTAAGTCCTGGTTCATCTTGAAAGCATGTTAAAACAAACAAATCTCTTTGCACTCCACTGACAGAAGAAACAACAGATTATATATGTACATTAGGTAAAATTAATTGGGTTTATTTAATCTCGAGTAATTTTAGAGATCAAATAAACCCCACCTCTGACCTCCAACAAAAGTAATCTTGCACATATATTTTCATTTTTGTTAAAGGACAGAGGTAGAAATTGCAATGTGCCGTGTTGTTGAAGAAGCTGAACAAAAACAGGGCTCAAGATGTTTTATATTACACATTCAGGTGAGCTCTGTTTTCACAGAGCAGCAAAAAATTGAGTAAAACTCTTGCTGTCCCACTCCACGGAAATCTTTAGTAAAAGGCGAAAGATTTATACGATCTGAAGTGAAACAAGAGTGATCTATTTTCTATGTACAAGTCACATCTACCCCCTTACGGACAACAACACTTTAAGTCCTGGTTCATCTTGAAAGCATGTTAAAACAAACAAATCTCTTTGCGCTCAACTGACAGAAGAAACAACAGATTAAATATGTACATTAGGTAAAATTAATCGGCTTTATTTAATCTCGAGTAGTTTTAGAGATCAAATAAACCCCACCTCTGACCTCCAACAAAAGTAATCTTGCACATATATTTTCATTTTAGTTTAATGACAGAGGTTGACATTGCAATGTGCCGTGTTGTTGAAGAAGCTGAACAAAAACAGGGCTTAAAATCTTTTATATTACACATTCAGGTGAGCTCTGTTTTCACAGAGCAGCAAAAAATTGAGTAAAACTCTTGCTGTCCCACTCCACGGAAATCTTTAGTAAAAGGCGAAAGATTTATACGATCTGAAGTGAAACAAGAGTGATCTATTTTCTATGTACAAGTCACATCTACCCCCTTACGGACAACAACACTTTAAGTCCTGGTTCATCTTGAAAGCATGTTAAAACAAACAAATCTCTTTGCGCTCAACTGACAGAAGAAACAACAGATTAAATATGTACATTAGGTAAAATTAATCGGCTTTATTTAATCTCGAGTAGTTTTAGAGATCAAATAAACCCCACCTCTGAGCTTCAACAAAAGTAATCTTGCACATATATTTTCATTTTTGTTAAAGGACAGAAGTAGAAATTGCAATGTTCCGTGTTGTTGAAGAAGCTGAACAAAAACAGGGCTTAAGATCTTTTATATTACACATTCAGGTGAGCTCTGTTTTCACAGAGCAGCAAAAAATTGAGTAAAACTCTTGCTGTCCCACTCCACGGAAATCTTTAGTAAAAGGCGAAAGATTTATACGATCTGAAGTGAAACAAGAGTGATCTATTTTCTATGTACAAGTCACATCTACCCCCTTACGGACAACAACACTTTAAGTCCTGGTTCATCTTGAAAGCATGTTAAAACAAACAAATCTCTTTGCGCTCAACTGACAGATGAAACAACAGATTAAATATGTACATTAGGTAAAATTAATCGGCTTTATTTAATCTCGAGTAGTTTTAGAGATCAAATAAACCCCACCTCTGAGCTTCAACAAAAGTAATCTTGCACATATATTTTCATTTTAGTTTAATGACAGAGGTAGACATTGCAATGTGCCGTGTTGTTGAAGAAGCTGAACAAAAACAGGGCTTAAAATCTTTTATATTACACATTCAGGTGAGCTCTGTTTTCACAGAGCGGCAAAAAATTGAGTAAAACTCTTGCTGTCCCACTCCACGGAAATCTTTAGTAAAAGGTGAAAGATTTATACGATCTGAAGTGAAACAAGAGTGATCTATTTTCTATGTACAAGTCACATCTACCCCCTTACGGACAACAACACTTTAAGTCCTGGTTCATCTTGAAAGCATGTTAAAACAAACAAATCTCTTTGCGCTCAACTGACAGAAGAAACAACAGATTAAATATGTACATTAGGTATAATTAATCGGCTTTATTTAATCTCGAGTAGTTTTAGAGATCAAATAAACCCCACCCTTGACCTCCAACAAAAGTAATCTTGCACATATATTTTCATTTTTGTTAAAGGACAGAAGTAGAAATTGCAATGTGCCGTGTTGTTGAAGAAGCTGAACAAAAACAGGGCTTAAGATCTTTTATATTACACATTCAGGTGAGCTCTGTTTTCACAGAGCGGCAAAAAATTGAGTAAAACTCTTGCTGTCCCACTCCACGGAAATCTTTAGTAAAAGGCGAAAGATTTATACGATCTGAAGTGAAACAAGAGTGATCTATTTTCTATGTACAAGTCACATCTACCCCCTTACGGACAACAACACTTTAAGTCCTGGTTCATCTTGAAAGCATGTTAAAACAAACAAATCTCTTTGCGCTCAACTGACAGAAGAAACAACAGATTAAATATGTACATTAGGTAAAATTAATCGGCTTTATTTAATCTCGAGTAGTTTTAGGGACAAATAAACCCCACCTCTGAGCTTCAACAAAAGTAATCTTGCACATATATTTTCATTTTAGTTTAATGACAGAGGTAGACATTGCAATGTGCCGTGTTGTTGAAGAAGCTGAACAAAAACAGGGCTTAAAATCTTTTATATTACACATTCAGGTGAGCTCTGTTTTCACAGAGCAGCAAAAAATTGAGTAAAACTCTTGCTGTCCCACTCCACGGAAATCTTTAGTAAAAGGCGAAAGATTTATACGATCTGAAGTGAAACAAGAGTGATCTATTTTCTGTGTACAAGTCACATCTACCCCCTTACGGACAACAACACTTTAAGTCCTGGTTCATCTTGAAAGCATGTTAAAACAAACAAATCTCTTTGCGCTCAACTGACAGAAGAAACAACAGATTAAATATGTACATTAGGTAAAATTAATCGGCTTTATTTAATCTCGAGTATTTTTAGAGATCAAATAAACCCCACCTCTGAGCTTCAACAAAAGTAATCTTGCACATATATTTTCATTTTTGTTAAAGGACAGAGGTTGACATTGCAATGTGCCGTGTTGTTGAAGAAGCTCAACAAAAACAGGGCTTAAAATCTTTTATATTACACATTCAGGTGAGCTCTGTTTTCACAGAACGGCAAAAAATTGAGTAAAACTCTTGCTGTCCCACTCCACGGAAATCTTTAGTAAAAGGCGAAAGATTTATACGATCTGAAGTGAAACAAGAGTGATCTATTTTCTATGTACAAGTCACATCTACCCCCTTACGGACAACAACACTTTAAGTCCTGGTTCATCTTGAAAGCATGTTAAAACAAACAAATCTCTTTGCGCTCAACTGACAGAAGAAACAACAGATTAAATATGTACATTAGGTAAAATTAATCGGCTTTATTTAATATCGAGTAGTTTTAGAGATCAAATAAACCCCACCCTTGACCTCCAACAAAAGTAATCTTGCACATATATTTTCATTTTTGTTAAAGGACAGAAGTAGAAATTGCAATGTGCCGTGTTGTTGAAGAAGCTGAACAAAAACAGGGCTTAAGATCTTTTATATTACACATTCAGGTGAGCTCTGTTTTCACAGAGCAGCAAAAAATTCAGTAAAACTCTTGCTGTCCCACTCCACGGAAATCTTTAGTAAAAGGCGAAAGATTTATACGATCTGAAGTGAAACAAGAGTGATCTATTTTCTATGTACAAGTCACATCTACCCCCTTACGGACAACAACACTTTAAGTCCTGGTTCATCTTGAAAGCATGTTAAAACAAACAAATCTCTTTGCGCTCAACTGACAGAAGAAACAACAGATTAAATATGTACATTAGGTAAAATTAATCGGCTTTTTTAATCTCGAGTAGTTTTAGAGATCAAATAAACCCCACCTCTGAGCTTCAACAAAAGTAATCTTGCACATATATTTTCATTTTTGTTAAAGGACAGAGGTTGACATTGCAATGTGCCGTGTTGTTGAAGAAGCTGAACAAAAACAGGGCTTAAAATCTTTTATATTACACATTCAGGTGAGCTCTGTTTTCACAGAACGGCAAAAAATTGAGTAAAACTCTTGCTGTCCCACTCCACGGAAATCTTTAGTAAAAGGCGAAAGATTTATACGATCTGAAGTGAAACAAGAGTGATCTATTTTCTATGTACAAGTCACATCTACCCCCTTACGGACAACAACACTTTAAGTCCTGGTTCATCTTGAAAGCATGTTAAAACAAACAAATCTCTTTGCGCTCAACTGACAGAAGAAACAACAGATTAAATATGTACATTAGGTAAAATTAATCGGCTTTATTTAATATCGAGTAGTTTTAGAGATCAAATAAACCCCACCCTTGACCTCCAACAAAAGTAATCTTGCACATATATTTTCATTTTTGTTAAAGGACAGAAGTAGAAATTGCAATGTGCCGTGTTGTTGAAGAAGCTGAACAAAAACAGGGCTTAAGATCTTTTATATTACACATTCAGGTGAGCTCTGTTTTCACAGAGCAGCAAAAAATTCAGTAAAACTCTTGCTGTCCCACTCCACGGAAATCTTTAGTAAAAGGCGAAAGATTTATACGATCTGAAGTGAAACAAGAGTGATCTATTTTCTATGTACAAGTCACATCTACCCCCTTACGGACAACAACACTTTAAGTCCTGGTTCATCTTGAAAGCATGTTAAAACAAACAAATCTCTTTGCGCTCAACTGACAGAAGAAACAACAGATTAAATATGTACATTAGGTAAAATTAATCGGCTTTATTTAATCTCGAGTAGTTTTAGAGTTCAAATAAACCCCACCTCTGAGCTTCAACAAAAGTAATCTTGCACATATATTTTCATTTTTGTTAAAGGACAGAAGTAGAAATTGCAATGTTCCGTGTTGTTGAAGAAGCTGAACAAAAACAGGGCTTAAGATCTTTTATATTACACATTCAGGTGAGCTCTGTTTTCACAGAGCAGCAAAAAATTGAGTAAAACTCTTGCTGTCCCACTCCACGGAAATCTTTAGTAAAAGGCGAAAGATTTATACGATCTGAAGTGAAACAAGAGTGATCTATTTTCTATGTACAAGTCACATCTACCCCCTTACGGACAACAACACTTTAAGTCCTGGTTCATCTTGAAAGCATGTTAAAACAAACAAATCTCTTTGCGCTCAACTGACAGAAGAAACAACAGATTAAATATGTACATTAGGTAAAATTAATCGGCTTTATTTAATATCGAGTAGTTTTAGAGATCAAATAAACCCCACCCTTGACCTCCAACAAAAGTAATCTTGCACATATATTTTCATTTTTGTTAAAGGACAGAAGTAGAAATTGCAATGTGCCGTGTTGTTGAAGAAGCTGAACAAAAACAGGGCTTAAGATCTTTTATATTACACATTCAGGTGAGCTCTGTTTTCACAGAGCAGCAAAAAATTGAGTAAAACTCTTGCTGTCCCACTCCACGGAAATCTTTAGTAAAAGGCGAAAGATTTATACGATCTGAAGTGAAACAAGAGTGATCTATTTTCTATGTACAAGTCACATCTACCCCCTTACGGACAACAACACTTTAAGTCCTGGTTCATCTTGAAAGCATGTTAAAACAAACAAATCTCTTTGCGCTCAACTGACAGAAGAAACAACAGATTAAATATGTACATTAGGTAAAATTAATCGGCTTTATTTAATCTCGAGTATTTTTAGAGATCAAATAAACCCCACCTCTGAGCTTCAACAAAAGTAATCTTGCACATATATTTTCATTTTTGTTAAAGGACAGAGGTTGACATTGCAATGTGCCGTGTTGTTGAAGAAGCTCAACAAAAACAGGGCTTAAAATCTTTTATATTACACATTCAGGTGAGCTCTGTTTTCACAGAGCGGCAAAAAATTGAGTAAAACTCTTGCTGTCCCACTCCACGGAAATCTTTAGTAAAAGGCGAAAGATTTATACGATCTGAAGTGAAACAAGAGTGATCTATTTTCTATGTACAAGTCACATCTACCCCCTTACGGACAACAACACTTTAAGTCCTGGTTCATCTTGAAAGCATGTTAAAACAAACAAATCTCTTTGCGCTCAACTGACAGAAGAAACAACAGATTAAATATGTACATTAGGTAAAATTAATCGGGTTTATTTAATCTCGAGTAGTTTTAGAGATCAAATAAACCCCACCTCTGAGCTTCAACAAAAGTAATCTTGCACATATATTTTCATTTTAGTTTAATGACAGAGGTAGACATTGCAATGTGCCGTGTTGTTGAAGAAGCTGAACAAAAACAGGGCTTAAAATCTTTTATATTACACATTCAGGTGAGCTCTGTTTTCACAGAGCAGCAAAAAATTGAGTAAAACTCTTGCTGTCCCACTCCACGGAAATCTTTAGTAAAAGGCGAAAGATTTATACGATCTGAAGTGAAACAAGAGTGATCTATTTTCTATGTACAAGTCACATCTACCCCCTTACGGACAACAACACTTTAAGTCCTGGTTCATCTTGAAAGCATGTTAAAACAAACAAATCTCTTTGCGCTCAACTGACAGAAGAAACAACAGATTAAATTTGTACATTAGGTAAAATTAATCGGCTTTATTTAATCTCGAGTAGTTTTAGAGATCAAATAAACCCCACCTCTGAGCTTCAACAAAAGTAATCTTGCACATATATTTTCATTTTTGTTAAAGGACAGAAGTAGAAATTGCAATGTTCCGTGTTGTTGAAGAAGCTGAACAAAAACAGGGCTTAAGATCTTTTATATTACACATTCAGGTGAGCTCTGTTTTCACAGAGCAGCAAAAAATTGAGTAAAACTCTTGCTGTCCCACTCCACGGAAATCTTTAGTAAAAGGCGAAAGATTTATACGATCTGAAGTGAAACAAGAGTGATCTATTTTCTATGTACAAGTCACATCTACCCCCTTACGGACAACAACACTTTAAGTCCTGGTTCATCTTGAAAGCATGTTAAAACAAACAAATCTCTTTGCACTCAACTGACAGAAGAAACAACAGATTAAATATGTACATTAGGTAAAATTAATCGGGTTTATTTAATCTCGAGTAGTTTTAGGGACAAATAAACCCCACCTCTGAGCTTCAACAAAAGTAATCTTGCACATATATTTTCATTTTAGTTAAATGACAGAGGTTTATATTTAACATCGCAATGTGTTGTGTTGTTGAAGAAGCTGAACAAATGCGGCAGCCATTTGGATCACAGCCACGGAGGGGGATCTGCATTTGCTTTCTTGCCAGCAAATTTCTGGAGGTCCACAGGGCGTCCTTCAGGGCGTTGATGGCCAGCCACTGTTTCTCCCAGTCCTTCTTGGGTACGGGCCTTTGGCTGGCCCCGTAGAGCACCAGTTGTGCTGTGAGGATCTCCTTTGCTGGCAAGTACGGGAATTTTGAGGAGCCGGCCATTTCCCACAGGTCCACAGCCACACATCACTCCCAGAGCAGATGCTTCACAGACTCCGGCGCACCACAACCAGGTCGAGGGCAGGTCGACAGCGTCAACATTCCCCAGGAGTGCATGACGGACCTAACTGGGAGGATATCGTGTGCCACCATCCAAGACAGGTCCCGGAGTCTGTTTGGGAGAGCGGGATGGTTCACGTTTCGCCATCCGTGGAGGGCTCGCCGAATGCAAGCCCGCGCACTGGACTCACTGGTTTCCGCTCCTGTACAACGCATTAAAAAAAACGATGGTTAGTTAAAATTTGCAACTCCTCCTGCTCCAGGCTAAAATGCTTTAAAAAGGTCTGAATAAAAGCATAGGCGAGTGGCTGGTTAAAAGACACTGGGAATTTAAGACTAATCGTTAAAATTTTGAGCCGTCTGAGGTAGGACCCCATCCAGAAACGTGTCCTGGCTGCTGTTTTTGGGTTTCTGGATGGGGTCGTCACTATTTTGATGTTTGGCTGTGTACAATGACATTAAAAAGACGAAGAGGTCTGGGACGCCTTTGCCTACTTTCTCCTTTGGTAGCTTTAGGACATCTCTCCTCAGGCGCTCCCACTTCGAACCCCATAGAAAGTTAAAAATGGCTCGTTCCAGGGCTAAAATAATTCTCCTGGGAGGGATAAAAACATAACTGATCAATAAAAGCAAAGGTAAAATCACTGCTTTAATGATTAAAACTTTCCCCTCTATCGTCAGTTCCCTCAGTCCCCAGTACCCTAGCCTGTGCCTAACTTTCCCAAAGATGTCCGGCCAATTCATTCTCCCTCCCCCTTCCTTGTCAAATCTAACCCCCAGAATTTTTTTGGTCAGTCTGGGTCAGAGTCAGGGGCAGTCCTGTCATTTCAGTCGCTGTCCATGGTCCATAAAATTGGGCTTGGGTCTTGTCCCAGTTTAGTTTGGACCCAGAGGCCCGTCCAAACCAGTCTGTCAAGTCCAGGGTCCGGTTGACTGATAAAAGGTCCGTGCATAAAATGTTCATGTCGTCCATGTATAAAACCCATTTGTCCTCTCACGTTGCAATATCTACCCAGCCACGAACAAATGTCTTCTGCATTGACAGTCTCATTGAACATTCTGACAATGACCGTTTTGACGGCATTGTCAGTCAGTTTCTCAACGTCAAAAACTGAAAACTGGGTCTTAGCATTTTCATAACTTGTCCAAAATTCATTCAACAGTGGGGCCGTACGAAAACTAACATATCCTTTGTTAAAAGGCAGTCCGAGAATACAACTGAGGTCGTCAGGTTTAAAGCCAAGAGTCTTTTGGATGAGCCTTCGGGAGAAGTCCAACCTTGACATTCCCATGAGCTTACCATCCTTTTACTTAAATTTAAAACGTACACTGTGGTGCCTCCGCATGCCGGCGGGTGCAGCCGGCATGGCTAGAGGCACCAACAAACACTAAATAAATACCAATAAATTACTTTTAAAACCTTAAAACACAATAAATTAGAGTAAAAGAACAACTTACCTTCAGGTAAGTGGACCTAAAGTGCAAACGCAAAAAGTGCAAAAACAACAATTTTATAACAAACAAATGTGCAAGACAATATACTCCCAAAAAGCCAGGAACTAATTCAATAGATATGAAAGAGTCCCGCTAAACGGGAGCGACCGCAGTCTTAGCCAAAAGGCCGAGAAGCGCTCTGTGATTGGCCAGACACACATACTACCCATCCCTCCCTACAGACTGCAGTTACAGCGGCGTTTGTCCCTATCCCACTCTCCGGCACACACAGACAATTACTGGTTTCTCTGTTGGTGGCCTCACTGTTCCTCACGTCTTTCTTCATAGGTTTTCTTCAGCTTGCCTCTATTTCGGTGTTTGGTTACCTGGTGAACTTTCTTGTTGTTGTTTTTTTGCACGTACGCATGCATTTAACGACCGTCTCCACTCGTCTTTTTTTTACCTGTTTGTTCTAAACTCTGTTCAAATTAATAATTCTGTACTTTATAACTACTTTAACTGAGACATAGCTCGCATACACACACACACACACACACACACACACACACACACACACACACTCACTCACCGCAATCAACATTGTTTAACTTTATGTGGAAAAAAAATGGCAAGAACATTAGATGCTAAAAATAAATAATTTTTAAAAAAGTTTGATTATAAAAAAAAAATTCAACTGAAAAAGAAGGAAAAAAATTAAAAGTTTTGTTAAGTATTACAATTCTTGTTCATGCATACTTCGTAGTTCATCATTTCCTATTGCATGGACTTCAGTAATGCATTTTGTGTTTACTCATTCTATATATAGTTCGTTAACTATTGTGATCAAAAGCGTTGAATCTCAATTCTGAGGCTCTTTGGTAAATAGTCATTCATAAACATAAGAATATTCATGTTCTGACTCAGTTCCATTAAAAAAACTTGTTCTGTAAATAGTTCTCTTATTTTGACAGAAAAAAAACAGATAAAATATTTGCAAAAGATAAATCGGAGAACACAATATCTTCCACCTTCAGCGTTAGCAAACCCTCGAAGCATTGCTGCATTACTGTCACCTTGAACAAGTTGATGCACAAGGCCCAATAGGAGAACATATTCGCTACAACATTCTCATGCATCTGAACTTTGACTGCATGACTTTGGAGGATTGACTCTGAAACAATACAGCTATGAGTGATGGAAACAAAAGCATATAAATAAAATATTTTACTACAGTTGTTTTAGAATACAAAATTGTATAAAAGCTGAATACAAAGTTTTGTAAATAAGTACACAGTGTCAAACAGAGTTTTTAAAAAAAAGTCTGGTGTTTTTGTGATTGTCCCCATGTGTTTACAACCTATGGTTTGGAGCCCCCAGGTGGACATTCTGGGTATTACAGAACAGCTGCGTTTTGTTTCTGGTCTTCTGCCAGAACCCCTTAGAGAAGATCTTTGTCTGATATGATTGTATTGTTATTAAGAAGGACCGATATTAATTTGGAATAGTTTAATATGCGTATTGTTACATTCCTTGTTTAAAGAAAACATTTACATTTTTAATACAGTGTTAAAGAAGAAAAAGAAGCTGCAGTTCCGCTTTTCGGGACTCCCGTCCCAACGAGCCGACAGGAAACAGACGCGCACCGGACTCTGGTTCCGGTTTCAATGCAGAAGGGGAAACAAGAAACCAGTCAAGTTCTCCCAACTATCGGTAAGTTTCCGCAGTAAACGTTTAAAAATCAATCCAGGCATAATCATTCTATCAATTATTGAACGTATAGAGTGTGGTTACGACAAAGCTAGAATTTGATAATAATGAAAACACGAGGGGGTTTATTGAAGCCTGTCCAGTCATATGTTGTTACTGTTTGAAAGTAGAGAACTACATTTTTTATGAACAATGTTTTTTTTTATGAATGTATACTTTTTGAAAATTAGTCTGACAATACACAATTATATTTCATGTATAATTGCAGAATAAATAGTTTTCCGTATGCGTTTTGTTTATCAGGCTATTAATGTGCTATTATTAATGTGAGACAAGATCAGGTCGCCTGAGGCTCCATAAGGAGTGAGGGAGAGGATTCTTTTTATTACAATAGTAATAAAAAACGTGTTACATGATGACTGTCACATTTGATCCCATTTTATAGTGCAATGTCAGGATTTTGTGTGTGTCTGTAATCCGCCAACCATGAAAACCCATCATCTCATGTACCTCAAACTTGGTATATGAGTTTCTAGGGATCGAAAGAAGTTCTTGACTTTTGTGTGATTCGGTTGTATAACTCATTAATTCATGTAAAATAAACATTGCTACAATTCAAGCTGATAATCGCAAGTTTGTGCAGAAACAACAGAGAAGAAATGAAACAGTGAGAGGTGAAATTAGATTTAAATACCTGAAGACCTCTTGGTCATAATGCGCTGATGAGTCGGTCCTATCTCCTGTGTGTGTGAGTGTGTGTGTGTGTGGGTGTGGGTGTGTGTGTGTGTGTTTGTGTGTGTATGTGTGTGTGTGTGTGAGAGATGGTTGCAAAACCAGTAACTCCTTTAGCCCAGATCTGGTCTAATCTTTTCCTCAGCTGCACTTCTTTGTCTCAGGTTTGCCAGTATGATAGAATGTCAGCTGTGTAGTGTATGTACCGTTACTGAAAGCTTTGTACCTTTTGTTTACTGTTATTTAAAGTTTAAACCAATCTGCTCACTCCTGTGTATTTTGTATTGACAGGTATAAGTTCCCCTTCTGTGGGAGAGCTGCACCATGAGGTCCTCTTCCCTTCTTCTCCTCTCTGTCCTCGTGGATCTGTGTGATGTTCAAGTAGCATCAGGTCTGAGAATCTGTGCCTTCAACCTTCATAACTTTGGTGATTCCAAGTCCAAGAAGAGCATTGTCATGCATAATCTTGCAAGGGTGAGACAAGAGCAGATGAGTTTGGCTAAGATACTTCGGTGCTGACGTTTGTTTGTGGATGAGATCGTTCCATTTGGGTTAAAGACCATAAAATAATCCATGCATGTTTTGTGTAGATACACTTAATTGCTCACATAAAGAAAGAGAAGTGTAAGTTTGTTGACACATGTTGAATGTCATTCTGACACCTCTCACATGATTCTGTAACTAAAGGGATGCTCAGGGGACGCCAAGGAGTAGAAGGAGTAGATACTTCAGTGGGTTGAGTAGACTTGCTTCTAGACTGTTGTTGAAAGAAGAGGTTATGAACACAGATACAAGCATGACCCATCTCAACTTCTTTGAAATGTGCCGCGGGCATTAAATTCTAAGTGGGGATGTAATTTGCAAATATAATTAAATTCTTCTGTTTTTACATTTGAAATTATCTTTGACGTTGTGTTTTTTTTCTATTTTGAATTACACATGACCTGTGACCCACAAGGGAGAGAAGCAGCTGAGGGACAAGACAATTGCGGTCGTCTTAATCCGTCTATCCATTTTCTTGAAGACGATACGACTGCAGTTTTTCGCGTCTTCAGCCACTTTTCCACCTTGCAGGTCTCGGGTGTAGCTGGAACCTATCCCAGCTGACTACGGGCGAGAGGCAGAGTATATACAGGACGTTTCGTCAGTGTATCACGTGGCTGTGGTCACCAAGTCTACAAGAAAATGGATGAATTACATATTGGATTTCAATGATTTGCAAATCGTTGTAAATCATTTTTTACGTAGATTTTGCTCAGCATCAAAAGTTTCGTACATGCAAACCTTTTTAAGCCACACATGGTCCTCAAAAAGTACACATCTCCACCAATTCTACTTTGTCTACGTCTGTATGTGTTGCTGCTTCATCATCTTTTTCAGTGTATTTAATGACTCTTTAATGTCGGTTCCAGATCATCACTCGATATGACATATGTTTGCTTCAGGAAGTGAGAGACAGCAAGGAAACAGCTTTACCGCAGCTGCTTCAGAGCCTCAACAGGTGACTCATCACTGCCTTCACACACACACACACACACACACACACACACACACACACACACACACACACACACACACACACACACACACACACACACACACACACAGTAAGACCACTACTACATAAAAACACACCATTCTCCAGATCACGTCAAAATCACAAGATGTCAGAGATGGCCATCCTCATCCGATAGTCTGACTTTTTACCAAATGGCTACTCTTCACTCCCACCCTCATTTTTGTCAGAGATCTTCAGCTATCCTGCCAACAAAGGCAAAAATGTCCCAAAAAACAAAGATAAAGAAATATATGACTTCTAGCCATTTGGAAAATCCTCTGGATGACCCTGTTTCAGTCAGAATGAATGTTTTGACACATCTTTTGGGTCTTGTGTTGTATCAACTTCATCAGTTTGTCCTGGACCAGTTAGCTTTAACCAGAATTAGCACTCTGGTCTTGCTCAGTGGAAGAGCGAAGGAAGGGAACAGAAGATGATGTGTCTTCTCGATGCAGATGGGTTCTTCTGGTCTCTAGTCAAAGTCAGCTTTATTGTCAAGTGTACCATATATGCACGACATACAGCACAGATGAAATTGCAGTCCTCTCTGACCCATGGTAAACAGGCAGTACAACACAGGTAGTTCATCAGACAGTACAGCACAAGTATGAGACGAAACACAAGGGATGGTTAACCCGATGTCAGCAGGCTGAAAAGGCTGTGAGAGGGGTGGGTGGGATCACCTGCAATGCTGATGGCTTTGCGGGTAAATGTCTGTGAGGGAAGGGAGAGAGACACCAGTGACCTTTTCAGCTGCTCTCACGATTCGCTGCAGGATCTTGCGGCAGGAAACGGTGCAGTCGCCGTACCACACAATGAATCATCTGGTCAAGATGCTCTCGATAGTGCCTCTGTAGAAGGTGAGCATGATGGGGGATGGACCTCTTGCTCTCCTTAGTTTGCGGAGGAAGTAGAGGTGTTGTTGGGCTTTTTTGACCATTGATGCGTTGTTGCGGCCCCAGGACAGGTCCTCGGAGATGTGTACACCCAGGAACTTGGTGCTGCTGACCCTTTCCACTGCAGCACCGTCGATGATTAGTGGAGCATGCTGGGTGTGCGTTCTCCTGAAGTCCACAGCAATCTCCTTCGTCTTCTCCACATTCAGGTGGAGATTGTTGTCCTTGCACAACATAGCCAGGAGGCTCACCTCATTTCTGTCGGCTGTCTCATCGTTGTTGTTGATGAGACCCACGACAGTCGTGTCATCTGCAAACTTGATGAAGAGGTTGGAGATGGAAGTTGGTGGTTCCAGCAGGAAGAGCAGAAGAGTACTGGGTTGATAACTTTTCTTACTTCATTGAAAATAAGTTAGATCAAAATACTTGGAGTTAACAGAGAAACGGTGAGTGGGCTGGAACGGGTTGAGGAAAGTGTCAGGTGTCTGATGGGAAAGAAGAGAGCAAATACAAGATGGTTTCTTTTATTTCCAGGTCCAGGTCATTCTATTGAAGTTGACACAACCCAAAAGTATGCGTAATAAAGCTTTCCTTCTGACTTAAAGGGAGATGTCTGGAAATGTTCCAGATGTGTGTTATTTACATGATCTGGACAATGGTTTGCTCATCAGGTTTGTTCACAATACCGACCTTCATCTGAATAAAATGTGATGATGTGGATGGATCATGTTTATTTGCAAGTAACTTGTATTTAGCCCCCTTGTACGTGATCTGTCCTCTAAAACAGCTGGTATGACCCACGTTGGTTTTGCACTTCAAGTGATGTGATCAGGTCACATGGATAGATCCACCCACACTGATGTCATCCCATTGATTCTTGTTATTTATCTCCACATCACCCAGCAGTTGTCTCAAACTGTAGCCTGTACCAGTGTTTCTGTCTGTCTCTTCAACATTCAGGTATGATACTGAACATGTGTATAAACATGTGGCTAGTGAGAGGCTGGGCAGGTCTGACTCATACAAAGAGCAGTATGTCTTTACTTACAGGTGAGCTCACGGCACGTCTGCTGCCTTGTATGTCGGGACTGGCTAGAAGGGCAAATAATTTTTTTAAAAATTAGAGCATGTCCACACTTGCTTCACAGCGGGTGAATATTTTGATGCATCTGTCATGATGTGCTTGTCTGAATATGTGCAGGACTGATAAAGTTACAGTAACTGACAAGTATCAGTATCCAGATACTTTACCAGGAGACCTTGATGCTTTCTCCAGAGAGCCCTTTGTTGTGCACCTCAAAGCCCCCAAGACAGGTCACTTCTCTGAGTTCTCATCTCCAGCGATGAAAAGCATGCTGATGTTGAAGCATGCAGTATATAAACACCTCTCCCTGTGCCCTCTCTCTCTTTATTTCCATCTATATGCTCAGCTATAAAAGACTTTGTTCTCATCCCTCTGCACACCACTCCAACCAACACCACCAAGGAGCTTGATGCGCTGTATGACGTTTTGCAAATTGTCATGAAAATGTGGAAAACTGAGGTAAGCTTTGCTGGCGGACACTTTCAAAAAGCTCCATTCAGCTGATCCAGATACCATTGGTGTGTGTTTGTGTGTGCGCTGGTGTGTGTGAGCAGGATGTAATGCTTCTCGGGGACTTCAACGCTGACTGTAGCTACCTTCCCAAGAAGTACAGGAAGGATGTGCGCCTGATTCAAGACAAGAACCTGTATTGGCTCATAGCAGATAAAACGGACACGACTGTGAGATCGACCACATCGTGTGCCTATGACAGGTAATGTCACACAAAAGGCTACACACTTTTAATTGTCAGAAACATATTTTGTTGTTCTCAGGTGTCCAACTAAAGGGTGGACCATTTGACCAGATGCTGGTGAATGTGGTGAATGTCACATGGACTGTGATTTTTTGTAAATTGTGTCCTCAGCTGTTTTCTCACAAATCAAGTGTTACGTTTTTCAGCAAGATGCTTGTCGGCTGAACTATAATTTGGTTTAATACCTGCGCACAAACGTTTTCTTTTTGAATGTAAAATTCAGGGATTTTTTTTAGTTTCTTACCTTAATAACATATTCCTAAATGTTTATGTGTCTTTAATTGATGAGTTTTCATCAAGAATTTATGATTGTATTGTTTTCTTCCCAGTCAATGTGTGTGTTGAATGCATATGAAAAAAATTGAACAATTACACAATTGTGCTTCACAGTCTTTCCCAGGGGTGCCAGATCTGGATTTGTAGCTCATTTAGGGTTTGTTACAGATAAAAACATAAAATGATTTGTTTGCAAAGGAAATAGGAAACAAGAATATTGCATGCTAAAGACAAATATGAAAAAACAAGGGAGAGTAAAGAGACAGCAGATAAGAAAAGAAAAAAACTTGAGTGAGAGGAAGCACAGGAAGAAGGAGCCTAGAGATATAGGAGAAGCTTCATGGGTTTCATGAGTCAGCAAACGATCTCGTCTCGGACGTACCACAATTTCCCAGCAAATGTTTGATATACGTGAAAAAATTTTCATCATGACCCACAATGTAAGGGTCATTACCAGCTTTTACACTGGAAAGTACGTATTTAATGACATACTGTGTAAACATAAGTGATCAAATGTGTCACAAATAATGGGAGAGAATTTTAAATCTGTGGCTCAAGACTAAAGCTGAGAGCTGATGAATTGTTTTTTGGGGGTAAGTTAGTAAAAAAATAATTTAAAAGAATCACCTGATAACAAAGTTACTAAACTGCAAAATAATCCACTCATGTAGTTTTAGACACGTCCTCTAAACCGATGACAATATGAAATCCTTTTTGTGTCTTGTCTCTGCTTGATGAGAAAGATGTTCATGTTGAGGTCACACAATGAGAAACCCTCCGATGACGATGTTCTTTCCCAGGGGTGTGCTGTAACTGATGTTAGGGGTTTACCTCAACATAAGGGATGGACAAAGCTTTCTAATATCCATTGATGTAGCTGCTAATCAGAGGACTCCTTTCGTGTTATGTCACTTTAGAAGCGAGTGTGAGGAGGCCTGAGCTGCTGGAATGTTTGTTTGTAAGTTCATTCTTTGTGTTTGAACAGGATCGTTGTTCATGGGGAAAGGTTTAATCAAGCAATCGTCCCTTTATCAGCCAAACCGTTTGACTTCCAAATGGAATTCAAACTGACAGAAGAGCAGGTAACAAGCTGTGTGTGCATGTGTGTGAGAGACACTGAAAAGTATGGTTGATAAAAATCCTTATATATACATATATACGTATAGAATAAAAACTTTTCTAGATGAGTGCTGAATGTCTGCTCTGCTTTCTGTTCAGGCGCTTGACGTTAGCGACCATTACCCAGTGGAGGTCCAGCTGAAGGAAGTCTCACGCAGCCGGGCCACTTCCTTGACGTTAATGGGACCTAACAAGATGACAGACTCAGTTCATCATTTCCTTTTTTTTTTATCTGTCACTTTGTGCTCCATACATTGTTGACATGGGCTTCAGATCTGCTGTCCAGATCGATGGATTACAGCTGTTCCGAGCGGACCGGGACCATCGATCCAGGAAAACACATGGGGGAGAACTGTGTGTATACGTGAATATAGGTTGGTGTACAAATAGTGAAATGGTCAAGAGATGCTCTTCCGAGGCGATAGAACATGTGACTGTTAAATGCCGGCCGCATTATCTGCCTCGTGAGTTAGATTACTCACGAGGCAGATAACTCATGGGTGCTAATGCTAACGCTAGCGGTAACGAAGCGTTACATGAGCTGCACGACACCATCAGTTCACTGCAGACCAGGCACCCGGAGGTGTTTTACATGGTAGCAGGGGACTTAAACCACGTGGAACTAACGGACACACTGCCCAGCTTCTACCAGCCCGTCACCGTACCCACGCAAGGGGACAACACACTGGACTGTGTATACTAGTGATGTGACGCTGGGGATCGAAGCTCCGAAGCGTGTGCCGAACAGGAGAGGGGCGTTCCCGCG
This sequence comes from Antennarius striatus, assembly GCF_040054535.1. Lineage (NCBI taxonomy): Eukaryota > Metazoa > Chordata > Actinopteri > Lophiiformes > Antennariidae > Antennarius > Antennarius striatus. Next base: position 5,285,289 of record NC_090777.1, on the reverse strand, counting down.
AAGCGCAAATCAAGGCTTGCTTCATCGATGGGAGGAGCTGTAATTGATGACTTCCGAAGCATCGCCGGCAGCGAGGCTTCGGGCATGTCTTCCATATCGACGCTCCCATCACAGGAACGCCCCGCTACAGGGCCGATACCACGTGAAGGATTTGGCTCGCGACACGCGCTCCAACACCAATATAAAGTGATCACACTCCATTCAGAATTTGGTTGTTTGGTGGAGAGTTGTGGTTACTGTGGAGACAGTTAGGACTTTAGATAGCGTTAGATATATTCTGGAGCGAGGTATAGATAGTGTGGAGAGAGTCAGTTTAGGAGATTCAGGAAATCGAAACTGCCACAGTGGAGAAATAGTTTCTAAATAAAAACCAATGATAGCACCAAAGCATAATCACTGGCTATACCTCAGTGTTACGGAAACACAATCATTGTCCCAACCCCAACCACCCTCCCCTCACTGTGCATGTTTATTTGGACATGAAGAAAAAGAAAATAGTCACAGTCCATAGTGCTGGTGTGTGTGTAATACAAACAAGCAAACCTTGGTTTGGGAACACTGTAAATATCGGACAAATCTGAATTCGAGTTTTTGTCTTAGAAGCCGGAAAAATTTGGAAGTCGAACGCAACACAAATGCCTTTTTCTCGCTGCCAGGCATGCGAAAAGTCGAGAGAAAACATGACGGTAATGTGCTTTTTCTTTTAGTTTATTGTATTCAATAATTTTTCACTTAATTTGCGTTCCATTGCCTATGGTACGAGTTACGGTACCGTAAACTTCGGTCCCAAAGTTAAAAAAAATAACGTGCATCTTGGGCTAACCAGATTTCTTTCTCATGTTTGCTTCCTTCTTTTACATTTCTTTGATATGTTTCATTACTATACAATTTGATATATAAATGACATAACATGTTGAAAAAAGGTAATTTTCTAGCGTCTTGGAACGGATTAAGACCATTTACATTATTTGAAATGGGAAAATTGTATTTGGGTTTCGAACAAATCGCTATTCGAACAGCCTTCCGGAATAAATTGTGGTAGGAAACCGAGGTTTGCCTATATATATTATATATAATCACTAAACTATACATGTTTTGCCTACTTCGTTATTTCGCTGACAGTTCTATTAACAGGCTTTCTGCAAAATGCCGCACACTTCAAACTCATGCCACCTGGTATTTTACCATCCAGTAGATGTCGTACTAGAGCAAATGAAGCTTCATGAAGCTCCGAACCACCGTGAACCGATTGGGACGAAAGGCTTCAATGCTTCATGGGGCTTCATCTGCCCATCACTAGTGTATACTCCAACCTATGCGGCGCATACAGGTCCCTCCCCCGACCACACCTTGGCCTATCAGACCACATCTCCGTCCTGATTGCTCCAGCATATCGTCCCCTGGTGAAATCCCTCAAACCCACGAGGAAAACTGTCACTGTGTGACCCCAGGATGCAGCCCCAGTGCTCCAGGACTGCTTCCAACACACAGACTGGCAGATGTTCAGGGAGGCAGCCACACAGGGGGGAGAGGTGAACCTGGAGGAATACACTTCCTCTGTCCTCGGGTTCATCTCCAAGTGTGCGGACGACGTGACCAACACCAAAACGATCACGGTCTACCCGAACCAGAAGCCCCGAGAGCTTGGCTGAAGGCCAGGGATGCTGCATTCAGGGCGGGGGAGGCAGGGGCACTACGGGCAGCGAGGAGGGCTCTGGATAAGGGAATAAAGGAAGCCAAATCCACTTGTGCTCAAACGATCCAGGGTCACCTGACGTCAGGGGACCCACGGAGCATGTGGAAGGTCATCAAGTGCATCACTAACTTTAACACCAGGAATGCACAGGACCCAACAGACTCCTCCCTAGCAGATGCCCTCAATAAATTTTATGCCCGCTTTGAGGACCCCAACACGCCCCCAAGCACCAAACTAACGCCCGCCCGACGACACGCCCCTCAGTGTGACCACAGAGGATGTGAGGAGGACCTTGCAAAACGTCAACCCTCGCAAGGCTGCAGGCCCCAACGGCGTCCCAGGGAGAGAACTGAAGGACTGTTCCCACCAGCTAGCAGAGGTGTTAACAGACATCTTCAACACCTCACTGCAGCCAGCTGCCTGAAGTCCGCCACCATCGTCCTGGTCCCCAAAGGCCACTCGGTGAATATACATAATGCCTCCACGTTGTTTTGCCTGTGTGCCCTGTTTTTCGGGGGGTTTGTACACTGAGCTTCTGGAGTACTTTGATCAACTGTTTTTAATGTGCTATATAAATAAATTGTGCCTTAACGTTGATGTGTCAGATCTCAACCCAGGGGTGATAACAGGAAAATATTTCATCTGAACTATTAATGTTGACCCAATGGTTGGGGGCTAAGAGGGGCTTAGCAGAGCTTTTCAGTCATTTGTAACCGGTTTAGAGTGAAATTGATTAGAAAAACAAAATACGGATTCAAAATAAGCCAACATATTTAATAAAATTTACATACTATTTTGCAAGTCAGTTTTTCTTCTGATTTAATTGTTGTATGGCTACTGACAAGACGACATCTCATTTCGGGAATTATTGTCTAGTTAGTTCTACTCATATTTTCATTATCAATAGTTCATAATACAGTACTTCTAATTTTGAAACTTCCTTATTTGCAGCAGACATCTGGCTGCCTTCCTTTTTAATTCCTTCTGGTATGCTTGCTGTGAATTTGTGATTGTCTAAATTGTTCCATATTCATCTAATCGCCACTCTGTTAGGAAACGAGATATTCACTTTCCTGTTTGTGGAAAACATTACTAATTTGAGTTGACAAGAGGTAACTTTAGATGTTGATAAAAACAACAGGCATCACTGTGGCCTCGCTGCATGAGGGTTTGATTCTTTTCCGGGTGGAGTTCTCATGTTCTCCCCATGTCAGACACTGCCAAAAATATGCAGCTTAGGTGAATTGTTCACTCCAAATTGTCCATAGGTTTGAGTGTGAATGGTTATTTGTCTGTGTGGTCCTATGACGGCTGGCGACTCTTCTGGGGTGTACCCCACCTCTTATCAGTGGTCAGCTGGATTAGGCTAGTAACTTCAAATAAACAGCCAAAGATGAATGAAAATTAAAATACACAATTCCTGGAACTTTTTCATTGGAATTAAATCGCCAGAAATCTGCCCATCAGTAGAAAATTGCCATCTATGTCAACCTGATCTAAGGCGGAGAGGATACTGCAGGGTCCTTCAGAATTTCCCATTTTGGATGAATACATTATATCAATTTATCTAAAATGCAGAATGTCATTAAAGTAATGGAATGGATTCTGTGGAATTATGTTACCTTATTTTGAATGAATATATTTGTCAAGTGCATAAAAACTGAAAGAATTAACTATTGGGCTTCTTTAAGTAGGAAGGTGTTGTTGAGAAGCATTAGAAAATAACCTGAACCCCGTCCACTTATTATAGCCCATACATTTTAATTTATAGCCATTGTTTCTAGATATCAAGCCCTGCAAAAAGTATTCTATAATCAATTCAAATCCACCATGAGGGCTGCTTGGCGACAACGAAAGTCTTACATGATTGACGTCAACAGAGGCCATCATCGTCCTCTACTCAACACGACTGAAATTGTAGTTTTCGCATATAACTCCAGTCAAGTTTTCAGACTGCCTAATTTCAAAATTATCATTTTTCACAATCACAAAATGTCATCAGTAGTTACTGCAATGGTTTACAATCTTTGATTGCCTGCTTCCATTCCTCTATGATCAGCTGACCAGACAGTTGTAAATTTAATTCATTACATTGTTAAGTGCTTTGTTAAATAACAAACCTAACAAATCTCATACCTATAGGACTATTTAGACTTAAACAGAAAGTAGAATGATTGGACACATGGAATGTTGGTTTGATACAGCTGTCTATCCCAATGAAAAGACAAAGCCATCAGTAATCAAACCCACGTTTATTGGTCATCTGGTCACCAGACCTACAACGGCTCTAGTTAGCATGCAGGGCCTTCCAGCGCGACAGGGGACCTCTGCTGGGGATGTACTTCACCCCACAGCCATCTGGAATCAGACGCTTCTCAGCCAACATGTCGTCAAAGTCACTCGCGTTGAACTTGGTGAAGCCATACTTCTTGGAAATATGAATCTACAGGTGAAAACATAACTTGTAAGTATCCAGTTGCATTCAAAAAGCATAGGTGATAGAAAATAACCGTACAGGCTAGATCATAAAACGGTAACATGTGCTCCAGTCCCCATCTGCAACACCACAAACACTTGAGATGCCTTAAGTTGCTGAACTGCACCTGAACATTTAGGATGCACTTTAATTTGATCAATCCTCCTTGAGATGGGCAGATGAACAATTTGCAAGTTCACCAGTAACGCAGACAAGTTGTGGAGAAAGACACTTGGACCTGACATGGAAAGTCAGATGACCAGCAGAGCCGGACTACCCAATTCTATCTTTAATGACTTCCCATGTAGAACAAAGCGTTGGTGTCCATCAGAGCAACAGAGGGAAACTTGTCAGCCTGGACAGCTGGACAAAAATCCCTCAGCGATAGTCAAAATGCTAACGTGACTGTTTCACCATCGACTACAAATTCAGTCATTACCAAACACAAAATAAAACAACCCTTTGTCTACGGTAAGGTTTTTACCTTCTGACGTCCAGGAAACTTGAACTTGGCTCTGCGCAGAGCCTCGATCACATGCTCCTTGTTCTGGGCCTTGGTACGGACCGACATGATCACCTGACCAATGTGCACACGTGCCACAGTCCCCTGGGGTTTACCAAAAGCACCGCGCATTCCAGTCTGGAGCCTGAGACCCACAAGGTGGAGGAATGAGGAAATGTGAGGAATTTTACAAAGAACATGCCATTTAAATATCCTGGGTTGGGCTGAGAACTATTGTTTTTATTTTTTGAGCCCCTCAGTGATGCAGAACCCTTTGTGACACAAATAGCGTCCTCACCTATCAGCTCCAGCGCAGGATAACATTTTGTTGATGCGGATCACGTGGAAGGGATGCAGACGCATGCGGATGTGGAAACCATCCTTACCACATGTTTTCACCATGTACTTGTTAGCACAGATACGGGCAGCCTCCAGAGCTACAGCGTAGGGTGGGATAAATAACAAATATCAATGATCAACTACAGCATTTCAAAAACAATGAATGGTTATCTATTAACAGTTGTGTTTTGTTTAACTGGAGCTTATTTGAGTTTTCCACATTAAAAAAGGAAGATTGAATTACTCTTATCACCCTACCTGCAATTTGTTCCAATTAATTTGACCCAACCCCAACCAGCTCACGAACTTATGTTGGCTCCCTGTTTATCATCATGACACCCCAACGTGTCCTTCTTCAAAAACTCAAAATTATATTTCTAAACGTTTGAAAATGTCAGTCTCAAAGTGCAATAAAAGAGAAAACTCATTGAAATTCTATCTGTAACTAAAGAAAAAAAAAAGCCACAAAGGAAACAGGAAGGAGTTCCAACAGTTTCAACAAAACTCTTATCGAGGTGTAACATGGAACTAATAGTTCTATCAAATTTTGACAGAAACACATTCATCCATATAATCATGTTCTCCCTTTTCATTAACTAGACTGAGGCGTTTAACTCTGCATACATTTCAAATGGGAAATTCAGTGTGAATACAAACAAGAACCAATGCAGTCAGATTGCAACATCCCGCAACACCCCTGAATTCAAATTTTTTCCCTGACCTACTTGCATAAATCAACGATCAAAGCTAAAGCTCTGACCTACTGTCATTGACCAAAGCACTAGCTTTGATCTATGGTCTTACTCACACTGGCCTTCTCCCTCATTAAACTAGCCTTACTAGCTATGAACCAGAGCAAGCAGCACTCAAAGGTGTGGCTTTATGATGCTCCAAATAACCCCAAGCTGTCCTTCTTATTATGAAGGACGCACAAAAAGCAAATACAGATTTTAAAAATACAGGCTTGAATGAATTTCGTGGGTTAAGGATCTGGATAAGAGCCAGACTTTTTGTCTGAACCAAACCCAGTTTGTTTCCACCTGGACTGAGCAGAAAAATAACCACTTGATCTTTGACTCAACCAGAGGACATTGTGGCAGCTGGTGTCTCATGTTTTCCACATGAGCTATGATCAGACACACCACTGCTTAGCCAATAGCAGATCACTAAAACAGTCTAAACTCTGACACTGCTACCAGCAGGCTTGTGAGTTTTCCGATTTATTAGAAAGAAATTAGCATAAATACCTACATTTGTTTAATTTAATCATAAAGACTATTTTAAATGCAGCATGTAGTCACAGAGGAAGAACTAATTCTTTTGCAGAAAAATACTGAATGAGGTCTAAATGCAGTGATATTCTTTTATTGTGAGATACCTGACGTGAATAATCCATAAATGCATGGTGGGTTCTGGACGATGCTCAGAACATCAGTTACCATTAAAGACAACTTCACAACCAACAAGGTTCACAACAGATTTCCTTGCAGAATAAGAATCCACCTCACCTTCAGAGGATAGCTGCTCGTACTCATCAGAGACCATGTGGCCACACAGGGGGAACTCATCTACCTTGGCCTTCTTCCTACCCAAGTCAAAGATCCTGATTTTGGGATCTACATGATAGAAAACAAACACATGTTAGCATCATCCATTATCTACAATTTGTTTCTCTTATCAATAACTGTATAAAGAGACATTTCTGATACAAGTGTTGCTGTAGTTTCAACTTCTTCAGATTTTCTTTTCTCCATGCACCTTAGAAGCAGGTGAAGCTGAACCATAAACAGATACTCATCTTCATTAATTCTCTCTTCTCTTACCGTTTATTGACTACGACTGTTTGCATGAAAATGAACATGTTGAATAAATGTTTTCAGATGTATCTGACAAAGTTCATCAGATGCCATTTCTTCAGCAATACCTTGTAGCACAAACATTCATAGAAGTGTGACCAAAAACCTCACAATGACTTCTGGTCAAAACACAACTTTGTGTCAGTGGTCCCTTAAAGCACCCAGCACCTCCCAGCTGAGGACATACACAACCAAAGAGTTGCTGTCTGCAGCCATTGCACACCAAAACCGCACTGCAGCAGAACTGGTCGGCTTAATAAGCTGCAGGATTCTCAATGACGAGTATGACAAAATGTAGTGTGTCTAAATGCTTACCAGGAACTCCCCTGCAGAAGCGGGACTTTGGGTAGGGCTTGTTCTTGCAGTAACGGTAGCTGGTGGTGACAGAAGAGATGTTAGTTACCATCACTGCAAATCATAAGGACAACCAGGGTTTGAATGGACACACTAACTAAGCTCCTGTTAGTAATTTATTTAAGCAAAATAATACTGCCTGCCTGACAACTAATTTTAATGTTAGTATTAAATGTTCTTTGAAACCAGAGTAATTCTACTTTTACTTTGTATCTAAATTATATTTTGGTGACATTTATAAATTTGTCCACACACTCTGGACCACAGAGCTCGTCTGGTTTGAACTGAAAACCATCTGGACGTGGACGATCCCCTCAGGAACGTAGTTTAGAGTCAGAAAGGCAGAGCGGTGCCAAGTTAGCCCAAAATATTGTACCACAATTGATAGACTACGACAAGGTTTCATTCTAGTCGTGGACTTCTTATGATAAACTGATGGACCTAACTAGCTGGATGGTCAAACCGGCGAACACACAAGCACACCGGTCTGGAAGTTGGGGGCTAACATTAGCTTTGCTTCCATTAGCCGATGTCGATTTAAGCGAGTGTTTGTGTCCGAAAAAACGTGATAATACTGATAAAAGCGGGCGTTAAATACATTCTATAAAAACTAGATGACAAAGGACACTGTTGAACTACAGTAAACCAGAACCGAAGTCGAGTCGACGCGCTAGCACGGTGCACATGGTGCTAAGCGGGCAGCTGCCATTTTCCTCTGACCAGTTCCACATCGACTCTGTTCTAAAACGACGTCCGGTAAAACTCACCAGCGGGCTGGTCGACGGCCCATGGTTGCAACCTGTAAACCAAACCCAAAAAACCGTGTTGTTTTATTGAATTAGAGTTTCAAATCATGTAATAAAAGTAATTTGAACACAGTTCTATGCAGAGTGAAAGAAAACGCACTCACTCCTCTCACTCACCTAATGGCGGAAAGGAAGAAGAGGCCACTTCCGTTTCCTCATGTTGACGTGTCTGAGGAAATTAGTCTTTACGATTATTAATTTTTTTTTCTTCACTATAAGTTTGACGTGATATAAAATTCCAATTGAAAGTATATTTATATGTATTTGGGTTCATATATACATTTATCTTATAACTAACAACGGATTCCCTGCAACAAGGGAATTCTGGGAAGTGTCGTTTTTATGATGCCCATCAACAGTCTGCGCTCAACCACAGTTTCTCTAGTTTTTATTTAAAACGGAGCATCAAGCCAACAGTACACAGTGACCATCTATGTAGGTTTGGAATTTCTCAGACTCTGCGTTCATTTGGTGCGTATTTTTGAGCGTCTTTTGAGGATTTTTTTTGAACGAAATTCGACTTGAAAATGTTTCACATGATTTAGATCATTCATTGCTTGAAATAAAGTAAGTGTAACAGGATTGTTTATGTGTTTGAAGTACGTCAAAATTATTTTGTATTATGGTTAATTTATACAAGGCTCTATGCAATTTTCCCTCGGGTGTAATGTCGCCCTCTGTTGGCAGGTGGGGTCTATGTAACTGACAGGACACGGGCAGCGCGTCCTCTTGCGCTTCTGCATTTCCTGTTATAGTAGGTTACAAACAGCTACGCGATTTTTCTTATATTAAGCTAAAAAACGCTAATTTCACTCAAATCAAAGTACATGTTGAGTTATATGAATGTTGCGGACATGTTTTATAACTATCATTAAGGCAAAATGTGCACAGTTTTCTCTTCTGCCCTAAAGTGACAAGTTGCAAGATTCAGCATGGAGTTGTACAATAGTAATGGCGCAGCCCATTGAAATGTACTGTTTTTTTCTGTTCTGATGTTTAGGGAGCTGTGTTACATGAGCCATACACAGTCACCACCAACCACCTGTGTTGTTGTTGTTGATCGACAGAGTTGGCAATAAACACTATCAACCTGAGAGAAGTTGTGCTGTCATCAGTCTGCTGGGAGTGGGCCAGAATAGAGGGGTTGCATAAACATTAGTAGAGTATAAGAAAACATGGAAAGAAAACTTTTCTTATTTTGACTTTCATAAAAACATCAGACTTAACAGTTCCTATTTTTTTGAGGAAGTAAAAATGATTGTTTTGGATGAGCACAAACTATATGACACTAATAGGCGTGCGCACACACGTCTATTAATCTTGTTAATTTATGTCGCTCGCTATGTGAAGTCAGAAACAGCATCTATAAAAAGAAGCTTTGATTCAAAAACTCAGGTAGAATTAGTAATAAAGTTTCTGCAACACAAAAAAACTTCAACACACATATGTGTCTGATAAACACAATAAACCTCCGTTTGTCCTTTTCCTTTAGAAGGAGGCAAATTCAAATGATGCTGATTTCCTCAATTATGGTCCAGAGTGTTTATTTTACTGTATAAACAACAACAACAAGCTACTTTAGAGCTGGACATGAGCATCATCCCCCAGACCCGGCTCAAGGCGCCTTCTTAGGGCCCAGATCACCAGCAGGGGGCCCCCAAGAGCAGTTAACTTACAAAAACTATTAACATTTTTATTGTTAAAATTAGATTACATTTTTTACATTTTTGAGCAACTATGAATGTAAAAAGTTTTTTCTTCTCAGTTTTCAGCTCACTTGTTCAAATTTTATTTAATTGCTAAACCAGTTTTGTCACATTGTTTAGACACATCTTTTCATTTACATAATAGTTGAATATGTTAGGATTGTGTTGTATGAAAGGAGAGAAGGTTGGCACTCCCCTTGAAAAGGATGGAATAGGCCCCTATGGCGTTCAACACACAAATGGTTAATTATTTTTTTATTTTATTAATAGTATTTGTGCTATACTATTCATACTATTTCTTCTTTTCCTTTCGGCTTTTCCCTTCAGGGGTCGCCACAGCGAATCAATTTCCTCCATCTAGCCCTGTCCTTTGAATCTTTGAATTTGAAACTATTCATACTATTTAATACTATTTAATCTGTTTTGGTAGATTTTCTTTTTAATGGTGTAATGCTTGTTTAAGTTATTTTAATAGTTCATTTTGTTCTACTTTGGTGTAACAATTTATTTTGTGTTGTTTTATTACTTTTAGTTGGCCTACAATATTTAATTCCGAGTTAGAATGTGTCACTTAAAATATGAAGTAAATCAAATAGGTCATGGGTATAAGTAAATTTGCTACCATTTCAGATCATAAACCCATAAATGAGTGAAAACATACTTGGTTAACAAACGGATGAACTAACCTACATGAATGCTGCTGTGCAGCTCTTTTGAGGTTTTATACATTTCTTCTCTGTGCGGCCAGCAGGAAGACTTGATGACTTTTGCCAAATATTAAGAGTAAAATTTTTTGCAAGTTTTCAAATTTCCTCTCTGTCTCTACGATCTTTATCCTTGTTAATCATTGATCGGTATTATCAACATTGATAGATTGGCCCCAAACACTTGTTTTTGCTCCGGGCCCCTTGGAGGCTTGGGCCAGCCCTGAGCATGCATAACCTGCAGTGCGCTGGCGATGCATCTGGGTTGTACCCCGCCTCTCACCCATAGTCAGCTGGGATAGGCTCCAGCGTATTCCATAACACACATGGCAGATAAGCAGCTACACACGAGACGACTACCGTCACCTTGAAAATGGATGTATGGATGTTCCTGGAAGGCCACAGAGACAGAAGGTGGTCTGCACGACTCCCTCTGCAGAAGGCTTTCATCACTTCAGAATAGCTTCATTCCTGTTTGTCTTGTCATTGTTCATCTTTAAGTTCAGCACTAGGTATGAGCAAGTACACCAGTCTTTGTATCTGTATCTGTTCAACCATCTTAACCGTCTGTATCTGTACTCAGAATGAGCGAGGCTTAAAACAGAAGTGGGCGTTGTTTGTGGTTTGACTGTAAATGGGCAGGGCTTAAATCCATCCATTCATCTTCAATTGGTTATTCAGGGCCGGGTTGCAGGGGCAACAGTCTCAGAAGGAATGCCCATATTTCCCTCTCCCCAGACACCTCCTCCAGCTCCTCCAAGGAGATTCTGAGGCGTTCCCAGGTCAGCCGAGGGACATAGTCCCTTCAGCATGTCCTAGGTCTTCACTGAGGTCTCTTCCCGGTCAGACACGTCCGGAACAACTCCCCAGGGAGGCGTCCAGAAGATATCCGGAACAAATACCCGAGTCACCTCAGCTGGCTCCGCTCGAGGTGGAGGAGCAGCGGCTCTACTCTGAGATCCTCCCTGGGGACTGAGCTCCTCACCCTATCTCTAAGGGTGTGCCCAGCCACTCTATGAAGGAAACTCATTTCAGCCGCTTGTATCCAGGATCTTGTCCTTTCAATCATGACCCAAAGCTCATGACCATCGGTGAGAGTAGGAATGTAGATTGACCGGTAAATCAAGAGCTTCGTCTTGCGACTCAGCTCCTTCTTCACCACGACAGACCTATACAGCGACTGCATCACTGCAGAAGCTGCACCGATCCGTCTGTCAATCTCATGTTCCATCCTTTCCTCACTCATGAACAAGACCCCAAGTGGTGAGTCTTTGCCCCTTTTCCGGTCGAGAACATGGCCTCGGATTTAGAGGTGCTGATCCTCTTCCCACTCAAGTCACACTCAGCTGCAAACCATCCCAGTGCACGCTAAAGGCCCAGGTTTGATGAGGCCAACAGGACAACATTGTCCGCAAAAAGCAGAGATGAAATCCCTTGGTCCCCAAACCGGACTCCCTCCGGACCCTGGCTGCGCCTAGAAGTTCTGTCCATAAAGATTATGAACAGAACCGGTGATAGAGGGAAGGCCTGCTGGAGTCCAACATGTACCTGGAACAGGTCTGACTTACTGCCAGCAATGCGAACCAAGCTCTGGCTTTGTCCATACAGGGACCGGACAGCCCTCAGCAAAGGGTACAGATACAGATAGATCGATAGATAGATAGATAGATAGATAGATAGATAGATAGATAGATAGATAGATAGATAGATAGATAGATAGATAGATAGATAGATAGATAGATAGATAGATAGATAGATAGATAGATAGATAGATAGATAGATAGATAGATAGATAGATAGATAGATAGATAGATAGATAGATAGATAGATAGATAGATAGATACTTTCTTAATCCCGGAGGAAATTGTATATATCCACTGCTCAGGCATTACATAACGAATAATACTGGATAAACACCAGGAGAAAAAGAAACACTGACATCACAGGACATACCGCAAGACATACACTACACTAACAGACACATGCAGCACTAACAGGACTTATATACTAAACTATAACTAAAATATAAACAGTATAAAATTAAAATATAAACAGTATAAAATTAAAATATAAACAGTATTAAATTAAATTAAAATATAACACAGTATAAAATTAAAAATTATAAACAGTATAAAATTAAATTAAATCCATTCAACCGCGTGCTGACCTCGCCACCTCCCCCCCGCTCCTCCTGAGAGAGTCATTGTACCCCCTGATGGCACGGGGCACAAAGGAGGACCTCAACCTCTCTGTGGAGGCGCTGTGTGACAGCAGTCTGCTACTGAAGGTGCTTCTCTGCTGGGAGAAGGTGGTGTGTAGGGGGTGGCTGGTGTTGTTCATGATAGCCTTAACTTTAGACATGGTCCTGCATACCAGATACAGATACCACAAGGGACACGATCGAATGCCTTCTCCAGATCAATGAAACACATGTGAACTGGTTGGGCAAACTCCCATGAACCCTCAAGCACTCGATGAAGAGTATAGAGCTGGTCCAGTGTTCCACGACCGGGACGAAAACCGCATTGTTCCTCTTGAATCCGCAGTTCGACTATAGATCTAATCCTCCTCACCAGTACCCTGGAATAGACTTTCCCCGGGAGGCTGAGGAGTGTGATCCCCCTATAATTGGAACACACCCTGCGGTCCCCCTATTTGAAAAGAGGGAGCACTGCCCCGGTCTGCCAATCCAGAGGTACTTTCCCCGACTGCCATGCGATGTTACAGAGATGTGTGAACCATAACAGTACCTGCACATCTAGAGACTTGAGGTACTCAGGGCGAATTTCATCCACCCCTGGTGCTTTGCCACTGAGGAGTTTGGCAACCACCTCAGTGACTTCAGCTTGGGTGATGGACGAGTCCGCCTCTGATACCTCAGCCTCTGCTTCCTCCGTGTAAGACATGGCAGCAGGATTGAGGAGATCCTCGAAGTATTCTTTCCACCGCCCAACAATATCCTCAGCTGAGGTCAGCAGCTCTCCGCCTCGACTGTAAACAGTGTCGGCTGTGCACCGCTTTCCCCTCCTGAGGCACCTAATGGTTTGCCAGAATTTCTTCAAGGCTGACCGATAGTCTTTCTCCATGGCCTCCCCGAACTCTTCCCAGGACCGAGTTTCTGCCTCTGTGACTACTCGAGCTGCAGTACATCTGGCCTGCCTGTACCTGTCAGCTGCCTCCGGAGCGCTACAATTCAACAAGATTTGATAGGACTCCTTCTTGAGCTTGACGGCATCCCTTACTTCCGGTGTCCACCACCGGGTTCGGGGGTTAACGCTGCGACAGGCACCAGAGACCTTGCGACCACAGCTCCAAGCAGCCGCTTCGACAATGGAGGTGGAGAACATGGTCCACTCTGACTCAATGTCCCCAGCCTCCTGCGGGATCTGGGAGAAGCTCCAACGGAGGTGGGAGTTGAAGACCTCACTGACAGAGTGTTCTGCCAGACGTTCCCTGCAGACTCTCAAAACACGTTTGGGCCTGCCGTGTCTGTCCGGCCCCCTGCTCTGCCAGCGGATCCAACTCACCACCAGGTGGTGATTGGTTGACAGCTCCGCCCCTCTCTTCACCCAAGTGTCTAACACACGTGGTCAGAGGTCTGATGATACGACAACGAAGTCGATCATCGACCTCCGCCCTAGGGTGTCCTGGTGCCATGTGCACTTATGGACATCCCTGTGGTTGAACAAGGTGTTTGTTATGGACAGACTGTGACTAGCACAGAAGTCCAATAACAGAACACCACTCGTGTTCACATCAGGGAGGCCGTTCATCCCAATCACCCGTTTCCAGGTCTCACTGTCATTGCCCACATGACAGTTGAAGTCCCCAAGGAGAACAATGGAGTCCTCAGTCGGAGCACTATTCAGTACTCTTCCCAGGGCCTCCAGGAAGGCTGGGTATTCCGCACTGCCATTTGGCCCGTAGACCGAAATGACAGTGAGACACCTGTCCCCAACCCAAAGGCTCCAATATATCCAACTCCAATATATGATGGCTGAGCCGTGGGGCCACAAGCAAGCCCACACCAGCCTGCCGCCTCTCACCTTGGACAACACCAGAAAAGTGGAGAGTCCAGCCCCTCTCAAGGGTTTGGGTTCCAGAGCCCAAGCTGTGGGTGGAGGTGAGCCCGATTATATCTATTCGGTACCTCTCAACCTCCCTCACAAGCTGTGGCTCCTTTCCCTTTCCCTAGAGCTAGACTATTTGTCTGGGGATTGGGTCGTCGAGCCCCATGTTGACGACTGCCACCCAATCTACACTGCACCCGTCCCCTACGGTTTCCTCGGCGGTTCCTCGGACTGAGCCCAGCTGGGCCCCGTGGGCAGAGGCCCGGCTACCAGGCGCTCACATGCGATTAAAAAAAAAAAATACTAAAGAAACAACACTTGTTTTATTTTTCATTATTTTATGTATTTATTTACAAAATTTTCCTGGTACAATTCATAAATGTCCTCATCTGACCTTTTGCTTTTGCTGCTCTTTTCTTGATCACACCCTCCTCTTCATCACTACATTTGCTACCATAGTGTGGCACAAAGCAAGGAGTATTTATATTCAGACAAGTCTGTACTACCTGAGGATTAGGCTTGCTTAGGATCAGGGTTTGAACAGAGGGAATAAAGTGTTAAATAGTGCAAAAATGAAAATGACAACGAAATATACCCAAATAATTTAGTTTATCCACAATATTAAAAGAAAACCAGCAACACATCTGACAGAAGTCTTTCAGGCTGAGCTGTATAATATAAAGCAGTTCAACTAAAACCAAGCTGAAATGAAGACATGTCAAAATGAGCTCTGAATCTATATCCTAAGAGGAAACAATTACATTTTAAAAAATCAGAACAAACATAACAAAATGAATCCTTACACAACACAAACGTGCCTCAGATTCAACAGGCAGAATTGAATAAGGTCACAGTATTCGCATATTTTCAGCCTTAACACCTTGACAGTTTGCCAGGAGGGAAACTGCAGCGAGCAGGAACAGCTTTGGAAATAAATCAGGTAGGAATGAAGGCAGAGCCAGAACCATTCACCCGACGGTCCCCTGAGGGAAGCGGGCAAAACACTACACAGCAGGATGGGATCAGGTCTCAAGACCAGAAACCTGTCAGTCTGATGTGGACAGAGCCCATTGAGGGAAGGAGGGGCCCCAGGGATGCTTCAGAAAAGCCAAATGGATAGAATGCCTGAGGTGTAACGTCAGCAGCAGCTACGGGAGAGGAGGAGGTCTACACCTGCAGACCAGGCGTATATCAGGTGAGTAGGAGGCGAAGCTTGGGCTTGGACCTGGGTGTGGGTGTCGGCGTGCTGACAGAGCAGAGCACAGTTCAGATGAGATCTAGCGGGACAGTGTTTATTCTCTTCAGTCACCTTAATATAAAGAAGTTCACCAAGAAGACGAGAGCTGCGTGGACTGTTAGTCCCACCAAAGAGAATTATTTGATGCTTCACTGCCACCTTGTGGCTCTGTTGGTGTATGTGTGTTTGTGAAAGTGAAAGGTATCTATTTTCTCCCTTCCATCTTTACCTCATTTTCTCACACTTCTTACTTCTTTTCTCTCTCACCTCCTCTCCCTCTGTTGTTATCTTTCTCTTTCCCCTTGGATTGGATCAAATCTCTTCACATATGAACAAACTCGTGTTTGTAATGATTATTTACCTGATGAAGCACACAAAGTGTTGCAGGTGAAAATCACTATTGATCATAAAAAGACAAATGGAGTTTACTAATCGTATTGACTTATTGATTTAGAATTAACGATCATTGCTAAAATGTGACAGAAAATACTGGTCAAGCTAACTGGAGGTAAAGGAGCCTAAAAGATGAGGATGACAACAGGAAGAGTGACTGCTGATTGCACTCTTTTCACTGCTGGGTAAGAATGAGTTGCTTTTATTCCAACAAATTTTGGTGTCGTCCTCAAGAACACTCATTTATTCCAAAATCCAGTGTTTTTGTGGGCAGGATAATAACGTGTACAGACAGGCGTTTTAGTCAGAGCTGTTGATGAGGGTCAGTTAGGAAGGCCAGCAGACAGACTGGAAAAAGAACATGATATCAGAGTCTACTGTTCGTGATCCATTGCTTCACCAGCTTTGACCACCTTAAGACTCAATTCCAAATTCATTTTCAATCCTACCTCTGATTTTCCAGTTCCCCTTACTTTTTGACTGGTCCCAGGAAACATAGCTACAAGGATTAGGGCTTGAACTCTGGTCAGTCGTCTCTTCTTTAGCTGCTGGGTTGCGGATTACGTTGGAGCCCATCCCAGGTGAATACAGGTGAGGGCCACACAGAAAGACAGATGCCCACTCAGTCACACTCACACCTGTAGTTTATAGTGATCAATTAGCTCAGTCCACTAAGTCTTGGACTGAGGATTGGAGGGTGACCGGTTCAAGGTCTATGTGGATCAAAACATTTGGATTGTGAACTGGCAGTGGGTGTCAGTTCACCTGCTGAACCCTGCCGAGGTGCCCCTGAGCAAGGTACTGTCCCCTTACAAGTTGCTCATGGTGTGCCCTATCTGTGAGGTGCCCGCCACACTGCCTCCCATTATCTGTTTGCACACAGGCCCTGTGTGTGTGTGTGTGTGTGTGTGTGTGGGCCTGTACAAAATCTCCCCACCTATATATTTGAATAAGCTCACTTGAAAACCCCACACTGTCACACTTGTGTTTTGCATACTTCCTTATTTAGCTGACATTTTTATTCACAGACATCCTGCAAAATGCCACACACTTCAAACTCATGCCAACTGATATTATACCATCCAGTAGATGTCGTACTAGAGCAAATGACGTCTCATGAAGCTTGGAACCGTAGTGAACCAATTGGGATGAAAAGCTTCGATGCCTCATGGGGCTTCATCTGCCCATCACGAACTATACATGGACTTCCCAGTTAACATAATTTCAAAGTGTCATAAATATTCCAACAATTTTCATGTTTTTGAGCAGAAAGTCCAAACAGCAGGAACGACACAGAAATCGGTAACGATTTCTGAGTGACACTAGCTGGCTAGCACAGTGTCCAGCTATGGTTTGCGTATGGAATGGGACAATCGATTAAGTACCCAAGATGCTCCTCAGGCATCTGACAAAAACGGTCTTTAAGTAACTACATACAGTTCTGTTCATGTAGTCAACTAACAGAACTATCACTTCTCTAAAATTTCTTTTCCACTTTCTCTTTTGACAGGTGCCTTTTCCTTTAACATTTGCTCCTTTCCCCATCTCACGATTAGTTAGCGTTCTTTCTCCAGTCAGCCTGCTGACATTCATCTACGGCTTCGAAATGCTCGCCCAGCACAATCCATGATTTGCCAACACAAAGTCGTTACATCACCAGGTTGATTTTTGATTATGTTGGGTGCACTTGGTTTGTAATACCAATACATTTGTTGTCATATGTTCGATATGAAGTGTGATATTATTGTCTTATCATGGAATTTCCACGGGTTCCCACTAGTATATATATAGAGGTATATGAGTGTGAATATTTGGAGTGGAGAAAAGTAATTTCCCCAGGGGGATTATTAAGGATTGATTTATTGATTTTATTATTTATTATTCACCTTGGTTGCAGGTTTTTGGCAGTGGGAGGAAACTGGAGAACCTGGAGGGAAACCACACAGACTTCCAAACTCTACATAGAAAGAAATCAACTGGAATTGAACCAAGAACCTACTTGCTGTGAGGCAACGGCGCAATCAAGGGCACCACCAAGCTGCCTTTTTGGAAAATCAATGCTCATTTTTTCCTCACAATCAAATTAGATGTGTGTTTGATTCCCTTGAAAACACGATGTGCTGATGAGCACTACCCCTTGAATCCCTACGGAAATGGGAAACACAATCCTCCAAGGGAATGAGGGGTATGGTCAAGTCACAGAGCCAAGTATCAAAATTAGGATTGGGCTTTAATCAAATTAGGATGAGGGTCTCCAATGAAATCTGGAACTCGTCCAGTACAGTGGATTTACAGTATCAGACAGTTTGAGGCAGAAGTCCTTGAACAATTTCCCTCATATGTGAAACTTTCATCCACCCAGAGCCAAACTGGCAGTGATTGGTGTTGCTCATAGATGGCTGGATTATCCTTGGATCCAGGCCCAGGCTGCTTCTTCCTCATTACTTTTGCAGGGAATCACATCCATAATATAATCCAAACTCTAGCTCCTACCTTATATACAGTATGCACAGCTGTTGGCATGAGAAAGCAATGACTCATGTGGAGCTGGAAAGGCTCAGATATACCATTCAAACCTCGTAAATACATTTTTTAAAAATAAATATTATTGTGACTTCATTACATGTATTTTTTAGCCATTGTGTTCGTTCCTGTTTCTGGTGTGTTGATTGTTGCTCCATGGGGGTAGGGTGAGTGGAGTGCAGATGTTATTGTTATAATAAAATGTACAATATGTAACATTTAATGGAATCAGGCATCATTATATACTGCAGCTACAGTTTCTTCACCTTCACATTGCATTCTTTCAAACTTTTTGAAAGCGAATGATGTTATTTATGTGTTTTTTCCGTTGACTTTTGATGACCATCAGAATCAGTATCAAATATCTTACTGTCATGTGTAAAAAAGGCTCAATATTACTTTCAGTTCTTACTTACTTTCTTCAATCTTCATTCGCAGCAGTAGCCAGTGGTAAGTTGACCCTGTTTTCCCAATGTGACCGAACCAAGACACACTTCAATTTCATCAAACAACTCTGAGTTGATCAACCGAATCGCCTCTTTGGACCAAACCCTGTCTGTTTTATCTGAACCTCGGTCTCGATGAGGATTCACACCTGCAAGATTGGGTCCACTAAAATGTCTGAAATGCCCCCGTGCTCCCTATCCATACAACAAATAACAAGAAATAAGTTTGTTTCACATTTGAGAACACTACTGAAGAAATGGAAATTGTCAAAAGACAATACAATTATGGAACAATCAAAAGTATTAAAACAGAAAATATGTTTTGTACTCAAAATAGGCACAGATTACCTTGATGAAAGCTTTGTGTTATGACCTACAGCAGCTGGAATATTTTTTTAATTATGAGTAAATAGGCTGTGTTTATGTATCACCTTTCGAGAGAGACTGAACACTACAAGAACTGACCGACTGTGTCTCTGCTGGAGCTGGCTCTCGCAAGAATTACCCCAGGAATGGAAGAAGAAGCACTACGTCCATTTCATCAGTTACCAGTGTTGAGGCTGGCTATTAAAGTAATGAGTGTCACATAATGAATCCATCCCACTTCAGAAATCTTATGCTGGTAGGAGCTTTCTGCTAATCTTTTGCTACTCCAAAGTTAGCAAAGGACAAACGCACAAAATCATAAAATGAATTGTAAATGAATAAATGTTTTATAATGCATGTGATAATTCAGCAATACCTTGATCTCACTGTCTCCCCTGTCCTGTCAGGTCCTGCCTCCACATGTCTGTGTCAGGCTTAACTTCTTCTGGAATGAGATCATATGATGTCATGCAGTTCAAGCAGGAACAGCCCTGTGATCACTGTGTGTGTGTGTGTGTGTGTGTGTGTGCGTGCGTGCGTGCGTGCGTGCGTGTGTGTGAGGGAGAGAAAGGACTCCCAGTCATATTTTTAAGAAGCGACTCGTACGACTTTATTCTGCCTGTCTGTATGTGATGAAGGAGCCATGGGGTGTCTTTTTGTTCTGCTGAAGTAGGAACAGAGCAGAAACACACATCTGTGTGAACGTCAGGTTGGAACTATTTGATAAAAACTCGACTAGAAATATCTACAAAATGTAAACTGTGGATACATAAACCACGGTTGAGATAAAGCAGCATCAGGCCCGACACTTCCTGTCAGCAATTTGGTATTTTCAGTTGTTTGGTTATGAAAGTATTCATGCATTAAAACAATCAGTGAAAAATTAGAGGAGCCATCCGTGTATATTCCAGTGTGTTTATAGTGTTTAGGCTACTTCGTCCTCTTGCTTTCATTCTCCTGGTGCACAGATTCACTTTTAGCTAAACAAGAAGTCAGAATAATGTTTTTGTAGCCTCCAAAGACAAACTAAGAAAACAGCTGCTTGTGTTTCTCTTTCACAAAATGTAAGCATGGAAAGAGACACCCCTTCCCCCCCCTGTTCCAAAAAATAAAAAACATAAAATGAACAGACTGAACTCCACTCCATCCCTTTGACTCTGACAGCGGTGCCCCTTCTGATCCAGTACTTGAGATATTTCAGTCTGGAGCAAACTGGTGACCAAAGTCCAGAACGAGCTAAAAATGTCCAAAGAGAAACAGAAGGAACAGTTAGGGAAATACGTAACGCAAATATTAGATGAAAAAGGGTTGAAGGATAGCGGTCAGCTGTCACACCCAAAGAGACAGATTATGAAGGATAACCTAAAAAAGTCTGAATGCATTTGGAGCCTCTCAACTTAGTATTTACTTTTCTTTAACTAAAGATGACGGTCTCTTATTTCAACCCCTCCTACACACACACACACACGCACACACACACATTATTTTCTTTTATGTTTTAATAACATGCACACATACTCAAACAAGGAATGCATCACTTTTAAATCATCTGACACAATAATTTGTTTCCTTTTCCATCTGTTTCCACTGAATCCAGTCCAGATGCAGGTGAGGAGGATGGCCGTTACTTCACATTTCATCATGTGATCATTCAGGAAATCATTACAGACAACTGACAGAGAGAGATCGCAGATGAGCAAGAGGAGCCTCTCATCCACACAAATACAGTTCGATACGCAAACACACACAAACACACATTCATTCAGTCATTCACACGTCTGACAAGTCAGTGAGCCAGAAGGGTCACGATGATGTCATTGGAATCTCTGAAACACTATTCTGTTTGGCCCAGAGGTGTGTGTGTGTGTGTGTGTGTGTGTGTGTGTGTGTGTGTGTGTGTGTGTGTGTGTGTGTGTGTGTGTGTGTGTGTGTGTGTGTGTGGTTGCGCGCGCGCGCATTACAGACATGAAAACTAGATTTAGGAGAGGAAACAGGGGGCAGATGGAGGGAGGGTGAGAAGGAGATCAGTCATTCTTAGCCGCTCTCTCTTCACATTCCTCCCCCCTTATAAGGACAAAACTACTGGAGCCCATCTCGCCATGTATTATAGTTTACACACAGAGAGAAAGAGAGAGAGACAGAGAGAGAGAGAGAGAGAAGCAACCCACTTAAAGCCATAATGTTTTTAACCTTGACCAAAACATAAGAAATGTAGTCTTTCCCAAGAATCCAGTCAATCACAGCAAAACCGTGTGTCAGAGTTTTGTCAAGAACATCATGTGGAAATCCAGATGACTAACACGCCTGTCTTTTGTTTGAAGAACAATCCAGAAAAATAGAACAAATAGGCCGACACACTGACTGGGTGGTAGTGACAGTCATGTAGGATTGGGGTTTGTGTGTGTGTGTGTGTGTGTGTGTGTGTGTGTGTGTGTGTGTGTGTGTGTGTGTGTGTGTGTGTGTGTGTGTGTGTGTGTGTGTGTGTGTGTGTGTGTGTGTGTGTGTGTGTGTCAGCTAGCCTGGGGGAAGTCCAGGCTTGCTGAAGAGACAAAGGAAGAGAGCGCTTACCTTAAAAGGCTTTGTTTGTAGATGGAGAGGGCGTTTGGGTGTTTAAATGTAGTCGTGTGTGTGCATTCCCTGGTTGTTAAAACCCACGTCTCCAGACAGGTGAAGAAGACGAGGGGCTTCATGAAGTTTAATGGACACAGACCAGAGGGAAGTCCAATGGGGAGAGACCACACTCCTCACAGCTGGACTCATCTCACCTTTCATCTTCTTCATGATATTGACTTTAGAGAGGGAGGTTGTGTGTGTGTTTGTGTGTGTGAATGTGTGCGTGTATGCATGCATGTGTGTGTGTGTGTGTGTGTGTGTGAGGTTTTTGAGGGTAGGTCAACAGATAAAAAGGAAATAGGTGCCATTTGCATTGATAAAAATGCTAAAAGTTTCCTCTCAATGGATAAATCTAATGCTTCCTACCTCGCTGTCAAAGCTGGAAGCTCTGAGTCACAACATCTAACAATCAGTAGATCAGTCTGCGTGTGCTCGTCCTGGAAGGGTGGATGGTTCAAATCCAACATAGACCACAGTATGGAGTATGGACTGGTAGAAAGACACCAGACCCCCAACTACTCCAGGGGGCACCGCCACATCCACCATCCACTATCTCTGTCCGCACTTGAAATCTACAGGCTTGTTGAATATCTGTGTACTACTAGTGTGAAAAACTATTTCCCCAGTGATGAATTAATGAAGTAGAATAAATATAAAATCTTTAAACATCAGCCTGAGTTGCTGCCTCAACATTCTGAGCGCCGGTGCCTCTCTGCTTACTGGAACCCTTTTGATGTAATGTACACCCTAAGTCTCCCACTGTGAATGCATATGACCCAGTGACCAGATGCTGTCATCGACGGATTCCTGTGTTCTGATACCATCAGCTCAGTCCGGTCTCCTTTTAAAGGCTACAACTTTGTCTTCTTGCTGAACAACTCTGTCTATTTCAGTCTGAAGGCAAACATTATTGAAAGACTCCTCACAAACGACTTTTTCTGTGACTTGCAAAAGCGCCCATGCACATTAGCACTCCTCCTTTCTTGGCTACAAGTCATCATTACCAGGAACTGAAGTCCAGGAGTTGGTCCAGGATTACCTCTGTCAGTTGTCACCACTGCTCTTCTCCAATCTGAGGGATTTTCTTAATATGGTCAGAGAAAGAGGGAAAACAGGAAGAGTACTGAGTGGCCAAAGTCAAAAATATGTTGCACAGTCGATGTTCCTCCCTTGTCTTTCTGTGCTTGACCAGACTCAATGTATTTGATTTTTTTACATAGTCACATACTACATGTATTTGATTTACTTTTTTCGCCACATACTGCGTGGATCACCATTTGGAGTTATTTTTTTGCTCACTCAACAAAGTACTAAACCTATAAAAGGGTTTAGGGTTTTTTTAAGATTTGCTCCAATGTAATTTTAAAAGTACCTCATGTGATCTTGGTTGTGGAATCTGGTTGTGTGGGGCAGACAGCATGAGTGAGCACACACGTACACATATAAAAATGCACACACATTATGTACTTTGTCATTTCTCAAATTAATTACTAATGACTCTGGCGTTTTTAATCAACTCTGCATCAAAAATGTAAAATAATGTATTTAAAAGATAAATGACAACAAGTATAATATAAACCTCCAAATTCTTTTAAAAGCTACATAAAAATAAAACATCACTCATGCTTTATATTTAATCTCGCCAGTAATGCACACACTCACAGGATCATGGAAGGGTAAACTTCTGGAACATTCCCTGTACGAATGTCTGGCGCACAGCACAAAATGTCATTTTAATTTTTTCAGAGGGAAATTACATGATTGAAGTTTTCGTGGAATGTTGAGGCTGAATTAGAAAACTACCCATGTGTGGTCATTGTGTTAATTGATTGGTAGCATGTGGGATTCCAGCCATGCAGACCGGAATCATACTGTATGGGTGGGCATTTCATGAAGGAAACTTCAAGTGGAAGTTAAGGGGAATAATACAAGACAAAAAGTGTAGTGTTTGTGAGCAGAAGCTTGTCTCATAGAGGTGATTGTTAGACCAGGTTTGACTCTAAATTATTAGCCTGAGGATCTGGTGTCATTTGTCAATTTTACATGTGTAATGCCAGAAATAATTGTGAGACAAATATCACAAATAATTATTCAACTTATATAAAAAAACAACAACAAATAAAAAGTAATGTAATAAAAAGTTGAATATTTGTGATTCTCTCTGACAATGTTCATTTTGGTTGAATTTTTAAGTCAGCTGATGCCATCAGTTGGACACAGCTTTTCTTTTTACAACATTTCTCAAGTGTGTAGAGATGCAGAGACTGTTTGTTGAAAAAGAATTAGACATCCTTGTGTCATTCTGACAAAGTGAGTGTTACCCTACAGCCTCTGGTGATGTAATTTGAACAAGCTGTGCACTGATGATGTCATTGACCGACTCAAAAAGCTCACAACTACAACGGCAACCATCTGGATCTAGTTAGAATGCACACACGCGCACACACACAACACACACACACACACACACACACACACACACACACACACACACACACACACACACACACACACACACACACACACACACACACAGACACACACACACCTACACACACATTTTTAAGGGAAAACAATGGCATTTGATCAGTTATTAACTACATTTTAATTATTTAGCAACTTCTCACTCTCGCAGCTCCTTCTCTTTCCTTCGAATATTTTTCTCAACAATGAAGTTTAAAAGCAGAATATGACTGTCTTCTAAACAACTAATGTGGTAGTGTACTTTCATCAGATGGGATGTGTGTTCCAGTCTGTAGCATTGATGCTACAGATAAAAACAGAAAACATTTGCTGTAGTTAAATTTTAACATTTAAAGTATTTAAAATACATTTTCAATCTCAGATCAGAAGCAAAATCATGTCACAGGCCAAATTTTGGTGTCTGAAATTAAACGCATTTCAATTACAGGTATACCTCAGCTTACATCATTTTGAGTTAAGTAGTTTTCCAAATATACAGAAAAATAAAAATCATGTTTACATCATATTACTTGATTTTACGTCTCTCCGCCACTAATATTTGAATCGTAAAATCACTAGTAAGCCTTTAAAAGCATACAATATCATGTTACTGTATAATGAATAAGAATAAATAAATATCATTTTACTAGCCCGCAGCAACCCCCGTGGCTCGCAGTGCGGAAGAAATGGTTAACGACGACATGGTCATGTCTCTTCTGCACTGTATTAAAATATTAAATTTTATTGTTTTTAAGCTTAAACTATATTTATATTACCCTATATTATTGAAAATGTATTCATAAATGAAGTACAGTACAGAACTGGGAATAGTTATCTTGATTTTAGTTAACTTGATTTATCTCCTGGAACCGATTAACGACGTAAGCCAATGTTTAGCTGTACTTAGATGTTTATCGTAAAGACTTAGAACTGATAATGAATGTAAAACTGTATGAACATATATTACTGTTTGCCCTGTGAAATTTTAAAT
Source organism: Antennarius striatus (assembly GCF_040054535.1). Taxonomy (NCBI): domain Eukaryota; kingdom Metazoa; phylum Chordata; class Actinopteri; order Lophiiformes; family Antennariidae; genus Antennarius; species Antennarius striatus. The sequence continues at coordinate 5,259,748 of NC_090777.1, read as the reverse complement.
ATTTGTAGCAGTTTTATTTAAAATTCCACTCAATGTATTTAGCATTGATTCAATTTTAGAGTTTACCAATGGGGGGGATTGATGTGTCTGTGGCCAATGTACGCAGTGATGAGACACATAACTTTCACTGCCGCCCATCCATAGATATCAATAAGATAACAGTCCCAGATGTTAATGTTGTATCAGGTCCATGACCAGAGGACCAGAGTTTGAAGGCTGTGAGCAGCAGCTTCAGATGGGGTGACTGGAATCCACCAGAGCCACTCTCCTAATTTAGGGGTCACCGCACCAAATAGGTGTCCCACCAGAGATTTTGACCTTCCAAATCCAATTCAACTGTTCTTTCAGCCCTTGATACTTCTTAACCTTTCTGACTTCTCTTTTCCTGATGTTGTCAGCTGTTATTGTCACCACTGCCCTCTCCTGGTTTTTGTCCATCATCATGTCTGGTTGGTGATTCAGCGGCTGTGTCAGTCTGGATGCTCAAGTCCCACAGAACTTTGGTGTTGCTGCTCTCAACCACCTTCTGTGGTATGTCCCATTGAAATTTGAGTATTTCTACTCTATCCAGATGTTCCTGTACACAAACCATTGGTTGTGCCTTTCCTCATCCAGTTAACATCTTATACTCCACACCTATAAACTGGACCATCTCAAAGCTATCTGCTCAACCCGCACCTTGACTTTGGTCTGGTTAGACCACCGTTTTACTCTGCTGCACTGTGAGCTCCAGCAAGTTGTTCAGTCTCAGTGTCTCTGTCATCAGATCAACTCCAATTTAACCTCAACAAATAAACAACCCTCCTCTCGGACCCCAGATTCAGAGGACCAAGATGGAAGGACCTTCAACCGTCAACAAGAAGGAGGCTTTAAATCTGGGCAAAATAGATTGCTAGTATTGTTCTTGTGATTGTTGCACTATTAATGCTAAAGCTAGCAAATTCACACTCACACACACACACACACACACACACACACACACACACACACATGCACACATGCGCGCACACACACACACAAACACATACACTTGTGTGTATTTAATTGATTGTTTTTGGTAATTGGACCTGTGACATCTTATTGTTTGTGTTATATTTTTTCTGACTGCTGAAGCTACATAAATGTTGTTTTACAGTAGTACATCGACATATTTGAGATATGAGCTGTCACTCTGTTTATATTTTTGTTAAAAAGACAATCCAAAAAAATCCAAGATGCGAGCCGTGCTTCAGGACACCACCACTAGCTGGTGGATAGATACAGCTGAGACCAGAACTCCTTCTTTGCCACGTGTTGGCGGATGGATGCAACATCAGCTGAGACCGGATCTCGTTCTTGTTGGTGGAGTGAAGATGTAGGTTGTGTGTTCTCATGACTTTTGCCTTTCTTTTCGTACTTTGTTATTGATCATTTTATAGGCATAATTAATTATACACAGGTAAAATCTGTGTGTCTACTGGTTGATAAATACTGTATAGGTTTTCTTTCTCAATTTAGGGTTTGGGGTGGATTAAAATTATTTTAGTCTTTTTAAATGGGGAAAATTTGTTTGATTTAAGAGCTAAGTCATGGAACGAATTAAACTTGCATCTAATGGGACTACTGCATTTGTTAAGAGAATGTGTGTTGTATATTTTGGTTTAAGGCTGTTTAATGCTGGTTGGGAGGGTCACTGGTCTAAATCATTCCTTCACTGTTCAGGTCGCCTTAAGTAACCATCACTTGAAACTCATTTGATGTCATTTAAATGAATGACAAATTTTACAGAAATAGAGTCAATAAATGCAACACTTTCAACATTTTACAAAAAACAGAAAAGTTATTTATTCATTCATTAATTATTCATTCATGAATAATTTAGTTATACATTCATAAATAACTAGATAGGTAGATAGATAGATAGATAGATAGATAGATAGATAGATAGATAGATAGATAGATAGATAGATAGATAGATAGATAGATAGATAGATAGATAGATAGATAGATAGATAGATAGATAGATAGATAGATAGATAGATAGATAGATAGATAGATAGATAGATAGATAGATAGATAAATCTCGGAGGAAATTGTATATATCCACTGCTCAGGCATTACATAACGAATAAATACTGGATAAACACCAGTAGAAAAAGAAACACTGACATCACAGGACATACTGCAAGACATACATTACACTAACAGACACATGCAGCACTAACAGGACTTATATACTAAACTATAACTAAAATATAAACAGTATAAAATTAAAATATAAACAGTATAAAATTAAATTAAAATATAAACAGTATAAAATTAAATTAAATCCATTCAACCGCGTGCTGACCTCGCCACCTCCCCCCTGCTCCTCCTGAGAGAGTCATTGTAACCCCTGATGGCACGGGGCACGAAGGAGGACCTCAGCCTCTCTGTGGAGGCGCTGTGTGACAGCAGTCTGCTACTGAAGGTGCTCCTCTGCTGGGAGAAGGTGGTGTGTAGGGGGTGGCTGGTGTTGTTCATGATAGCCTTAACTTTAGACATGGTCCTGCTCTCCAGAAGCATATCCACAGAGTCCAGGCTCAGCCCGACCACTGAGCCCGCTCTGCGGATGAGTCTGTTCAGACGGTCCATATCTCTTTTCCTGGCCCCCCCAACCCAACACACAATGGCATATGACAGCACACTGGAGACTACGGACTGATAGAACATGAGAAGGAGCTTAGGACAGATGTTGAAGGAGGCCAGCGTCCTCAGGAAGTACATCCTGCTCTGCCCCTTCTTGTACACACAGTCCGAGTTGAGTGACCAGTCCAGTCTGCTGTCTAGCTGCAGTCCCAGGTACTTATAGTTACCTACCTTCTCCACCTTACTGCCTTTGATGATCACGGGCTGTGGAGAGGGGGGTGCCTGCCGGAAATCCAGCACCATCTCCTTTGTCTTGGAGATGTTGAGCTGGAGCTGGTTCTGTTGGCACCACTCCACGAAGTCAGCCACCAATGCCCTGTACCCCCCCTCATCACCCTCCCGGATACATGCCACAATCGCAGTGTCATCGGAGTACTTCTGTATGTGGCATGTATCTGAGTTGTGCTTGAAGTCTGATGTGTAGAGGGTGAAGAGAATGGGGGAGAGAACGGTCCCCTGTGGCGCCCCCATGCTGCTGGTCACCATAGAAGACAAACAGTCCCCCATACAGACGTACTGGGGTCTGTCCGTTAGGTAGTCTGTAATCCAACTCACGAGGTAGGGGTCCACAGCCATGGAGGTCAGTTTATCCCGCAGGAGCCGGGACTGGATGGTGTTGAAGGCGCTTGAAAAGTCAAGAAGAGCACTCTGACGGCACAGCCCCCAGCGTCCAGGTAGGAGAGTATGCGGTGGAGGAGGAACAAGACAGCGTCGTCAACCCCAACCTTGGTCTGATAGGCGAACTGGAGAGGGTCCATAGCACCCTGCACCTGTGGACGCATGAGCTCCAGGACCAGTCGCTCTAGGGTCTTCATTACGTGGGAGGTAAGAGCAACCAGTCGGTGGTCGTTGAGCTCAGTAGGGCATTCTTTCTTGGGTACAGGGACAATGTAGGAGGTCTTCCACAGTGACAGGACCCTCCCCAGCCGCAGACTGAGGTTGAACAATTGTTGCAGGGGGTCCCCTAGTTCCGAAGCATCTGGTCCAGCCGCCTTGTAGGGACGGAGCCTCCTCAGCGTTGTCGTCACCAGGTCTGCAGTGATGACGGTCTCGGTCGTGGTGGGAGCAGGAGGTTGTGGCGAGGTTGGAAGTCCAGTGGTTGAGGAGGGGCCATTGAGCTTCACAGTTCTTGGAGTGGGCTCGGGAGAAGTGGCAGGGGTGGAAGGAGAGGAAGCACAGGAGGAGGGAGCATCAGTGGAGCGGTTTGCAGGACGGAGAGAGGCCCCGGACGAGGAGCTGGGCGTGGTGGGGGAGCTGAACCGATTGAAAAAGCTGTTTAGTTCATTCGCTCGTTCAATATTCCCCTCCACAGTGCTGCGCCCTTTCCCGTGTCCGGTGGTGACTACATAATATAAATAAACTTGAACTTGACTTACTGATCTGTTATTGTCTTTCTTTGATGTATACTGAATAGCAGTTTGATTTTGTACATTTAATGATACTAATGGTGTATTATTAGGGTGTCCTTGATAACTGCTGGAATTCTTCAAACAAACACTAAGATTGAATCGGCCTAAATGAGAAACAGAGGATTCTAAATCAGAATATAGATTTAAAATATGAATAACATTAAACTGGACTGAGCCCAACACAGGGTGAATAGAGGAAGTTCTTAAATTTCTGTTAAGGTGTTACTGATTGAGCTTAATGGTTGCAGAAGTGTGAGGAGGTTCATGAAAGTAAAAAGCAGAGGATACCAGTGCTGTGAGAGGATGATGGTTGATCTTGAATGAATATCCTCAATCGGTTGTATCTTTTGCTGAAGAATAAGGGGGTTTTGGACCCTCAGCTCCCTAAGGAACTGAAACACTGGCAGAAAAAAAAAAACATCTTTATGCAGGGAGAACATCCAGGTTTCATCTATGTAATTTTTTATTGGATTGTATCAGTCAATACAACAGTAACATTTGCTTACTGTGTTACTGTAGGTAAGTGTTACTGTAACATGGGAGGAAAAGCTGGGAAACGTTTGAAATGGAGGGTTAAGAAAATGTAATCTGGAATTAATTGATGAATTAATAGTAACAAGGAAATTAAATCAGATCATTTGTAGAATTTCAATTATTGTTCTTTGACCAGCTTCCACTGCCGTTCTTTCAGGGGATGCAAAAAAAGTGACCAAACAGAAACTTATACAAGGCACTAATACACCGGCAGCACGTGGGTTCTCTCTGGGTTCTCCGGCTTCCTCCCACCTCCAAAAACATGTGCTTCAGGTTAATCGGCCATTCCAAATTGACCATAGGAGTAAGTGTGTGTGCGTGTGCGTGTGCGTGTGCGTGTGTGTGTGTGTGTGTGTGTGTGTGTGTGTGTGTGTGTGTGTGTGTGTGTGTGTGTGTGTGTGTGTGTGTGTGGTTGTCTGTGTCTCCATGTGGCGTCGTGCTCAGAGTTTCCCCCATCTCACGCCATAAGAAAGCTGGGATAGGCTCCAGCCCCCCGCGGGGCTGCGACAGCGGATGAAGTGGTTGAGAATGGATAGATGGATGGACGAATACACCGGCACCTGAAGGTCTACCAACAGAATTCAACAAAACATTTGACAAAAAAGTACCAATCCCACTTTTAAATATCTATGATGAATCTTCTTTAAGATTAGCAATGATCATTTTGATTCCAACACAAGCACAAAGTGCTCCTCATATAAATAAGTCTAACTGGATCTGACATAAAGGTTCCTTGTAAAGTTCTAACAAGAACGACGGAACGCTACATCCCACATTTAGTTCAGAGTGATCAAAATAGTTTTGTACAAGAAGGGTAGTGATTCCACAACACTGGAAGAGTTCTTGACTTAATTTATTTTTAAAAATTGCCCAACAAGTATTTGGTGGAGCAGAATTACAGGAAAACATACACGTCTCTGATTGAAGATGATATGTTTAAAAGCCAGACACAATTGATGAAATTTCTACCGTTTTTATTTTATTTTTTATTTATGTCATTTACGATTGTAATCCCCAAAGGGAAATTAAAACAGCACACTCTAGAATTTTGTCAAACAAACACATACATACTGTATATACTGTATATACAGTCCCCTGTGATACACAACACACACACAAGGGGGCCTGTAAGCATGCGGTGGGTGGTAGAGTGGTGGGTGGCTCCTTCCTGGTGCGCCACAAATAAGCAACTTGTAAAGGGGGATGGCGCCTTGCTCAGGGGTGCCTCGGCAGTGCTCCGGAGGTGAGCGGACACCCCCCTCTCCAGGTGGCTGGGTGAGAGCGGAAATCGAACCACCGATCCGGGGAACGTTGGACAACCTGCTCCACCCCTGAGCCACTGCCGCGCCCCAGTTGACGAGAACCTATAACCCCCCAGACAAACTAAACTGCTGGTCCACTGACTTTCCAAAGTTTAATTTTCAGCTGACAAATGTAGTCTTCTCCGTTGAGTTTGGGAATGGTGAATGTATAAAAATACTGGGATCAATAATGCAGATTATGTACAATATTAGTGCTTTGTATATGTCTCACTAAGCAAGACTGTGCATCCCAGGCATCTATTCATAGAATTTTATTTCTAACTAATTGCATGAAAGATTAAAATACTTATTTTTACAAACAACATGTCATATTGTACTGTCTTTCATTGTAGGTGGGATAGAGAAGGAAAATGTAGGGTCCTGCCCAAAATGGCAGTGGACACGTCAAGCGTAATATGACAGTTATATGCATGTGGTACTCAATCATATAAGAGCAGAATTTGTTGAACTATGAGCAATAACAAGAAAGTTGGCCCAAGGTGTCCTCTATTATTTATCTAGACGGCTAAAAGGAGCGTAACTTCTAGAACAGTATTAGTCAAGAAATATTTCATTTAGAAATCCTTGTCATATCTGGAGTACATTATATTTGTCAGTCCACTACTGTTGAAAAAAGACAATTTTCCTGGATTAGACCCAGTTTGATCGTGACGCATTGTGCTTGCAACACACATACCAAGTCTATGGACGTTATTTTAGGAAACACGTCAGGATTGTAGCCCAGGAGAACAATAGGTCCTTGTCTTTTCCTTGTCTTCTTTCAATATCCAAACAAAATCATGCAAGTCCACTACTTGAAAGAGAATGAGTGAGCATTGCTAATGTAATGGGACTAATCTTGTCAGAGTATGATTTGTAGATTTCTATGCTGAGCCCGTCTGGGCTGGCGTATTTCCCATTTGCCAAGAACTGTACTGCCCCTGTGACCTCATTAAAGGTTATGTTTCCATCTCAGAATGCTTGTGCTGACAGTCAACAGTTCCACAGTTGCTTGTGAAAGCATTTTGTCTTGTTTTTAACATCACCATACTAACTTGATTGGAAAGAATATAATTATATTCTAATTACATCATTCAACTTGGCAAACAAGGTGATCCTTCTGTAGTCACTTTCAAGTAGTGAATTTTTGGTGGTGATTTCTGACATTTCCTTCCTTCTGTCTTTTTCTACTTTAGTCTCATGTGCTCGCATTTCCCACAAAGTGGAGTCAGTTGCATCATAAGTGTCATTGTTGGATAGATAGCCTGTTATTAAGTTGGATGTTTGCTGTCATTTAATAGCTATGAATTGAAGTGCCAGTCAAACACAAGCTTTTACCTCCACAAAAATCTATTTTTAGTTTAAAATGGCTGTGATCAGAAAGTAGATGTTGTGATATTCAGTAGAAATTGTTTCCGAAGTTACATTAGCCTCAATTAGGAAACAGTCAAGTCTTGTTTCCGATTTGTGTGCATGAGAGAGGGAGGACTAACTTCTGTCGGTCGGGTGTTGTATCCAACAGACCTTGACTAGACTATTAGGTCCAATGATTCTGTTTAGTCCGTGGTAGCTGGGCAGTTAGAAAGCCTCAGTAGAACCGTCCAGCGCTGCCATGAAGTCTCTGCCTGACGTCGTGTTGGTGGCTGGAAAATCTGGGATCAGAATAAAACGTTTACTAAAGAACCAAGAGTCATCCAAATTAGATGAAAATACATTTCTGAATGTTTCATGCTGAGAGAAAACGCTGCCTGTGGTGTGGAGTGTGTGACCATTTGGATCAGAGATGGGACACTGTGACACGTTATCAGAGATGGACAGAGTACTTGACCCCAGTACTTGAGTAAGAGTACAAATACTTCTGGTCAAAATTTACTCTGCTACAAGTAAGAGTAGCCCAGTCAATACATTACTTGAGTAAGAGTAAAAAAGTACTTGCTTTTAAATGTACTTAAGTATTCAAGAGTAAATGCTTTTAAATGTACTTAAAGTAAAAGTAAGTCCTTTTTTTTCTAATCTTTGATGAGAATGGACCTGACTGAATTACTGTCATTTTACAATTTTATATATAGTACCTTGTATCTCTTGTTTCAGAGAAAATTCTTTGAAACCACCTGCACTGATGTGCTTGCCTGTAGAACCATATGTTATACTGTACCAAGCCTTCCTCAACATCTATTAAAATGGAAATAAAATTAATGGAATCATCAAAGAGGACAATTATATCATTTTCACATTTTATTAAACAATTCCCCCCTTCCATACACACACTAGACCAAATGGATCCATACAGGCCCAACCAACTCGTTTAACTGGGGACCACCTTGAACCCCTAAAGGACACACTGGTGGACTGCTGGTTGAGAACCACTGCTTTACAACAAACTAAATCTCTGCCTTCAACAACTCAATGTTTACAGGAAGGACATATCCCAGTACCACAATATTTGTCTCCCCCAGGCTGTCTGTCTCCCCCCACCTATCTGTCTGTCTGTCTGCCCCCCCCCCCCCCCCCAATCTGTGTGTCTCCCCCTGCCCTCCAGTCTGTGTGTCTCTGTGGCCCTGTGTCCTCCAGTCTCTGTCAGTCTGTAAAATGAAGTGACCAGAGGTCTCTAGGTGTGACTTTTGTCAGTTTTTCTTCGGCAAACACAATAAGCATTTGAAAATGTACTTTTTCTTGTCTGAGTCTCCGTTGTCCTTTTTCACTTCTACAAACTCGAACATATCTTTAGGATGAGGCCGTGGGTTTTCTTCCTCTGCCTCATAAAACTCCGGCTCATCATGTTCATCAGATTCAACGGAGGCTTCTTCGGCAGTCGCCATGGCCACCGCGGTCTTTTTTTGAGCTGATTGGGTAGGGGGTGACGTATTTCCGCTTTGACGTAAATCCCAGTTGAGAACGTGTACTGTGATAGGTTTCCTTCTTTGACGAACACTGCGTGTGGCCAATTGCATTTAAGAGGGGGGGGGGAATCAACAACAGGCAAACTAAAAGTAACGAGTATTCATGAGCCTTCTCAGAAATTAACTTGAGTAAGAGTTAAAATCTTTGCCTTGGAAATGTATTCAAGTAAGAGTAATAAGTATGAAAGAATTCTAGTATTTGAGTAAAGTAAAAATCCTCAGAATCTGTACTTAAGTACAGTACTTAAGTAAATTTACTCCGTTACTGTCCACCCCTGCACATTATGGCTACAGCTTTAGAATAAAAGATTGGTTCTGAAATTAGAATTTATGGTTTAAAGACTACAATCACATTCTTACTCAAATTAATCATTCGCGCTGCGATGTGCTGGCGACACATTTGGGGTGTACCCTTCCTCTAATCAATAGCAAGCTGAGGATAGGCTCCAGCAACACCCATAACCCACAGCGTGGTACACAGTGGTACACAACACCAAAGTTCTACAGTGGTCAGACTTCCAATGTTCTTGTTCTAAAGTGGATGACTGTATTAATCTACACAATCTGCGACAAAAATCAACACAATAGTTTACATACTTTGGTTCATACACACATTACTTGAGCAGAATACCCGTATGCGCTGCACCGGGCTGAGGGTCGGTGGTCCACAGGTCGTCTACCCATCAGAAGGTCGGTGGGTCAAACCCCATCCCTGTGAAAGTGTGAACCTCCCTCTGTCTCTTTGTGCACAAGCTAAAAATAAATCTCGTTTCCCAACTGAACTCAGGAACCCGATGTCTCAGAGTGGAGGGGGAGCCGTAATGCTGTTTAATAATTGCATTTAATCCCATAATTGTTCCTGAAAGCTTGTAAATTTTAGAAACTTTGGCTGTTTTTAACTTTATCACACAAATACGGGCGAAGACAAACAGCAGCGGAGTTCATTATCAGCATGATGTTAAATGTTTTAACACGTGACAAGTCCACGTCCCGTTAGGATGCTGATGGCGGCTGTTCCAGTGATCGGTGTGGGACCTCTGCTGTCCATCCAGTTAGCCACAGCTCATTTTGATTGGATAACTTCACTTACTCCTTCATTCTGATTGGTTCGGCTGGTTTTAACAGCTGGGACGCGTCCTTGTCAACTGTGAACAGACATATACTGTGAACAAAGACATGGACTCACGACCGATTGATTGTTGATTGTAATTATTGATGTAGTACAACTAGAATGTCTGTTCAAACTATATAAATACGGATATTTAATACACAGAGAGTAGAAATCAGAGACGTCCTGGCCCTACTTTATGTCTCGGTCTCTCGGTGACCTTTTGACCTGATGCAGTCTTGATTAAGTCTCCTTGCTGTTATGCTGACACACAAAGGCTGTGGCCACAACACCCACTGACAGCTCCACTCATACTCATAATTCACATGATCAGTCCTGAGATCCAGCCTGATAACATTTTTAGCTCCTCTTGGGGAAGCCAGAGGTCGTGGCGCTGCAGGGATCAAATACGTCATACCTTTGAAATACCTCTGGTGCGATAATGACGTCATGTAGAAGGACAGCGCAGAAACAGAAACCCACAAAGTAGGGGCGGGAGTGGGGTGGGGGGGCGAGTGGGTGACGCCCCCTAGAACCCCTTATGCCTTAAACCTTTACCAATTAAGGCTGTCACTGTGGTGGACGGAGAGACTCGGAGGTAGAAAAGAGAAAAAGAGCTGTGGGACCATCTCTTTCTTTTTGCTTTACGCAACTGGTAGGCTCCGAGAAATACACCCATTTCCCCCCACTGGGATTGCGCGTGGGAAGGGAGGTCCGGGACCTCGGTGCTGCACACACACCAACGTACCCACTACTGCTGCGCGCCCGGGCTGAGAGGACCAGACACCGAACACACGCACAGCTGGAGCCGCTGTAAGTTCTGTCCCTGCATGCTGATGAGAGTGGGGATGGTGATGTGTTCCTGTCACCGTGGGAACTTCTCTGTTTTCTCTTGACTGAAACTTTCTTATAATTTGAGGTGGTTGCAGTTTGTGGATGGGTGGCATGTGGATTCCTGTCATGTATGAGAGGTTGGCTCAGTTTGAGTGCGGTGCAGAAACAAAAACCGTCGGCTCCGCAGCTCTCCCCGTGCGGGCTGCCGCTGAGTTGCGGTGCGCCACGCCTCACACACCATTAACTTTTTTCCCTGACGCTGGATTATAACTTATTGGTTTGTGGTTCTGGCAAACATGTAGGTCCATAAAGACTAGTTTAAAGGACTGACAGCGCAGTGGTCAGTCCCCACCGCATAGAAGATGATTTAAGCATAACGTGAACGCGCTCATCCATCCATTTCTCACTTCAGTCCAATAAAGGTTGTTTGTGCGCACGGAGCGCACTCTTTTGCGTGCTTTGCCGCAGCAGCAGACTGAAGTATCTCGCTAGTCCTGCTATTGGGGGCTCCGCACCAAATAAGGTAAAACACGGACACTGGCTGCGCTTGATCTTTTTAACGGGGGCCGTGCGTGGATGCATGCGCCCTCCGCAGCCAGGAGCGGGTCTCACACTGCAAGAGGGCGGATCAGCATGTCCAAGTTGAAGGTTTCTCACACAGAGCACTTGAAAACAGCCTGCGTTCATTGTTTGAGGATGAAACCCCCACATGCTTCGTTTTTAGAACCGGGGGGGGGGGGGTCACAGAGGTCCACAAAGAACATAGAGCCCAGAATGTCTGCGTCATCATTCTGTTTTAGTTTAACTTCTATATGTGATCTAAATGAAAACAATATTTATAGTATAATAAGACACTTTTTTTTCTGGTGGATGAATTTGCAAATGAGTAAATTAAAACTAGATTCATTAAAGGAAGGGAGTGTATAAAATATGAATAAATGATAGGACACCGTCGAGACACTGGAGTCACAGTCGTATACAGAAAGTACAGATTCAAGTAAAGTCAGTAAAATTTTACACAAACCAACTGTTAACCTCATTATTTATTGAAAATATAAAGTTCTGAGATGCACTCACAAAATTAGAATGCGAAAAATATTTCTAGATCCTCATCGCAGCCTAAATTTAATTGCTTCTTCCCAGCAGACAGCCTCCCAATAAAATTCCCCCTCTTTTAAATTTATTTGGGGATGAGGCTGTACGAATGGAATGTGACTTTTTTTAAAAAAAAAACCATGTAGTAAATGTAATTAGATTTAAATTAAAATTCCATAATGTTGGCTTTGGGTGTTTAATAACCCTGTTGTCCTTCCCAGAATGATTTTTCTTGGTTTCATAATCCATTGACAACAAGAATGGAAATCTCTGGATCTTTTTCTTCGGATTTGTTTCACTGAAATATGAGAAGTTCACAATATTTAACTTCTTCTTATTTGCATTCTTTCAAATTTCCAAATGTGAAATGAGTTCAATTTTAATAAAGAAGACATTTTTTAAAATGAAGGCTATGGTCAAGTGTCCTGAAAATACAATTTATGAGTGCTGCTTCTTAAATTCTCCTCTGACAGAAATGTAGCACAGGATGAGACTAACTGCTTAGAATTAAATCAATTATTTAGAACTTGGTTGTTATGTGTAGAAATTCTCATTAATGACTATTGAAAATTATTTGACATGCTCTCAAAATAAAAGTCAATTCTCCAAGTCCGATTTGTAACCGTGGAAACAAATGAACATGTAAACAAACAACACAGAGAACATCACGAATCACAGATAATTGTTGTGTTCAATCAACGCTACTGATCTACTATACATTAAGTTCTTTGTGTTGTTGAAATCTCTTTCGGTAAAATACATTTATGCAATTATTTCTTTCAAGTACAATTCTGTCCAACACTGATCAATCAGCTCTAACAATGCATTATCTTATGTTTATGCAAATTGAAATAATTTCAGCAACCACTTTCTTGATTCTAACAATTAATTCTTTTTAATGATAATTTCTAATATTGCCCACTTTTTTCCTAGTTGGACATTCTGCATTGAAACAGTCAAAATTGTCATTCCTTAATCTGGAAAAGTAAATGTCCCAACTCTAAATGACCCAAATAAAACATTGAACTGGCTTGACTGTCTCAATCACTGCATTACGCAAACACACACACGCACGCACGCACATTCAGGCTAGTGTCAGAACCCTCCCTTCTGAACTCTAAAGATGCAATCCTTCAGTAGACGTAGAGAAGTTTAGAGAAATAGAAGCTTGACTTAACCTTTTTTCTTTGTCTGCTGAGGGACACAATATTCAACATGAAGCCTCTGTCTCTACAACTAAATAAATGTTGTCCTGCTGAATCTCGGTTCCCAAGCCTGTCTGACATGTTTGTATGACCAGCCGACCCAGCAGCAGGTAGAATTAGGAAGGTGACTGGTCATACGTTGGAGTTGTGACAACTGATGTTGTTCATGAGCTGCATTTTCTTAGTTTACATTGTGGAGTTTGGGTCAGTTCATTTTTTTATTATTTGCATCTTCATTATTCTTTGGGATGGCGGTAGCTCGGTCCACAAGGACTTGGCTTGGGGACTGGAGGGTGGCTGGTTCAAGTCCAGTGTGGACCAAAGTACACTGGTGACTGGAGAGATGCCAGTTTACCTTTTGAGGACTGCCGAAGTACCCTTGAGCAACGCAACAAACCCCACTAGCTGCTCCTATGGTGCTGCTACGTGGCTGCATCACTCCACCATGTCGCCTTTAACAGCATGTCTACAGGCCGTGTGTGTGTGTGTGTGTGTGTGTGTGTGTGTGTGTGTGTGTGTGTGTGCGTGTGTGCATGCGTGTGTGTGTGTGTGTGTGTGTTTGCCTCCAGATTGGAGTAGTGCTGACAGTTTAGTGTCTGCATGGATTCCTCAATTTTCTCAAGGTTCCACCATCAAACACAAGGTATGACAATAAAGGTAATGGTCATCTTAAAGGGACAGTAAAGTCAATTTTAAGTGACATATATGTTATTCATCATTATGAAAAATAGAAGAAAAAATACATTTCATGTGTGTAGCATCATCTGTTTGGTCAATAAAGCTTAAAATCTGTGCCGCAGCAGCTTCCGCATTCAGTGGTCACGTGGGCGTCATACGTCACTGGGGCCAAACATAGCTTAGCAGCCATAAGAAACAACCAAAGGTATCATGGGTAATGCAAAAGTCATGGGTAATGCATGGGTAATGCAAAAGTCACAGCATGTTTGCACTGAAATCTAAGTTATTTCTCTTGCTAAAGCACAACATTTTCTCAAAACCTTCCCACATGACCAACAAAGGACTGAACTAGTTGTTTTTACAGTTACAGGACGTAACTCCAACACCGAATTATGTTTTCAGAGTAAAGCACTTCATTCTTTCTGACCAGACAGGTGTCCAAAAGAACTCGTCTGTATCTGAGAGAATTTCAGTGAATTTTCAGTACTTTCGCAACTCAAAAGGATATCGCAAAAGTAAGTTCGATTTTATAAGTTTAGAAAACTAAACTACTCATCCATTGAGAGTGTATATAATTAATTTTTACTATTTTTCATCCTATTTTTGGGACAGACGCTAGAAGCTCCAAAAAGTTTTGCCGGTTTGGTCTTTAAAATAGTAGCTACAGCTGTTCATTTAGTGCACTAAACGTCTAAAAATGTCCCAGAACATGTGGAATATTGTTGAATTACTGAATGAATCTATTGTTATACCGCCAAGAAACAGAAGGGGGCGCCAAACGACAATTTAAGGGTCCGGCGGGTCCTCCGTTTCCATAGACATTTAATAAGGCTTTGAATTGGCTGCCAGTGACGTTGGAGGTCCCAGAGTTCATCGGGGGGAGAGGGACATTCTTCACATTTTCTTTTTGACCAAAAACATGAACTGACACACACACAAAACATTCTTGATGGCTCCTGGCATGACCTCCTTATTTAGTCATAAAGAAGCTGCAGTCACTTCTCGCTGTTTGCAGCTTCTTCAGATCTGAAACTCACAAAAAAGAAGAAACATCTTTGTTGAGATCAAAAAGATCACTGAGAAAATTACAGGTGTTTAATGTCCTTATCTCCGGTCATTCATACACAACACAGGTTAGCAGTCAGTCAGTAAACAGTCTGAACTACACAACAGTCAGTAAACTGGTGGGTCGTTAATACTCTGGTCTAAACGTTCCTTATCTGTGCACTTTCCAGTTTTATTGAAGGTAATGCAGGAACTTCACACCTTTACTGGGAACTTTCAAAATAAAAGCACATATACAACCGGGACTAGGTTTGTAAAACTTTGTATTAATTATATTTCACAATAAAAGTGAAATAAATGCTTTCTGAATGTTAACATTAGCTGGAGTACTTACCACAGAATAGGACCCCAGTTTATTGGCCGGGGGGGGGGGGGGTATTTTGCTGTAATGTGTGTAGCTGTTAAATACGACATAGTCAGGTGTGTTGTTTTTGCACTGTTATCTTTATGACTGTACCACTGATCAATAAACATCTGGTAAAAACTGGACATTGCAGGGTTTTCTTGCTATTTTTTAAGGACTCTGACAGATTATACCCAGGTGGCTTTAAAACAAACACACTTCTCATGTTTTCACGTCATCCATGCTCTCATTAACCTGCCTCCCACCAAACCAAACCATTGTCTCTGCCACAGATGGAAGAATGTTTTATTCCTGTTGTTCTCTTTTTGACGCACCTTCATTCTAGATGTCACAGTGGTCATCAGTTACCTGGACAAATCTGTGGAGTCAAATCCAGATGGACCCTGAAACCTGACACACACTGCTGTGTAGATCCCTCTTCTTCTTTTAGCT
Source organism: Antennarius striatus (assembly GCF_040054535.1). Taxonomy (NCBI): domain Eukaryota; kingdom Metazoa; phylum Chordata; class Actinopteri; order Lophiiformes; family Antennariidae; genus Antennarius; species Antennarius striatus. The sequence continues at coordinate 5,244,156 of NC_090777.1, read as the reverse complement.
GTCAGTGCATTTCTTTGTGTTGAAGAAAGAAAGGATTTAAAAACATTGCATTGTTTAAATATGAACCAGGGGTATAACTGTATGAAAAGTCTGCAGAAATACACGATTGAATGTGAATCACAACGTTGTGACTGAATGTGTGGTAATAAGAGTTTCCCCTCTGACCTATCAGCTGAACATTATGTCAAAAAACTGATTTGTCGGTTCTTTAAATAGTTTCCGCACAAGAGTGTTCTCTTCCAACTGGTCACACAAACAAGTTCATGCTTTATAAAAAAAAAAAAACCTCTGTTCATTCTTTATTTCCCTGCCAGGTTAATCAATCATTTTCACGACACATTGTCTAATAGAATTTAAAAAACAAAACAAAACAACTTGATTAAGAAAGAGAACAGAATTTTCTTTCCAAATTGTGTTACCTTCAGCTTTGAACAAAGGGGTTGGGGCGGTGTAGGAATGGATTCTATGTCACAGCAGAGCAAACTGTTTGATATTTGTTTATGAAAATTTCTGCACTTTATTAAGACAAATATAAATATGTTTTTCCTCAGGTATGCAGTAAGTGAGTAAGTCAGGAATATCCTGACTGTTCAAGTTTGTTGGACTTCTTTGTCTCTTTGGAGTCAGACTCCCAAACTTGTGCAGGTTTATCATTTCCACCTCCTTCTCTGTCTATCACAGAGGGGGGGGGGGGACAACCTCCTTATGTCTTCTGTCATGTCTCACGTCTTGTTCTCTGTCTTTCTCTTTCTCTTCAAGCACAGACACGTTACAAAGCCGGAGACCCACACACAGACGCAGAGAGAGAACGGGGGGCGGTTCCAACATAGTTGCGCAGACTCCACCCCGCACCAATCCAGCGAACCGAGACGCAGTCCACGCCATAAAAATGAGTGGTTCACACCCCCGGGTCCACCAGTCCGCCGCGCCTGCTCCCAACTCAGTCTCCACGGACAAGGACGCAGAAATGCCCGCCACGGAAAAGGACCTGGCCGAGGACGCGCCATGGAAGGAGATCCAGCGGAACACGTTCACCCGCTGGTGCAACGAACACCTCAAATGCGTCAACAAGAGAATTGGCAACTTGCAAACGGACCTCAGCGACGGGCTTCGCCTCATCGGGCTCCTGGAGGTCCTGTCCCAGAAGAAGATGTACAGAAAGTACAACCAGAGGCCCACCTTCCGCCAGATGCTGCTGGAGAACGTGTCCGTGGCGCTGGAGTTTATAGAGAAGGAGAACATTAAGCTGGTGTCCATCGGTGAGTCCGTGTGTGCGCGCAGCTGAGTGGAATGAATGACAGTCCGTGGGTCCCCCCCCACCCCACCCCCCTGAGACACTCACTCAGGTGGCCTCCCCACCACTTATTCACGCAGCTTTCTTTGTGCTCAGGTTGAAGTGAACTTGGTGGGTGTCAGATGTGTTGTAAACATGGAAACAGTGGTTGAAGAATGTTTCTGTAGGGTCAGATAAAACCCAGCTTCTGCCTGGGAGCACAGGTCCACGGTGTTTTCCCGTGGGAAGTGACTGTGGTGAGTTGCCTTGTTGTTCACACACACATTTCCATGCAGACTTGTTGTTTTGAGAGTCAGGCTTTGTCCCCCTGCAGCCCAGGCAGGGCTGGGCCCGTCCACGCCACAGTGTGTGGGTCAGGATGTCGTCTAGGCCTAGCAGGATAGAGCTGATTGTGTATGCACACACACACACAAACACAGGTCCATTGTCTTCAGTCATGTTGTGCTGTGGGCTGGATCTCTGCTGCTTTTGACAGGATTTGGTTCAGATTGGGGACCGATTGGGTCTAACCGAAGCTGACGACCTGCAGCTGCCTGAAGCACAACCAGAAGTCTGTCAGCCTGAAAGTGAACTAAACGAAGTTTCTTCTCAGCAGGGAAACACAACTCATTTGAACTTTCTAATGTCTCTGTATTGCTGAATGAAGTACTTTAGTGTGTCTGCGCTGGTTTCACACACACACTATTAATCCCATAATCCCCATTTGCTCAGCCTGAAGTCTGGCCTGGTTTTCTGAAGTCCTAGATGGACTGAAGGTATGAGATTCTGTTCCTCTGGTTAGACTAGCCTGGACCAGATGCAGGAAGGTGGTTGTGACATCATGAGTACATGATGCCCACTGAGTAGAGGACAATCTGCTTCTGGGTAAATGGCTGTTGTTTACTCGTCAGTACATTCTTTACCGTTATGTACCCCACATTTGGTCACGTATCATCGGCTTGTTAACTAAATTCACACCACACCCGTGTTGTTGGTAGACGTGTCCTCATTGCTGGGCTGGCGGGGGCTGTTACCCATTGCTCCACATGGCAGTGAACAGTCTGTCCACAGAGACTTCCAGATGAGGTCGTTTGGACTTGTTGCTTGGCGTCAGCTCTGGATGTGATTCAGCGTCCAGGTATCAGGTGAGTGTCATCAGGCATGTAGAGACCAGACTATACACGTCTACTCTTTGAAGCACTGTGACGTCCTCCCATCATTTTAATTGTGGCATCTAAGAGATTTTGTCTTGGAGATGCCTGAAGTACATCTTTTTAAATAATTTGAAATTGAAGCTCAACCTGTGGCTTTTTGTTCTTTTGAGATGAGTCGCATCTTTAGTTGGGCTGATAAACTTCAGCTATACTGGTTGAGTAGGTAATAATTATTTTCACACACAGCTAGAGTATAGACAGCTAATTAAAACCGTTAAAGAGTTGCAAGAGTCATGAGTTTGAGCTCAGAAGGGAAGAAACCGGTTATTATATTCCACATGTGAATGAGATTAGTGACTGCTGTTTGTCCGGAAGTTTCCTGGTTTCCACAGGTTGGTGTTTCCTGCTGCAGCCAACAGGTGTGATGGGGACTGAGCCTCATGTCAGGTGCTGTTGGGATCCCAGCTTCATCTTGGTTTTGTGTACGGACCACTGTTTGAGTTCATGTTGGAAACAATACCTGTGTTTTTTGTAGATTTCATGCAGTGTTGCTCAGAAGTGTTCTCTATAATGGGAGGTTTGTGGGTCGTGAACAGAACAGTCTTAAATCCAGCCAGAAGTCTGACCAGTGTTCTCCTGGTGCTGGAGGGGTTGGTACCAGACACCAATGAGACCCCCTCAACAGTCTGCTCCTCCTGACTTACTCATGCTGACTCTCATGAGTCAGGTCTTATGGAGGTGGGGAGGAGCCTGCCCTCCTCCATTACTTCCTCCTTTCAATGTAGAAATGGACACACCCAGTGAGCAACTCTCACCACAAGTTACCAAACGGCCATCTCTATTCAGGCGAGAGGCTCCGGTCCCTCCTGTCAGACTCTGGCTCTTTCTAAGTTTACTTGAGGTTCAAACTATTTTAAGTCTGTCCTTGACTCATTTCCTGACTTTGTTACTTCAGTTTTCCTAAGTTGGGTCGTGACACACAAGACAGATTTCATTTTATCTTATAAATTGCTTTTGTGAAAATTGATATTGATGAAACAGTTGTCAATGTAGGACTGTCAGCATGGGGTAATTAGGAGAAGCAAGTTATTGGCTCTGATTCTTTGTGTAGTGAAGCCAGAGTTGGCAGATGGTTAAGTCGGTGAGAAAACACTTGAATCACCGTTTTTAATCTAGATTTTTTTTCAAAGAGATATTACAAAGGTCACCAATCTCTATATCTGTTAAACTTGTATGTGCCAGGGTGTGACTCTGAAGCTAATGCACCCAGTTCAAAAATAGATTGACATTAATCCCCCTAAAATCTATCACTTTATTGTTAAAGGTGGATTTAAAGACTGGAAAAATGATATCAGACTATAAATGACTGGATTCCAGAGTGCCTGGTGAGTGAACTCTTTCCTTTTGTGGTGAGCCAGACTAGTTGTTAGCTGTGTCAGGTCACTGTGTTACAGTGACCTGACACAGATGTAACATTCCCTGACTGTAGTTCAATATAGTGCTGACACTGAATCAGTATCGGCGTCTTTATAAAACAGAGGAAGAATTGCGTTTTTCAAACTGATCTCCAGACGGCTTCCTGAGTCCTGCTGGTTAATCTGTGACTTTTCACCTGCATTAGTCGGCTGAGGGTTGCTCAGGATGGATTTGCTGATACCTGTGGTGGATCTTTGGGCAACTCAAACAGTTAAACTCTGCTCTACCCTCCAGCGTGTCTCAACCCCAGCAACACTTTCCTCACATTCCCAGCACAGACTGCAATCTAGGGTTCCATGTCATGCAGTTACCACCCAACAGGTAATGTCTCCAGACAGTTCTGACGAAATCCCACATGATCTGTTGTTGGTAACAGACGTATGATTAGCATTAAAACCCAGAAGCACACTTGCATGAGTTCAGTAAGAAAGTGTTAGTTTGTGGAGTGAATGAGGGAGAGACTGACCAACCAGACTTCAGGTCACTGCTGTCTCTTAGATTAAAGTTGTAAAGCTGTAAACACTCCATATTACTAATGTGCCTCCTCATGGAATTCACATTCTAAAAGATTGCTGAAATCTGGGAGGACTTAATAACTGTGGCTGTGTGGAGAGAATTCCCCTGAACTCATCACACCCATGTTTGAACAAGCTTTATCACTGTCGTCATGCTGTGTGGCAATGACGCTTTCTCACAAATGAGTTAATGGGCTTTTTACTTTATATGGCGCTTGTCAAGTACTGAAGCAGATGAAGATGGTCTGACCAGTTTATTAAAAATGCGCTGCGTGTGCATTATTTTTCTCTGCTTCTTTCCAGGAGCATTTTTGCTGCAGTCTGTCAGTATCGCATCCCTGATTTTACTGGACTAATCCAGTTTGTCAGAAGGTAAGATGGCAGTGTATGGGTCAGACTCTTCCCGTTCCATCAAAGCAGTAATTTTATTTTGAAGATATTTTAAAAGATTTTTTTAGTGCAATCATGTTAACTCAAAGAGGAAATGATACCATTCTCCCTGGAACACAATTATGGTGAAAATGATTTGGAGCTCCAGACTAGTGACTAGCAATGAGATGTTAATGTTCATCAAACTGGAACAACCTAACAATGGTCAGCCACGCTTCCTCTCTTCCTGCCCTGTTTGTTCTCAGCATTGTGGTCACACAATATTTTGTCTGCATTCCCAATGTCATTGTTCACCTGTCGCAAAGATAAACTGTATTGATTCCACAATGAGACAGTTCATGTATGAAGTTATATTTCACCCCTAGCAGCACATCTGTAGTTGATGTTGACATGTTTGAGTCACGAGCATTTCAAGAGCATTTGTTTCTATCAGTTACTGATTTGTCTATTCATCAACAGATTCTTATTCAGCTGCTACTTCAGATCCCAGGATTATTCCCATCGCGTGGCACAGTGAGAAAGTTGATCAATTTAAATCTGTTACCAAACACCGATCCTAGCTGTAATTTAACTTGCTGTGAGGGATGGTTATTGATATTTGAACAGTCATGAATTAAGACTAAGATCTGAATACACAATGACCATGAGGCAGATGGAAGAAGCTTGTAGGCCATAATATAACAGTCTGATGGATAGCTTGATGCAAAATAAAAACATGAGGTACACCCACCGACTCTCGTCGCCAACACAGGTTCATACAGTGAAGCAGACACCCTCATGATCCCAAGGCACGAGGAAGCATCGGGAAGTATCCAGGGGAAAGAAAGTGGAGCTCATTTGTTCATCGCAAGTATGTAAGCAACCTGTGTGTAGGTGGGTTGTGAAGCAATGTCTGCAGCAACACCGTTCGCTCTTTAAATGTCAGGACTATTGTTGGTCAATGGTGTGGTCACTTTCTGCTGCCTCCAAGATGGTCAGGAGGTCAGGAAGTCCTCGAGCCGAAAGGAGAGGAATCAACGGTGTGTGCAGCCCTGACTCAACTGGATAGGCTAACATTGTCCTTCATTCCATCTGTTAATGATTTATACTTGAGGGTATCCTCACTGATGGTTAAAGTTAATTTTAACCAGTTTACATTGTTTAAAGTCTAATTTCCAAGAAATTGTTTCCATTTTAGGTCAGTGTTGTGGTAGAACCGTGCAAGATGACATGACGTGACATGATGTGCTAAGAGCTTACTCATTTTAAGGATGTGATGCCTCAAAATTAATTATCAGAAACAACAGCATGAGGGAGGAGGGGCTGTCGTGGTCACGATTAGCCACTAGCCATACAGCAAGATAAGTTTATCCAGTGAGGTCAAAATGGATCGCTTCCTGCTAGCTCATTATCATAAGCATGACTTCCTGTCTGCTCTGGAGAAAGGGGGCTATTTGGGGTTGATACCAAGGATTAGCAGAGCGCACACTCCCATTCAGCGCATTGATATTCAAGCTATTGCATTACATCAGAGCTGGAAACATGCCCCATTCCTCATGTTCAGACAGCATAAGCAGACATTATGCAATATATTCTTGCATGCACTTGCACTTCTTGCATTCTTTCTTGCACTACAGTGATTGTGTATTGTAATGGGCTAATATTGTGGGTTTTGTTTATTATGTTCAAATGACAAAAAGCCAGTTAATCGATTGGTTTGCTCTGTGTTTTTTTTCTGTTCCATTCCAGTTTTTACTTGGTCTGGCATCCTGGAGGATTTACTTTTCCAGACCAGAATCATTTTTTCACCAGGCTTAAGAACTGCTGTTACATGCAGAACCCAAGCTGTTCTCTGCTGGTTTAACAAATTTCTCTCACTACTCGAATGTTTAACTTTCAAAACCCTTTTTCCTGGGCTCTGCTCAAATTTACTTGTCCCATCTCATCTTCAATGGGTGGTGTTATCAGTGCGGCTTTAAAAATCTACCACGCAAAACTTGCCCTGCATTTTTTTCTGTTTTCTTTCTCTCCTGCCTCCCCTCCCTGCCTGAAAAGCCCTCCTCCTGCCTGTAACCAGAGCCCAGGGAATTGGAGGCATGCCAGGATTCAGTTTGCTTCTGCCCTTTTAAGGCTAAAAAACCAGGAGGAACTTTTTCCAGTGGAGGACTAAAGAGGAGGGCGGTGAGGGGGAGGGAGATTGACTGACTGGAAAGAGTAGACATAAAGAGGAAGTGCAGTACCTCCAATGTGGCAATGTGTGGAGTTGAGAGGGAAGGAAGGGAAGGAGGTGGGTAGGTAACAGAGCTTTGGGATGTTTCAGGCTTGTCCCAGAACTCTTGCAACAACAAGCAAAAGTCTTCAGAAAGATTTAGGAGTCCATTTTGTTTGTGTGATAACAGCCAAGTGGAATGTGTGCCATTTCCTCGGCTTTCTTTCGCACCGGGTTTTGGTAACCCCAACCACTCCTGCTTTACCAAGCATGTCTGAATATGACCATCATGTATGACAGAACTGCCACACAAATGAGAATTGCACTTTATTTTTTTTATGAAAGTATTGGTTTTCAGTTTGTGTGACTTGTTGAAATGTGAGTGTGTAGCATTCATTTTGTTTCCAATGCACTACAAGACCTGATAAGTAAATTTGTATATGTAGTGATGGTTGAGTGTTTCATAACAGTGGTATTTAAACAATGTCGAGGAAAATCATGACAACTGAACTGTTAAATCCCTCGTCTACGGCTGGAGGCAACCAGTTTGAATCTATTTAGCATTTCTTAAATGACCATTTTAAAAAGATGCAACCTTTACATCTTATAAACTATGGCATTTGACATAAATCTGATTCTGAATCTGATCTGACAGGCTTGAGTTTCGTAATGTGAATAAACACTTCAGCACCCCCATCCATCCTGGACGACCCTCTGACCTGCACAAAGTGCATGATTTGAATAGCAGTCTGTCAGCACCAGTTACTCAGGACTGGTTTTATCTGATACCCACAATGAAACACAGAAGACCCATAATGCCTCATGGCCACATTGCATAGGTAACTAAAACTCTCCAACAATTGATATTGGCTGGTATCGTTCTGTCCAGTTCTTTCTTACGGTTGATGTGTTCGACCCGCATAAAAATCCTGTTCATGCCCTTTTTATTTAACAAAACTCTCGACTTCAAAACGGGGATGTAACTACGCCGTTTCTCGACTATGATGAACTGGTACCATGTTACTGCTGTTTTAATAGACTTGTTTGCCTGAAGACTCGGCGTGCTACACACTCCACTTAAAATAACTGGTGACACATTGAGTGGATGTCTTTACTGCACGACAAACGACTAAGTGATTCTGTGTGTTAACGTAGAATCGTTATGACACAGCTGAACAGTGTTCTGGATTTACTTCCTAAAGATGCCATACGGTTTAATACAAATGTTAATGAGGGGCGTTTCAAGCAAAAGGACTATTGAAGTTATGTTTGAAATATCACCCATAGTTGTATAACCATGAAAAACATTGCCTCATACAACTGATAGCTGACGGAAGACATGTTCCGTATCATCTACCAACCGACTCCTTTAGTTTAATCCACGTCTCCCATCAACCTTGGCTCATCTGCTGACTGAACTGATTGACAGTTTAACTTTCTATTAGCTTTGACTTGTGATCAGAGTTTCGCCGAGCAAATTTTCCTTGATTTCGAGGGACATTAAAGCTTGTATGATTACTGCAATCAGACTTGTGGCCACGATGCATCTTTCTTCATTTGTTAATAATGGTAGCAAATGTCCGGTAGGCATATTACTGCCCCCCTGTGGCAGTAATACTCTACTAGCACCTGGTGCATGTGAAATCAAGACTTTGACAAAACGGTTATGCAGTATTTTGTCACATTCTGATGACTAGATGGTATCAGTGTTGGGGAAACTAAATGATTAGGCAGAGACCTTGGCATCCAGACGTTCTTTGCCATTTCACTTTTGCCTTACAAGATTTTGGATTAATCTGTTCCATATGTCACAGTACGCCCTCAATTTGGTGCAGAACTTTTTTGTTTTTCCCTCCCCCTACCAGAGACACTGGGATTAGGTGAGGATGTGTGTCAGTGGTGGCTGATGTCACAGTGTTACTGGGGGCCTGGGCAAGGAGCCAGATGAGTGAGTCATTGGGTGTTTTTAGAGAGCAAAAGGACTATTGACCACAGGCGGTAGCCTCCTGACAACCCACTCAGTGTTGTGCTGCTATGAGTCAGGGAGGGGGGGCTGCTATAGTCTTTATCCGTATATGGGCTCTGGCGGACTTGGTGCATTGTGGTCTGCTGGGAACATTCACAAATTCCTTGCATGTTTAGTGACTTTGCTCGTGTGTGTGCGAGAGAGAGAGAGAAGAGTCGAAGAGCAATACACACACACTTATAAAACCATTAGGTTTTTATTTTTAGGAAAAAAGGATGCAATACTGCTTTTTCCATAAAATACCCCTGAGGATAATCTTGTCTGCCGTCCAGACCTGAGTTGACGTTTCACAAAATTAGTTTTTTTATTGTCTTTACAATGTGGAAGTGTTCAACAGCTCGAGCTACAGAACACTGTCCAAATGGTGAAACACCCACCCCTACAAAAATGTCATTACAAACTGATTGCTCTTTACTGAGAGTAGATTTTCTACTTGCACAAACAAAAGTTTAATGTTGCTTAACACAAATTGACTGAAGAAATTTAAGGCGGTCATGAATTATTGTGAACATGGCAATGGCCAACTGGAAACGCCAGTGTGGTGATGTTCGTTGTATGAATCCATTTTGGGTGGCCAGAACTGAAGGATCAATCTTAAGCCAAATTCTGGATTTGATTAAAAAAAAAGGTAAAATCATGAACCCTTCAGTGTCTGGTGAAACATGTACAGAGCTGTGCTTTACCTCCCAGGCAAAGAGAAGCGAGGCTGATGTTGGTTCAAGTCCTGACTGTTGACACATCCCATGATCACCCAACTTTCTCGCTGCCCACCACTTTAATTTGTTTGCCTGTTTGGACAAGTATGCAAACGTTTTGGAGGGTTTTCATGAACTGGTGGGAGTGTTGGCTGTGTTGAAGTGGATGTAGATAAGGCAGATTCAGGTATTTTTCAATACTTTGTTCTCTTTTAAAGTTAACAAGCTTGTAACATTCACAAGACGAAACAATCTTTTTTCCTTGGAGTCTACCCCGTTCTGTAAGTTGCACGGTATTCCATTGGGTAGCTGATGTATAATTGTCAATAATAAAAAAAAAACGTGTTCAAAATGTAGTAAAGGTCTTGCCTCTCACCCTTCATCAATTAAATCAGGAATAAATTGGGTTTTCAGTACGACACACAAAATCGGCCATGTTTTCTGGTAGATTTGCTAAAAGTCACTTAAACTCTGATCCTTTTTTTCCCACAAGAAAAGCTATTGTCAATACTTCCTATGTCATCATATGTTTTTGTATGTTTGGAGAGCAATTCAGCAATTCTTAGGATTTATATTAAAACGGAACATCTTGCCAGCATGAAACGTCCTACAACAAGAAGACTTGTGCCTGCTTCACATGTGATCACAGATCCTTTTCTCTACTGCTGGAGACGTAAAAAGCGGCCCCATTTAGGACGGAGGGTTCATTCTGCGCCTGCCGTGCCTTTACACCGTCTGACATTTGCTTGAATACAATGGAAGCGTCTCCTTGGTGACGCTTCAGGATGTCATAACAGCATTGAAAAAGGCATGTTGATGAAGGAGTGGCTCATTGAGATGAAATATTCATTTGTTCAGGAATATGTTCTAGGTTCTCCCTTCCTAAACAAGCTCCATGTGTTTGCTATGGGTCTAAGACACTGTTTATTGGACATGAAGTCACATTAGGTATTACTGAACTACATCTGGCTCATAATGTAACACTTAATGCTAACATTGCTGCTGAGATAAGTCTGGGTCTTAAGATTTAATGCATTGATCATATTTTGCATCATCGATTTTCAGTTCATTAGCTGTATGTATTTAAAAAATCATTAGTAAAATAGTATTTCTGCTTTGATGGGGTTGAGTTTTAAAGTGGTGCATGCAGACATGTAGAATTCTCTAACAGCAGACTGTGTTTATGTGAGAATCTTTTTTTGAACAGGTCAGCGACTCTTGATTTAGTTTTCATCTCTCTGGACACATGGTGGAGCCTTTAATTGTAGCGCTTCAACATGCGTGGTGTTGTGTAGTAGCAGGTTCTGGGCTTGGGCTAGCCATTCGCCACATCGCCATAGGCGAAGTAAATTCCAGATTTGCTACAAAGTTTTTAGTCTGTGTAGCCATAGTGGCATTCTTATTTTTAGGAAAGAAAGGCTAAACCTTGCAACTTTTTTGGACTCGCGAAAATCCCTGGCGTATTCCGACAGAAATAGCCGAAGTGACCCGAACACTCCTGACCATTAAATATGCACTTGGGTCATGACCTCCTCTCGTCCAATGAAAAACAAAGATTCTACTTTTACAAGCTAAACCCGCGAATTGGTGTACGACAAGGCGAGGACGATCGATCGAAAGAAATGAAGAATCCAGTGTTGTAAAGTTTGTTTTAAAATTCTAATTGAACAACAAATGGTGAATGCTGAGAGGGGGGAGGAGTGGTGACAGACCAATCAGAAGTTAAATGAAAGATATTATCAATACTTTTTTGTAGTCTTAGACTTTTGATCCCTATGACCGGCAGGAATAACCAGCGATGCATGTAAATGTGTATTCACTTTGCTTGCTATTTTTCATGCCTTTTTTAAATTTAAATGAAAAATCATGTTACCGAATTTTTTTTAAAAAAAGTCTTGACCTGCATTCTTACTTTCAAGTACTAGCCTGTAATACAGATGAATACACAATGTCCTCCAGTTTGTGCAAATGTAAGTTTATTGTTACCATTGTTTGTGGCTCTGGTCAAATGGTTTGTAGTTTGAAGAAAAAGTTCACTTCACCCGTTCACAAGAAAACATTCATCTGGAGAGAAATTGGTGTTGTGTGAAAGGCGTCTTGAGCTGTCAGTTGGACAGAAGTGGGGTTGGGGGGTGAGGGGGGGACAAATTCATCACTGCTTAACAAAGACATCCCCAGCTCTCGGTTTGTGCTGCCGTTGTGAGTCCAGATTTGTCAACATTTACTTTGCTGAAATATGTGACCAACACAAAGCAGCGATGACACACAAGCAGCCACGACTTGGTTTTTCCATCACTGATGAGCGCAACTTTAGTTCCGGCGTTCTCTGCCTTTTGGTTTTGTTCGCTCTGTCCTGAAACTTTCAGATTTTTTAACCATCATGTCAGACAGTAGTGGTTTCTGAACCCCTTAATGTTGAAGTCTGTGTCAATGTTTTAATTACCCCTGGCTTGTAAACTGAATATCAATCATCCCTTATGATTTTTAAATCTATATAAAATGCACATTTATATGAAAAATATCCACATTTTGAGGACAGTGGCTCTTCTAGGATGATCGGCAACATTTTTGCATTTTATGACTGTTAAAAATGGTCATTCCTATATTAACATCCCTTCAGCTAAATCAGCTTTACAGAAATATGTTGTGGTTCTAATTTCTTGGGAAATGCGTGATGTGAGGCATGCTTGTTTGTTTTACAATGGGTTTTTTTTTTTTTTTAATCATGGTTTCAATTGGAAAATACTTATTTTACGCAACAGCTTGAAACTAAACCTGATGACTATCATGTTAGGAGACTTCAGGGATTTAGATCTTTTTTTTTGGAGAGGAAGTGACACTTGAATACAGCTGAATTTAAAAAAAAATTATTGCTTCTGCCGTAACCTTTTTTTGGACATGTTGGTATCATTAAGGCTTTTGATTTGGGAGGTAGGACAAGCGGAACAAAAGACGGTTAACGGGTAGGAAACAACAGAGGCATTCTGATGTGTTCACGTGCTTCAAATCCAAATACCGCCCACTCCAATTGTGGACGGAGCCGTCAGACTGGAGCTTTGATGCAGGCCCAACGCTGTTGGTGGGCTTTAGAGGTAGGGCCCGCCCTCTTGCGCAGTTGGCCTATCCTGAAGAATTAATCTGTAATCGCATACCCTGCCATTCAGAGATGGGTCTTAATGGCCTCCCATAATGCTGCAGTGGGGGGTGCATGGGATTTTTCTACATTGTGTGGGTATTTCATTTAACTTGGTCATTGAATTACTAAAGTACGCTGGAGGCCTGGAGTGGATGAGGTGTACCTTTTGGAGACTCTCTTCACAGAATTCCTGCAAACACTATGTAGGTCTAAAATCATGGTGTACTCCATGAGGCAAAATGGTCTCTACCTTGTAGGTGTGTGTCCTACATCACTCCTCCTTAAGAACAGTTTCCCCAACAGTGAAAGGCAGGTCAATGGTTTCAAATTTCCTTCAGGTTCAATGAAGTATTTATCAATCACGATCACTTTCTTGGTCCCCAAAAACCAGGAAAGTGACAAAGAAAACTGATCTCAAGAGCTGAAAACAAAACAAGATCTGGCTCCATTACTAAATGATGGCACTATATTTGTCATGTCACTTGTTGCTTGTTGTGTTTGAAGCAACTTCCAAACAGCAAACCAAGGCAACTTATTTTCTAGAATTTTCACTGGGTTATTTGAAGGTGTTTTAATATTTTAAAGATATTTGAGAAAAATACTGTTCTTTTTAAAAATTATTTAGAAAGATCATCTTTTTTTGGATAAACTATATTTTTAAAAGCATTTGTTGTGTGTGTCTTTAGAGTGGTCATTTAAAATTGGCTTCTTTTCCTCTGTGCTTCAGATTCTAAAGCCATTGTGGATGGAAACCTGAAGCTGATCTTGGGTCTGATCTGGACCTTGATTCTCCACTACTCAATCTCCATGCCCATGTGGGATGAAGAGGAGGATGCGGAAGAGGGCAAGCAGAAGACACCCAAGCAGAGGCTGCTGGGTTGGATCCAGAACAAACTGCCTGAGCTTCCAATCACCAACTTTAACAAGGACTGGCGAACCGGCCAGGCGTTGGGTGCCCTTGTTGACAGCTGTGCTCCAGGTGAGAGAATGTGTCTTAAAAACGGCTCATTCAAAATCTCATGGTGTATTTATGTATTTTATTGTGAGATGACTATGACACACAGCATGAACCGCATACTACCAAATGAAGGAACATCTAATTTTGTGATTTCAATCAGAGCGTTCACAAATACTGGACTGCAGTGGCATGCCTTCTCTGAAGGAGGATTTGTCACTGGTCACACCTTGCAAAAATCAAATCACAGTACAGTATTTAAAAATATATATATATATTTTTGTCTTGATTGTGATACCAGCAGCAAGTTTTGAAAAAGTTGTCACAGTGGCAACAAAGTAATCTGTTGAAATGTTGAAGGAAACTCTTGAAACAATTAACTGGCTCCAAGTTAGTAACTTGATTAGGGATTTAAAAAAAAAAAAGGAGAGCTGGAGAAGCATTTCATAAGTAAAAGTGGGATGAGTTCTTCCCGTGTAGTCACTCATTTGAAGATCAGAGAATCTGGAGAAACGTCAGATTCAGAAACGGGCCCGAGATCCTTCAACCTGCAATGAGCAAACGGTTCAAAGATGGGTCACCCATGATTGTATGGGGAGCACATTGTATGGGTGACCTGCTCCATTAATGCTGAACCAAATTTACATGATATCCAGTAACATACGGTGCTAGTGGATGTGTTTTTTTCAGGGAAGAACTTGCAGATTGACTCCACACGAAAAGAGTTTGGTGGCAATCTGACATCCATGCAGTCCTGAAAACAATGGGTACATTATAAAATGCCAAATCCACAAGCAGCTGAAATCTCACACCAAAAAAAGAATGGGGGAAAACACTCCCATTTTCAAAACTACAACATTTGTTGCCTTTAATTCCCAATCAGTTTTTACTTGGTTCTTGAGGTCTTATTTTCTGTTTTATTTTCCTCTAACTGTGATCATGCACACATGAACTCGCATACGATTAACGAGTAATTTCCACACCTTTTCCTGTAGGCAATCTGACCTGACTCCTTTATTTCCTGCAGGTCTCTGTCCTGACTGGGACCAGTGGGATCAGAGCAAACCTGTGGAAAACGCCCGTGAGGCCATGCAGCAAGCTGACGACTGGCTCGGGATCCCACAGGTACGATAAATCCCATCAGAATAGTATCCAACCAGGTAATCTGATCCTGTCAAGACTTCTAGAAGGGGATCAAAACTTCATGTCCTCATGAAGTGTCCAAACTGTTTCCATGGCAGTCGTGGATTGTGGCATCTCATAATATGGCTTGACCATTTTAATAGGAGCTCTGCCTCAAAATCCTTTATCAATCACTAAGATAATTCATTTAATGAAATTAATCAGTTGCATTTGACACTGACTACTTTCTCATTGAACAAAGAAAACTGTTTGGATTAAATGAGAGGATTTATTAAAAGGAAAAATTAATGGGATATAACAACTCATCATCTGGAATCCTCTTTGTCTGGCCCTTTTTAGGTGATCACCCCTGAAGAGATCGTCAACCCCAACGTGGATGAACATTCAGTCATGACCTACCTGTCACAGTTCCCGAAAGCCAAACTCAAGCCTGGCGCACCGCTACGACCCAAACTCAACCCCAAGAAAGCCCGTGCCTATGGACCAGGTACCCACAAACACACTGGAACAAATGGATGCTGAAGTAACGATGTTAACAACCAGGGAATGAACGCTGGTCCAGGATGTTGGAGTTGATGTTCATGACATGACATTTATGCTTTTTTTTTTTTTTAATAATCTGTCTCACCCATGTTCTCTGCAGGAGTTGAACCTGTCGGTAATGTTGTGAAGAAGAAGGCTTTGTTCACTGTTGAGACCATCAGTGCAGGATTGGGGGAGGTGCTGGTTTATGTGGAGGATTCTGAAGGACACAAAGAGGAGGTGAGACACTGCTGATTTTAATATCTTTGTCATCAGAAATTCTTTTTTGTCATACTAAACATTAAAACGTTTCTCCAGGCTAAAGTGAAGGCCAACAATGACAAGAACCGTACCTACTCTGTCGAGTATACTCCCAAAGTTGTCGGCCCACACAAGGTAAAGTTTTATTCCATGACTGTCTGTGTACTATACTTTAATAATCCAAAGGGAAATTCAGAACATAATGGTTAAATAAACTGCAGTTGTTGGGATTTTTAGTATTTCATGTTTGCTCGTACATTCATTTTGTCTAAATTAAAATATTTCTGTGGCAAATATTAGATTGGCTGAAACCCTGTCAGCGGGTGCTGAGTGTGTCCTTTCTACCCCATAGGTGACGGTGTTGTTTGCAGGGCAGCACATTTCTAAGAGTCCGTTTGAGGTGGAGGTCGGCATGCCTCAGGGAGACGGCAGCAAGGCCACCGCCCTGGGACCAGGCATCGAAGCCTCCGGAAACATCGCCAACAAGAAAACCTACTTTGATATCTTCACGGCAGGTAGCGCTACGAGTGAGCCGGTCGTCCTTCGGTATCGACGGCCTCAGAAGTCTGCCTGTTTTGTCCTGTTGGTGTCATCCTGTCCCTGTTTTCTCTCAGGTGCTGGTGATGGCCAGGTGGAGGTGGTGATCATGGAACCTGCCGGTGAGACCATGATGAATTACAACATTGAGGACAAGGGGGACAGTACATACCGCTGCACCTACATGCCCACCCAGGAGGGCAAGCACACCATTTCTGTCATGTTTGCTGGTGGTCCGATCAGTAAGAGCCCCTTCACTGTCAACGTGGGACAGGGTGAGACTGAATTTCTCAGACTCTTGTTTATTCTATGCCTTTTTAAAGTCTGTGTAACTGCTTATAGGTCATTGATATAACCTGATGACAATGGATTCCAATATATCTTGTAAATAATTACTTGATTGAATTCCAGTATATACTGTACATGATCAACTTTTGTGAAACATCCTTTGCGTATCCAAGGGCAACAGAAGACCAATTTTCCTACCTTCAGTTTTGACTCTTTGCTGCTTTATTCTATAATTGTGTCTTAACACTTTGCTCTTTTTTCCTGCTGTCGTATTGTGTCCTGTTTTTCTCTCCTTTGATAGTGGCCTGATCGTATCTGTCCTCTCGCTGGAATCGCCTCTTCAATCTGCTGTCATTTCCTGTTTCCTGGGATCTCTCCTGGGTAGCCACTGTATGCATAAGATTGCATGCATGAGTGGACGAGCTGTATGTCCGTCGATATTGACGTGTCATTTGTACAGTTTTTACGTAACCCCCCCACGTCTTTTACTTCTACGTGTCCCGTGTAAATTGGCTTTAAATGTTTGCTTTGCCACGTGTTCTAACCCCAGAATGACTCTGTCATCCGAGAAAAAAAATCCTCAATATGATTTCAGTTGAGCACCATCATGTCACGGTAGTTTATATTTCCCATTAAACAAATACGTCACTGCATGCACAGCAGCTTTATCTTGAAATGCAGCAAAAGCATGTTAACGGGTTTAAAGTTCTATTTTGAGTTCTAATGTGCACGTTGCAAGGACCAATAATCAGGATCTTGATTACATGAAATGAAGGTTTACCACCATCAATTATTTTGATATCTATATATATCTACATATCATATCTATATATCATATATACGTCTATATATGATATATACATCTATATATATAATAGGCAATTATGGGGCTCCAGGGTTTACTGGGAGATACAGCAGAGTGTCGTCGACATAGCAGCGGACTGTAACTCTGCTGGCCTCTGACTGTCACATAGAGGCTAACTACAAATTGATGCTGATCTTTAATAACTACCAGTGTGTAAGTCTGTAGAGACCTGATTTTTAGTCCTTGACTTTTTCTGATTTGAATGAACTTTTTCTCAATGATGAAACCAGATTTTTGTTTTGTATTCACAGTTCTTCTCAAGCTTACTTTCGTACTGACGCCATTTGTATTCAAAGTTCTACATTGCACACGTGCACAATCAGACTCTCTTACTGTATATCAAAGTAGATGTAAATATATAATGGGGGTTAAACAGGGCAAGAGGA
The DNA here is from genome assembly GCF_040054535.1 of Antennarius striatus. NCBI lineage: Eukaryota > Metazoa > Chordata > Actinopteri > Lophiiformes > Antennariidae > Antennarius > Antennarius striatus. The sequence goes on along the minus strand of NC_090777.1, from coordinate 5,226,346 downwards.
AAGGGGGTCATTGAAGCAAACTTTTCCAGGAACTCTTCATCTTCCTCAATGGAAATCTTGAATGTCAGTTTATACGATTGACTGCTGTTCATTCTAACCCTTGGGGTGAGGATGAAGCTAGATTAATATTTATGCATGCAGATTTTTTGGGTTGTTGCCACGACTGTTTCAGGTGCACTAAAAATACACACGGCGGAGAATTGTTCCAAGAATTGTTCCAATGTAGCACTGCAGATGTTACAGAAATCCAAGATTCAGTAGTAATTCACTATTATCAACTATAGGCACTCAGACTGGTATGCGGTTTTTAATTAAAGCCAATTAAATTACTTTCGTTTTTTTAGAGTCATTTAAGTACTCTGGGACAGATGGAAAGGGGTTTTTAGTTAAATCTAATGTGACACACACCGAAGGCCTTTTTCCAATTCTTGATACTAGCATTCACAAATTCCTGAGTACAACAGAAGCATTTTTCAGACTCAAATCGTCTAACATTTAGGTTGAAGGATCATTTTTTTGGTCCAACCTGATCTTGTTGATACTGAGAAGCTTTAACAGTTGGGACCCGTGCTGCTCTTCCCGTCTCGGCTTCATCTTCGTCACTGGTCTGCTGCTCACCTCCAGAGACTCTTCTCTCTCTCTGTTACGAGGCAGAAGTAAACAAATAGTGTATCGTGTTTTAATGATGGCCACATCAACCTGATCCAAGATTGTTTGCTTGGTACATGATGAATAGCATGTCTGACGCACGCAGAATTCTTGCATCAATGTTCAGTTAACTTCGGTCTTCTCAAAATCCTCACCAGTGGAGAGTACTGTATGTTGTTGAGTTTGCGTAGATCTTAGTTGCGTACATCAACACCTCCACCCTAGTAGAGCGCTCAGCAGCGCATGATACTCTATAATTAACATCAAGATCGATTACGACACACCAGGACTCTCTCATGGCAGCTACATGACTAATGCTTTAGAAACCCACATGTTAACGTCACTAAAACAGCGGTACCACGAGCCTTTGCGTTCTTGACTGTTTCCTCTCTAGTACCTGCTCCTTTCTGGGAGGATCATCATGAACTGGGGGGGAGCGGCGTCTAATTCAGCCTGCGCTCTCAAACTATGGCTGAACTTGCATCATAAGGTTTTTCAGTGGGAATGCTCCCAGTCCGTCTGTCTTATCGTCCGTCTGTCCGCAGCGTGTAACCCGAGCCTCTGCAGAGCCAAAGGTCGCGGGCTGCAGCCTAAAGGCCTGCGGGTGAAGGAGACTGCAGACTTTAAGGTGTACACTAAAGGAGCTGGCACCGGAGAGCTGAAAGTCACCATCAAGGGCCCCAGTGAGTAGCGCTGTTTCTACTGTTGCTACTCAACAATTAATGGAGGAGGAATCCTGACTAAAGCAGGAGAGGGTTTTTGTTTTTTTAATCTTTTTTCACGAGTTTCAAGAGCACCATATTATATGTAGCAGAATTAACTGAAATGCTTGATAAAATCTATTAATACTCAATTAATACTCAACCAGTATTACTAGTGGAATGCCATCATGGCTTCACACTAGACTGGACAGACACTCGATGTCATTTCATGACCATGTTTTATCTGCTTGATACAGACTCTAAATAAATCGTGTCTTTTCTGTTCTATCGAAAATGTTTGCCTACAAAAATCAAATTTCTGACAAATTGTCTCAAAGTAGACAATTAGTCTACTGCTTCTAAATATTTAAAAGTTAATGGAAGTAATTAGTCAATATTATTTGGCATAGTCTATATTAAAACATTTGGAATGAACATGTGAAGTGTTCCTTGCAGCAGTGGGATTCAACACTTGTGCTCTGCAGTTGTGGGCAATGCACCTAAAATTCAAGTAGGGCTTAACCAGAAGATAATACTTATATGGCACTGATCCAAGGGTATATATTTTTTGTAAAGTATCGTACTATGCGTCAGTGATAACGGCTTCACAATCAAAAACCTTCAAAATCAGTTCCTGATGTGCGTTGCTGTGTTTGCAGAGGGTCTAGAAGAGCCTTGCAAAAAGAAGGATCTTGGAGACGGTGTGTACGAATTTGAGTATTTCCCCAGCACACCTGGAACATACTCCATCACTATCACCTGGGGTGGTCAGCACATCCCCCGCAGGTACGTACACATACAAACCGAACTACAGTCACACCTGGGTGTCTCCAGATGTGCTTGTTTGCACAGACGGTCCTCTTAAAACCCAAACTATATGCAGATGTTAATTGGGAGTAAAACAGGACTGTGGAAAAAGTCATTTTGAGTCCGGGTCATCTTGTCGAGGTGGTCATGAGCCCAGGTTTTGTGACTATTCTCTCTTCGGTATGTTCAGCCCCATTGATGTGGTCATCGGTGCCGAGGCCGGCCAGCAGAAGGTGAGGGCCTGGGGCCCCGGCCTGGAGGGTGGCGTCGTCGGGAAGTCTGCTGACTTTGTTGTGGAGGCTGTTGGGGATAACGTCGGTACACTGGGTATGTCAGCCCAAAATACATGCTGAACGGCTGCTGAAGGTGTGTGTTGTCCATATCCCAGGGTTCTCTAAACTTCCTGTTGCGGTCCCTGCTCAGGTTTCTCTGTGGAAGGTCCGTCTCAGGCTAAGATTGAATGTGATGACAAGGGTGACGGCTCCTGCGATGTGCGCTACTGGCCCACAGAGCCTGGGGAGTACGCAGTACATGTTCTGTGCAACAACGAAGACATCCAACACTCTCCCTTTATGGCCGAAATCGTCAACCCACCGGCCAAAGACTTCTTCCCTGAAAAGGTGTGAGCGCAGGACTTGCATACATACAATAATTAAAAATATTTTCCTAAATTTTTAAAATCCTTTGTCATAACTTGTGAAATGCTGAAAGTCCCATGAATGTGTTCATTCCAGGTGAAGGCATACGGTCCAGGCCTTCAGAGTAGTGGTCTGGCTGTTTGTAAGCCCACTGAGTTCACGGTCGATGCCAAACACGGAGGAAAGGGTCCTCTGAAGGTCGTGTCTCAGGTAAGGATGGGATCTTTACTACATGTGTGGGACCATCTGATGTTGTGCCTTTATATTCTTATTTCATGCACCTCTGACGGATTTCTTCCACTTTGAAATGTTTTGTTTTTTTTGTAACTGCATAGGACGGTGAAGGCACTCCTGTGGAAGTTCAAGTTAAAGATAATGGCAATGGTACATACGCCTGTTCATACACACCACGAAAACCTGTCAAACACACTGCTTTGATATCCTGGGGAGGAGTGAACATTCCTGACAGTCCATTCAGGGTAAGTCCTCAAACACATCTTTCCTGGGAAGAAGCATCACAGGAGCTTTCTAATCTCTTGTGTTTTGCCCCACAGATGAATATCGGCGCAGGCTGCCATCCAAACAAAGTGAAGGTATCAGGACCCGGGGTCGCCAAGACCGGGCTGAAGGCCTTCGAGCCAACTCACTTCATTGTCGACTGCTCAGAAGCTGGTCAAGGTACACTTTTGGAGAAATGTCCTTTTTGGCATGAGATTTATAATGCATCTATAGCTGATGCAAGCAGCATCCATGTAAGAACCTGTTTTAATGTACTCTAATGTGAAGAGGTTAGAGTTTAAAGAAACATACATGCATTTCTCACAACTTTATACTTCTACTTTACTTTTGTTTTTAATCTTATTGTAGAGCCCATTGTCTTGGTTTTCATTCCCATGAATTCACTCATTGTCCTAAGCCCTTAAAATCTAAGCTTTAAAATAAGCTCATTCCTTTTTAAATTTTTACTTTCTGACTTGAACAAAGAGCTGTTGTCACATGAAAACAGAATTTCAGAGCCGTTTGATCAAGGCTGACATTTACAAGTGTTGGGGTAAGAAGACTTAATACCTTACTAAGCCTATTCAGCACAAAGTGGCTTCGAATACAAACCGATTCAACAGAAAACGGTCGGGAAAGGAATATCGGATGAAATAATCAGCCTCCGTTAAATTATATTTATTTGCTGCGAATCCTTGACTCGGCTGTTTTCAGATACAAAACCATTAATGAGTCGACAGTTTAGGGAATTTGTTTACAGAGCTGAAAGTAGACAGGAATGAATTCAGGTAGTATCCGGATAAGTGATCATCTGGGCGAGAGGTAGTCATTTGAAGTTGTTTTTGGTCTTTAAATCATCAAAGTTGGGGCCATAAAGACTCATGCTGACGTCTCTGTCCGGTCCTCAGGGGACATCAGTATAGGAATCAAGTGCGCTCCTGGAGTCGTGGGACCTGCAGAGGCTGATATTGACTTTGACATAATCAGGAATGACAATGACACATTCACTGTCAAATACACTCCCCCGGGCGCCGGCAGCTACACAATCATGGTCCTGTTTGCTGACCAGGTGACGTTGAATGGCTTCACAGGAATTACAGCATAACTAATGTACAGGATTTTGTTGTTGCAGGTGTAAAAACATTATTATCTTCTTTTTTTAGGTCATTCCAATGACGCCCATCAGGATCAAAGTGGATCCATCACATGATGCCAGCAAAGTCAAGGCAGAGGGACCAGGACTCAGCCGCAGTGGTAAGACCAGTAGGGTATCCCATCAGATGGGCTTTTGCATATACTGATGATTTTCTTGAGTTTTTATTGTATATTCATTGGATACAAATTTAAAATGTCAAACTGAAATTCTTTCCCCTCCCAGGCGTTGAATTAAACAAACTCACTCATTTCACTGTGAGCACCAAGGGGGCAGGAAAGGCCAACCTGGGCTGCAACTTTAGCGGCCCGACTAAAGCAGAGGCCGTCAAGGACTTTGAAATCATCAACAACCACGACAACACGCATACTGTGAAGTACACGCCTGTTCAGCGGGTAAGATGGAAAAGAAGAAACATGTACAACCAAAAGATTCTCTCAACAAGCCTTGGAAAGTACGTCTTGGATTTAATGACAATCTTTTTAGTCCCATGATGGGGAATTACAAATTACAGCAGCACCAACAAAGCAGTTAAAAGTAGCATAAGAAGGACATGCAATTGAGATGGCGAGTACAAAAAGTGGTATAAATCTGTCCAACACGTGCATAATTATTTTTAAGCTAACATTTTTTATACCTCTAAAACTACTAAAATCTTTTTAATGTAGTTTATGTAATGTGTAGCATTATTCAGTGTAACTTGCAGCTTTGCTTACCACACATTTTCTTCCCAAACATTCAGTAATGGGTACGTTTAAAGTAATGATGACAAATCTGGAAAGAGTTAAAATCTTGATCTTCGCGTGTATCAGAACTAGAACGTGCCGACTTTCAGATGTTACGTAGTTATAATTTTGAAAGTCATGGCAGCGTTATCTGTGTCCCAGGGTCCTCTTGGAGTTGCTGTAACTTATGGTGGTGATCACATTCCAAAGAGCCCCTTCAATGTTGCTGTGGCGCCTTCTGCTGACCTCAGCAAGATCAACGTCACAGGCCTTGGAGACAGTACGTACTTTCAACGTCCTACTTTGTTCGTTCGTGTTGCACATGCACATTTTTAATCAGTCGTGTTTTCATTCGGTATGGAGTACAGATTGTGAGCTTTGATTTTATTAGAGTTCTGATTTTTCTTATTACTGACATTGAACAAGAGGAGTGTCTTCGCTAGAGCGCCCCCTGGAAGCCATTAGCCTGGAAAGATCGAATGACATCATTAAGCCGCAGGGTTTGAAGCCTAAGAAAAAAGTAGTAGCTTATATGCCGGACTTTGGGGGACGAGTTTATAATTGACTTCTTAAAGCCATGAAATTAAATTGTGCAAAAATTTGTTTGACAAAGTTAAATCAGTTTTCTGTTGGGTACACCTCATGTTGCGCTGTATTTGTCGTTGTAGAGATGACTGTAGGCAAAGACCAGGAGGTGACTGTGAAATCAAAGGGTGCAGGCGGTCAGGGGAAGGTCGCTGCCCGGGTGACCGCACCATCAGGGAAGCCAGTAGACTGTAAGGTATGAGGATTTTAAAGTCTTCATTCTGATAATCTGTTTCACAAATCTTGAGTTTCTAACATTGAATGTTGTGTTTTTCCTGTTTGTATGTTGACCTTTGTCGTTCCAGGTGGAGCCGGGGCTGAGTCCAGAGACCAGTCATGTGAAGTTCATCCCCCGGGAGGTGGGGCCGTACCAGGTTGAACTGACCTATGATGGCATTCCAATCCCTGCGTCTCCCTTCACCCCCACAGCTTACCCTGACTCGGATCCCTCCAAGGTCAGTCAGTCACTGACGTGGTATTTTTATACATATTTTGAATAACTTGACTGTTGTATGAAATATGTGTGACCTAATTAAAGCTGATTTTGTTGTCTTAATTATTTCTGTCCCCTTTTTACCTTCCAGGTGCGCTGCTCTGGCCCGGGCTTGGAGCGCGCCAAGGTTGGGGAGAAAGGGGAGTTCATTGTGGACTGTACCAATGCTGGTCCGGCTGACCTGACCATTGAGATCATCTCTGACAGCGGCACCGAAGCAGAGGTTCACATCCAGGACAACGGAGACGGGACATACACCATCACCTACATCCCCCTCTACCCCGGCTCGTATACCCTCACCATCCGCTACGGTGGCCAGGATGTGCCGAACTTCCCTGCTCGCCTCAGCGTGGAGCCGGCCGTCGACACCAGCGGAGTCCGTGTGTTTGGACCTGGAGTGGAGGACAAAGGTGCTGAGAAGACTAAAATACTACATTTGTTCTGCATTTTGCTTTCTGAAATTTTAAAGCTTGTATATACAGGTAGTCCTCAACTTACGAACATTCAGCTTACAAACATTCGAAGATACGAACAAACGGGCGTTGCCATATCTGACTACTGCACATCCGCTTTCTGCCACAAGCCCTGCTGAGCCGCACTGCTGCGTTCACGCATCACCAACACTGTCTCCCCCTGACTCTGACTGACAACAGTTATGGATGCGCTTAAAAAAAACTGGATAATTCCTTGAAGTTTTTTTTGTTTGTTTTTTTTTAGCAAAAGTTTACCGTGCAATAATCTAAATTCAAAGCAATCGCATGAATCACTAGTGATGCATGATGGTAGATATTAAAAACTATACGTATGTAGTTTAGTATGTTTTTATCATTGTACAGTAACATGTGCAGTTTTGTAGTGATTTTGAGAGTCCAGTATTTGTGGCAGACGGATGTTAAGTCAGGTGAAATATGACATAACGTAAACGTGATTATTTGCCTTTTTTTTTTTTAAATAGACATACATTCGAGATGGACTTAACTCAAAATAATCTGTAGCTGTAATTTATTTTTTAAGTGCTGTAATTTTTCCAAGTCGGTGTTGGGGAACAGTGCTCCTAGTATTTAGTGTAGTAATGTTATCTTAATGACTTTAATCGTGACTATAGATTGACATTTAATGACTTATGAACAACCTCTCGGAGCCAGTTGTGCTCGTATGTTGAGGACCACCTGTATAGTGGAAATATTTGTAGTTGGTAACTGATGTATAGAGCTGGTCCTGCTGACTGACCTCATAACAGACCACAGATTACCAACAAAGCTGCGTTTCACATCATCGGTGCCACGTTTTGTTAGGTGTTTTCCGTGAGGCGACCACAGACTTCACGGTGGACGCTCGCGCTCTCACAAAGACCGGAGGCGATCACATCAAAACGCTCATCAGCAACCCATCCGGCAGCCAGACGGACGCACTGATCACCGACCTTGGAGACGGAACCTACAATGTGGAGTACACTCCCTTTGAGGAGGGTAAGTTCCAACGTCCAGTGGTATACCTGTGATTGGATTCTCTTGTACATGAGTTTGGATGAGTCTTCCTTCGTGTGTGTGTGTGTGTCTGCTTCAGGCCTGCATAGTGTGGAGGTTTGCTATGAAGGCTCCCCAGTGCCAAAAAGTCCCTTCACTGTTGGCGTTACGGAAGGGTGTGATCCAGCTCGTGTCCGTGTGCACGGTCCTGGCCTGAAGGCAGGCATCACCAACAAACCCAACAAGTTCACCGTGGAAACCCGGTAACACCAAGCACTAACTCGGAAATCCCAGATGTGGTTGGAATGTTTCCTGCTGGTGTTTTGAACGTGCATCGTCACCTCTGCAGGGGAGCAGGTACTGGTGGTCTCGGCCTGGCAATGGAGGGTCCCTCAGAGGCCAAGATGTCTTGTACGGACAACAAAGATGGCAGCTGCAGTGTAGAATACGTCCCATATGAACCTGGCACATACAACCTCAATGTCACATATGGAGGGCAGTCTGTCCAAGGTGAGCTGGAAGAGAGTGGGTGTTTTGTTTTTAGCTCAAGCCAAAGGAACCTGAGGAAGTGTTCCATACGGGACAGGAAGTCCTCACAGAGAGAAAACATTCAGAATCACAACAAAACACGCTGACCTAAGGGGAAAAGGTCAGCATCATATAAATCTGACAAAGCCGCAGACGGCTTTACCTAACTTTGATTTCACTTGCTGTTGGTCTGTTTTGTGGGTGGGGCTCTTAAAGGCAACTTAATGCATGTCTAAATGGGGAGTTAAACTGAACGTGGTTGTTGTATCGGTCAGCTTTTTAGAGGTGGCCCTGAGAGGTTTAACTGTACATTAACTAAGGTTAAGGTTTCTAGAGGTTCCCTCTGAAGTCCCCTAGAAGTTTCTGACCTCCTTGTCCGTCCGTAGGAAGCCCATTCTCTGTTCCAGTCAGTGACGTCGTGGACAGTACCAAGGTGAAGTGCCAGGGACCAGGTCTGGGAGGAAACGTCAGGGCCAACATTCCACAGGCATTCACTGTGGACGCCTCCAAAGCTGGAGTGGCCCCACTGCAGGTCCGTGTGCAAGGACCCAAAGGTAAATGTGTGTTACACAAGCAACCACAATTTACTTGAGGAAATGTTTTTATCTTTTGTTTTTCATGCCATCATTTCAGTACAAGTCCAGTTAGTTAATCTACACATGTCCGTGTGTTTAGGGGTGGTGGAACCTGTGGAAGTGGTGGATAACAAGGATCAGACTCACACTGTCAACTACGTTCCCACCAGAGAGGGGCCCTATTCCATTAATGTGTTGTACGCCGATGAGGAGATCCCCCGCAGGTAACGGGAGAACCGTGGCAACCTCCTCTTCATCCTTCTTCAGCTTCATGATGTCTCCTCTCTCAGCCCCTACAAGGTGAAGGTGCTCCCCACCCATGACGCCAGCAAGGTGCGTGCCAGTGGGCCCGGTCTCAACACCACCGGGGTGCCCGCCTCTCTGCCAGTCGAGTTTACCATCGACGCCAAAGATGCAGGCGAGGGACTGCTGGCGGTGCAGATTACTGTGAGTGTTGCACTTCAGACAAACGACAACACGCCGCTTGGAATGTTCGTTCTCAAACCGTTGGGACGTTTCCTGTCGTAGGACCCAGAAGGAAAGCCCAAAAAGGCCAGCATCCGTGACAACCATGACGGGACCTACCTTGTGTCCTATGTCCCAGACATGACTGGCAGATACACCATCCTCATCAAGTATGGAGGGGACGAGATCCCGTATTCGCCCTACCGTATCAGGGCCCTGCCCACTGGCGATGCCAGCAAGTGCACCGTCACAGGTATGTGAAGGAGATAGACTCCTGCCCCCACTGTACACACACACACACTAACATCTTCAAACATTTTGTTTTACCTGTGTGTGCATTTTGACTTTTACATTTGTGTTGCTCTCCTGTAGTAGTAGTCGTTCCGAGTAGGGATGATTTTTAAAGATCTTACATTCCGGTTCCTGTTTTTTGTGCTAGATAAAATGGTCTTTCGAGACAAGATATCACATTATAATTTTGTGTAATTTGTTACTCAGATTTTTACCTACTTTTGTGTTATTAAGGAAGTGTTTGACATTTTAGGAAGTCCCTTCAAGTTTGATATAGAGAAAGACCCCAGGGGTGGGCAAACGGACCGATGGGCCATCTGAGGAGGAGATGGATGGAGTGTTTATTTGTACTAATGCAAATGACATGTAAAAACCATTGCATAAGGTCTGAGCCTTAATAGACAGCAGAGCATCCATATGTAAGACTTACAGATACTGGCTTGAATATACGTTCCAAAACGAACCGCAAGTCAAAAACGTGGAGTGGACTTGGTTTAGAGTTGATCAACTAAGATCCGTCATAATTTTACCTTTTTGACTTGGTTTAAATGATTGCATGTGTGATTCCATGATTCCATCCCCTTCCCTACCCAGGAAGGGGGTGGAAGTACAGCAAATATTGAGCTGCTAGAACAAGAACATCCATGAACAAATTTTCTAAAATGTCAAACAAATTTTTAAAAAAAAAATTTTTAATATGCAGATATATTTTGGTATATTTCATAATATGAACACATTTTTGCAATAATGGCAATTAATAATAATAAACTTTGAGACCATTTGAATTTTGCAAATTTTTTTAAAAACTTGCGAGACAGTCCGGAAACCATCGCTGTTGGATCGCGTCTCTCGGTCATACCTGCTGCTCATTTCTAACGTTCATGCATTGTTGCGTCGCGTTCCTCACGCTGTGCTCCTCCAGTGACAAGCCCCCCCTCCCCCCCCGCTGTACCCGCTGCACACTCCACCATCACCATTTGTTTTCAACCAAGTGTTTGGAGCACAGTTATTGCCTCCCACCACCCCCACCCCCACCTGACTGTCTTTTATTTGTCACTTTTTTTTGTTCTTGCTCCCCTGCTTCTCACCGTTCCTATTATCAGTCTCAATCGGCGGTCATGGTTTAGGTAAGCCTATTGAACAACTTCAGTATGTTAAGGAACTCCTCTTGACTTTTCTTTCTTTCTTTCGCTGTGGGTAATTCCCCTCTAATCTATTCTGCTCATCTCGTCTCTGATTTCTCTCGACTGTTTACTTTCCTCTGAATAATGGACTAACAGATTAGGTAGGATGGCATGGTGGAAATGGCTAATCTAGCTTTGAGTTTTACTCGGCTCTTCTGTGATAACATGAGTCATCAGTAACAACATACTGTAAATAGAAATAGCATGGCTAGAGCTCCAACTTCTACCTGGTCCCATGTTTATGTAAGTGCATGCTGAGAATTTGTGTGTGTGTGTGTGAGTGTGAGTGTGTGTGAACGGATGTGTTTTTATTATAACATAATCATCACCCTGTTTCCAAATCTTAAAGGTGCTGGAATCGGCCCAACAATTCAGATTGGTGAACAGACAGTCATCACCGTGGACGCAAAGGCTGCTGGGAAAGGCAAAGTGACGTGCAGCGTGTGCACGCCGGAGGGAGCGGAGCTAGACGTGGATGTTGTCGAAAATGAGGACGGCACATTTGACATTTTCTACACGGCGCCGCAGCCTGGCGAGTATGTCATCTGCGTCCGTTTTGGAGGGGAGCACATCCCTAACAGTCCCTTCCAAGTCACGGTGAGTCACGTGCATTTAAACTTTATTAACACAGCGGAGGCTGACGGCGGACACGAAATGAAAAGACCAGTTTAAGTACCGGTCGTTAGTTTAGAATGACTTGGCTTCAACACAGGCAAGGACAAATGCACTCCGTCATGCAGAATGCAGCGCTAATCATTACCCATAATGCAGAGGGAAATGTAGATTAGACGTTCAAAAGCACTTTTTTTTTTTATATCAACTTAAATGAACTACATAAAGTCTCAGACACTAAATTTCTTTTTACTCAACTCGCCAAAGGTGCGAGCCTCGGGACACTTTACGACCTGGACGACAAACAAAATGCGTCACATATTACCCCTAATGCCCCCCCCTCCCCCTCCATACACACCATCACAGAACAGATGACAGGACTGATTTACAGTTCCTCAGTTTATCCTAAATTAACTTTTATTTCCCCGTTTACAGCAGGCCAAGTTCTTTTTGGTGGATTTATGAATATAAAGTACGAATTTAATCTGTTTGACTGAACTCCTCAAACTCTTAAGGGAAACATTTCTCCATTTTAAAATAACTCAAATCATTTTGATCCATTTCAGCCTTGTAAACCCCCCCCCCCCCCGACACCAGACGTCTCTGACATTGTCTCTCCTTGCAGAAGTTTCGTGATTGATTCCTGCTGGCGTCACACGTCTAACGTCACCACCGCTGTTTTATTCCCCTCCAATCCCCTCCATATTTTTTTTTACCTTCTCCACCCCCTTCCCCCCTCCCCCCCTGAACACCCCCAACCCTTCAGGCGCTGGAAGGAGCTCCGTCCGACCAGCTCATGCAGCAGACCCAAATCCCCCAGTACTACGCTCAACAGCCCTGGGTACCTCAACCTTCTGCGCTCATCCCTCCATTTTTTTCAGCTTCCTCTGCCCCCCCCCCCCTTTCTGTTGTGTCATCACTGATGGCCTCCTTTCTTTGCCTACATGAGGGCTGCTGCCATTCAGTGCAAGTATTTGGGGACTTTTTTTCTCGCTTTAATCCTCGCCTCATTAATGGGATGTCTGCATTGTGGCATGATGTCAAAAATGACCAGGAAGGGTTGTTTTTTTTTAATAGGATGGGAATGAGGTCTTTGTGGGTCATCGCTCCATGTCGCCGTGCTTGGGAGACCAAAGCAGCCATTTTGGGTGTCATCAATGTGGGCGTGTCAGCCGCTCCACATTTCACAAAATGGCTAACGTCTTTCTTTTGTCTTGCCATCCGTATTTTTGTCCTCATCTCATTGTCTCTGGCAGTTTGTGTCGGTGTCGTCACCCCGTCCATGACCGTTGTCGTCTCCATTGTTCTGGGCTCATTCCATCTCACGGTTCCATCTCTTGTTGGTGTTTGGAAGCTCTAACCTCTCTGTTCTACCCTGTTCACCGTGTCTGATGTGTACTCTCACTGTAAACTCTTCAGACTGTGTATGTCCTCTATCTCCTAGGCGACAGACAGACCAATGGGAATGAACGGTCTGGATGTGGCGGGACTGAGACCCTTTGACCTGGTCATCCCGTTCACCATCCAGAAGGGAGAGATCACAGGTAACTGGAGCGGATCCGGTCTCTGAGGAGCTCAGACGGGTTAAACCTGGTTCTGAACCTCACTAGTCTGTTGTGGTGACTTCACTTGTCGTGTGTCCTCTGAAGGGGAGGTCCGGATGCCGTCGGGCAAGGTGGCCAAGCCAGACATAACGGACAACAAGGATGGGACTGTTACCGTCAAGTACGCTCCCACTGAGGCTGGCCTGCATGAGATGGACATCAAATATGATGGCATCCACATCCCTGGTACAACAACAAACACAAGAATGTCTGATCCCTGTGGTGCATGAAACCTGAGAGCCTTTGTGTTGGTGGGGGGGAAGAGGATCGCTAAACTTCCTGTGTGTTCAATCACAGGGAGTCCCTTACAGTTCTACGTGGACTACATTAACAGCGGTAATGTCAGCGCTTACGGCCCCGGCCTCATTCACGGGACGGTCAACAAGCCGGCTGTCTTCACTGTGAACACCAAAGACGCCGGAGAAGGTGAGCAGCGCCAAGACGGTTTGTGATGTAGGCGAGTGTTGTTTCTAGTGATCTGATGATGGCATGTTAGCCAACTGGCCCGAGACCGATCTATCCCATAATATCCATTCTGGAAACTTTAGTGGAGTAGGCCTCAACAGATCCAGCTGGGTGGTGTTGGCGAACAAAAACTAGACGCGTCCCAGCTCCCTGAACTTTTCTCATAAACGGAGGAACTGATTAGTCCAGAGTCGCTTTTTAAATTCATTTAAATGAACTCAGAATTCACTTTGAAATGTAGAATAGATCCCAGCTTTACATCTTCTGCTTATACCTTCCTTATTTCTTCACCTTCTCCACCCACCAGACCGGCTCATGCAGAACAGCCACATTCCCCACGGCTACACGGCTCCGCAGCCCTGGTACCTACAGCCTTTTTTCCAACCTCCCTAGATCCTCCCCTTTTTTTTTATATATCGATGAATAAACTGACGGCCTTTTTCCACGGCATGAGTTCCGTTAAGGTGCCACTCACTCTTAAACCTGATTGACAGAACTGCTCCGGTTTAGCCTGGAAAAGAAAACTTAAAGTGACTGCGATGGTCGTTCAGCTGTGGTCAGAGATGAAACCTCCAAACCCCTGCAGCGTCAGCGCTTTGTGGTTCCCCTCTTTCCTGCCATTCCTGAGTACAAATGTTGAAGTACTTAATGTTCAAACTCGTAAACATATTAGCTGTACAAATGTGAGTGTTCATTTTTACTGGTTGTGTATAAATGGGGGCAGTAGAGCGGGTCGTCCTATGATCCAAGATCGGAAACTACTAACTAGATTGTGCTGGTTTTTATACTACAGTATTAAAAAAAAACATTAAAACATTTTTTTGATGGGGTCACCATCATTATTTAAATTTTAAAAGCAAAGTTGATGTCCTAACTTGTTGTTTTCCTTTATTCTCTTGGATAGTTTGATCCTTGATTGATGGGAGTTCTGTGGGTTTAATAACGTGACAAAAGGAATTATGTTAAAACAGAGCAAATGTATTTTTGTAACTTGTAATAAAAAAATCGGAGTAAACATTAAGGAGTAGTTACATTTATATGACATTACATTTAGTTACATTTATAAGTTACATCTGGCCCTTTGAGTGCAGCCATTCTGCTGATGTGGCCTTCAGTGAAAATGAGTTTGACACCCCTGCAGTAAAGAAAGCCAACGCTAGCTGAAGGATTGTAACACGAGCTTTTTTTGCAACTTTACAAACCTGAAGGAGGTTCATGCCCCCCATTCATGCCGAGAGAATCCAGTGTATTATGGCGATGCAAAGTGGCATGCATCATGTGACTGACGGTATGGCAAAACGTCAGAATGTAAAATACATTTTGTTTTCCGTAGGTGGTCTTTCTCTGGCCATTGAGGGTCCATCCAAGGCAGACATCAGCTGTGTGGACAACCAGGACGGGACCTGCACTGTGTCCTACCTGCCCGTCCTTCCGGGAGACTACAGCATCCTGGTCAGATACAACGACAAACACATCCCGGGGAGTCCTTTCTCTGCTCGGATTACTGGTAACGTCATCCGTCCTCGGATGGGATTCCATCTTTGAAGGATGTGAAATTTCTGAAACCTGTCGTTGTGTTTTCTGACGCAGTTTTTTGGGTGATAAAAATGCCGTTTACTAATCAGGAGTTTGACAGAAAGTGTCTTAACTCCTCTAAGTCATATCATTGAGTTCATACTGTCCACGTCTGACTCCAGGTGACGACTCCATGAGGATGTCCCACCTGAAGGTGGGCTCAGCGACCGACATCCCGCTGGACATCGGAGAGCTTGACCTCAACCAGCTGACGGCGTCCCTCACCACGCCCTCCGGCATCGAGGAGCCCTGCCTGCTGAAGATGCTGCGGAATGGACATGTTGGTCAGTGAGCCTCTGATGGTAGATTGTACTCCACTTCAAGCCTGTTGCCATGGCAATCTTACCTTTTTTTTTTAAAATAAGAAAATGGATTCAAATGTAATGTTTTTATGATTTCTACTTCTAATGGCTAACACAAAGGGAAATCTTCATCTTCATCCTGTTTGTCTGTGGCAGGCATCTCATTCGTTCCCAAGGAAACTGGAGAACATCTGGTGAACATTAAGAAGAACGGCCACCATATTCCGAACAGCCCCATTTCTGTGATGATCAACCAATCGGAGATCGGCGATGCTGGCCGGGTCCGTGTGAGTGGCCAGGGTCTGAGCGAGGCCCGGACATTTGAGCCTGCTGAGTTTGTGATTGACACTCGTGATGCAGGTACACACACACACACACACACACACGTGTTTGGATACTGTTTGCATTTCATTGCATTGTCGTCATGGTGACTCGACATCTTCATTGAGCTCTATCTCTAGAATATTTTGTCTATCATCATAATTTGAGCCGTGCTCTCTGAATGAACAGTGGCAGCATCACATTTGTCTTCTATACAGGCTATGGTGGCCTGAGCCTTTCCATTGAAGGACCCAGTAAAGTGGACATAAACACCGAGGATCAGGAGGATGGCACCTGTAAGGTCACCTACTGCCCCACCGAACCAGGAAACTACATCATCAACATCAAGTTTGCTGACCAACATGTTCCAGGTGACCTTTGTAAAATGTGTGAAATTACACAGCAGCGTTGACAGTGTAAGTCGTTTGACTGAAAAGTGTGTGTGTGTGTGTGTGTGCAGGAAGTGCATTCACAGTCAAGGTAACAGGGGAGGGCAGGATGAAGGAGAGCATCACCAGGAAGAGGAGGGCGCCGTCGGTAGCTAACGTGGGCAGCCAGTGTGACCTCAGCCTGAAGATTCCAGGTGATGGAATGTTTTAATGTGGAGTGAAAAACTGCTTGATCTACTCTGTAGACATGAGAGTGGAGTTCTGTTTTCAAAAATGTTTTTTTTTTTGGCTTGACGGACGTCATGAAATATGAACTTTCCATCGTCTGACCAGGTTTGTGTGTTTTTGAATGATTCGAATGTGCGCCTCTACAGAAATCAGCATATCTGACATGACGGCGCAGGTCACCAGTCCGTCCGGTCAGGTTCACAAGGCGGACATCATGGAGGGGGAGAACAACACCTACTGCATTCGCTTCGTCCCCACGGAGACAGGAGTCCACACGGTCTGTGTGAAGTACAACGGCATGCATGTCCCCGGCAGTCCCTTCCAGTTCACGGTGGGGCCTCTGGGGGAGGGTGGCTCTCATAAGGTCCGCGCTGGGGGGCCGGGCCTGGAGCGAGCCGAGGCTGGAGTACCAGGTCTGTGTGGAGCCTGCTTTCTGAGTGTTTTCTGTGCTTTCCACCGTGTGTGTGTGTGTGAGGCTCTCATCCTCTGGGTTTGTGTGCAGCTGAATTTAGCATCTGGACGCGGGAGGCTGGAGCTGGAGGCCTCAGCATCGCCGTGGAGGGACCGAGCAAAGCGGAGATCGCATTCGAGGATCGTAAAGACGGATCCAGCGGGGTTTCCTACATCGTGCAGGAGCCTGGTGAGACGACCATCCAGGTTCAAATGTTCTGGATCCAGTAAATGTCCTGATCACTGCTTTTCTTTTATGAAAACCATTTTAAGTGTGTGTGTGTGCCGTGGAGGCCTGTCACACACTGATTTTAAAGACTCCTCCTCCTCCTCAGGGGACTATGAGGTTTCGATCCGTTTCAACGACGAGCACATCCCCGACAGCCCCTTCATCGTCCCCGTGACCTCGCCCTCAGACGACGCCCGTCGCCTCACTGTTGCCAGTCTTCAGGTGAGGCTCGGGGACACACACATCCGTGTGCGCACACACACCAGGCCGCAGCACGCTGTCCACAATGCAGCAGCAGCAGCAGATCATTACTTGACTTCAGCATCGAACAGACATTCAAGAAGACTTGCAAGACATTAGTTGAAGTTAATTTTTACTAGTTTTACACAAGTTTTTTTTAACTAGTCGTAAACTGTTTTTGGAATTGGTAGCAAAGCCAAATGTCATCTATATCAGTTTTACAAGTTAGATGTAAAAGTGTGTATTTTCTATGCTGTATAGAAGAGCTGTGAGTGCTAACAGGCCAACGCTGTCAGTTTAGGGATACAGCCATAGGATCAGCTGCTGCTACTGTATTGTTGGGCGGTGCAAAGGCTTCTGGGATACTAGAGGACTGTGTGTGTTTCTCGTGCCTCATTCTAAAGACTCCCAACAACCTCCAGTCTTAACAGTGGTACGGGGCGCTAAAGGGTTAAAGAGGCGTGACACGGGCTGTTCTTCCTCTTTCTACACATTCATTCAAGTACTGCACTTATTTATGGCACCACCAGAGGCTCATCTCCATCTAGAAGCAGTCAGATGTTCCACACCTCCACCCACTCCTCTGGCACAAACTGTCCATCCGGGACGGAAACATTTAAACGTTTTTAACAGGAATTCACCAAAAAGCGAATCAAGCAGGAAAAACTATCGCTACACAAAGCAGACTTGTAATTTGAAATGACTGCATTAAGATGTAGTTATTCTAAGCACGCTGCATAAACATTTACATTTTACTTTTCTATTCATTTATCGAAAATAAATACCACTTGAGGTATGAAAAGCAGTCATTTTTTCCATGCAATAATTTTGAAATTGAGTTTTTTATCATCATCCATGTTTATTGGGTTGTCATTGCTTCATGAAAACCTTCATATAAGCAAACATCTCCCATATTTTGGAAGTTTAAGCTTTTTTTTTTTTACTTGTATTATAAAAATCTATAATTTCCATATGCAAATAGCAAGAATCTGATTCCGCATCACCATCTATTAAAACGGTTCAATTTTCAATACCTAAAATTTCCTTCAGGCAGGGATAAGAGTATTGCATGTCTTATAATGACTTACCGTAGAGTGTGTGTTTAATAATCATTTCTTTACCAAGGATACACTTACGGGGCGAATTATTTTTCTTCTGAAAAATCATCCATGGCACGATTTATATAGAAATACATGCAAATGTCAAAATAAGATGTAACTCATGCTGACAGAAGGAGGAGCAAAAAAAACCCCAAATGATCCTGTATTGAATTTAAATCTGCATGAAAATGTCACATAATTTTTCCCACTCAGCCTAAAGAAACCAGATTTATTGTTGGTTCAGTGTTTATATAATCCACAATTACTTCCTATTCTGCTTCCATACTGCAAAGTCTTGCACATATTAAATAACCTGAACGCATTCTAATATAGACATGAACCACGAAATAAACTCTCAGATCACTGACCTCACACACACACACACACACACACACACCACACTCTCCACATATTTACTTTCTTTTTCTTGAATTTGTCCAACTGTTGGCACAAATTCTTGCTTTCTCTGCCTTTCCTCTGTACAGCCCTCCTCTTTAGCCTTGTTAGCGGCCCCCCCAGGTAAGGTAAATGTTAGCATTACATTTGCTGTGTGCATTATGAGCATAAGATTTCATTGAACCAGCTCGCTGATCATCACGGTCAGCAGGCGGTTAATGTTCTGGTGTCCAGTGGAGTTGATGCAGTGTTGAGCGTGGAAGTGTGTGTTGTCAAGCAGGAGTCGGGTTTAAAGGTGAACCAGCCGGCGTCATTCGCCGTCAGCCTGAATGGGGCGAAGGGTGTGATCGACGCAAAGGTCCACAGCCCGTCTGGAGCTCTGGAGGAATGCTGTGTAACTGAAATCGACCAAGGTACCCACAGAGATGACCTCAGAGCCCTTCACACCAAAATGATTTTACATTTTGGAACAAAATGTGACCCTTTCTCCTTGCCACTAGACAAGTACGCAGTCCGGTTCATCCCCAGAGAGAACGGTCTCTATGTGATCGATGTGAAGTTCAACGGAAGCCACATCCCTGGAAGTCCGTTTAAGATCAGAGTTGGGGAGGCGGGACAGGCTGGTGACCCTGGAATGGTGTCTGCCTATGGGCAAGGACTGGAGTCCGGCACCACAGGTAACCCGCCGCCCCCCTGGAGGACACGAGTGGAAGTGGAGCAGAGTTGAAAGGTGTTATTCCGTCGCAGTTAACCCTTCATCTCAGTTCTCCCTCCTCTCTTGGTTGCCTCCAGGAACTGCTTGTGAATTCTTGGTGAACACAAGCAAAGCGGGCCCCGGAGCTTTAGCTGTGACCATCGACGGGCCCTCTAAGGTGAAGATGGACTGTGTGGAATGCCCCGAGGGCTACAGGGTCACATACACTCCAATGGCTCCTGGAAACTATCTCATTTCCATCAAATATGGTGGCCCTTATCACATTGTTGGAAGTCCCTTCAAAGCAAAGATCACTGGTGAGGACCAGTTTGTTTGGGGTTTTTTTAGGCAAACAAATGTAAGACCTCCTGTTAAAAGCAAACGGCAGCTTAAAGTTGTGATTTCTTTCCACCATCATAGGTTCCAAGCTTGTGTCCAGTCACAGTCTGCATGAAACCTCTTCTGTCATGGTTGACCCCGTGACCCGAGCCATCAGCTCTTCTCAGCAGGGAGCTCCCATCCAATCAGACGCCAGTAAAGTGGTGGCCAAGGGCCTGGGCCTGAACAAGGGCTTCATTGGTCAGAAAAACAGCTTCAATGTGGACTGCAGCAAAGCAGGTATGGAGAACGCTGACAGAGCAGTTCACAGGGACGTGTGGAGCACAAAGATCCTTTAATGAGAAACGGAATCTAGACTGAAAAAATCCTTTGACTCAACTTGATCATCTACATATTTATAATGTATTTCTGTTTAACTCAAGCACCCAAATACGCCCCTTAAATTGTAGTTTAGTTGCAAGAGCCCGACTAGGTTCAGAAAAAACTAGATCGCTCCTGGGACTACTTGCTCATATCTTTGTGTGAAAACCAGTACAGTTTGCAATCTCAATGGTTGAGAAAAAATAGTTCCAAGAGTTACAAAAAAAATAAGAACTTCAGGCACACTGCTGTTTTGTTTTTTTTCCTGGGGTAACTTGCATAAGGACCTGAAACTGTCAGAAATTGTGGCTTTGGGGGGATTTTTAGTCTGTTTTGAAGGATTGAGAAAATTACACTCTTGGTCAATGTAATTGCTTTTAAAATTGCACTGGAATTGGATTTCAACTTTATTTTATCATACACTGCCACTTTTTTCGTAAGATCTTTCCACTACGCATCCAAGACGGTAACTTTTGAGCGTGACAAGTTTCCACGCTCAGCTCTTGGAATATAACACCCGTGTGCTTGAAAGTGTACGACATCCTGACAAACGTAATGGTGTGAATGCCATTATTCACTCAAACCAGCCAGGCTGAGTATGGAAATCTGGTCACAGTCTCAAAACGAAGTCCGTCCATCAGGAATAATAAACTGTACATCCGTAGAAAAATAAATCCTACAATATTATAAATATATTGGCGCGTACGGACCATCAAACGGATGAGTAAACAGTTTCAGAATTACTTTGAATTGCAACTTTTTTTTCCCATGATGCATTGCCAGAGAAGACTTGTAAGTTTGTGCTCACCAATAATTGTTAGTGCTTCTGCTTACATTTTGTTTTTTAACTCCCTAACTCCCCTTTTGAAGGACCTTCTCGTTCCAGCTGCTGTATCTCTGGCGTTTTCTTGGCAGTTCATTTCTAGATAAAGGATAAAACGCGTTTTAAAAATGGAGACAGGAAGATGATTCAGGAGCAGACAACTGCTGCTTAAAATGCCGTACTGGCGTAGTGTCAGGCTAACACACATCCTCCAAATGGTCTCATTTTCCTTCAACACTGTTAACCCGTTCTGCGACGTGTCTCCACAGGCCGTAACATGCTCCTGGTCGGGGTGGACGGCCCCAAGATCCCCTGCGAGGAGATCCTTGTGAAACATTTGGGCAACCGCTTGTACAACGTGAGCTACCAGCTGAAGGAGAAGGGGGAGTACATCCTGGTGGTCAAGTGGGGAGACGAACACATCCCCGGCAGCCCCTACCACATCAACGTCTAACAGCCCCTTCTTGATCACATTCATACCACTGTTGTCTAAGCAACTGATTCTGTCTAGAGTCGAACCGTTCATTGTCTACGGCTCCGAGTCCCTCCCATTTTACAAATTAAGGTTTCTGGCTTTAGTTTTATTAGTTAATGAACCTACTGGTAAATACATTTTCTCATCAGTTTAAGCAGCAGATCAATATTCTCACTAATTCAATCCAGAATCTTCCACTGCTTAAAACGGCTTCTTTTTTTTTTTTCCGTCAATCTAATTCTCATTAGTTAATCCTGATAATCTCACTGCTCAGTAAATTTGAGGAGGAAATAAATGCACCTTTCTTTTTTCTTTCTTTTTTTTTATTTTTTATATCAAGCCAGCGATTGATGTTAAGTCTGTCTGGACTAGTGTAGAGTGATGGAATAGCAAACCGTAGGAGCAGCAGTAGGTTTTGTCCCTGTGGAGTCCGGCATTGGATGGGGTTACTGTTTACACTGGAGGAGCTACTTTTACACACAAAAAAATCATGGATTCAGTTTTTTCCAAAGCAATTGCAGGACAAGCGGGAATGTCGAAATTGCATTCCTGACCTAAAGAATGTAGAAAAGAGCTCACTCACACACGAAGACACACTTTTCTATTAGACCTCTAATTGTCCATAAAGTTAAAATGCGCAGCATGTGGTGTCCATGATGTCCTTTAACCCGGTTGTTTTCCCTGCTGCTAGTGTGATCCAGTTTTAGGCACTGCTGGTTTTAATGCTGTAATATGGATTGGTGAAAGGAAATATTTACATAATATTAAATATGGCGTCATATGTGAAAAGAGGGGAGAAGCCACATTTCACAGTAGCTTACTAGGCTTTTGGCTCGCACATATGCTCTCGATGCTGCATATGGAAGCAATGGTTTTTGGTGTTTTTAATGTGTAAAGCCTTCATGTGCTCTGCATGTTTATTAGGTTGGAAATGTGACGATCCACACGGCCTCTGATTCAGTGACACGTGTCGAAGGTGGTTCGCACACAGAACTTTCAAGGTTTAAAAAGGGACACTGCTAAAGTTAAGACTGGTCAGAAGGGCTAAATGTTTGTCACATTCTGGAAACGCATTGACCAAAACCCAAACAGACGTCACTTTGTCGAAGTGTTTGTACCCTCCCCTCCTTCATCCCTCCCCCGCCATTATCCTTCCAGTTCGCTTTGTGCTTAAATTCCCCTGGCAGAACGTATTCCATCTTTTTTCAAATGAAAAAGGCTTTAAAAGTGTTTGTAAGACACTGTTTTGATACACAATAAAATTCTCAAGTATACAATTGAATGGTGTTTGTCTTCAATGTCATGCTGAACGTATAAATTTGGTGTTTAACTCTAAACACAGTGCACATAATTAAAATGCATCCGACACTCTTTTTCTCAGTCTCCCTGCATCGAGTCCTGACTCGGAATAGTTTTTAAGTCTTGGTCACAGAGTAGGCTTGGGTGTCACGTTGGGTAGGCCTACACAGGAGTTCCATGTAAGTAGGAATCCTGCAGCCTAGTGGAAGAAGCATTCATTTTCTGTATCCCTTTTTGCGGGTCACGGGGGTTGCCGGAGCTTGTCCCAACAGACTTGTTGGGTATGAGACTGGGAGACGCTCCGGTCGCGGTGGCATCGTGGAACCACCGGAAGGATGAACAACCACACGATTTGGAGCCTACCAATCACCTTAATTGTATGTTTTTGGATGTGGGGAGGAAACCCATGCAGACACACGAAGAACGTTCAAACCCTGCATAGAACAGGACTCAAACCCAGAACAGTGTTCCTGTGAGGCGACGGTGCAGTGGGTTTTCCACAGGCATTGAAATCAATTCAGTAGAAAGTTGACTCAGCATTTTATTCTTAGTACTAGAATAAAACTAGACCACAAGTCATGCTGCATCACCAATCCATTTTTTAAAATAAGTTTAATATGAAGTAGTAGGCCAAGTATAATGGAACACGGGTAAACCAAGATCCTGACCTGTTCCACGTTGGGCTGCATTCAGAAACTTGACCCGCCTGTTTGTCCAGTAATGTCTTGGTTCGGTTCAGTCACAACGTTTGGAGCCAGAATGTGGCCAAAATCGGGTTTCCCGTCTTTTTCTGTGCATATTTCTCAGGTTTTACTACATCGAGGTGTTTTCTAGTGCTCACAGCGCCAGGTTTCCTTCCTAAAGCGCAAGCAGCAGATCGGAACTCTTGCGCACCCAGATCCGGATCTGGATCGGGTTACGCGATCCAGATGTTGCCAGAAGTTCCACCCACCGCGGCTGTCGTCTGTTCCAGACACATTCCCGTCCCGGAGCTCCTGTGTTCTCCAGGTAAGGACAGAAAAAAGAGCTTTTCTTGTTGAATTTCACCTCTAAAAGTGGATCAGATGTGATTCAATGCGTTGACTCTCTCGCCTGTCGCGCTCCAGATTAAAAACGCGCCCATTCTCTAATTTCTCTTTAAGAGATTATAAATAAACGACCAAAAACGAACCTGTGTGACAGCATGTCCCACATAACAAACACGTTGCGTGTTTTTTCCACGCGAGGTTTTTTTTTCTTTCTTCTTTCTCTTCCATCGATTGGCGGCCATGCAAAACTTTCCCAGACGCGCGTTTCTCTGCTGCGTCTGATCCGATCATTCGTTCTCGATCAGGATATCGATGAGCTGATCAGTGAGTTGTTGCTGTGACTGACGTCACACACGGAGCCCGAATCGGGGCAGAAGGAAGCTCAAGGTGATGACGTCATCGCCGGGGGGGGCGCGCCCTCTACTCCTTGTAATGAAGCAGTCGAGCGAGTGACCGCAACTGCGACGTCACCCATCATCGCTTCTGACCCCCAAGTGATGCAGTAACCATGGAAACAGTGAAATCACATCAGCATCGTTGCTGCTTTGATTCCGAACCAGAGCATCTGACCGATGGGACCTGAAGCGGATACCAGTCCTGACTGGGTCAGCACCAGTTTGGCCTGTTTTCCAGTCATTACATGTATAATCTGAAACATTGTGGATCCAGAAGTAGAATCACTTCTAGATCATACATGTCCGTACTTTGATTGTATTATTTTGTTTTTGAGTCGACTCTTAACGAGAAGAGGGCGCCCAGCAGTGATTCTGACGCCGTGTGACTAACGTATAGAGTCTTGTGATATTCTGTGAGATGTGATGGGGTTGATATAATGGTTTTCCTAACCCTGTAGACACCAGATAATCATTCTAACATTTCACATGATGTGAAACAACGGAGTAAGTTGTCTTGTTACAGCAGCTGACAGAGACAAAATGTAAAACAGGCTAAAAGGCAACCAGACAAGACTATAGAAAGCGTTACACTTCTACATCCTTACTGTAGGTGGGGCTCACCTCTACAGCAAAGGTAACAATAAGGAAACACAAGGACAGAAAAAGTCATACAGTAAACACGTGTGTGTCTATACATGTGTCTGTACGTGTGACCTGTATCTGCAGTCGTGGTGCAACAGCCTCATAGTGTGTTATTTTTGAAGATGAAACCCAAATACCTTTCCGTACACAAAATGATGCAGACAGGTTATGGTTTTTTCTATTTGTTGTTATTTATGGTTGGGGTATTCCAACACTGATTATGGGATGTTCTGACCTTAGAATCGACTTGAAAACTGTGTGAAGAAGCTCGAAAGGCGATGGAGAGTGGTCCAGAGAAGCCCTCGTCTGATAAGACCTACTACAGAGAGGAAGGTAGGGCTCTTCTCAGGTGGTGGCCTGCAGGTGACCTGTTTGATAGATCCGACAACAGATTTATTCACACTGTTATCTGAACCACAGGATATGGTCGTCTTTACTGTGTTGCTCATTTCTGCATGTTAAAATCGAACAAGGGTTGATGTCATCACATGTCGTCGTCGTAAAGACCACCAATAGTGTTTAAGAGACTCACCTCCTGCTTTCCTCTTTAACCTGTGAATGTTAGATCACCTCTGGCAACAGAGCTTCTTTTTTTTTCTTTACATTAGAGCGATATCACAAAAAGTCAAAGAATTTTTAAAAAAATATTTTTTTTAAAAATGTGTTTGGAAGAATGGATCTAACAATCAAGGATCTGGATTTTAAAATTTTGAGATAGACACAAAAAATGCTTAGAATGACACAAAGTCCAGATCCAAGATGACCAAACTCCCATGGATGCATGCCTCAAACTGTCCTATGAACCCATCGTCTCGTTCAATGCTATAAATATCTGTAGTCACGGTTTGTGGATTATTTGAGAATTTGAGGAAAATTGATAAATCTGTGTTTTCAAATGTTGTGGAAAGTTAAAAAGCATGCTTCCACCTTTATATCTGGATATACACTTGTTGTTATTGTAAATGTTTGTCTCTGATTGATATTTATCTTGTAATTTTTACTTCACAGAGGAGGAAGTTACCTATATCACGTACCAGTCCGGTCCGGTGAGTCAAAATTGTCTATTGATCCGTGTTCCAGAGATTGTTCTGCTCTGTGACTGATATGAATCTGAACCTGCTTTCATTTCCTAGGTTAGTCATGAGGAGTATGGAGACTTGTGAGTACAAAGGATGGATGGATGGATGGATGGATGGATGGATGGTGATGAGATTTTTGATCATCCACTGAAAGTGAAGTTGGATGGATTAACCAGCTTTGCCAAAGACTTTGCGACCAAATAGATTCAAGAAATGTAAAATCACAGTAGAACCTCAAAACAGGAGTTTAATCCGTTCAGTGACTGAACTTGTAAGTCAAACATTTCCCAGTTCAAAATGACTAAAATCATTTTAATCCTTACCAGCCTTGTAAAAAAGCTCTAAACCCTAAATTATGAAAAAAAACAACCCATTTCTATCAAGTAATAGACATGCACACATTATCCATGTATAATTAATAATATATAAGTTATGTAAACAATGATAAATTATGAGAAGAAATACAAAAGTCACAAGAACACACGAGCTATGGGTTTACTCGACCAACGAGAACGAGATCCGGTCTCACTGATGTTGTATCCATCCGCCAACACGTGAGAAAGAACGAGATCCGCTCTCACTAATGTTGTATCCATCCGCCAACTAGCGGTGGTGTCCCAAAGCAGCACTCTTATTGTTCCAGCTGTTTTCACTGAATTTGTTCCTCCACCCAGGGTAAAGCGAAGAGTCATGGCTGAGCCAGATGAAGACAGGGACTCGGATGAAGATGCAGGGTGAGTCTTTGTCGTATAAATTAAATGATTATGAGTGATTGGTGTGTTTCAGTTTCTCACCTTACCTTCTGTGCTTCAGCTTCTTCGATCAGAACACAACCAAAGCAGCCAATCACAGCTCGATGTCGTCCAGGGAGACGGGCAGAAAGACTGGAGGCAGTTTATGTGGGTTCATTCGCAGGCTGTTGCTGTTAGCTGTGTTAGCAGCCATCTGCTACTACATCTACTGCTGGGTGACTAGCAAGGAAGAAAATGCATCAGTTTAATTCTTGTCCATGGATGTTAGTAAAGAGAACTTTTGTTATTCCAGTTAAACACTGTTTGATCGCATTTAGCTTCTTCTTATCTACTTTTAAAGATTTCTGTGTGGCACTAAATCATACACATTGACCAAAATGCTCTGTTATTGTCCTGAATCCATGTAAATGTGGTTAAAGAGCCACACTGATGGTCTGGGATGGTCTGTCTACAGAGGACACAGTGATATTTGACAATGTTTTTTCGTGGATTAGTCACTTCAGTAAGTCGTCGACTAGGTTTCCAATCCTTTCTCTTCCTGCCTGCATAGATTTGTGAACTGAGGTTGTCTTTTATATTAAATCCTATCAAAAACCAAAGGCTATTGTTATTTTGTGTAATAAACATGATAATGTTTCCAGCTCTCAAGTCACTGCATTGTCTTTGTTTAAAACAGGACACGAAAGTAAGGAGAGTTTCTACAAAAAAAATGCTCAAGGATGAATTTTAGAGTTACATATTAATAAGGTGCGTGGGGATTTTTTTTAAACATATATATACCAGGCTCATCTGTAGAAGAAGCAAAACTGTCTCAAAGTTGAATGAAGTTGAAGTGTATTCTCTCAGAATGGTTTCATTTAGGGTCAACAAAGATTTCATAGACTTCACAGATACAACAGTCCTTTTGTCGCAAAAGGCCTTCAGGGATGTTCTTCTCACGTTAAATGTAGTTAAAATTTTTAGAATTTGATTAAAAATGTTTCCTCAAATCCAACAAATTCTCCTTTTCCTTTCGGATTTTCCCTTCAGGGGTCGCCACAGCGAATCAATTGCATCCTTCTACCGATATATTCACTATCTCTCCTCTGGACATGTCCAAACCATCTCAGTCTGGCCTCTCTGACTTTATCTCCAAAACCTCTAACATGTGCTGTCCCTCTGATGTACTCATTCCTGATCCTATCTCTCCTGGTCACTCCCAGAGAGAACCTCAGCATCTTCATCTCTGCTACCTCCAGCTCTGTCTCCTGTCTTTTCCTCAGTGACACTGTCTCTAGACCAAACAACATCACTGGTCTCACCACAGTTTTGTACACCTTTCCTTTCATTTTAGCTGAAACTCTTCTATCACACATCACACCTGACACTTTCCTCCACCCGTTCCATCCTGCCTGTACACCCTTCTTCACCTCTTTTCCACACTCTCCATTGCTCTGGACTGTTGACCCTAAGTACTTCAAATCCTCCACCTTCTTGATCTCTAACCTTCATTCCTCTCCTTTCCAGGACAAACCTCCACCTCTCTAGCTTCTCCTCCACCTGTTCCCTGCTCTCACTGCAGATCACAATGTCATCTGCAAACATCATAGTCCATGGAGATTCCTGTCTAACCTCGTCTGTCAGCCTGTCCATCACCATAGCAACAAGAAGGGGGTCAGAGCTGATCCCTGATGCAGTCCCACCTCCACCTTGAACTCCTCTGTCACACCTACAGCACACCTCACCACTGTCTTACAGTCCTCATACATGTCCTCATACACTGCTCTAACATACAGTTTTGCCCCCCCCCCAGAACTTTTTGACATTTTGCCACATTTCAGGCTTCAAACTTAAAGATAATAAACTGAAAATATTTTTCAAGAATCAACAACATGTGAGACACAATCGTGAAGTGGAACCAAATTTATTCAACGTTTTATATTGTGTTTACAAATAAAAAACTGAAAAGTAGGATGTGCAAAAATATTGTCCCCCTGTTCTCTCAGCTCAGCTAACCGAGTCCAGAAGTTCCCTGATGACTTCTGAACGATCCAATGTTGACCTAAATGACAGCAATGACAAACAGAGTGCACCTATGTGTCATTTGGTCTCACATTTGCACGTCCTACTTTTGTGTGTGTGTGTGTGTGTGTGTGTGTGTGTGTGTGTGTGTGTGTGTGTGTGTGTGTGTGTGTGTGCGTGTGTGTGTGCGTGTGTGTGTGTGCAATAAATAGTAATAATAACAACAACAATGAAAACTCAACAATTAAAAGTTTATGGCCTCAAATATTAAGGCATGAATTTATTTTATATCAAACTGTTTTCTTTGTCAACTTTCATTTTGCATCATAAAAAACTTGTTACCTTATAATTTTTCTGTTTCTAAAGATTTTTATTTTTGGTTCAATTAAAAATAATATAAAAACAAGAAAGAGGTATAAACTACATTCATTCATTCATTCATCTTTAATCCGCTTCATCCACCGTCAGGGGTGGTGGGGTGGGGGAGCCTATCCCAGCTGACTGAGGGCGTGAGGCAGGGTGCACTCCACGGGAGATGCCAGTGCAACACAAAGCCACATGTAGACACAGGCAAAAACGCATGCACACACTCACACCTAGGGGGAATTTGAAACTGGCCAATTTTACCTGAAGCACAAGTTTTTGGAGGTGGGAGGAAGTCCGAGAACCCTGAGAGAACCCACGCAGACACGGGGAGAACATGCAAACTCCGCACAGAGAGGGACTCAAACCCGGACGTGCCTTGCTGTGCAGCGACAGCGCTACCCACTGCGCCACCATGCCGCCCCGGTGTGAACTTTGAATGGTTTAATAATGAGTCAAACTGTTCGTTTTGCTCCTTCTGTTCTCGTTTGAGTCTTTAAGACACAGGTGATGAAGGACAGATGCTCTAAAGGCCCCCAGTCATGTTGAGTTCAGAGGACATCTGATGCTCAGCTGAACCTGAAGACCTGGGAATAAAAACAAGGACAAGGTCACAGAAGAGACGACAAGGACATCGACTTCTGTCCGTGTGTCCGGTGATGTCCCACCTGACAGTGTATCCCTCGAACCCAAGGGCTGTAATGAAGATGTTGATGAGGACTGTGAAGAAGACGAAGACTGTCGCACAATTGTTCATTCTGTTCAACTTGGCGTGTTTCCTCACGTCGTTCAGATCGTACTTCACTGCTGGCGCAGGACCGGGAAACAAAAAGATACAAGGATTGAGGAGGAAGGGGGGGAGAAAGAGAGAGAAAGAGAAAGATATAGAGAGAGTTCATACTTCATAATGAACACAAAACAGTTTACCCAAAATGATTAATCACGATGGAGTCACCTTCATGATACAAAGTCATGAGTATACAGAGCAGCGTTATCCTAAACAGCAGAGGAAGATGGAGACTTGTTGAAGACACAACAAGAAAAAACTCATCCATACAATTTAACATCCTAAACTGAATTTATAAAAGGTTACGTCCTGTTCGTGAGCTGATAGTTCGACTAGAACCTCTCTGCTAAAAACGTTGCCGTAAAACTCTGAAGATGAGGGAGTGTTAACTGATGCCTTAAGGGATTGCTTAGCAACACTGATTTCATATTCATATTCATATTTATTTCTACCAATATGAATATGAAGATTTCATATTCATATTGGTAGAAATAAAGTCTGTTTGAGAACAACTGAGATCTTTGAGCTTCTCAGGACTTTCTTCATATGAGTTGTATGAAGGTTTGGTTTTCTTACACTTTGAAGTGTCCATCTTCTGTGGTTTTGGAGAATGCTGTTGTGCTGGTTTGTAAAACTTAACTTTAACGTGAAGTTGAATAGATAATAATGGATAATGAATGGAACACAATGGACTGCTGAGATGAAGTAACAAAAAGAACTCATAAGCAGAAAATGATGCTAAGATGCCAACTTGAGAACAAAAGGTGGTAAAAGTATGTTTTTGTTAAATGTAGAGATGATTCAAAGTAGAGGAGCACAAAGCTGAGAGTTCTTGCCACGAACTGCACAACTCTGAACAAGACAATTCATTTGGAAAGGTTCTGGCCACAGAGAAAACAAAAGCAGTGCTTCAGACGTGGCTTCAGAAGGTTTTCAAATGTGATCTTCCTCTCCTGATCAATCAAACTGCTTTGATTACTTGTACCTTCCAAAAAATTTTAATGTCAAAAGCGCAATGGAGGAAATCCAAAAAGGCTTAATCACTTGCCGATAAATACCAGCAGCAACCCCACAATTACTTGTAAGGTGATGGACACAGACAGAAGGACGAGGAGGGGAATGTAGAAACGGTAATGAGGTCCCACATAAAGAACGGTCTTCAGCTGAGATGAGTTGGCCATCAGCAAAGCAACATCCAACATACTCTGTGCAGCACTTTTCTTCGTGGCATAGTGATTTATGTTAATTGGGCGATGTGCTTTTCCAGAGGGGGTTCTCTGTCCCTGCAGGGCAAGAAAGGATAGGTTAGATCTGATGAAGAGTGTTGGTTCAGGTCCCACTGATGCTGTTTCACGGCACACAGATCATGTCTGACTGAAAAAGATCGGGGTTCTCCTAAGAACAACATTATTTGGTCCTCTTTCACTGGTCTCATTGCTATTTGAACAAGTCTATTCATTGCCAGAGTGGTGTTGTTTATGCTGTTGCTATGCATTCTGAGTTGTCAGGTGTGGCTGGAAGGAGGAGGGGGAGGGGCAACAGACATGCACACAAGAAATGACATGCAGTCCTCTGGCTTCTGCCTGCTACTCTGGAATCTTGCCATTTTGTCCCATTCAGTCATGCGTATGCAAGCAGCCAGGAGGACTGTATGAGACAGGGAAGGAAATGAAGGTACAGATACCTGAGAACAAGGGCAATAAAATCATCCTGGCCACAATGTCCCTAACATCAACTGCACCAGATGGTGCAGAGCAGCGCTCCTGACCTACTGATTCTTTCTTCTTGTGGCATATGCCCACCTTTTGTTCACTCTCGGACCTCCTTGCGCACCTGCACTGGTCATGGAGGCAGCTGAGATCACTAAAGAGCCCTCTGGGGCATTACTGTCCACTAGCTGAGGCTTCTTCTAGATATCCCAGTGATGCAAACTCAGTACTGTAATTTAACTCAACATGTGAACGATTTCAGCCCCTTTGGTGTTTCCTCTCTACAGTGTAGTCGACCAACGAACACTATGGTTTGACTTGGTTGTTATTGTACCTGATATGCATCATACATACAGATACATGTTATTTGTGAATAAAAATACACATTTTATACAAGTGCAAACTTCAGAAAAATAACAGTTAAAGTGGGACCTATTGTACTTATATATTTATTACAACTATTATTTAGATATATGTGTATAACTCAAGCAAGTGTGGTAATAATATCTGTTGAATTAGAGCACCAGTGTCTGTATGCACCGTTCCCACAGCCGTTAAAGAATGCTACTGTTTGTTTAGTTGCCTCATACTGTAAGCCAGGTAGGGTTGTTACACCTGGGTGTGACTTTCTGCATCACAAAGCTTTCACTCATTTGTACATACAGCTGACAGATTTTTTTTCTGAGTGTGGAGTTATGTCACCACTGCCACACCTGTGGATACACAATACAGTTCTGGCTCCAAACCTGGGCGTTAACATCAACAAGGAGTCACATGTTAAGGCTGAAGGACAGCCAGCTTTGTTTCATGGTTCTCTAATCTCTCCACTCTTGCTGGAATTATTCAAGGTGTTTCTTAGTATGACAATTTTGAACAATGATTTGAATGCTGAAGGAAAAATGATCAGTGTTTCTTACCTCTATGTCGCTGAGCTTGTTAAGAGCGACGCTCTCTCCGCTAAACCTGTGGTCTATTTCCATCCTCCCTTCTTTGAGAACTCCACAGCAGCTGTCCTGTTGGTGGTATTTCGAATACTGAGGTGTAGACTCACCGTTGCATGTCTTTGTGAAAGCTGGCGGGGTAGACGAGAGTAACAGGTCAAGCAACTCCTCCAGTTACCTGAAGGTTTCCCCTCCCACTGTGTGTTGAGGTTTGTGGTAGATGATTGTGTGGGGAAAAAATCAACTAGACTTGAAGGAGACCCTTGAAGGTGTTTTGCTTCTCATCCACCAGGATGTTCCAGTTGTGAAGAGCTAGTGGGGAGTTCCAGAAATTTAACCAGATTGGTAAGTTAATGAGAGTCGATCAAGCGAGAGGCAGTTTTAGACATTTTAGAGAGACTGAAGTTTGCCCAAAATTGATATCTCTACGAACAAAAGAGAATGATTTTACCTTTACAACAATTGAATCCAAACAATTCTACTCCAAATAAAACCAGAGATATGTTCTAATGTAATATGTGCTGATGTTCTAATACATATTGGACACATTAAAGACATGTAGGGCCACCCTGGCAGCCAGAACAAACACACCCACACTCAACCAATAGCCGGGGTAGCAGGTTAAACGTCCCACCTTGTGAGGCAGCGGCCACTATGATCGGTGGCAGCTCTGAGTTAGAAGAACAAAGGCTCATGGGTTAAAAAGTAATGCTTTAGTAATGCGTTAATGTTTAGTGTGTGGCATCTGGGTTTCTAGGTTTGTGTGGCTGGAACTGTGTCAAGCCATGACAATGTATTTTCAAGACCCCTGTCCCCAATTTAACAAACTTGGTCACATTATTCTGCTCCAGTTAAGAGTTAAAGTTTTGGAGGAATGGCAGAACGGGAATGTGGTCATGCTAGCACCCATGTGTGTTTGTCAAAGCTCAATAGTTGAGCTAACAACTACCTCTTTTCATCTGCTCCTCAGTGAGTTGTAATTATTTTTGTCTCAGGCTGATATTTGGCAATTTGTCTATCTCACTTCATTGAATGTCATTAAATCTGTATTTGTTTATTTTCACTTACAAAGGAGAGAGAGAAGAGTCTCTGGAGATGAGAGTGATCAGACCAGTAAAGAAGATGAAGAAGAGACAGATGAAGAGCAGCACTCAGGCCTACAAGTCTGCAGTGTCGCAACAGATAACCAGTCTCTATTGGTCTTATTTTTGAACGATGCAGAGAATTGGGTTGTTGTAGCTGGAGTGTAAATGGGACTGATTACAAGATATCGGCCCAACAAGGAAAACCTGATCCAGGGTCGAGGCACCATAATGGAGAGAATCCATAATCTGGGTAAACATTTTCATACCATCCATCCATCTTTTTTTATCACTTTTTTATCTGGTATTTGTGGGTCACAAGGGTTGCTGGGGCCTGTCTCAGCTGACTCATGGGCAAGAGGCCTTCTGAGGTCATCAGTTAACCTATGTCTGGGTTGGGCAGAACAGAACTCTCCGGTCCTCCGATCCCTAGACAGTTTACTTCAGAAATGGCACAAGACAAGACAAAGATGTCAGATTTCAAAAAATCTAAAGGTTTATTGAACAGACAGAATGAAATAAATTATAAAATCTGCAGAGGGTTTATTTAATTAAATCAGATGTTACCAAGAACTCCAATTATAGGAACCTAGAGTCTGAACTATTCTCTTGTCAGAGGCCCATTTCAGCTTAACATTTCCTCCTCCTATTGACAAGCAGAATGACCCTGGAATGTTTTGACTATCTACTGGATGGTTTATCTGCGATCTGGTCTGAACACTCTGACATTCGAGACTTACATGTACTGTAAATACCCAGACCTTGAATGCATGAGGAAGAGAAACACTTAACATCAGAACTATAGGTTTAAGTGTTCTGACTTCATTATACCAGCTTAAAAATGAATGAACTTTTAAAGCAACGTTATAATATACTGTGTATATATATATATATCGTTATCCTCCAAGCCCACCAGTACCACCCCTCAACTATCCATCGGCTGGGGTCCTGCTTCCTTTCATCCTCCGTGCCGCCATACAGTCATCCACACAGCTGTAATTTTGTCTTGACTTTAGCAACCTTAACCATATTGATACTGCCTCTATCTGGCCTATCTGTCACTCTCTCTCTGTTTCTCTCTCTCTGATGCTGTTCTTATCTTCTTTTGATTTCTTTTCCACCCAACCGGTCGAGGCGGATGGCCGCCCAAAAGAGTCTGGGTCCGCTCGGAGTTTCTTCCTCATCGAGGGAGTTTTTCCCCGCAACTGTCACTTATGCTTGCTCTGGAGGGTTCAGTTGGGTTTCTCTGTCTGTTAAAGCACTTTGAAATGTCTGCTGTCATGATTAAGCGCTATATAAATAAAACCTGATTGATTTATATATATATATATATATATATATATATATATATATATATATATATATATATATATATATATATATATATATAATTACAGTATTTCATAATTGAGCAAGCTCTTATCTGAGCAAACATCACAAACTTTCAACTAGACTGATAATCTGATTATTGTCTAATAATATATAGATTAATTAACTGTTTACAACACCTAAAGAAGACGTTTCTTTAACAAATTTTTATTAAAATGACTTCTGCATTAACACTAAATTTTACCAGTATTCCAGATAATATTGAGGCTGGTACGAATAATTGTGCTTATAGATGACTTTCCTTTTCAGTAAAAGCTAGCTTGTTACATGCTGCTTCAAAGCGGTGATGGATTGTAATTGTCAGTGTTCATCCGTCCGTCGGAGGGAGAAGGCCCATATGTAGATCAAAGCTATTACTTTGATCTACCCATGCTTTGATTTACCCTGACCTACCCCGAAAGTAGGTCAGGGTAAAATTTTGAATTCAGGAGTGTCGCGGGATGTTCCAGTCTCTAACTGCCTTGGTTCTAGCTGAATCCTGATAGCTTGAAGGGAATTTTATTGATTTTATAATTATAAAAAAAACAACGTAAAAAATACCATCTATTTGTTCAGATATACAATGCGGATAAAATTTCATTTAAAAAAATTCAATTTTCAGAAACTCTAAACCAAAAAACTAAACAGCAGCTCTACTTAAGGCCCTGTTATTAGAAAGGTCGAGGCCGGATGTAACGCAGACCGGAGTGGAAATGCTTTCCGGGTTGGACTGGAGGACACGCCCCTTTAAGGGGTGGGGCGTAAAAAAAAAGAAGATATTAAATTAACTTATGTTGTAAAAATAAATGAATGAAGACTAAACAATTAAAAATTCACCTCCGTGCTGTAAAAATAAATAAAAACATTCCTCTTAAAGTATATCTATAAAGTACTTCCGGGTCAGTGCTTTCCCACGACACTCAACATGGCGGCGTTCCTCAGCCCCCGCTCCATGGCGCTCCGCCGGCTGCTGCTCGGAGGATTCAGACGGCGGGATCAGACCCCACGACCTCCTGCCTCCAGGTGTGTGTGTGACGCTGCGCCGGGAGGACAGAAGATGCTGATCTTAGAGTCCACGGAGAAGTACAAGTTCGTGGAGAGACTCATTCCGCCGTCCAGAGTCCCGAATCCCCCGAAACACGCCGGGGTCACCCCGTCCGGCTGGAGCCCGCCGGCGGACACCCCGCCGCCGCTGCCTTACATGATCCGCCGCTCCCGGATGCACAACATCCCGGTTTACACGGACTTGACCCACGGCAGCCGCAGGATGACCCTCATCCGGAAGGTGGAGGGAGACATCTGGGCTCTGGAGAAGGACGTGAAGGAATATCTGAAGGACGTGACGGGCAAAGAGCTGCCGACACAAGTCAGTGAGGTCACCATGACCCTGAAGGTCAAAGGTCATTTCGAAACTGAGCTGAAGGAGTGGTTGACCTCCAAAGGCTTCTGACACAGGACAGATTCGGGACTTGCGGGTTTTTTTTTACGTACCAGAGACACTGAAGCTGTGACGTCAGATGGTTAAACGTGTGTGTGTGTGTGTGTGTGTGAAGACATTAAAATTTGTTATGAGTGAAAACATCAAAACTTGTTTCATTTATTTTGTTAAAAGCTGGTTTTCTGACTGCTCCTCAAAGAATCACGTGAATATAATAACCTGGAAATACAAAGAACATTTTCAACTTTACTCAAATCTATATATGAGTGATATTTATTTACACAGAATACAACAAATTCAACATGAAGCATATTCTAAATTGTGATCATTCGAATTCTATTACAGGGCATTTGTGTCACAGGTGAATATGGAATACAGGATTGTGTTGTAGGAATCTGTCAGCAAAGCAACTTTTAATGCGTATAGTTTCACAAATATCTTAACGTCTCACACCGAAGACAAAAGAAATGCAGGAACGAGTCGATCCGACGGTTCTGTTTGTGCACATTTACAGAAAAACGAGTGAAGATCTGAGCAGCAGGTTGAAACGGGTCAATGCGTGTCAGATCAAACAGGACTCCTCGT
Organism: Antennarius striatus; assembly: GCF_040054535.1. Lineage (NCBI taxonomy): Eukaryota > Metazoa > Chordata > Actinopteri > Lophiiformes > Antennariidae > Antennarius > Antennarius striatus. Next base: position 5,189,518 of record NC_090777.1, on the reverse strand, counting down.
AGAAACTCAGCAGTGACTCGATGAGTTTAACTGAAGCTTCTGATGGAATAACAAGAACTCATCAGGATGGAAGCAGGGAGAGGAAGTCACTGACTCGTTCAGCAACTTCCTCCAGTCGGTCCTCTGGAAGAAGAAGAGCAGGAAACAGGTTAATATTTCTTCTGGAGGTTGCAGCTGAGTGTCATCGTCCGACATGGTTCTACATGAGATGACGTTAAAGGAAACGTTCACTTACGTAACGTGTGTTTGTGTCCTCGGCTCTGCAGCTGCTCTAGATCCTCCTTCAAGGACAGAGAAGCTTCTGACGCTTCCTTTAGCATCTCCACTTCCTGACATCAAAGACGGGAAGGATTCAGTACAATTTCCTACAGGTTTATCTTGAGCTGAGAGGAGTTTAACTTTTGTGTTTTCTACACACACACACACACACACACACACCGTGAGGCAGGCTTGTAGAAGCTGATGAACCCTCTTGAAGACGTCCGTCTCGGCGCTGAAGCTGCGGTGCTCTGAGCTACAATAAACTCTCAGGTCGCTTTCAAAAACATGGCTGAAGGTAGCGATCAGCTGTTGGAGGTCGCACGCCGCCACACGCAGCGAGCTCGGAGAGAAGACGGAGGGAGACGGAACATCTTTGTTCCAGAATTCACACTGAAGAGAGGAGAACATGGAGATCAGAGCAAACAGAGACACTCATTGAGGCCCAGCGAGGCCAGCACAACTACATGTGTTTAAATGACACAAAAGATCATCAGAGAAATATAAATGTGTGACAAATATTAATTCATATTTGTCACATTTAGATTTCATGTAGTTCTTTCTGACTGTGAACAAACTACCGGTAAACCTCGTCTCACGTCATTAATCGGTTCCAGGAGACGTAAGTCGAATTAACTTGGCTCCAGGCTAGACTGAAGATAACCATTCCATCCTGTACGGTTCTTTATCATTTCATTTTCAGAAAAAACGTCGCCTATTCATCTTCAGCCTCTTCGTCCTCATTGTGGGTCATGGCCTTGCTACGGGCTAATATATTTTGATTTATATTCTTATCTATCATCTAGTAACATGATTTCATGCGCTTTTCACAGTTTTCTACTGATTTTATGGTACCAATATTTGTGGCAGACAGGCGTAAAGCTGAGTAAAATGACAAATTTGACTTTTATTTTTCGTGGGTTTTTTTGAAAACCGACCTATAATCAAGAACGGCGTAAGTGGATCTTTACCTGCAAAGCTAGCCAGGATGCAGCAGCAGCCTCCTAACAAAACCATACAAAAAGAATCACACTGGTCAGATTTTAACCTCTGATCAGACCAGAGATCACATCTCCTCTGAACGTCCACTTTGCTGATCTGTTGATGCCACATGTCCTCAGATGGGGCTCAACTTTCCTCCATCTAGACTACAGAAGCCTTTCTGTCAGGACCAGATGTCATTGGACCAACGCTTTTCCTCCTTAAAATCCTTCCCATTTTTTCTAAAATGTATTCATAATCTGAATTTTTGGCTGTAAAATAAATAAGATGAATCATTGATTTAGGTGGTTTTAACTAATCAGATGTAAATGGACACCCCACCTCTGACTGGAGCTCCTCCAGGGCCGACTGGGTCGTCTCTAGAAGAGCACAAACATCAGCGACTTCTCTGCTCTGTTTGGACGATGCCTTGGTGTCCTTTTCTAGGGTCCTGTGACGAGAGGAGCGACAGTGATAGGTGAGAAAACACAAAACACAACACCAGAGGAAGCCGAGCGGGATCACAAAACGACTACTGGATGTGTGTCATCAACATCAATGATCGTACCAAAAAAATCATCTGATACCAACGTAGATCCAGAGTCTTTAAATAACTCCCATTAACCAGCACATAAACCAGCAACATTCATTTCACAAGAGGAATGAGCCTCCTGCTGCCCTGAAATACAGCGTAAAGAGTCAAACGCATGTGGAAACCAAACGAACACAACATACTTCATGTGTCCAGTCCACGGCTGAAAAACGGGCTCGAGCATTTGAGAGAGATGAGGGAGGCTCTCCGTGGCGTAGAACACGTCCAGCATCGTCTCTGCGTCGACTCGAGGCCTGGAGGACGTCTGGCTGGAGACGATGGTGAGAAGCTGCTCCAGGAACGAGATCTGCCTGCCAACGCTGGCTCTACCCTGGATGATATCATAAATAGGTTTGATGAAATGATGTGTGCAATGAATGGTCAGTAAATTAGCGACGGCTAACGTTGTTTAATCCGACCTCGATCAGATCCACGTCGTCTGCTCTGCACAGCATCAGCTCTCGTCCAAGATGAGCCATTTCTGCTGGAGTAAAAACAGGCTGCATCGGTAAAGAAGCTCCTTCTGGTTGGATGGAGGATGTTAAAAAAAACAGGACGCGCTTAGACTGAGACCATTGGCTGTCATTTTTATACATGCAGGGCAGGGCCTTGCTCAAGGGAGCCTCAGCGGTGATCGGGAGTGACTGGGCGGGAGCGGGAATCGAACCGCCAATCCCGCGATCATTAGACGATCCGCTCTACCAACTGAGCCACTGCCGCCGCAAAAGCTCTCGGCCTGTATGGGGATCGAACCCGCAACCTTGGCGTTATTAGCGCCACGCTCTAACCAACCGGTCAGTTATCGGAAGACATCAAAGCTACCTCGAGTGAGAACACCTCGCTCTTCAGCTGTCACCGACGTCTTCTTGGAACTCCAGAAGTTCTGGTTGATCCTGCAGAACAAAGATGATGTTTATGCACACACACACACACACACACACACACACACACACACACACACACACACACACACACACACAGGTCGACTGAACCTCTACCTGCAGCAGATCCACATCAGGATGTTGGTTCGATGCTCAGAGGGAGAAGTCAGCAGCCGCAGGAGGGTCTCTGCTTCCTGCAGGCCCAGACCTCCGACCCACGGACAGGAAGCAGCCTGCGGACAGGAGGACACGTGACGTCATCACAACGTCAAAACACCCCGCGCCTTCAGCGGTGATCGTACGATCAATAAAACACACACACACACACACACACACTCTTCTATACAATTCGTTCGCGTTGCTTTGAATCGTTCACCTGCAGTGCATCATAAATACGTCGCACTTGTTTTTCTTCTTTCAAACAAGCCGCCATCTGCACTGTTTTCTTCTTCTTCTTTTAAAAAAAATCTTCTTCTTCTTCTTCTTCTTCTTCTTCTTCTTCTTCTTCTTCTTGTATCAGCAGCTTTTAGATGCATTGTTGCCACCTGCTGGACAGAGTGAGGCAGTTCAGTTTTAAAAAAAATTACTCCTGACTGTATTTGTTGAACGAAAATAACGCGATCGAGGTCTTTACGGTGTGTAGTTTAGTTATTTTCTAATGGCCGGAGACGCTAGATAATATAATAACAGAATAATAATTATTGTCAGATTTTGTTTGTTTGTACCGATTGTCATATTTTCATCAATTGTCATATATAAAATTGTTAATATTTTTTAATAATAAACTCAAAGTATCTTCTCTTTAAGACAGGTGCTTTTCACACGTGGATCCAGATTCCGGGTCTTTTGAACATGAAAACGTTGTTGGTGATAAAAATTTCGTAATATTTTCCACGCTGGTTCCGGTTTGGGTTCGACTTTTATTTATTAAAATTAATTTATAGTGTTTTCATTATTATTATAACATTTCCAGGGAGGATTTCATCCAGATGTGGACTCAGGAGGACCGCGGTCCTTAAAGTGCAAAAATAAGGAAGAAGAAGAAGAAGAAGAAATTTACGTCATTTCCGGGATGTGGTCCACTCGGTAGTTGTGAACGCCGCGACGGAACGATTTTTGTTTTGTGCTCGTTTGATTACGTGAACTTGTTTCATTTGGTTAACGTGTTCGGGTTGGTACACCCTTCATCTCTTCCTCGACCGGAATGAAGAAAAAGAGCGCGGAGAAGAGGCGCCACGTGGTGGCGTGGGTCAACAAAGCCGAGTGGGACCAGGTTCTGGAGTATCTGTACTCCACGGACCCGGCTCTGCAGAGGTTTGCCCTGCAGAGGATCTCAGCGTGGAAGGGCAGGTATGCCAACAGCCCCGTGGCGGTGGAGTGCACAGCGGACCTGGTCAGGTGTCAGGTTCTGGACCGGTCCGGTCAGCTGGGTGGAGACGACCTGGTGCTGCTTTACGGGGCGGCCCTGGTCCGGTTCGTCAATCTGATCACCGAGCGACAGCAGGGGAAAGCAGCCCGGCCGCTCCGGCGCCTGGCCGGGAACCTGAACATCCCCGAGTGGGTCGTGAACCTGAGGCACGATTTTACACACCGGAAGCTCCCAACCTTGAAATGGTGTCAAAAAGGATGTAAGGTGGTTCTGGAGTGGCTCCAGCAGGAATACTGGGCCAGGCAGCTGGGAGGGGATCCGAACCAGGACTGGGTGCAGCCGGGCGTAGAGGACGAGGAGAACGAGCTGAAGCAGAGAGAAGATGAGCTCGTCACCCGACAGAAAGAGATGGAGGCCTACAAGAACGCCCGGGACCTGCTGATATCGTTTGAGAAGGAGCAGTTCCAGGCTTTTGACGGACAACCGGGACCCAACGACATGGGTTCGTGGCCCGCCCCGTTTTCAGACATGAGCTGGTTGCTCGGCGAGATCAAACAGTTCGCATTGGAGTCCAGCGACATGTTGACCGATGTGTTGTTGGAAAACGGATTCCTGGTTCCTACCGTTGAGCAGCTGGAGACGCTCGCCTGTGACTCCTCTGACGGCGTGTCTCACACCGAACCCAGAATCCCTCAGACGTTCCTTCAGTTCTGGCTGCCCCTCCTGAAGATGCTCAACTCTCCATCCTTCATTCACCTGCTTCTGGAGAAGCTCTTTGCTGAGCTGAAGCTGCTCGCCAGCGAGCAGAATCCTCACAGGGCTTTTTACATTTCCGCATGGATTTCCGAAGTCCTCGTCTGCAACAGCGTCCGGTTTGAGTATCGCTTTGAGAGCAAGACGCAGAAGAAGAACCGGATGAAGGACAGGATCTTTGTGAACCGCATCCACCTGAGGTGGCAGCAGCTGCTGTCGGCGTGTCTGGACGCTCCTTGCGTCAGCACGCCTCACTTACTCCACTTGATCCTGGATGATATGGAGCACCCACTCCCACTAGACACCCGGGAGAAGCTACTGCAGCTCTGCTCCATCTACACTCGCACCGATCACATCAAGTTCCACGCGTCCCCAAAGCGGGAGCAGCAGCCGATATACACACTGGAGAGTCTGCAGGAGAAGCTGCAGCATTCGTCGCACCACAGCCACGCCAGACGCGTCCTGGCCGACTCGGAGATGATCGAGGCCCCTCTGGACAGTCTGGGGTGGGTCCAGGCGGAAAAAGCCAAACTGCTCCGAGATTCTCCGTGGCAGGTGTGTAGTGATAAAGTTCTGTGGAGGGACTACCCACTGGGTAAAGTCCCTGGACAGTCAGACGACCCGTCCTGCCTCATGGTGGACAACTACTCCACCATGACGGTGTTCGACCAACAGGTGGAGTTTGAGAGCAATGCCTCCCACAGCGTCCCGGGGGTGTTGGGTCAAACCCGGACGGCTGAAGGTCGCCTTTGGAGCCAGAGTGACGTCAACAAACTGAAATCTGGACTGAAGTTTTTCTGAGTGACAATTTGTGTGTTCTACACACACTGATGATGAACACAAGTTTTACTCTCACCAGGAGTGTAAAATGTAGGGGGAAAAAAGTGTTATCCTCCTTTATCATCCTCGTGTTCCAACTGTCTAAAGGTCCAAAATCTAAAATTGAGTTTCACCTGAACACACATCTGTTTTATTTTGTGTTCTTTTTACAATTTAAGCTGTTGATGCACTTGTTGGTCCTCATGAAGGTGAAGATGATGATGACGATGATGTCTTTTCCACGGAAATGGCTCCAGTTGTCAGCACAAGGCAGTGTTGTATAAGTAACCATTTTATATTTGTGTTCAATAAAAAAATACCGAAGCAATGATAATATTATTGATAATGTTATTGATAACTCACACAAACCACCAGACCCTTCCTGCCTCCCTTGGGCTGGAGATTCTGACATTATTCCAAACATCTGCAACATTTCTCTTTGTTCAAACCTTCATTCACAATAAAACACCTTTGACGACAGAATCAACTTTAAAACCGTCTTTATTTTCTCAAATCAGTCGTGACTTCATTTACATTCTGACTTGTACAGGTCCTCGACTAGATGTTGGTGGGAGATTTGTGTTCAGGTCAGATGAAATGGAATGTTTGTAAATTTGGTAATAATCTTGATTCAATCTAACGAATGCAGTCATGATCAATTTCTGTTCATCATTTTCATCAACAGTGTTTACTGTGTCCCCCCGACGACAACGAAGCCCTCTGGTGTGGTGACCCCCTCTGATGTCACATCTGTTTTCGGTTACTCAACCCCCAGATTTTTAATGGCGTTGTTCATTGCTTTTCATTCCCAACATGTCTCCAACATTCCAATAATAATAAGAAGAATGTTTTTGCTCTGCTTGTCTCCGACCTTCAGACATTGTCCATAGAGGTAGGAAAATTGTCTTTAACAAGGAAAAAGTAAGTAGCAATAGTAAATAGTAATAAATTTGCAATAATTTGGGGATTAAATTATGGCTTTTTTAAGATCATAATTCAAGAATAATTAAAAAGACAATCAGTCAAGCTTGTCCAAATCTTGTTCACTGATGAATGTTTGAAATAAATGGAAAACCAATTTTAAAATGTGTTCTAAAGTTTGGCCCCAACATTAGTGAACTCCATGAAATGGAAATATTGACACTATTAGTCCTTCAGATTTGTGTTAATGTTAGAATGTTAGGGATGGAGAGCTACCTCCTGAACATCTGAAGCAATTTAAAATAAAAAAACAGGATGAATCATAGGCCTCCATCGAACAGCTTCACACCACATACAACTGTCGTACATCCGGAACCTAGAACAATCGCAGAGGTTGAGCTTGTATTTTGTGCACATGACCTTCTCGTGCAGTAGAAGGTACATTTCAAACTCTGTTTCAGGCATGTTCCTCAGATGGTGTTTGGGTGTATGAACCCTGTCACAGCTGAAGCAGTGTCCGATGGGTTGGATGCAGTTGGATGTAAGACCCATTTGACTAAAGGAAATGATCGATGTATCGAAACTACAGGCAAAACAGAACGACATGAAAGTGAAAACACTGATCGTACCAACACACAGCTGATGAAGACGTTTCCTCGCGTTTAACTGCGACTATCACATTCTCCAGTTTGTGAGATGTTGTGTGGACTGGGCAGAAGAATCTATGTAGTGATGATCAAGTTTGTAGTGTTCGATCTCTTCTATCAGTTCAGGTATTTACCAAGTCATCTATCATTATATGATACATTAGGTTTGATTAGAAATACTAGCTGTCCTTTTATTAAAGAGCTGTAGAGACAAGGGGCCACATGTTACAGAACAAACACCGTGTATCAATAATTACTGTCAGAATAAAGCATTCCATCTTAATATGAAAGTGGCAGTGGTGGGATTTGAACCCACACCTCCTTAGAGACTAGCGCCTAAATCCAGCCACTTGACCACACTACCTCCAGAATATTGAATATTTAACATAATTTAATTAGCAGCACTTTTAAGTAACATTCACAATAAATTGTAGATAGGAAAAATGAAAGAGAATTTTAACTTTTACTCATGTGGACTAGGCCTACGTGAACCACGGCCTCCTGCACACCACAGCTGTTTCAGGTTCCAACGGCCAGCAGAGAAGGAGACAAAAACAGGACAGAGCCATAGTAATGACTCAGAGTAGATTTAGGAATTAAATAGGGCTTAAAAGTGAAATTCAGGGACATCAGAACACAGCAAGTTAAGGTCAGGCAGACAGACAAAGCAGAAAAAGACATGAAAACGAAACAAAAATAGGGAAAGTAAAGGCGCTGAGTAGAAGTTAGAATAACCAGAGAAACAACAGATTAAAAAAAAAAAAAGAGGACATTCTTTCATTAACTGGATTAACATTCTTTCTGTTAATCCAGCTCCTGGATTAACAGTAAACTGAAATTAAAACATCAAACTGGTGTGAATTTTGTAAGACAGAAGAAACAAAAGAACATGTAATCATTGTCACTAAAAGGAAAAATATAAAGTGGAAAAAGACATGTTAAGCATAATTTAAAGTAATTCAACAAATGGATTCACACGGGACAAACCGGGTTTGATAGTGTGATTGTTATGACCTATGCTGACCAGACGGTGGCGGTAGCGCGCGTCAACAGCTGTTTGCCTACCGCCTAAAAACAGCGATGAACGATAAAAGAAGAGGCTTTAGAGTACAGTAGTTCTTCCGGAAGTGTGTGACTCTTGTGGCGGACTTGTTTTATCCGAGGTCGTGATTCGTGAAACCGCGCCATCGTCTCCTGCCTCCCGCACAGAGACGGTGAACCGGAGAAGTTTGTTCTTGCATTATTAACCCGAACGGGTCGGTAAGTTTGAGGTGAGATGGGGGCCGATAAAGGGCACTGCGTCACCTGTGAGTTTGGTTCAGGAGGCCGCGATGCCTCAGTTCATGTTAGCTAATCAAGCTAGGATAGCATGGCTGACGAGAAGTGTGTGGGCACCTAGTGATAAAATGACTTGCAAAAGTAAAAGCTATGGTTAGTGAGTGTAGAAGTTGACTTTAATGATGGATCAGAGCATACAAAACAAAAACACAACCAAGGCCCGTGAATCCAACTTTAGCTAGTCGTTATAGCTAATGCTACTTGGGCTTTCAAGCCACGATGACAAACTAATGTAACGCGTAACGTTACGAGTGAAGGTAGAATGCATTGCAGCACGTGATTAAACGGATGTGTGGCTAGCTAACGTGTGCGTGTAGCATGACCTGTGGAGCACAGTTGCTAGCTAATGCTAGCGAGGCCTGCTACAAGCAATTAGCCGAGTACGACAGGAATACGTTTTAAGTCACGTGACCGATGGAGCAGGAGACGAGCGGACCCACCGGGAGCCTTCTCCGTCAGCAGTGTGTTATTGGTGCTTTTTAAATAAAGTTATTACCAAAATTATAAATTGAACTTGAACAGCCAATTTCATGGCTTGAAAAAAATGCCAATTAACCATTTTAAGGTTCAGCGTTGAGATTGACTGATAACTGACTGTAGGGCGCAAAGAGCATGATTTATTTATGGTAAAAATGCTTAAATGAATGAATGGTATGTACATGAAACTGGAAATAGTTGGAGGATTTTGCAATAAGCAGTCTTGTGTTTGTTTTCCACAGGATAGGATACACAAGATATAATTAGAGCGGTGTTCTTGTGGTTCCACAATGATCACCAGAAGAAGAGGCCGCGTCGTCAACAACCCTGAAGTGCAGTCCTTGGAGGTGGATGTGGTGGAAACAGTGGAAGTGGAAAAAGAGGTCATAAGTCTGTCTGAGAGTGTCCCTGCTGATGACATCACTATAGCTGGGACAGAAGTAGAGGACCTGTTTGGAATGGAAGACTTAAAATGGACATTTGACAGAGACACCAGCTACCCCTTCTTTGATATCGACTTGGCTGATCTGGGTGTGTGCAGTGCCAAGGACCAAGATTCTGGATTTGAAGCTTCAGTAGTATCTTCTCCAAAGAGGATGCCTTCGAATTTGAAGATCAAGAACAGCAAACTCCAATCAAGCCACATGATCAACAAAAACGCCATTGCTGCCAGACAAAATCGTCTGAAGAAGAAAGAGTATGTCACCAGTTTGGAGAAGAAAGTTGGAATCCTCTCAACAGAAAACGGCAGGCTTAAACAGGACAACACTCAGCTGACCAAGAGGGTTGAAGAGTTGGAAGATGAGACCAGGTACTTGAGAGCTGTGCTGGCCAATGAGAGCATGTTAGCCCAGCTCTTGTCCAGGCTAAGCGGTATGAATGGGATGAAATTATCTTCCTCGCTTTTCCAGGGGTTCGACTCAAACGACCACGACTATGCCTTACCCAGAAAGCGCGTAAAAGTGGAGGAGAAAGATACGTCTGGTGGCGTGTGTCTGCACGTGGACAAGAACCATGTCTCGGTGGAGTTCTGCACTAAATGTGCAGAGAGTGCAAGCACATCACTTAAAATGTAGGGTCAAGTACCTCTCTCTGTTTTCAGATATTGACTGAACTTAATCAGGCTTTACTGAACTGCTTGAGGATGGATGAACACTTGTGAATTAGTTAAAATTACCCAATAAGTTCTCACTGTGCACGTGTTTTATGTGAAATTATGATGACGAGTTAAATACACGTTACTGCTAAACCTTGTTGACAGTTTCTTCTAGGTAATGCTTGATCCACCATGCGGGATGAGTGGCTTTCAGAACACCTTTGCCTGCTTGACCTCATGGTAAGGATCAGAAAAGAAATTTATTTTTGATTTTTTTTTTTTTTTTTGGTTCTTGTACTGGCATTCTGCAAAAGACTTTAGTACATGTGAGTTAAATTACTCTCTTGAATGCCAAGCTGTTAAAGATAAAGGTGAAGGTCCACAAAGAGTGAGCATGATTCAGCTTTCAAATTGGAAATGCATTAATTTAAAGAAAATATTCAATCTGTTTGTGTGTTTTGATAAGATTAGATCTCTTTGTGGACCAGCACCATTGTGTAAAAGAACACATTAATTTAGCACCGCTTGTTTTTCTTTATGCTAAAGTGGATTCTGCTGGTGGAAGTGGAAGAGGCTGGACAAGCAGCTGCCGACGCGGCCTGTGTTTTTTTTTTTTTTTTTTAAAGGTAGTATTGGTAACAAGTGGTACATGTTAAATTCTATATTTCACCAATTATCCACACCATGTCTAGGTTGTGAAAGAGTTGCTCGTGCAGTTTGAGAGGCGAAAAAAGCTGCACCATTACTTGGGAAAATGCTATTAAGGAAGCTTAGTAGTTTCAAAATGCGCCTGTTTATTGATTGTATATCAATGTATTGTTGTAATCCATCCAAACTGATTCACTTTAAGATGTAATATTTTCAGTTCAGACCAGGTGGAGCCGATTGTAAATGTGTATATATCTTTTATAATGTAGTGCTTGCGCTAAATGATGAAATGTTGAATAAATCATATTTTCATTATGTGTAAGCTACAAATATCTACTTTGTCTTTCTCTGTACTTTTGATATTAATGCATCTCTTTTTCTCTTTCTAAACAGCAAGCTCTCTGCCGATTAACGTCTAACTTTTCCTCAACATTTGGGTCAAGTCTGGTAAAGGTTGTCCAAACAATAGAATGAGCTCGTGGTGGAAGTACAAAGTAATGGCATATGAAAGTTTGCCTGTTTTCAAATCATCACTACCCAGAAAATTCTTACATTTAAAACGTACATCAAAACAGAACGTGGTGATTTGCATAACATGAAACGCCATATTTAATTAAAAACAGCAGAGAAAATAAGAAACATTGAAAATGAGAAACTTCTTTTTTTTTTAAACTTGTCTAGTTTGAATTTTATGCTGGCAACACATTTAAAAAACATTTCCTGATGGATCATCTAAACCTGTGGTAACCTGGTAACAGGTTGTTAACATGTCCAGGCACAAAAAACAGCATCAAGACAGGTCGACCCTTTCTGCATTTAACATGTAGTGTTGACATCACTGCATTAAAAACAGGACCTTAACCTTGCACATAAATGCTGAATGATACAGGTTTTAGCGACATGCTGCCGAGTCGACGTGTTCAGGGAAGGCTTAGTTTCTTTTAGAAAACATGTTCTGTCTGTATGGACAACAGGGCTTTGTGATACAGGGGGGGGGGGGTGCCTGTAGTCTACATTGTCACCTGCTGAAAATATTTGGGGCTTTGTGAAGTATGAAATATGTCAAAGATGAAAGAGCTGTCAGGTGATGTATCTGATAAATATGACCCTTCCAATTTAATGTGTTGCTGGCATCAAATCACAAGTTAGAATCAAGAGAATGAAATGTCTTTCAAAATTGCTATTTTATATTATATATGGGCTTTCAATGATTTGTAAATGATTTCATTGTGATTTTATTACTCAGATTTCAGTGTCCCTCCTTTTTTTGAACAGGGTGTACATGATGTACTGTGTACTGTACATGATTTATATATTCTTAGTTTTTGTCGCGATGTTGAACCAGTGTGTTGGTGGTTCCTCGTGACTGTGCTCCTGTTCCTACTTCACATCAGGAGTTTCACCCTGGGAAGTCGGTTTCTATATAGAAAATGCACGCTCGGTGGTCAAAGCCAGATGAACTACAAAAGAATTGAGAATTCAAATGGTAACCATGGAAACCTGCCTTATACATAGTAAAGGGTTGTTTTTATTACATCTGATGCTCAGATAAGAAAGCTTGAGGGTTTAAGGTGTGTCCTGACTTGTTGCATAAGACTTAATTTCACAACAACTAAACATTTAGTAGCAAATTAGGACTTGTGACAAGTTTCCTGATGAGGCATTGTGTTTCTAAATACATGTGTGTCAGCTGACAGTAACACTACAATCGTGAAAAACTTTGCACAACTTTGTTGTCAGATCATGAGAAAATAGTTTGTTCTACATCGTCCATAAAGAAAATCTTATTTCAAAGTAAGCCAAGATTATTTGTGAAGTTTTAAAACTCTGACAGATTTTCAGTGTGACTATTAACACCCTCCACCCCCCACTTCTTTAGTCAATAGGAGATGAGTGAACCTTTAGTTACATGCAGTAAAAGCTGGAGTATAATTCTTTTACAACTCAAATTCACGATACCTTTAAAATTCGTACGTTTACAGGTCGTGTTATGAATCTTAAGTCACTGTTGCAGCTTCTTCTGAAAAGAATAAAAACCTTTTTTTCGCCAGCCGTCACAAACCAGTGCAGGTTTGTTCCTGGTTTGATTGGACACCATGCTTTGCTGAGGTAATGGCAGAAATGTCACCTACAGGAAGATCCTTGGCTTTAACCTGAAAAATAAACATTTGTTCCAGCGTTTCTAAGAAAATTGAATGTATTTGTGAAGTTTGTAGTAGAACTAATTCAGTATGCCCAATTTAATTTTTCTATGAAATACCAGTGCGCTTCATTTTACACATGAAAATGTCAGTGTTAAAAATAGATGTGATTCTTTGCCCTGAACAACCAGAGGTGTCAGCAGGTTGAAGAGGACCTGCTAAACAAGCAAGGAATGTGAAGCATAATAAAGAATACTCCAAATGCAACTCATTTATTACCCCTAACAAGGACTTGTTTGTCCGCTAGCAGGACTCTTTTAAGTCCACTTCATTGGTTTCATGGGACTTGTTTGCAGGGTTTACCAGAAGGACGGAGGGATGAGTATTTTTAAATGTTAAGGTTTGAACAAAATTGTTTTTTTTTCAATGTGCAATGGTCACAATGTAATATATGCTTATACATATGATGGCTCAAATTCTCAATTTTTGTGAAAAGCACAAAAATCTGGACATGGAAAAAAAAAATCACTGAAGACACTAAAAAATCTGTAAACCCAGAACAGAATGAGTGTTGGTCACAAGCATCAACTGTTACTCATGCAAAGAGATCTGGGTCTGATTCACTTCTACACGGTGGTGGTTAGGCAATGGAATTACTAGAAGGCACAATTCATGAAATTTTGGTGAGGGCTTAATGTATGGAAACCTGCAAGCAGTACAAACAAACAGGCCACTTTGGTTGTAAATGTGCATTTATACTGCAAAGTTTGTCAGAATGTAAGGTATGAGCGTGGTGGTGCACACTGAAGGCCGACTCAACTTCACTCAAATGCCGTCGCCATCAGTGAAGGCCAGAATGCCAAATCAGAACTACAAAAAGTGATAGTTGTGCAACAATATAAATGTACCAACATCAATAAATAACCACAAAAATACAATACAAATACAGCATGGATGCCTGATGCCAAAAGAGACCACCACCTCGAAGTGAAGACCCAGGAAATGATGGTGGACCTCAAAAGGTCATCCTCCTCCTCCCCTTGAGAGCTTTAGGTATTTAGGACGTCACCTCGCTGAGGTCGTCACCTGGAGTACCCGGACTTCCTGCCTAGTCATTTTCAACATTTCCCTCAGGCGTGGAAAAACTACTGAACCAGTGACCTTTGACCCTGACCCTTCACCACAATAGTTTCTTGTCACATCAGAAGACATTTGCATGAGAACATCTGTTTGCACACATTAAGGTCAGGTTTAATGAATATTTCAATGAGATGGAATTTCTTTGAGAACAAGCGTTCCGTCCCGTTTGTTCAGATGTGTTTTAACGGCGTCGATTCGTTGTGAAATAACAACACGGAACCACACAGACTTTGTCAAAGTTATTATTGTAGAATACTTTGATGTATTTTTTTCTTTCATACAGACAAAAGGTGTTGGACTAAATTTCCATTAATTTTTCTTAGATTTCCATACAGATTTAGTCTACAGTATACAGGTGTGTTCTTTCTCATATATAGATATTTATTTGCTTAAATAACAGGCAGGTAACGTTTTTATATATTCAACAGTATTTTTTTTCCCTTGTTTTTGGTCTTTTTCATTTCAGCACAGTTAAGGCTGCATTTTCTGTCTGCAGAACAGCACTGCGTTGTGCAGGAAGGGGGGCTATTCCACACACAATATTTACAACAGTATATATAATGAATAATGTGAAACCTTGCGTGTTTACCATAGTAGCATGGCAATACGGTAAATACTTGGAGCAGATCTAAAAGAGCAGCCTAAACAATGCGTGGAAACATTGCACTTCTGCAGTCTCTAGCTCTGCCTCACATTCTGGTTCTCCATCCTCCTTGGGCCCCCAATTTGTCCAGTCTTTTAGATCCTAATGAGGTACGTTTTGTATCTCCTGTTCATTATTTACATAGTGGTTTTATCTAGTCTGGAGGGACATGAGAATCTCCACACCTCTGCACACTTCAGGGGCTGTTCAGCGGACAGAAAACACAGCCTTCAGATATGCTCAGGAGAATGTGCAACAGCCTTTTTTTTTTTTTTTTTCCCATCAGCGGGAGCACTGGTGGAAAAAAAAAAATCAAAAATAAAAATATACAAGCACTTCCATTTTGTTGTTCCTCTCTTTACAAAAAGCAATAGGATTCGAAGAAAAAAAAAAGAAATCAAAGGTGTAACAGGAACATAGTACTGTACCTATAAATCAAAGAATGCATGTGCACATTTGGGCAGTCTGTACAGTAGTGGTGCAGTTGTACAATTTATAATATTCATAAATATAATATATTATTTTTCATATTGTATTTTGCCTTCTGTAAACGGTCTAACAAATCATCATGTAGAATGGCTGGATAGATGGACAGATATGGCTGGAGAACCGGACGGTTATTCAGCTGCTGTTTGCATGTATGTCTGAATTGATGCAGGAAACCTTTACGGCTGTACCAGGAGGTGCTGAAATAGAAGAGACTTGGAACGGGATGTGATTGAGTGTGACAGAGAACAAGAGAGCAGATGTGGAGATCGTAGCACACAGTAGTGACAGTAGCCTAAATGATATATCAACACATAAAGAGTGACATTAATGATACCAAAATGCATGCTTCAGAACAGACGTAACAAGACAATGTCACCACCCACCCACTGCAACAGGTCAGGGTGGCAGTGATGATGATGAGCATTCAAGAAGACAAAGTTCTGTACAGATTAAGGTGTTCCCAGAGAGCCCTGCGTGCATCCTGAAGCCAGACGACCAGGATGGACGATGACGTGTTCTCACTGTTTGCATGTGCTATTTCTGCTCCTAACTGAGTACAGGTGTTGACACGGCTGTTCTGTTGCATATAGTCTGTCCTCGCCTTTCTCTGTGGTGACACCGGTGGACAAGTCAGGGGAGTCAAGAGGGGGCAGCAGGGATCGGAGAGACGGAGAGAGGGTTACAGGTCTGCTTGGAGGCAACATGGAGTCAGCGTCAGTCACACATAGTGCAGCATGAGATACACAATCGTCTCACACCCGTCTGGAATGTCATGCAGTTGCTTGGAATAGATGTTCCATGGAATGTCGAGGCTGAGATTGAAAAGGTGACAGTGTGATGTAATGTCACAAGCACTGTTGTCACATGGGTGGCTACCCCCATGTGATTGGTTCAATTTGTTTGTCTGAATGTTAGCACAATTACGGTAATTTCCGGACTGTGGAGCACACCTGAAAATAAGTCGCAGGAGTCGAGGTGTTGAAACATGATTTTTACACGGACATTTTTAAAAAAATATTGTAATTACCACTTTTGTCCAGTGTCCGTCACAAGGCGGTAAAACACCACTGGCATGTCCAACGTCTTGTTATCGACTCATCGATGCCAAGCTTACGTACAGCAGCTGTGTTTCCTACTTCGGCAGCCGGATCAATTTGCTTTAACTTAAAAGCAGCATCATGTGGCTTTTCCATCATAAAGGGTGTGAGTGATGTACAAAATCCCCGTTAAAAACACAATCAAACTACGGTGGCGTCTTCCTCACCACATTATCTCTTCCACTTCTCTGTTTCACTCATGTGTGAAAAAACTTGCGGCTTATAGTTCGCAAAATATAACTAAATAAGCAGATATGCATCAAATTTTCACCAAAGGTGATAGTTTTGAAAGTGATCTGGTTCTGGATATGCAACTTTAAATCAGGACAGACCTCCTCCACAAGCACGTCCAAACGTTTGCGCTCGTCTTCTTTTTTTTAATTTTTTTTCGGTGGTGCAGTCGTGGCTTGTGTTGATGAGCTTTAAGATGAAACAGCAAATCATTGTTGCTCAGTCACTGTAAAGCAGACGGCGCTATGCTCACCTTAGCATAAAGACATGAGGAAACAACTAGCCTGTAAAATCTTTCCACCAGCACCATGAAGGCTCATAAATAATAATACTAATACCATAATAAGTGTTTTAAGTATTCAGTCAGGATGATATAGACCATAATCTTTACCTCCATCATTGTTTGTTAGATGAATATCCCAGATACATATAAGGAAGGTTCAGTTAACTCATGTAGTGAGGCATATCTTCACAATGGGGAAGAGCTGAGACTCTGAGGTGGATGATGGTATAGCAATAATAATGGTTTTACAGTTAAATATTTCTGATCTTGGTTTGTTCACGTAGACATTTGTGCATAAGAGGTAAAACCTCGTGAATTCCTCAAATGTCTCCTGACAAAAAAAAAGAGAGGAAGTAAGAGACGTCACTTTTTACGTCACTGACTGTCGGTCACACTCTGTCTCCGTGCTGAGTTCATGTCGCCTTGTCTTTATCCGTAGCTTTATCAATATTACAGATATGAGATTAGCATTTTCTTCAAGGAAACAGTTGGAAATTTTGGAATCAGTGCTTTGTGATAATGGGAAGCGGACAGTATTTGACACAAGAACATTGACACTTCAGCTTTCATCAGTCATACCTGAAAGATCTGAGTGGACTTTAAGCTTCAACCCTAACACGACAATGCCTGATCGCTGTATTGTTGCTTGTTTTTATTCCCTGTCTGTCAAAATGACTGGATTGAACAACATAGATCAAATAAAACAATCCTATTGTCCACAATACTTATGGCGAGGGCACTAGTACATGATGGAGATGACCCAATGGCACGTGAGCAGGTTTGAAGTGAGTGTCCATTTGTCTTAAAGGGCCATCGCCTGTGCATTTTGTGTCGGATGGCATTTAAAGGGTTAATGCTTCATATTCATGCATTCAGCTTTTTCCCTCCAAAAAAAGCTAACACACACCGAAAAGGCCAGAATGGATGAGATCAACGGAAATAACAGACGGACAGAGGAACAGCAAGAGAGAAGACGATGGAACGCAGGAGAGAAACAAGAGACTGGAAGAGGGCGTCGCCCGTGGGCGTCGCCTGTGGGTCCGCCTCCAGGCGACGCCCATTGATATTAACATGAGCACCCGGTGGGAGACTGTCAGTGTGTGAATTAGTCCTGTACTCAATGCATGTATACATTTCTACATCACAATAAATGTCAGATTGCACACACCGTTTAATCTCATAGCAGTGGAACAGATAACAGGTCACATGTGAGCCTGTTGTCATGGAGATGGATGAGGGGGTGGGGGGCGGGTCATGATGGGCCGGACAACGTGATGAACAGAGAGAGAGTCTTGTGTGGTCGCTTTCCCAAACATCCAAACACATATACACAGACACACTCACATGTGTGTGTGTGTGTGTGAGTGTGTGTGTGCATGTATTTCTCTCCTTTAAATGTTTTTTTCTTCCCCTCATTCTATTCACTTAAAAGGGCTGTTTGTTTGTTTGTTTGTTTGTTTGTTTGTGTGTTTGTTCGTAATTTTTGTTGAGCTTTGTTTTTTCAAAGAGAGAGAGACAATAAACACACACACACACACACACACACACACTGAAAGACAGAGAAATTAAATCATGTAATAAACATATTGTTTGTAAAACAACAAACGTCACAGACGTAAATGAATGAGCACCATTATGTAGAGAAATAAAAGAAAGAGGATGGACTCGACTTTAAGTCTAGTTAAAGCTTTAACAAGCATTTTACTTATATTGCAAGCAAAGAGACGGTTTGAGAGTCGGAGTTTCTAGATAGACGATGGCGGTGGTGACGGTGGCAGGTCGGTGGGTAATGACAGCACTGATGATGAACCAATAGAAACACGGGGAGTCAGTGTTTGACCCTGACGTGACCCCGTTCTACTGAAGCACTGAGGGATGGCTCGTTTCTGACATCCATTCCCATCCCTTCCAGCCCACTGCAGCGCTAGCAGAACTGTGCATGTGTCATGAGTGTCGGTGGGGTTGGGCAGGGTTAGGGTTGGGGTTGGGGGGGGGGGAGGGGGGCGGCTCTGCAGGGAGGGTGGTGGGCTCAGCGGTGGACATTCCAGGGGGTCAGAATGAATGGGAGGAAGAGTAAAGGGAAGGAAAGTCGCCATGTTCTCAGGGAGCGGCGAGCCGCTGGCCGTTGTCCACTCCCCCCTGTACCTTCCTCATCCTCCACTCCCTCCTATTGGCTTGTTGTCGAGGGAGACTGGGTGGAAAGGTCACACGTGAGTCCTCAGCCCTCTCTGCTACCCCCCCCCCCCACTCCCACTCCCCGAGACCTCTACACTCTCCCGACCCACGTTCAGGTCAGTTATAAGGACGTCTCCACGCAGTAGACGTGGGCCAGGTTAGAGGGTCTCGCCGGCCGGTCCCTGCCGTGGGGGTCATGGAGGTACTGGTGGTGACGACAGGGGCTCCGGGTGCCGGGGGGGACTACACTGATGCTGCTTGTGTTGTGGTGGGGGACGATTAAGCTGCTGCTGCTGTTGTTGTTGTTTTGATTGCAAGGCGTGACGGGGAGGCTGTACTGGCGGTAGGGACGAGGGGGTCGGGTGCGAGCTGGGGCCTGGGGCTGAGTGGGAGGGGGCGGCGGCTTACGGAGGGCCGGGTGCAGGTGCTGGTATCTGCTGAGCTCAGATTCATCGTCCACATCAGTGTCATCGATCAGCGGGATGTTATGGATGAGGTCGTTGATGAGGAACTCCGGGTGAGCCATAAAGTTGTGAATAGAGTTGCGGGATTCCGGTTTCTCCCGGCCCTCGTAGAGCGAACTACGGAATGCTTTCACCACTCGCATCTGCAGAAGAGAAGAAGAGGAGGGAGGGAAGACAAGACGAGAGAGAAGAGAAAGTCAAAAAATACAAACGGGAAAAAAGAGAGACGGGAATCCCAGAGACAGACTGTCCTCCAGCAGACAGACAGACAGACGGACAGACAGACAGACGGACAAACAGACAGACGGACACAGGGCCAGGTGGCATCAGTTCTAGTTCAAGACTTCTACACGAATGAATGTGCTCAATTCTTTAAATCTTCTCTTGGATCACGCCAAAAATGGGCGGGGCCAGAGCTGAACAATCCTTTACATATTTTAAGATTTGAGAAAAGTGTTTTCTTTTTTAGTTTGACGAGAACATGGAAGAGTCAGACTGTTGAAAAGCCTCCGTCAACACCTTTGGAAGTGGAGTCATGAACAAGTTTTAGGTTGTTTGTTCTTTTGTTGTTTGTTTCATTTCATTTTGTTTGTTCTGGACAATCTGTGGGACAGAAGTGACGACTGTCCTCCTCTTGTAGATCTGATCTGATCTCATCTCAACAGAGACGTGGAGAACAGACAGCAGACCGGAGCGAGGCCTCGTGTTCGTCAGGACGTGAACATCTGTCTGTAGGTTGCTTTTATTTACCCGTATTTACCCATGTTTGACTGAGTTTTGTACAAAATATAAGAAAAGGTTCTTAACAGATTTTAGTTTTAAGGAGGGATGACATCAGTGATTCCATTGTCAGAGGTAAAAAGTGTTTCCATGTTTGTTATTCAAGGCGGGTAATATGAAGCAGAATTTACCTCTACAGTTAATTTATAATTAATAAACAGCTATGGGTAATAAAATAAAAAAATCAGGGATGTATAGCCAACAAAGAACAATAACATGTCAAATAGATTAGAATATAATAGAATAGAATACTATTTAATTTTTTAATCTGTTAAACTATCACTGAAATTCAGTGTATTAATATAATTCAAAAAACTTTGTTTTATATATTTTTTAAAAATCTTTTGACTATTTTTCAGTTTTCAGTTTTCTTTATTATTATTATTTTTTAAGAAAATAAAATATACTAAAGTTCAAATTGTGTTTGGTAGAGAGATTTTAACATGGATTCTTGTAATTTAGGCAAATAGTTTCATTTTATGTGAATAAATGTTTACAGTTGTCGTTGTTTAAACGTCAGACAACTTATCCCGAGTACAGAGACTCTCTTTGGTGCTGCTAGGGGAATCATGTGACCTGTGGGAGGGGCCAGGCAGCTTTTCACTGTTTCTTGTTTCTGTGCAGACGAGCTTACTGGCTAACATATAGCTCTATCAGTCAAAATATGAGGAATGATTTAAAACTCAAATCTAAACTGGACCAAAGATTTTCATACAAGAGCATTTTGTAAGCAAAGTCTGGCTATATTTATTATATATGATGACATAATAAAATATAATATCATTGATATAAATAATATTTGTGAAGTGTTTTGATATTTATAAATGCCATCAAATTGAAAGGCACAGCACATGATTCTACTTGAAGATATCAAGACCTGATTCAACCTCAATTCAGTGTCCACCTGATCCTGTGTGTCCAACAGACAAATGTAACCCCACCCCACCCCAAAAAAATAAGGTTGTTAATGACATGTTTTGTCAGTTCTCACACACCAGTTTAAGCTCACAAGACAAGAGCACCGAGCAGCGACCAACACAAAGACGACAGCAGCCTCTCACGCCTCACATCATACATACATGTATGCATGTTTGTATGTTTGTGTGTTTGTGTGTGTGTGTCACACTAAAAGACACCTCACGAACATGCAGAAACACACATGAGGGTGGTCGTGAGGCGCGCATGAAGAAGAAGCAGGAATAGTGAGTGCTGGGATAATGCAGAATAAAATAAGAAACTGGAAAGAACCTATAGCAGTGACCGCACACGTGAACACATGAACACATGTACACATGAACACGTGAACAAGTGAACACACAAAGACATCAACACACACAGCAGCGGTGGAACTCGGAGCAGCAGAAGCGTTGAAGGCTGATATCCTCGAGGGTCCATGCACAGTCATCGATTATATGTTCATACCGTAAATACACGCAGTACAAACAGACAGAGAGAGGCACACACACAAAAGACACACACACACACACACACACACACATGCACATGTGCAAAATGTCCTGCAACCATGCAGCAGCGAGACGCAAAGAGAACTGAGTGACTGAAAGGATGAAGATGCTGATCGTGGAGTTACTGCAGGATAGAAAGAAAAGCCAGTCTTGAAAAACAGAAAGGTGACATCAGCAGGTCAGAACAGTATGTGATTGGTTGGTAACTATAAACATAATGTGATTGGTTTAAAGGCCAGAGTGAAGTGGGCATCAGTGCTGTCATACAAAGAGAGGCAGCTAGGTCATGCTGAATAAGAGCTTACACGCACACACGCGCACGCAGGCGCGCGCACACACACACACACACACACACACTGTACTTCAAGGTGAATTATGCAGTCGATGGTGTATGTGTGCGTCAACACATTCCTTTGTCATAGCAGTTGGTCCATGCACCCTAGCCTCAAGCCAAAACAGAGAAAAAGAAGCAGCATGAGCTCAAAAGAAACAACAGTTCAGTGCGTATTTACGAACAAGCACAGGCAGACAGAGCCCTATATAGAGACACTTTGGCCAGATGAGGTCAGCTTTGTGTGGACTTCAGCACCAGCGGACGCCAAACCGTGACTATGATGGTGGATGGTCGGGTGGCTGAATGGCGGTCGGTGCTGCAGGCGGTCAAAGTAGAAGAAGTCTCTATATGTGACTCTGGCATTAATGGACTGACAGACAGACACAGACAGACGGTCAAGCAGTAGGTTCAGTGCTTATCTGTTTTTCCAAAGAGCCTGTTAGATGATAGAAAAACACCTGATGCAAGGTTTCAAAGTGTTACTTGCTCAGTTTGTCAGCCCTTGGTTAGTTGTCATTTCGTCTCAATGGAAAGGGTAAACTTTCGAGTATATGGTGCCCACAGTGGAAGCAGAGAGGCCTGGAGGTCAGGGCACTGCTGTGCTACTTTTGTCTCTCACCCATTTTTCTGTCTCTCACCCTCTTTCCCTGTCGGCTCTTTCAGTGATGATGGTGGGAAAAACGCTGATGGTCAAAGAATGAAGAGGATATAGATGCTTCAAGGCAGAGAGGCTGCTGTGTGCAAAATAACAGCCAATGAAAAGAACCCTAACAGGAAACATGGGAGGAGCTATGAGGTCTTGTTTCTGAGAAACTTCATGCTTTGTGTTAGAATCAGGACAATTTAAGAGCTGTTTCATTAACACTGACAGAATAAAAAACTGCTCTGTCCAAGTCAAATGTCTTTTCTCCAGCATGTAGTCATTTTCTTCTTAGTGTGGGAAGTCTACCTCTCATGTACTTGATTTAAGACACGAAAACTTCTGACAACAACTTCGGTTTGACCAAACATCTTTGGTCTTCTTGGCCAAATTTGTTTGGTTTTTGGTCTTCTTGATTAAAAACTTGTTAAAGTCTTTGGAATCTTTGTGATTTGACTCTTAATTCATTACATTTCCAGTTACCAGATATCTTACCAAGTGCATATATCTTACTGCGCTGGCTAATTTGTGGTATATTTCTTCTCAAAGCAACTATCAATTACCAGTTATGAGTAATTAAGTAGTTGATTTGTTCAGTGAACCTAAGCTGAGGAGCTGAATAGTTGAGCCTGAATTTGAGACTTGGTCTGAACACTGTCTTGCTTGCTCATCTTGACGGTCAGTTAAACTAGTCCAGTCTGAAGCTGGATCCAAAGATCAGTTCTAGCGATCATAAAGATCAGGTTTTTATGTATATCATGCGGATATCTTTGTCCTCTTTCTTGGCCACTGAGCCTAGATGATAGCTGTAAGAATCAGAACCGATCCACATCATACTGCAACAAGACTCAGTGCAAGGTGGACCTGAAGGCAGCGTCTAACTTTCAGGTAAAATCTGTGGACTAGCAGCAGTGCAGGGCTGATAGGCAGAGTGTTCCTCCATAACAAAGAATTATTTGAAATGCCTTTTTATGGAAATTCTTATATCAGAGATATCATCACCTTATGCGATTAAAGGACAAGGACGTTGGTTTTGTAACCAAATCCCGTAAGAGGTAAAGCTAGCAGCATGGTGTTGTATTTGTCACGATTAGTCAGTCAGACCATAATGAATTTGTGGAGTCACAACATTTCATCTGACTTCTCCCCATTAACTCATTAGCTTCGCCACTGGCTTCCTACAGTCTCAGCTACATTTATGGCTCATTAGCAAATATTAGCATGCTAACACTCTGAGCTAAAATGTAAATGGGATAACAGTGTTCTATCTGAGAAAACAATATGTTATCGTAAGGAAGCTCGTGTTAGCACTTAGCTAATTATTCCTTATTGCTGTTCCCAAGAAGCCTCTGCGAGCTGCTGGCACCCACAAGCAAAAAAATATTCGTAAATAAAATAAAAGCCAGATGAAGTTTCTCAGTCCACAAAACATTTCTACAACTTTTCAGAAAAACAAAGATGCAGCATTCTTTATCAACTGAAGATGGAGACATAAAAAAGATGAGAAGATCGCAACTGTGTTGTCTTCAGCCGCCTATCTGAAATAAGGTTCACGGGTGTTTGCTGGAGCCGATCCCAGCCGGCTTTGGGCGAAGTACAACCTGGATGAGGCGCTGGCTACTGGCCAGACTGGCTAAATTCTGTCTTTTGAGTAAACATGGTAAAAGGTCAATTAAAAAGACTGTGATCACTTGATCACAGTCGGCTTCCATGTAGCATGAAGGGACAGCGAGCAGCTAACCTGAGTCACAGGTCACACATAGTAAATGCTTGCTTTCCACATTCATTTGGTTTCTGAAACAGGAACTGAACAATCAGAGGAGGAATTCCAAATTACATTACCAGTCACACTGGCTGTTGAACAGATTTCAACACAACAGCCTCTTGAAATTAATAGAAAATAATTGAAAAGGCAGGCGATGTGTTAGCAGTGGTGGGGCTGAACCCTGGAACCGTTCTTAGACTCTACATCCTTGCTTCCAAACTATCACCGTTCACATTTTCTCAAGCAAACAAGTTCCTATGTTCAAATATCGTAACAGCACATTTCCTTTCATGGTTGTCGTAAAGTTATGGAGGGAAGGATGTGTTTCCAAAGTACTTTCAGAAAAGCCCTGCTAACGTCTAGTGCTGTACAGGATGATCACAACAATGAGGTGTGGTAGTGTTGACTACGACTTCTCTGCATCTACACCTACAGGTGATGAAGCAACGTGGAGAGGAAGGCAGTGTTGAATGTACGAAGAAGAAAAGGGGCAAGTAAGGTAAGGAGAAGCAACTGAGAATACAGATGGAGGATCAAATGAAAAACAGTGCAAAACACACACAACCATACACGATAATACAGGTGCATACAACACACACTGATAGAGCAAATGCACAGAAGTCAGATATCAGGAAATGCACACAACAAAAACACTTGCGAACAGACACATGCGGAACTGACAAAAAGGAAATAAAGAGAATACATGAGGGGTGGATCCTACTCCAGGAGATGGGAGGATGACAAAAAAGGGATGAGCTACAAAGTAAAGTAAAAAACATGGGAAAAAGTAATCTACAGAAGAAATCTTATCTGTATGCTACAGAATAACCTGTATTTAGATCTATTAAAATCTAAATACCTCCACACACAAAAAAAATGGTACTAAGAAGAACAACAAGAACAAATTTCACTGAAAATTTCTGCAATCGGGGAACCTGTAACATCTCATTAATATGGATAAAAGAGGGCAGCACTGTGGTGGAGAGAGAGGGGGAAAAAAGTGGACAGAGAGATGAATTAGGAGTTTTTTAGAAACATCTGGGGACCAAACTTGTGACATCAGCGCTGAAAATACTGTCACAGAAATAACCAGTTCATAACAACCACAGCGCCGGACATGAGTGAGCACAAGAAGACAAAAACAAGAGCTGGTCATGGAAACATCAGTGTGTCAACGGGCCTTTATACTCGAAGGTTTACAGTTGAGAGAATTGCACAGTCCATATGAAAGGCATTTGGTCGTGACTATGGTGGTGAAGAGTAATCTTAAGATTTGACAGAACTGTTGCAGACAGTGTGTATTCTCTTGGTTTATATAAAAAACAGAAATGACACAACAATTTAACACGAGAGACACAGGAACCAAGCTTGACGTCAGTTACATACGTAGCCTGTGTCACGCATGGTGCAGGAGGAGATGCTCGTCTCTCTGACATGAGGATGCATACTTGTCTTTCTCACCACTTTAATGTCTTCTGACTCTGCTTCCAAACACGTTTTTAGTCTTTGAACACTTCCATTTTGGTCAGGACAGCACAGACAGAGAGAGAGAGAGAACGGCGAGCCACCTCCTGGACCAACCCACACTCAACAACAATACAGACTCTGGCCTGAGACTGGGACTGGATTTGGCCCAGACCAGATCAGACCAGAATAGACACAGCCGTCAGGACTGGCTGCTGTTTTGACCGGAAGACTTGGAGAAGAAAATAGAGGAGACATTGCAAAAAACACGAGCAGCGAGCGAGAAGGAGGGGACACAACCATGAAAAAGTAAAAATACTGCAGTCCACGTGCCGTGCAGCAGTGTGTGTGTCTATGAATGGGTGTAAGAGAGCAAAAAGTCACTGTGTGTGTGTGTGTGTGTGTGTAAGCAGGTAGGCTTTACGTGTGTGTTTGTGTGTACATGCATTCGGCGAACTCACTCCCGGGGGCTGGGCTGGTATTGGCTGTAGCGGTGGAGAGAGCTACGTGAGAGGGGGTAGAGAGAGTGTTTACGTCGTGAAGCTGACTGAGCACGGAGGAGCGCCGTCTCACCGCCCCCTGAAATGAACCGCTGCGCTTGAACGTGCTCACTACCTCCATCTGCAGGACAGAGACAAAACAGCAGCACTCAGTGATGGGGGGAAGGCCGTCTGAGCGTGCGTGTGCGTGTGCGTGTGTGTGTGTGTGTGTGTGTGTGTGTGTGTGTGTGTGTGTGTGTGGCAGTCCCTTAACATTTCCTGCCACAGCAAAAAGCAATAGCATTTTTAATGTTGTTTGAGATGAATGAACATCAGTGTTCCTGTTTAAATCTGGTTTTGGCATCAGTACTCAGTGATCCAGTCACAAGCAGACAGACTGTTTCACCTGGGCTCACGATGTGACTTCTAGTGACGTCGCGAACCGGTTTTACGAATAAATGCACTGGGATGAATGAACAACATGTTTTAACACAGCAATTAAAAAAAAATTGTGCTGTGCAGCAACAAATTGCATAACGGGAGTGGGCACTGGCTGACAAAGAAGTAGACTATACATTATTTTCTGTATGTTGCCTAATGATAAAAAGGTATTTTATCTCATGAAATGACATCATGGAAAAGCAACAGTGCGATCCAACAGTGTAAATGTTGTCTGTTGTGGTTTCTTGTTATTTGAGTCAGAGGTCCTTCAGTGTGGACCAGGACACATTAACACAGACACAGCTGAACAAGAGCTACCACCTCTAAAACCTCGTCCGTGATTTGGATTTTAATGTATCCTGAATATGTTCACATTTGTACCATAGCTGTCCATAGAAGAGGAAGAAGAATACATTTTGTTCCTCATAAAAACACTCGTATCAGATTTTACCCATCATTGGAGCACAGTTGACGGTCTCTACGCTGCCTGAGGATCAAACTGGATCAAACCTGCTTAAAAATTTGAAAACGTCTCTTGAAGTCCAAAGGTCAAAGTGGATGACCTTTATCCTCCCAAATCGTAGCCCCCTTTGTGATCAGATCACTCAGTACTGTTGCTAAGACCAAGTCTAAAGAACTTTCTGAATATTCATGATAAAGAGTGTGCTTGAATTAGCCTTTCTCATTTGCATATCCAGACCTGATGATGGATTTTTTAAAAACGCAACTTTTTTGTTGCGTTTACGCCTTCCGTCCACACGACAACTCAGATATCCGGAACGAAAACGCAACTTTTTAAAAACGCTGGCCGAGGTGGATTTCTTTTAAAAACACTGGGTCTGCGTTGTCGTGTGAACCGCGTATCCGGAACTTTTTAAAAACGCTGAAGTCTTGCCTGCGACGAAAACCTCTGTGACGTCATATTTATGGGCCCGTGTGTTGTGACAACAAAATACGGAGGATTCCTATTGGATAAAATTTGACTCAATACTGCCACCACATGGTTTGGCATGCTTATAGCCGTTTATGTGTGGACAGAGATTTTTTTGAAAACGATGTCGTGTGGACGCGAATCGTTTTCGATGCGTTTTTGAAAAGTAGCGTTTTTAAAAAAAATCCGTCATCGTGTGGGCGGGGCCTGAATGAAGAACCAACTTCGTTTACACAAAGACAGACACTCAAGCAAAAAGTTTACACCGGCTCTCTATCATAGCTCAGGAGGCTGTTAGCTGTGCTGCTTGTGTTTTTCTGTCTTTGTCCATTTGCGCACAAAGAAGTGTGAGAATAATTCAGTTAACGTAATCAGGCAGGTCAACAGCCCTTCTTCTTAGCAGACATCTGTACAGTGTGTAAACACGAGCGCCACCGCAGCAACATACACACAAACGCGGCATCGATCTTCTTAGCTTAGAAAGCGTTAGCTGTGATTGAGAGAAAGAAAAATGGAATTAGCATGTTTGGCACAAGTCAGAAGAACAGCACAGAGTGAGAGAAAGACCGACTTTATAAAAAAAATCAGACATCAAGAGAGATAGTGTGTGTTTACGCCTCATTAGATCCAGTCTAACTAAGAGTTTATTTCCCATTAATATGTGTTTAAAGGAAAACCAGTTAGAACCCATCTCCTCCAACATAACTTTCCTTTCACGCTGAAACAATCATTTTTATTAAACATCAGATTTTCATGTCCGGTATACTTTCAGAATATCTCTCTGGAATTCCCCTGAAGCTACTTGCCACTGTTTGAGATGTTGTGTCCATATAATTGTGTGTGTGTTGAAGGGTTGCTGTGCGGCCGTCTCCAACAGTACCTGGGTCTGGATGCGGTTGAGGCCTCTGAACCAGAGGATCTGTCCACGGCGCAGCTCTCTCTCAGCACAGTCGATCTCCTCCTCATCCTCGGCCAGCTCCTCTCCTTCTTCCTCCCCAGGTTCCAAGCCTAGCCCCGCCTCCTTCAGGCAAGGAAGACGCTCTGTTGGCACAGTGGCGATCACCTGGAATCCAGTTACACAGGGCATCTGAAAGCTTTTGCAATGTTGCGTATTATTTGTCTCTTGTAACACAGGATTACCTCAACAGTCATTTTAAGAACATGACATGAAAGATCAGAGTTATCCAGCGTGAGTGTTTCTTCTTTCTCTACCTCCCTGAGTGTAGTCTGACTCAGCAGGCAGACAACTGGCTTACCTGCCCCCAGAGCAGCTCTCCGACCCCCACGAACAGACACCAGAGCCACTGCTCCACGTTAAGAGGTGCACAGCTGAAGGGCTTCCCTCCCCACTGCACAATCACAATCTGCGGCAGAGACACAACGATGGCTGTCAGGGTCAGACACACACACACACACACACACACACACACACACACACACACACACACACACACACACACACACACACGCACACGCACACACAGCCTTGAGGCAGAAAACGGGCTCTGCATCATCTGTTTGTGCTGCACCAACCACAGTCTGCACCGTAAGAGGAAAAACATCAGCATGTCTGTCGTCTCGTCTGTCCCAGTTTCAAGTAGGGCGAACACGCTGGCATTGTCACTGTGATGGCAACTGATGCGTAGAATTCAAATCTACCCAAGACCTCTGGCTTGTTTCCAGTCTGCCTCTTTAAGCTTGAATCAGTCAGTGAAGGTATGCTTACCTCAGTAGAGGCAGCATAGAAATACAGTAGAGTAGAGCCTCGAGATTTGAATTTAATCTGTTCCGTGACTGAGCTCGTAAATCAAACAAATTTTCCCCATTTAAAATTCATAAAATAATTCTAATCCTTTCCAGTCTTGTAGAAAAACTCCAAATTCCCTAAATTATGAAAAAAAACCCCATATATTTTAATCAACCAATGGACATGTAGACTTTAACTGTGTATAATTAATTATATTTGTTACGTAAACAACGATACAGAATTTTAAGAAACACAAAAATCATGACAACACATGAACTATGTCTTCACTACGGCAAAGCAAAAAGAGATCCGGTCTCAGGTGATGTTGTTTAAATCCGCCAACAGGTGGGAAAAAACGAGATCCGGTCACAGCTGATGAACTAGTGTTGGTATCCTGAAGTACAACTCGTATCTTGGAGTTTGGCTCGTATCTCAAAGAACTCGTATGTCGAAGTGTGACTGTGTAATCATTTCCACCATCAATAAGGTTAATCAGTGTAATGCTCTTCTCTTGTCACCACATTACATAACCACATATCTCCCTCTACAGTCTATTTCATGCAGCAATCACGGGGCAGTGTCTTACTACTTCCACAAGAGCAACACACTTCAGTCCAACAACTGCTCATCTCGCTCAGCCACTACCATTCCTACAACCTTTTCAAAGCAGAACCTATGAATCCTGTACAAATGCAGCAAAGGTGTAATTGCTATCTGTCTGTTTTCCTCTTCAAAATGGAAAAACAACACACTTGGCAGTTCCTTACCCTCAAATTAAAGAAAGAGACCACTGTGTACTTGGAAAGGCTCATTTTTCTTTTACTGTATTTTCCGCACGATAAGGCGCACCTAAAAGCCTAACATTTTTTCATAAACCCGTAGTGCGCCTTATAATCCGGTGCATTTTATATATGGATTAACATTCATAATAATTTTGGTTAAATACATGATCGCTGAAAAAAAGCCTGCAGTCTGGCTGGCAGTCATTCCGCACTCCGCCACCAGAGGAGCCCCCTCACAAGGCACTCGGGCCCACGCCCCCTAACAACCGGTGATTACGTTGCAAAACATAAGGAACTTTCAACAATTCTATTAATAAAGTGTGACTGACTGACTGATCTCAGTATTTCCTAACTATTTGGTGTCAGAAATAACCCACTTTAAACTTATTGGTATTAAAAATTCCATTTTGCTGTCATTTGGAATCTAGTGACGGTCCATTCTATTAGTCTGTGGAAACATTAGGGTTAGGGTTATTAAAAACTAGTTAAAAAATTGTTTAGGACACACAGCAGCAAATAGCTGCACCTCACCTCCGACTGGACTACCGATCGATCGAAACAATATTTAATTAATGAACGAACACAAACATCGGAGCTTAAATATCTGCTTCGAACTTCAGATCAGGAAATAATCCTCTCTGTTTGCACTGACTGCACTCGTAATGAATTTAACCAGTTTTTAATGTCAGGTTTTTTTAATATGCATGTTCACTTCTTTCTAAGATGGCAAAGTGATCAACTGATCAGGTTTCCTTGATGAGGCTCAGAATGGCTTATTGACATAACAATAGGGGCCATTCAAAGGTAGTCAGGAAGTCATGAATGCAATCATGACTGCCTGAGCAGCGCGGCTCTATCTAGTGGACGGATTACGCAACTACAGCTGCTGCAGTTTATCAAATACATTTTATTTATTTTTATTTTTTATTGTGTGCGCCTTATAATCCGGTGCGCTTTATAATCCGGTGCGCCTATATATATATATATATATATATATATATATATATATATATATATATATATATATATATATATGTATGTATGTATGTATGTGTGTGTGTGTGTGTGTGTGTGTGTGTGTGTGTATATATATATATATATATATATATATATATATAATAAATTATAAAACAAACAAATTATTGAGGGTGTGCCTAATAGTCCAGTGCGCCTTTTAGTGCGGAAAATACTGTAGATCAAATTGTGTGTTAAAACTTACTTGCACAGCGAAGGTCCCAAGAACGATGGAACAAAATATGGGATTGGAAAATATTCCATCGAAGACGTTTCTCTCTCCGTGGATCTTGCGAGCATTGATCTCATTGAAAAGCTGCATGAGGACGAAGGTGTTGAAGATGATGGTGTAATGTTCGGAGGGAGGGGAGTGGAGTGGAGCATTGCGACCGCTGTCGATGTTAAACATGCGCTCGCCTGGAGTTCAAAGAAAGGAATAAATAAAGTTTGATTAGAAGCATTCTGAAACAAAACCTGAGTATCTGAATTCTACAATGAGTCTACCGTTCTTTATCAACCCTTGCATGCTTTTTTCTGCACGTGTGTGTGTGTGTGTGTGTGTGTGCCCACCTATGAACAGCAAAGTGAAGATGATGACCAGCTGGTACACCCCATGTCCCAGAATGTTCTTCATCATGGTTAGTGAGATGAGGGGGTTGTTCCGTCCGTAGGGTTTCCGTAACAACAGGGCCTCAGTTGGGGGCTCGGTGGCCAGAGCCAGGGAGGCAAAAGTGTCCATGATCAGATTCACCCACAGCATTTGTACTGCCTTCAGGGGAGAGTCCTGGAAAGACATCAGAGGACAAGAACCATGTCTGCTGGAGCTCCACGTGCTCTCCTGAGGGCCCTTCTAGTTACCATTATGTTTGTGTCTCTATTAGTGTGATGTGCCAGCATGTATGTCTCAGTATATCTGTCTACCTGAGTGATGCAGGCCCCGGTGAAGGCCACTATGACAGCGACTACGTTCACTGTGAGCTGAAACTGCAGGAACTTGGAGATGCTGTCGTAGACGTTTCGTCCCCACATCACCGCTTTGACAATGCTGCTGAAGTTGTCATCAGTCAGGATGATGTCGGAGGCCTCTTTTGCCACGTCTGTCCCTGCAATGCCCTGACACAGATTACGACAGAGGGAGTAGGAGATAGTTAGTCAGCGTTATTTATGCATGCATTAAACATCCACACGTAAGAATGCTGCAGTCTCAGGTTTTTGTCCTGCTTCCGAAAGCTTTGATTAAGAAAAATGGCCGACAGTATTATTTTTTCACATTTTTCATGCATTCCCATTCAAAGCAAGAGTAGAATATGTCCAGAAACATCTTAAATGTAATGTACAAAATTAAAAAAAAACTATTAGAGAGGATCAGTAAAAGTATTAGGAGGCACTTTCCTCACAATGGATTTATAAAATGCAATTTCACCAACAGTTATATCAATGTTAAGAGTCAAAATGTCGTGTTACCATGGCAAAGCCCACATCAGCTTTCTTCAGAGCTGGTCCATCATTGGTTCCGTCTCCAGTCACGGCGACAACCTGCCTCTGTTCTACTACACTGCTGTCAATGATGCCTGGATGCAAATAGGCAAATAAAAACATGCTGGAAGTGTGTGTGGATATGTGTGTGTGTGTGTTCTGGTATGGGTTAATAAACTTGAGACTCACCTTTGACCAGAGTGTGTTTGTCTGTTGGCGAGGACCGAGCCAACACACGGAGTTTGGGCCAGATTTTATCAATACGTTCCTGTTCAATCTGTCAGGCAGATGGAGAGAACAAGGGGTCGAGAGAGTGTGTGTTGGTGAATAAGAAAATAGAAAAAAAATGTCCCACAGACTAAATGAGATGTCGTTAACCACACTTGACATTGTGACAGTTTAAACACAGCGTTTTAGATATTAAGTGTAATTCACACTCACACAAGTACAGCTCTAGGCCAAAGCATCAATCTTCACCAGCCTGTCTGCCTGGTGAGTCTTCTCTGCTAGTTTTGCTGCCTCTCCGGGGGCAGACTAGTAGCAGCTTGCTTTTCAGTATCGGAGGAAAAATGCTAACAAACGGAAAGTGGCGCCAACTACAACAGCAAAAACGCAGGAGGGACTGCGTTTGACCTCTGGTCAGCTTTGCTTCCCAAAAATATAGATATAGGAAAAGATGTAATCAGTGGATAGTTTACGGTTAATTTGTTATTCCAACAATTTTTGACTGATACCCCAGGTGGTATCATGAATTTCCCAGAGTTCAAAAATGAAGTAACCCTAATCCTTCAAACATCCCTAAGTATGAGCAAGACAGTCAGACTAGAAAGTCTCTCTACAGGTAAACCTCGGCTTATGTCGTTTTAGGCTACGTCTTTTTCGATTATACGTCGGTTTTGAAGAAAATACATGGAAAAATTAAATTAAATGTTGTTATTTTACTTTTATTTCACTTATAAATAATAATAACTTCTGTATTTGTTTAATAACCTTAAAAAAAGACTTTTGTTTTAAAATTCATTCATCGATAAAGCATCCGCTATGTATGGCAAACATTGTTTCATTCTTAAATTGAAATTTTTTCCTACACTATAGCAAATAATAAAATTAAATTGTTTGTAAGCTTATAGCAGACTCATATTAAGCATATATTATTGAAAATGCATTCATAAATAAAGTACAGTACAGAAGTGGGAATGGATCGTCTTTGCTTTAGCCTCGTGTCTCCTGGAACTGATTAATGATGTAGGGTGCGGTTTAATGGAATGAGTGCAGTCCAATCACGTGGAACGTTGCACTAAAATGTGTCAAGAATATAACGCAACACAATGGCACACTAATCAAATTCAGCAATGAGTAAAAAACTGGAAGTGAAATATCTCCAGTCTTCAGCAGTCGTGTCCTTCGGTCAACCGTGTCCATAGGCTGTGTTTTTGGTTTTGTTGCTTACTTGTTGTCTAAATGCTGTATCAATTATAAGTTGCTACAACTGACAATGATGAATGGAAAACTTCTAATTCTGCAGTAGAATATTCAGTGTAGATCGTGGTGGTACCACCACATGGCCTGGTTTTGACCTCTAAAATGCCGCCATTTGTCCTAATAATTCCAGTGTCATCGGATTATTTTCACTTTACTATCCTCATGTATTTTATGTCCCACTTTATCTTCATTATCCCTTTATTTCTTATTCTGTCTTTATAATTAATGCTTTAATTACCTCAACTTAATTTGTACGTTCACACATTAGTATGCAGGAAAAAGTAGTTTGCGCCTTTGTGTTTGCTGGGCACAGTATAAACTAGTTTAATTTGTGGTGATACAAAAATAACTTGGTCTTAATTGTTGAATAAGAATTTATCAATACACATAGATTTAATAGAGAGTAGATATTTGAGACTAAAGAGCAATTACAGTATGCCAAAAAATCATCAGGTGGGCTCCTCCTACCACATATACTGTATGTTGTCTATTTAGTTTAAATGCACTATAATAGAACACTTGTGCACAAGGAATCATCTTTAAATTGTTGCGTGACTTAGTCTTACATGTGATCCATGTGAGAGAAGAACTCACCTCTCCTTTCTCGTTCCTGATTCGTCGGTTGAAGTCTTTGCCCTCTAGACAGATAAAGTCATCCCCGGGGTGGATGATGCCGCATTTAGCAGCAATGGCTCTGGCTGTGTTAATGTTGTCACCGGTCACCATTCGCACTGTGATGCCTGCACGCTGACACTTCCGGATGGCCTCAGGTACCTGATTGGGACAAGGATGTGTATTCGTGTTAAGACCACATATCATGCTTACTGTATGACCAGCTGAAAGTCAAATAGTAAGACAACACAGCACCTCAGGTCTCACAGGGTCCTCTATCCCAACCACCGTGATGCAAGTCAACTCTGTCACAACCTCTCCTTCGTTGTCCCAATCTGGCTCCGGATTGCATGGTAGGTCACGGAATGCGATGCAGATGGTTCTCAATCCCTCACATGCCATTGGCTCTATCACCTGTCAATCAAGTGATCAATCAATAGTACAAATAAGGTCTGGATAAGGAACACAAAATGTCACTACCCTTTACACTGACTAGATGTATTTAACATTTAACTTCTGCATTCAAAGTCACTGGTTTTAAACTGCACTAGGTCTAGTACTCTAGGTCCTAGAGTACTTTTGTGGGAATACTCTCTGACAAGACAACAGTGGGTACTGCAATAGGGCTGACTGTGGTATGAATGACCAAACTCAAATAGCATCATCACCAGAATGGAGCAGATTTTCTTCATATAGTGTAATTTCTACAGCCTTTATATATTTCTAACAAAATCAATTAGATCTTGATGGTTCTTTAGGAAATGCATATTTGTACTTGAGTTAGATGGGAGTATTGATTCCACTCTGGGTATGCGCCGTATGAGGTCATCTTGTGTAAAGACTGGAAGCTGCAGGAAACTGTCAGTCCAGCCACACCCAAAGTTAATATATGCACTGATCAGTAGATTTTCAGTGAAAAGACAGTAAAAACGTATAAACTCTACCTGTCTAACAGCAGACAGGCACTCGAGCATCTAGAATCTAGCTGGTGGACAGATATTTTCCTCAGGAGCAGGTAAATATAAGAAAAAACTTAAAGACTTAAAGAGCGTAACGATCTGACTCAGCTAAATATTCTCTCTTTACCTGCTTGATGTGTAAATATGTAAATCTCTGCTGGACAAACTTCAGTTTGCCCTTGAGTTGTAGTGTTAACATAAATCTGCAGTGTGCAACATTTTTACATTCCTGTCTGCACACACATTAAATAAGCAAGGCTAGCTGTTCTAGTAAAAGATAATAGGCTCTTGGCTTCCATTCACTTTTAGCATACAAACATCAGGGTCATGTCAATCATTTACTCTGACTCAACACAAAAGCAAAGAAGAGTATTTTTCAAAATAGTAGTAACATAGTACAAATCTCCATGGCAGAAGGGACACGGACTAATTCAGGAATTATGAACTGTTGTCTGTCAAGACTCGTCAGGCTTCACCTGTTTGACCATTTCGTCTCTGTCACGTGGACGGAAGCTGCGAGCTTCTCCATTGGCATCTAGGATGTATGAACACCTGAGACAGGGTGAACAGAACACATGAGTAGAGCATCTCTTGTCTCTTACATTTTCAACTTATTACCCATAATTCTCTTTACATCAGTCTTTCACATGGTCTGTTTGAGCCCCGATCACTTCATTCATCACTCACTTCTTCAGCATGATTTCAGAGGCTCCTTTGCTGTACAGACGGAAGGCGCCATCAGGCAGCCTGATCACCGTGCTCATGGACTTCCGCACCGAGTTGAACGTGTACACCTGAGGTAGAGTTAGAGAGATTAAAGATTCACGAGAGACGAGTTTGACGCTGACAGATAGCCCTGATGACAAATCCCCTGTTGACTGGATTGGACGGTGATGTTAAGATGCGACGGTGAGGAGAATAGCTCATTCAACTTTCTTATTGTAATCCGGTGCCGTAGTGTGGCAAACTTTGAGGTTTAGCACAAAACAGGACCTTTTTATGACTCCACTGATACATACACTGTACCACCCCCCAAAGTCATATGTTGGATGAACCCTGACCTGAAGATGTCTACCTGAAATTAGCTGCAGCACCACCTACATGCAACTTATAATGTAATACAGTAGTACCTTGAGGCATGAGCAGCTCAACATACACATTTTGTGAGATACGAGCCTTTTTGTTGTTCGAGATACAAGCAAAAATCTGAGATAAGAGTCACCGTCGCTAGTCGGCGGATGGATACAGCATCAGCTGAGACCAGATCTTGTTCTCGTTGGTGGCGTAAAGACGTAGCGTGTGATCCTGACTTTTGTGGATCTGCTAACACAACTTATGTATAATTAATTATACACAGGGAAAGTCTGCATGTTTATTGGTTATAATGGTGTTGTTTTTTTTCAGAATATAGTGGATCGGGGTCTTTTTTTTTTTACAAGGCTGGAATGGGTTAAAATTATATTAGTCATTTTAAATAGAGAAATTTTGACTTACGAGCTCAGTCACAGAACAGATTAAACTTGTATCTCAAGCTACTGCTGTATTTCATTCTTTGTACTCCTACGAGTCTGTTAGCCACGTTGACCTCAAAAAAGGCCGAAAAAGCTAAAACACATGAAGTTTTAATATTAATAGTGTAAATCGTAATCAAGGAGCATGTAGCCACTGATGCTTCCTGTCATCAAACACACAGAACTGAATACTCATCAGTGGTGGTAAACATTATCATCTGATTCAGTTACAGGGAGAGAAAAAAAGGCTCCTCAGCACCCCCCTGAAAACGTACAAGCTGCAGCATCAGCTGTGTTCTTCACTAGAAGTCATATAGAGTCAGTTATTTTGAGTTTACTGTGAACATAAAACACCTGTTCGACAACAGCAGTTGTTGAACTGTTGCATAAAAAAAGTTCAGGTCAAAAGCCAACTATTGAAGATTTAAAATACTGTCTTCATACTCAGGTCACCACTAAGACACAAAACATTCTCAGCGTTCCTACCTTGTACATCCTCTCTTCAGGAATCTGCTCTCTGACAGGGGTATAGTCCTGCTGGAGGTCCAGTACAAATCCCAGCAGGGAACACTCTGTCTTGTTGCCCACCTGCTTAGCCAGACCCCCCTCTATATCAGGGGGCTGATAGAGTAAGATTAAAGCAAATTGGCGTATTAGAGAATGCAGGAAAAGACAAGCAGACAAACAAGGAGACAAAATTTTGATGGAGAAGTGGAAACAAAATGCACTGCATGACAGACGACTACTGGCTGGTTTTGAACAAAACAATAAAGCCACAACATTTTTATCTTTAAAATGAGTGCATAACTCACTAAGATCTTTGAGGTGTAGGCACTGTTGATAGCAATAGCATTGACTAATATATTCAGCGTCCGGGAGTTGATCTGACCAGGCTCTGGGATCACACGGTGGTGCACGTCACCTGGGAAATTGGAAACCAATGTAAATAGATCATCTATAATTTACATAATAGTATTTAATTCAACCTAATAATTTTATTATTAATTAATTACATAATTTTCCAACAATCTATTTCTATTGATGGTGATGTTTTATTGACACTAGAAATGTTCAATACAGTAATGCCAGCTGAATTTATTCTTATTTGGCTTCTCTCACCCAGGAAAGTTTGTACCACAGTCATGCGGTTGGTGGTGAGGGTGCCCGTTTTGTCAGAGCAGATGGCCGTGGCGTTGCCCATGGTCTCGCATGCATCCAAGTGTCGTACAAGGTTGTTGTCCTTCATCATTTTCTACAAAAGAGAAAGGGATGGAGAGCAGAGGAATGTGTGAGAGGAGGATAGGGATGTGAGTGAGTGATGATGGGTAGAGGACATTCAGAGGCAAAGAAAATTAATGCAATGGAGATGGCGGTGGGGGGAGGGGGGAGGTCATTAGATTTACAGCCAGGGTCGCACAAAAAATTGGTTTAACACAAGTCCTTTGAATAACATTTAAAATGATGGAACAGACCGATCACAGCACAAAAACACAATTATTTTTGTTTTTTAAAACAATAGAAGCAGTTTAGAAGTAGCTAGAAGTATGTCTAACAAATTATCTCTCATTTACTAAAGAGGGGACATTCAATAGCTTTGAATACCTATAGAAAAGATACAACCTTAAACTAAAGGATTTCTATAGATATCTTGAATTTAGAAAATATTTTAACCAAAATCTGAGACCTGATTTAGATAAAACAGAAACAGGAATTCTGAAAAATCTTTTGTCAGTATCACAATCTCCATGCACTTACATTATCTCTAAACTATATAAAGTTATACTCCATCCCAAATCAGACAATAACTGGAATTCTGTTGGAAAAATGTTGTTAGGTTTTTTTATTACACCTTTACAAAAGAGACATGCTGTAAATAATATGGGATGGACGTTGCATATCCTGTTTTCTGGAACTGTCCAGTCATTGTTCCTTATTTGCAGGAAATCCACAAACATATTAACAATAAATTTGAAGTCAGTATCCCTTTCACCATTGATGCAGGTTATATGGGAGACATTCAATTTGATGGATGGAGAAACGATAAAAAGTTGGTTCAAATTCTTCTAACAGGAAGCAAAAAAGTAATTACAAGAAAAACTGGCTGAAACCCCTTTTTACCCACTACAGATGAATGGATTGACATTATTTATGAAATGTATGTAATTGATCTGCTGTCACATTCCCTCAAAGTCCAGAAAGACAGATTTTACAAAATTTGTAGTAAATGGATTGAGTATATTAAACTTATAAGACTGGACTTCTCTTAAATTATTAAAAAAAAGGTCAGGAAAACTGTTTTATTGACCTACAGGATATTTTTTTTTATCATGAATGTGTTTAATTATTTTCTCTTCTTTTTTCTTGGTTTTATTTTTTTCCTTTTGTTCTTTTTGTAAACAGTTCTCACTATTGTTCACATAAAGAGTTAAAAACACTTAAAAGTGCAACATAAAAACTTAGTCATGTGATCTGTCAATATATGATAATGTCATACATTCATGTGCTTGAGGTTGAATGTAACAGAATGCGATAAAAATAAGAAATAAATTTAAAAAAAAGAAGTAGTTTCCAATGTGATTTCTAATTTTATTTATTGATTTAGCAATTTAATAATTGAAAACTAGATGAGATTGTGTTTGACTCATATCAATCAATCAATCATGTTGAACAAAAGCAAATGTCAAAAGCGTACTGTTGTGTCATGTCAGATATTTACATTATGCAGTTACCATCCAAATGCATCATTTGAGTGCGAGCATCACATCATTTTTAAAAATCTATTTTTTTTTTCATTTCACCGAAGTCAAAGGTTCAGCTTTCTTCCTGTTTAACGCAAAATGTTACTTCATCTCTGGTTTTCACTATATATTACTATTGTTCTCTGCTATAATCATTGTTTGATCTACTGTCGTTTTCACAAGCTTAATATATTTCACAAACTAGGGTGGGAGGGTGAGAAGAGTCCGGTGTTGTACTATTACTTATACTCAGTGTGAGTAAATGATAGAACAAACTCAAACTGGCCGGTTTGATTCATGAATCGTACAATTTGAGCCACGTCAAATATTTCTTCAATCAGCTACACACAGATACAAGCAGAGGTTCCACATGAACCTTGTCTCTCCTCAGACAGAGAAAAACATTGTTGTCCCACCCGACTAACAGGGAGAATTGTCAATCATCAGTCATAAATGCACATGTATTTTTGCAAGGAGAACACCACAATGGAGGTAATGGGATTGTCTGGGCACCAGCTCTGTGTTTGATACCGGGCTAACCTCAGTGCGTGAGCCAGAACCCCACTTAAAACAGAATTATCCAGAGTATGAAATGGAGAGCTTGAGTGATGGCTAAAAGGCTGTTTACTTCTCTATTTACAGGAACACAGTAGTTGCGTCAGTCATTGCTTTTACAACTGACTGTGGTCGTCTATTGAGCAGTTTGTCCAGGAAGTTGTGATGTTGCTTTTCACATAATTCAACCAGTATTCATGCATCCTGCACAACCCCAACTTCACTGCACAACTGGTGTGATTCAGTGCTTTATATATAAAGTTGACTTCCTTGACGACTTGACTGTCGTTGTTGGTAAGGCTTAAAACTGGTCTAGAGTTCCCTGAAGTGTTTTATTCTTCTCCACCTCAGGGATTAAATTATAAGGAGCAAAAGTTTACTGAACTTAAAGCAATTGCGTGATTTACAATCAACAGTACGTTCAGCAGTACATAGCGTCTGTCTGGACAGTACTTATATAACGTCTGTCTAGTCTGAACGACCACCAGGCTTTACAACACAAGCCAGCATTCTCCCAGAGGTGGAATTTGTATGACGTAAGACACAAGAAGCAGAAACCACAAACACAATGACTTCATCTACGGATACTTTGACATGTGGGAATCGAAACCACCGACCTTCTGACACGTGAAAGATTGTTCTACCACTGAGATAAATCAGGAGGATGCTCTGATTGTGAACATCCACACTCACCCCATTTCATTCACAAAGTTTACAAAGGCAGTGAAAAACATGCAAAGCAACGTTAATTTAGGAATATAAATGAGCTGCAAATTATAGGAATAAACAATATAAACCTGTGTATAAAAAAAATTAGACTACTTATAAAAAATGTTACTTCAGCAGTTAAAGCTTCAGTGGTTCATTGATGTCAGTCACAGCATACTCACAGCATAAAATAAACATGTACTGACGGGTTTGATCTTGAAAAATAATTTGTTCCAAATATATCAAGAGATATATATATTGGAGATCAATAAAAGCAAAAAAATTCTATTAAATTGTAGAATCTTTTATAGAATACTCCGTTAAGCTTCGCTTGAGTATTCATCCTTGTACACATAAAATTGCTCAGCTACCCGATACCATATTTAGGAAACATAAATATTAATGTCCGTCAAGTGAGGGTGGCTGAGGAGGATCAATGTCAGCAGTGGGTGACAAAAGTAAATAAGACAGTAAATGATGTGCTGAAAATGAATTGTTTCATACAAACAACCAGCACAGCAAAGGTTCAAGATGGTTGTTAATGCTGCTCAGAGCGGGACTCGAACGGCTATGCGGCAACAGCGCCACCCACTGCGCCGCCCCAGACAGTTATTGTAGAAAAAATGTACCCATTAATCAATCCAACTTGGTGCATCGATCACTTCTATAACACAGCTCACAAAATTCACTTTTTCTTCCCCATGATGTCACCTATACATGTTTTTACTAATACAATTTACATTGTGGATTAAAGATGATTTTAATACGGAGAAACCAGAAGGTGACTCTATAATGACCCCCTACTTTTTCAGTCTAACTTTACTTCTCATAAACAACAACCAGAAAAACCGTAAACTAGCCGACCAATCACAGTCAACAACTCCTGCATGCAAGCAGTTTTCTTATTCAGCCCTGAGTAGTGAGTAGTGCACAGCAAGTAGCATAAAGTGGGACTTAAAAATAATGCTGGTAAAAGGGTAAGACATGGATGCCAGGTGAGAAGTTTTTTGTTATACAAAATGCTAGACAGGTGGCACTGGAACTCGCAGGAGTTTATGTTTGGACATCATGAAGAAAATAACAAAAAAATGCACCAAGCAGCAAGAAGAGAATGACTGATGGGGAACAAGCAAATCCACCAACTCTGCAGTTTTGCTGTTAAACAACATCCAAAAACAGTGGATCAGGACCATGCCTCAATTTTTTTGGAGGACCAAAATAGAATGTCAAAAATTTCCAGTGGCTGGTTGGAGAGTTTCAAGCAATAGGATATTGTGAGAGAAAATCACTATTAACATCACTGTGGTTGAAAAAAAATCTTCAAAATCACACCCGGGTACCATTTACAGCAGGAGTGTCAAACTCATTTTCACCGAGGGCCACATCAGTATAATGGCTGTCCTCAAACGGCCAGATGTAACTACAAATGTAACAAAGTGTAACTAAATGTAATACAAAATACATGTAATTACTTCTTAATGTTAAATAACTCTGAATCTATTACTTATTCGGGTAGAAAACATTACAGTTACACAGAAAAAAAACATGCTTGTTTGTTGCTCTTTTATAACATAAATCCTTTTAATTTGTCAGGTTATGAAAACCACAGAACTCCATCAATCAAGGATCAAAATATCCAATGAATAAAGAAAAATAACAAGTTAGAATTTTGTTGAAAACGTTTTTGCCAATGTTAAAATGGGCTTAACTACTGCATTGTGGGAAAATAAAGTTTTTCTCAAAGCACACTTTTGACCTATTTATTTTTAGACACTCTGGCCTGTTTTGCTCTCAGGGGCCACATAAAATGATCTGGTGGGCCAAATTTGGCCCCCGGGCCTTGGGTTTGACACGTGATTTAGAGGATATCAACAACATGGATGTGAGGCGTTCAGCCAACAAAGTTAAAGCATTTTACAAATAATTTAATGATTAAATCATGAGAGAATGGCATTGTGCATGGCTGAGTAAACAAGAAACACACTGCACACACACAACACACAAAAAAAGTCAGCTGTAAGTGTTATCTGCTATTTTGATTTTGGATAGCCTTGTGCTTACTTTTTAAAAAATGGGTTCAATCCTGTTCGAAGTGTTACCACAGTTGCATTTTGAAAGGAGCATAATCATATACAGTCACATTTTGTGAATTGGGATACGTCTTCGTAAGAAGACCACTTGGCCAAAGTGACCACATGTCTTCAGTTTGATGAAGCTAGAATGTTTAGTTTGTAACATATACGTACTCAAGACAAGATTAAAACTCAAGTTAACCAACACAAAAAATTCTGTTCCATAAGATGATTACAAAATGATTGTTTTTCTTCATCAGGAAAAAGCAGTACTGTAATTAAAATATTTCAAAAAAAGAAACGTATTTTCATCTGTACACGATGATAAATTGTTTATATTTAAGAGGTTTCATAAATGACTTATTGTCCAGTGTTTATGCCATACTTTTAATGGGGTCTCCATGAATATTGCTATATTTGTAAGAACTAAGCAGCTCATACGGTTCCACCTGTTTGGAGCTCATTAATCTGTGAATGTGGGTCTACCTTGACGGAGTACGCCAGAGAGATGGTAACGGCGAGCGGTAAGCCCTCTGGGACAGCAACTACCAGGACGGTGACTCCAATGATGAAGAACTTGACGAAGTACTGGACGTAGACTGGTGTACACTCCGTTAACCACGTGTGACCTGCGACAAAAACCATGCTACATATTAAGTCCAAGCATCCCTACGAAAAATAGGTCATGCACGTTTGCAGAGGTTAACTAATACGATATGAACTGACTGGCATGACGGGCTAGCACTAGCATGCATTCAGCGATAGTATGTATGTTAACTGAGGAGTTGTAAACAAACTCACCTTCAACAACAAATGTGTTGATGACAAAATACAGCACCAGAATGATGACAGTGATGGCTGACATCACCAAACCTGTGGGGGGATTCAGAAAAAGTTTAGACTTCAGTCTCAGACTCCATCTGTTCTGAGTTGATGCGATAATCTCGGTTGTTCCATGAGCGAGGACGTTTTGTCTTTATGTCTTTCTTTAGTTCGTTAACATCCCTTTACACTCCATATTCAGGGGTGGGGTGCACACCATTTTGGGTTTGGTAGTCAAGGGAGCACCTGAAGATGCTGCCTGGTTGACAGGTGTTACACTGCATTAAGAACTGTTTCAAGTCAGTGGTCCCCAAACTTTTTTGAAATATTTTCATTCATTGGTCACGCCTTTAAAGCTTGGCAGATAAATACAACAAAATAAAACAATACGACCAGCATAAAAACTTATTTAATTCTCAAT
Source organism: Antennarius striatus (assembly GCF_040054535.1). Classification (NCBI taxonomy): domain Eukaryota; kingdom Metazoa; phylum Chordata; class Actinopteri; order Lophiiformes; family Antennariidae; genus Antennarius; species Antennarius striatus. The sequence goes on along the minus strand of NC_090777.1, from coordinate 5,144,876 downwards.
ATAATATTAAATATATTATATTTAATAATAAATAATAAATATAATAATAAACATATTATATTTATGTAATATAATAAATATAATATAATATAATATAATATAATATAATATAATATAATATAATATAATATAATACAATATAATATAATATAATATAATATAATATAATATAATATAATATAATATAATATAATATAATATAATGTAATAATAAATATAATAATAAACGTGAATCCAATGTTTTTAGCAGCGTCCTTGTAATGTCAAACCAATGTTTGCTTTTTGTTGGTTTTGCTAGCTTAATTTATTCAGTGCATTCGGAGCGGCCCCTTTTAGAATGTGGTCATGTGACCGAGGCAAGCATCTTCACAAGCGTTAAAGACAGATGTGGAAGAGAGGATCGGCTAATTTTCCAAAACAAAACATTGTTCAGAATCAGATAATTCTGAACAAAAACAGAAATAACTGAAGTTCTGTATCCTGCGGCCCGATACCGATTGACCCATGGACCGCTACCAGTCCACCACCCGGGGGTTTAGCATCACTGTTTTAGGTCATTGTCATTACTTCTCCCTGCTTATAAGCATGAAAGACCTGCAGAAGCCTTTTTGTTGTGTTCTGTCCTGCTTGACTTACACCTCAGTAACTTAGATCCTACGTACCAGTAATGTGTTATCTCATTTATCTTTATTAGTGAGTAATAATAAAGAAAAATTGTAACTATGAATCCTTACATCAAACCTCTCAAAGTTTGATTCAGTTAGTAATATTGTTTGTGCATTATGCCTGTTATTGTGTTCAGGAGGGGGTCGCTAAAGCACATGAAACCTGTGACGGTAGAACGGTTCTTGCCTGCTTTGCCAATTTGAACAGCCAGTTTGGTGAGCTTGCCCTGCAACACGCTCTTCTCTTTCTTCGGGACATTGGTCTTCTTCTTCTCCCTGTCCTCGACCTCACCTCCCTCTGCACTCTTCAAGGGTTGCATTTCCATGGCAACACCACCATCCTGCTTCTTGGCTAAAAAACACACAATCACCAAAAAAAAAAAAAAAAATTGTGTACCATCTTCATGACTGCTCCTGCAGATGAATTAGGCTTCTCAAGACTTTACCTTTGTTCTGATTGTTCTCCACAGCTCCATCAGGCTGCTTTCCTGAGAGCGATAGAGATTGGATCAGACAGGGGTACATTTAAAGTTAAGAGGTTAGAAAGACAAACTGAAAGAGCAGTTTTTACACGTGCAAGTCTGACAGCCTTCCAAATGTACAATTTCAGAATTAAAACAAACAGAAACATGGGGGTAAACACTGGGTAAAGAGCATGACAGATGTTTTCATCAGCACAGGTCAACGGCCACTTTTGTTCCAATGTCTACTGGGGACCATTCATTGGCTGAGGAAAGGAGTAGGGCAGAAAGACACCTTGCTCACATACCATTGGTGACTGTGCTGTAACTGGCACCTGTAGAGATGAGCAACTGAGTACTTTCCTCTGTTTGGAATAAATGAGGAAGGATGGGTTTTGAGGTATTTGGTAAAATAAAAAAAAGGGGGTAAACAATAGAGAACAAAAAGAAAAGAACAAAAAAACTCAGATGGTAAATGTATTGGTACAGAGGACTACACCAGTAGAATATTTATAGACGATCATACGGAAAGAAAAAAAAAAAGAACTGAACATAACCTTTGCGTCACAATGATCGAACATAAACAGTCGTATACATATTACATGAGCCAAAACTAACAAGTTATGGCACTTGTAGGACTCTTCTAAATAATGCATTAGTTCCAGTAAATGACTAAAAGACCCAGCCTATGGAAACAGCTGCACCAGAGTTATACAGCATTTCCTGTACGGGAGTGAAACGATACAGCATAAATTAAATGTGTTGATTTCTGCATGGAAATGCATGAAGACACGTAAACAATCTTGCATACATTCCCATACAATGGTAATTAGATTTACTTTAAGGGTATTTTTATGAGGCTGTTCCGCTCTGCTTAGACTGTGTCATCCTTACAATACAAATTGTAGCACACACACTAATGCTTCATGGGTTAAGGAACAACACTTCCCTGATTCTCTCTGACTGCCTCCCTCTCCTCTGCTCTCTCAATAATTGATACAATCTGCAACCTCTCTCTCAGATTAAAGGAGGGAAGAAGGAACAAAGGGAAGTCAGGGAAGTGAAAGAAGCCATGGGTAATGGGGGTAAAGAAAAGATGAGGTGAGGAAATGAAGAAAGACGGATTAGCAAAGAGGGGGAATAAAAACATGAGACAGCGAGCGTGAAAAAGTGAAACAGACTGGGGAGAAGGACGGAGAGGATGTGGGCTAAATTATGGACGAGGTTAAACTGGTGTGTTTCCTGTTGAAGCTCTTATCTGGAATCAGTTAGGCAACCAGCTAACCCTACACACACACACACACACACACACACACACACACACACACACACACACATACACACACACACACACACACACACACACACACACACACACACACACACACACACACACACTGTACATATATGTAAACACAAATCTGCACGGAAAAGATTACGAGGCAATAGATGAAAACTAAAAACCGTGTCGTTTGTAGGTCACAGCTTTAATGTTCTGTTTCTTTCTCATTTTGTACCTCTATGATCATTTTGAGTTTTGTTGTGTGTGTTTTGGTTTGGTTTTTTTTGTCTCTGTAGTCATTTTGAATCTTTGATGCTGTATAAATTTGACCTCTCTAGGGCCATTTTGTGTCTTTTATTTTGTTTTGAGCTCACTTTTAAGTATGTGTTCTTTTAACATCTCTGCAAATGTGTCTTTGTTATTGTGAATTATTTTTTCATTTATTATTTGACAACTCTGACCCACAATAAATCCTCCCTCCTCCTCCTCCTCCTTCACTCTAATGGTAAGCTACATGCTACATATGCAACAGTATCATACTGTGGTTTGTGGTGGACAGACACTATTTTTCCATGTACTTTTTTTTTTTTTTTAAAAATTGACATTTAATCAAGAGAGACTTAACTCAAAATGACCTTTACTTGTATTTTATTTCATTATGTGTTATTTTAATGTCCTGTTATTGTTTCTGGTAAAGCTTGTGGAATAGTACTTTGGTATTTAGAGTAGTAACGACATTTACATGACCTGAAATGGTGATTAGAATTAGAATCAGAATCCATTATTAAAGATTGACATTGAATAACAATGACTTACAAACAATCCATTGTTCAAACAACCTCTGAGAACCAATTATGTTCATATGTTGAGGACTACCTGTATTTTTATTTTTTTTGCTTTGTATCATTTTGAGATCTTCATGTTTCTTTCTGTGTTCATTTAATGTCACTTCATGGTTCCATTTGATATATGATCATAATCACTGTATTGATTCTTCAACAAGAAATATTAACAATCACTTTAAGCAGAGGCTTTGGCTTGTCCATTATGAGTGAAGCACCTGAACGCTGAAGAATACGTCAACAGACTCGAGAGCAGTTTGAAGTATTTATCGTCAGATATGACAGAGTTGTCCCTCCAGGGTTATTTTATTGTCTGTTTAGTTAATCTTAAGGTTTGAATACTGTATGAAAACACTTGTGCTTCTGAGATATACGGCAAATACAGGTATCAAAAACGTATATGATGAGTGTACAATATATATATATATATATATATATATATATATATATATATATATATATATATATTATATTTAATTTCAGTATCTTTTCTGATTCCTCAGTACCTTTTTTGTCCTTCCCATCTTCTTCCATTTCTCCAGCACCCAGGAGGGTGAAGATGATGCCTGTCTGTGAATTGACACCTACAGCTGTCACCAACATTCTGCCAGAGCCCTCCATCACATGGGTACCTGCATGTCCAAACAGATCGCTTTAGTTTCAGTTGGGCAATTAGCGAAACTTACAAAGTAACACCAATAAGTCAAGCAAAGAAACAAACCTCAGTTAAAACAAATGTAAGGCCTGGAGTACGAGCAAATCTAAAACATGCCTCTAGAAGTGGATGAATGAGTGACTAGGTGAAACATATTCTAGGTTAATCTGGTTGTCTACTTTATTGTCTTGAGGTTTCTGAGTCTCCATCAGTGTTTTTTGTTTGAATTCATAGCATTTAAATTATTTTTTTAAAACAGGAAAAAGGGATCTTTTCTGGTCATAAAGTCAGGCAGGTACTATATTGACTGTATATCTAGGAGCGACAACTCAACATGAAAAAAAAACTACTTTCCACACTACACTTTAGTTAGCACAGTTAGCTGTAGCTTACTTCACACAGCAGCTATGAATTGTTTTGTGTTGAACCAAGACAGAAATAATGTGAAAATAATTAAAGTGGACTTATATGGACATACTTTTGAAGAATAAACAATTATTCATTCAAACTCTAATTGCTCAACCCTTTCACAGTCAGGGCCCGACCGTTCAACAAACACAAACAGGTGAGGACAAACCTGAGAGGAGCATGGGGTCCTTGTCAACAGACTTGCGTACATGATCAGACTCTCCTGTAAGAGAGCTCTCATCGATCTTCAGGTCGTTTCCTTGTACTAAGACACCATCAGCAGGCAGCAGGTCCCCTGAACATGGACGTACAGGGGTCAGCATCGGATTTTCATCGTAGTTTATTTCCGTTTTTTTTTTTTTTTCAGGGACATGTCGATGAGTGAATACCTGAGACATTTATATATTGTATGTCTTGTGGGCGTATTAGGTAACACACACAACTATGTTTTACACAAACAACAACATTGTGGGAAACTGGTTTATCCAGGGGTTTGGAAAACAAAGAGGTGTCCTCACTTTTAAAATCCAGTAATCTTGAATCTTTCTTACAACAAAAGCAAGATCCTGCAAGCTAGAACCGGCTAGGAGGTGATTGGCTTAGTTTAGCAGAGTGACTGAAAACAAATGCCATCATGGCCCTGTCCAACGTTTGAAAGAAATCCACCTCCTTATCTCTGAAGTTTACAGTTTCACGCAGCACCTAATACAAGAAGTTGTGGTCAGTTAAATCACGTGTTTATGTTTTTTGTTGTTTTTTTCATTTTGTACAAGAAACAAAAATTATATATTGTTAATTTAGATGCTAGTAGATGTTTTACTTTGTGGAGAGAAGCACAAGTGTTTCTTTTTTTCCCCCCAGTCATTCTGATAAGTCAGTCAGAGCAACTGTTTCTTTCAGGACATGCAGTAAGTTTGCTCATTACATTATAAACCTTCTAACACAGAAATCAAGGTAGGAATAAAAAAAGAAAGAAAATATTTGTAAGTTGTTCTTTTTTTCTACATAACAAGCAAATGTAATATGATTCTTACCGTACTTGACCTGGGCTACATCCCCCACTACCATATCAGCTACCGGAATCTGGATGACGTTTCCTTTCCGGACAACGGTGAACTTCTGCTCCTGCTCAATCCGACTCTGTAGACCCCGGAACTGCTTTTCTTTTGACCAGTCGTTAAATGCCGTAACCAGGACGACGCAAACAACCGACAGCAAGATGGCAGCACCCTCGATCCAACCGGTGTCACCCTCGCCCTCATCCTCAGCACCCCCTGACACGTTTCCACATGCTGAAGAGAATAAGTGAAACAGAGGGATGGATGGTTAAATGTATTGAGCCTGAGGCCTTATTAAATATTTTTAAGCACATAGTCAATAGAGGAACATTTATAGCATGTTCAACGCCCTATAGTTAAATAAATGTCACACAATCTGACACAAGGCCGAGGGGGTTCTATTTAGTCTATTAACCACTCTTGACGTTTTGGTCAAACATGAAATAAACTGGTTTTAATGTCCCATTCTACTTAAAAGACAGGTATACATAGTCCTGGTGGACAACTTGATTCAAGTGATTCATCACTGCATTTTCCATAAACACTTATTCTGTGCAGGGTCTCGAGGGGCTGGAGCCTAACCCGATTTAAGAAATTGATAAGATGTAGTTAACCTACCTATGGTGACAGCTGGTTTATGATATTACTAGTTTTTGTAGGTTTATTATATATCCCAATGCTGATGAATGTAAGTGTTAGAGTTAGCTTTAGAGTTAGGGTTAGTGTTAGGGTCATTCTTAGCTTTAGGGTTAGTGGTAGGGTTAGGGTCATTTTTAACTTTAGAGTAAGCTTTAGGGTTAGGGCTAGGATTAGGGCTAGGGGTTATAGCATTAGCTTTAGGGTCAGTGTTAGGGTTAGGGTCATTATTAGCTTTAGGGTTAGGGTTAGTTTTAGGGTTAATGTTAGTCTTAGGGTTTGGTTCGGGGATAGGGTTAGGGTTAGCTGTGAGGGTTAGGGTTAAGTTTAGGGTCATTGTTAGCGTTAGGGTTTGGGCTAGGGTTTAGGGTTAGCTTTAGGGTTAGAGTCAGCTGTAGGGTTAGGGTTAAGGTATGGTCATTGTTAGCCTTAGAGTTAGGATTTGGGCTAGGGTTAGGGTTAGCTTTACAGCAGGATAGAGTGAGGGACCTGGACACACGCAAGGCCAGTAGTCTTACTTACTGTAAGTCTTCAAATCAATCAATCACCCACTCAATCGGATTTCCATTATTTCCCAGGAATCAAGAATACACCAATGAAATCTGTCATCTGCCATGTGAATCTGCATTACTACATAATCCATCTTATTTTCCATCTTATTTTCTTATTTTTTGACTTTCTGTTGGTCATGTTGCTTTTTAAATTGTGCTTAATCAGCAACTATTCACTGATTGAAAGGTCTGTAGATTGATCCCCAGCCTCTGCAGTCTACATATATGGAAGTGTCCTTGAGAAAGATACTGAAGCCCAGTGGCTATTGCGTTTTAAATACAAACCTGGTCTATCAACTAAAACAACCCACTGCTCTCATTGCCAATCCGACCCTGGCTAGGATGGTTGGCGAACACAGGCGGTCAATCACTTGCTATAATGACTGCGGATAGGCAGTTTTCTCACCCAGCATTGAACAGTCAACAGTTTAAAGCAAGTGGCATAAAGAGGGACTTTTCCAGGTAATGTTCAGTCATTTACTTTGTCAAGACATGGAGACGATACTCTGACAGCTACAAAAACAGCACCCCAAGTAACAAACAGAGAAAGAACTGACCATTGAGAAAACAGCAAACCAAACAACTCTGCTGATGGTTTTTCTTGACTTTTAATGGAGTTTATCCATTAAACTCTAGTCCTTTATGTGGAAACCATTATTCTTTCTCTTTAAGAAAACCACCTGTCCAATGCGGCTACATTTCTTCAGTCCTTTCAGTGGTTTTCTTAGACAGGTTTTACTCGTATTTCCAACTTTACATTAATATCTTTTCAGCAGGCAGCATGGACCATTGTAGAAACAAAACAGAACTGTGTTGTTACAAACTGGACAGGGCATAGGAGAAACAGAAATCTTTTGTAGACAGCTCTGATGGAGCTTAGGACTTTGTCTACCTCCTCTGCTTTGTCATTCATAAGAGATTTAGTACTGTGTGTGTTGGTGTGAGCGTTGACTGAAATCCCATAAAATCCAGCCATGCAGCACCTTCCTGCACGGTTGTGTGGAGACATTAGCATTCTTTTTTTTTTTCGGCTGAAAAACATGTTTTTGTGAAATTGGTAGAAAATACCACGTTTTCTTTGATTTGGTGTTTTGTTGCTGCTCCTGCCTCCCCCTCGTTCACTGTTTATATCTGCTGCTCCCTTGAGCCAAGAAAGATTTGAATCTTCGTTGTGAACATGAAAAATAATTTGTATATCTCCTCTTGTGACTCGTGTCCACTCTATATGTCAATGGGAACATCCCTGGCCTATGCTACACCCAAAGTACCACCAAAGTCAGGAAGGTATATTAATTCTTTTCAAAATGCTTAGTTGGTTGGTTGGTTGGTTGGTTGGTTGGTTGGTTGGTTAGTTAGTTAGTTAATTAGTTAGTTAGTTAATGAGATTGTTGACCACTCCAGTTGCTTGTGTCCTTACATTCACTTTCCTTTCCAGGAGGCTGGTAGAAAGAGAGGCCCAGCGAGATGATGGCGGCAGCCTCTAAGATGATGAGTGTGACGTCCTGTAGGGCCTCCCAAACAAGCTCCAGGAACGTCTTAGGCTTCTTTGGAGGGATGAGGTTTTGACCAAATGTCTGGCACCGACGCTCCAGGTCTGTTGGGTCCCCACTGAGACCTGGAAAATAGAAACACAACGCAGATGAAAAAAGACGAGTGAAGGGCAGAAAGGCTGAGATCCAAACAAATTTTTGTCAGTTAAAAAAAAAAGAAATTAAAATCAAATCCCATTAATACTTTTTTAAAAAAGTTTGAGGAGTTATTTAAACTATTTTGTTAATCTGTAATGATTTCCAACGCACATGTTATTGTCATCAATGAAAATGAAGATGGATTTTCATTTGTAGTTGTTTTACATTAAGCATGTTATCGGTAGAAAATACAGTGACAAGACCAACTGCTGCATACGTGTCAAAATAATAAAAATAATAATCCCCCAAAAAAGTCACAATTGACCATTCATCCAGGAAAACAGCTTCAAACACAGCATCCTTTTAAATTGTAGCTGTAAACTTTGCTTTGCCAAAACTCTTTTTTTTTGTCGTGCCCATCCTTTCCCTTCTCTCCCTTTAAACCTCAACCCCAAGTGATTCTGTTTCCATGGTGATCAGAATATCAGAATCACGGTTGTCTGTCTCCAACAGGTTTCTGCCCAGCAACAGGTGATGTCATTCTATCAATGTACAGTACTAGGTTTAGAGCAGAGTGGGGTTTTTTTTTTTGATTGGCTGAGGAGGATAGATTGTGGATGGTTGTAATCAGTGACTCTCTGCATCCCTCCCTCAGGTTATGAAGGCTCGTAGAAACCCTGGATCCAGTGTACTTCCTGCAAAGAGTCCTATGTAGCTACAGAAGAATGGGCCTCTATGATGATTAGAGAGAGACAGGCAGACAGCAGAAACAGGTGACCTTATGCTGAGTACTCATAGAAAATGCCGTTCTTTCCCCGTTGCTCCACCCTTCCCTCTTTCATCCATCCATCTATCCATCCCTCTATTCTCCCCAACCTCTTCATCCTCTCTCAAAGCCTCACTGGCTCTCCTTTTTCTCCCTCCCTCAATCTCCCCTTGATGTGTCCTTGACAATGCGGCAAGCTGGTCTACGTTCCCTACTCACCCTTCACTCCCCCCACCACACAGACGCACTCATTCTTTTTCTCACTCTGTTTTTCTCAGTGTTTCACTTTATTGTCCTTTCTGCCTCTTTAAGGTGGATAGCAAAGAAAGTTTCATACTGCAGTGCTGGAGTTACCATATCTGTGTGTGTGTGTGTGTGTGTGTGTGTGTGTGTGTGTGTGTGTGTGTGTGTGTGTGTGTGTGTGTGTGTGTGTGTGTGTGTGTGTGTGTGCGTGCGTGCGTGCGTGCGTGCGTGCGTGTGTGTGTGTGTGTGTGTGAGAGAGAGAGAGAGAGAGAGATAGTCCATTGTGTAATGGTTTAACCCCTTCTCTGCTGTGCATCAGATTACAGATGGTAAGTGTACCTCAAAGTTTTTCCATACTGTTTTCTATTTACGTAGCAGTTTTTGTAAAATATGAAAATAATATTTCTCCTTTTATCTTTTTTTTTTCTCAATGCATGATTATCAAGTTTTAGTCAACTCATAATAAGCAGCGGCAGCAGCTTTTGTTGGACTGTCAAAGGTCCAAGAACCAAGATCAGACAACATTTGAGCTGTCATTTCAAAACCGTCAGTCACAAGTTTGAGCAGGCCAATTTTAATTTAATTTCTAAAGGTGTTGGGGTAAAGACATCACAGTGGTGTACAGAGATCTCACGGAAGCATGGGTTTGACTTCCACTCACGGTCCTCGTCCACATGTCAAGCCCCCACTCTTTCATCCTAGGTGGACAATATCTTTCTCCATCGATGTCTACATTCTCTTGGGTGTTTCCCATCACATGAGACGATACCATCGAGGTACGTTTAGAGTCAGTGCAGTGTAAAAAGTGTGAGATGGGTTCACTATACATATCACACACACACACACACACACACACACACACACACACACACACACACACACACACACACACACACACACACACACACACACACACACACACACACACACACACACACACACACACATTGAAGAAGCCCTAAACTACAACAACCCCTCACCTAAAAACAGAAATCAGTAAATACTGATTTCTATTAACTCCCCTAGGCCCCTCCCCCATATAGTAAAGTTTGTCAATGCCAAAAACATATCAGATATATATAATATTATAGTAAATTATGCTCTCTATAGGATGAAATCCTCACTGTCACATCTATGATAAAAGTATTAGCACATACACCTTCTGACAAAGGTGTACACAGGCATAGAGATGTTTATTCAGGACTAGATAAGATCAACATGAATTCCTCAAACAGTCAGGTGTCAGGTGTTTAGGGAAACACTCAGTTTTGATCTTTAGGTCCAGGTGAGCAGTCAACTAAAGCCAGCCTTCACCCATTCACACAGATGTACAGTGGCATCATTTGCACCATGAAGACATCCCCTGATCATCAGTAGCGGTAAGCATTCACCCCATCACTCACACACCAGTAGAACAGCCACTGGGAGAAAACTGGGCTTCAGTATCCTGTCCAGGGATACCCAGGAGAGGCTGAGTAAGGGTTAGGGTTGAAATGTAGTCAACAAACATCTAAAATGAGGTTTCAACGTCCCCTAAAAGCAGCCAGTGTTCCCTCGCTTGGGGGAAGGATTTGGATGAAGGCACTAAATCCGTTCCCACCTATCTGAAGCATCACACCTTTCCCTGTCGTGAATGCTAAGCTCTGTATCATGCACGGTCACCTGTGAGTGTACATGTACCTCCTCAAAGGACTGGACATGACACCTGTTTTGCAGGATGTAAACAGTCCAACACATTTAGTCATCAAAGATACTGGCATGACCAAGAATCTTATTCCTCTGAGTCTGCAACAGAAATCTAACCGTTTGATCTACATCAGTCAGGTCAGCAATGCAGTAAATACTGGAAGTTAACATGGCTGTGGTTAAGCCGAGAATACATACTGCACAACATACTGTATCTTTGTACGTTACAAGCAACTTCTGCTTGTCCGTGAAATCACAAATTATACTGCCACCATCCTTTTCATGTGAATTTTTAAGACTCGTTGCTCTACACACCAAACGCTGTTGGATGACACTGCCATCGTTGGATGTTCCTGAGAGGAATGAACCAGAATACAGGGAGCCATCATCTGATAAGAGGCTGTGTAGTGCACCATGAACGGAAAAGTGTCCTTTGGGTTCTGTGATGTGATAATTGTTGCTGATGTAGCATCATGAAGCAGGTCGACCTCATACCAGCCTGTATAAAAGCCCACAAGCACCGAGTGCTGCTGGTTACGCCAGTCAGAGTTGTTGCTACGACTGACTAATGCAGGCCTGGAACTCACCTAGTGTTTACCCGACTAATCTGTGTATGTTGGTATTAGCCTGCTGAATATGTGATGTGATGTTTGATGAAATGATTGAAACGTAATCTAATGCCCCATGGGATACAGTTTTCAGAAGTTTGACTCCTGTGTAGAAGTCACAGTTTGACAAAATAAAGAGATGGAATTAATATCAGGGATTAGCAGAAAATGCTTAAATAGATTGGACAGCAAAAAAGGGCTGCTGTATAAGTTTGGGGTTCTTTCTGCTGATGTTTTTTGCATAAACAAAAGTCTGTAAAGTATCTCCTTGTTCACATCATTGGTCATTGTGAGTCAGAAAACTTTACCCCCAGCTCTGTGTTTGGTAGCTTCTGCATCAGGATGTATTCGGTGCATAATAATGCAGAGACTGTAATGACTCAGAAATTAAGGTTTTGCGACCTTTCATAATGACTCCATTTCCAACAGCCAGTTCATCTCTAAAACAGAAAGAGGGGTGAACAGCATTTGAAAGATTCTGCTGATTGGGAGGTGGAGGGGTGCAAACCTTGTCTCATGATGGAGCTGACTGACATTTATTTTCTACTTTTTACACAAGTGTAACGTTGAACTTTGGACATTGGCAGTCACTTCACTCAGAGGTCTTACCTGAGGCCTTCATTGGTGAAAACATGAGTGAAACAGCTGACCTGGTTCAGCCAGAACCTGGATTTGTGTGAATTAAGCCACACAAGCATCTGTCTGGTAACAAGTTCCGCAACTTTATGTTGTGTTTTTCCACATTACTTTCTCTAATTGGTATGTTGTTAACATGAATAGATGTAGCTCAGTCAGTCAGTCAGTCAGTCAGTCAGTCAGTCAGTCAGTCAGTCAGTCAGTCAGTCAGTCAGTCAGTAAATCAATCTACCAATCAAGGACTCATAACCGTGTGAAACAATCACAAACGTCGTCGCTGACAATTAAACCCTTGCGCACGCGCGCGCACACACACACACACACACACACACACACACACACACACATTTACACCTATGTACAATTTGGTGTTGACCAATTCACCTACGCTGCGTGGTTGCAGGTGGGAGGAAGCCGGAGAACTGGGAGAGAACTCACACATATTGTAATTTAATTTAAACAATTCTGACTGGCATGACTTTGGGTCACAAATGAATGCTCATGAACACATGAAAACAGTATTACCAGAAAAATAAATGTAGTTCAAACACTAAACTGTACATCCAGAATATCTTCAAAACCTATGTCATGTAAGTGTTTGTTATATAACCTTTCTAAACAACTTTCTGCCCTGTGGCCAGGAGGATAAGTAACCCAAAATTCTGCCTGGCAAGACTTTTGCACGTGCTTCAAATGTAAGTGTCATTTAAAGAGTTAAGGAGTAAAGTGTTTGTTGGACAGACTTGAAACCAGAGATGCAAAATTTTTTTTAAAGTTATCAGGAGTTAAATGGAAAATTTTGGTTGTGATCCTCAGCTCTCCATAGATGTGGATAATAACACTAACCCGTCTAATCTTCAATTCCTATCATTAGCAAATTTTAGTAAGCGGACAAAGCTGTTTAGCAAATTGCAGCATCCAGGAAATGTATTTATTTGACAAAGACATAACTAGCAAGCAAACTGAACCCTAGTTTGTAATTTTATTAACCCGCGATCAGAAAGAGACCCACTGATGCTCTTGTGTGGGGGCAGTGTGACATTATGGTGCGAATCACTCACAACCATTTTACCATGACTTTAATTACGGCTTTGCCATTAGCTTGCACTAGAAAGATGCTTTGAGGGTATGATCTTGAGTGAACACTTATAGCACTGTAGCATTTTTACCAGCATGGAACTAGTACTTTAAGACCCACCTTAAAACTCCTGCACTGAAATACAGTTTGATAATGTTACATGATCAGTGCAAGTGCTATTGCACTTACAGACTTTTTTGTGTAGTGCCCCCAACCCCCCACCCCCAAACTTTAAACAAACAACCCCCACCCCCAAACTTTAAACACACAAATGAGTCCTCCTCCATTTATGCCCTTTGTTCTTCACCATCTATCAGTCATCTTTATTTCTCTTGTTGACTTTATCATCCAACTTCTCTCTGCTATTGTGTTGCTAGGTTACAAAGTAGTTGGAGGAGTGGGTGTAGGGTTGCACTGCACCGCTGTTATAACATATAAGTATGCGCAAGGATGCATGCACATTAAAGACACAGAAAGCCTTAGTATTCATTGTAAATCCTGTATTTTGGCCTAATTAATTGAACTTGTTCTCTCTATGTTTGGCCCTTTGTTGTTGTTATTTTCACAGTTGCACTGTCAAGCATTTCCTGTTACCTTTTCAGGTGTTGCTATTGCAAGATAAAGACAAAAATGCTTAAGGATATAGCAAATTATTTTGTTACAAACTTGGAGGATACCCAGATGCATATGCATCTAACTAGGATACAAGAAAACTCCTGGATCCATGCTTTGGACCACTTCAAAATCTAATCACTTCCTCACCATTCCAGAACTCACTTGTCTGAAGTATTTCATTGAATTCTGTGAGGTTTTTTTTTCTATTATCTGTAAGTTAAACAACAGCAAGACTAGATGAAATAATAAAAATAAAAAAAAGAAACCTCTTTGGTCAATATAAAATGTAAAAGATAAAAAAAAACACAATTGGGAGTGAGCTATTGCACATCTGATAGAGTAGAAATATTTTACCTGAGCTCTTCTCTAATAAATTGAGTTTCGAGAATTAAAACCCAAAATATTTTGTTCCCAATTAAAAACCACTCATCAAGGCAATGTTAACCTCAGTATGAAATGGCATCATTAAAATCACTGATGAAGCAGCCTACCTTCAAGACCACTACTAATGAAGTTCCAGCATCTCTGTCAGGGTGGCCATCTAACGGAGAATTCAAGCTAACCAAGCTAACAATGTATGCCATTCCTGACACCTTTGATCTGTGCAACTGTAAATGTATGAGCAAAAGGACTGACTCAATTCCTTGGTAATGGCACGTCATGCAAACCAAATGGCTTTGGGTGAACATGATTTCTAAAGGAAGACATGCACAATCCTCACCTCGCCTCTGTAACATTATGACCACTGATGAGTGAAGTGGATACAGTTGATTATCCCTTTATCGTGGCTGGAGGGTGGGATATATTAGGTAGTAAAATAACATTTTGTCCTCAATGCTGATATGAAAGACACAGAAAAATGGGAAAGCATAACAATTTGAGGAAGTTTGATAATGGCCACACTGTGATGGCCAGACAAGTGAGTCAGAGCATCTTCCAAACTGCTGCTCTTGTGAGAAGAGCCCGGTCTGCAGTGGTTAGCATAAACCAAAAGGAAGAAAAACTGGTTAACCGGCAACAGGGTCATGGGCAGTTAAAGCTAACATGATAACTGCTTTACCACGAAGCAAAAAGGGTTCAGGACTGGTTTAAGGAACACAATGAATTTCAGATGTTGATTAACCACCAAATGCCCCAGATCTCAATCCAATCCATTAAAATAATAAATGTGATAAGTATACAAAAAAAAATCTGTGCTCAACAAACAAGATCTTTTGAGGCTAGAAATCACAGCTTAAAAGATCTAAAGTATTCCCCGTCGCTTATACGGGCTTCGCGATGCACGGCTTAGCTGCATCGCAGATTTCAAAAATTATATATATATTATATACTGTCCTCGATGAGATGTAAGTTTCATATCATCGAGGACAAGAGAGAGCAAGAGGCTAGGAGCAACTGTCTCCCATGAGCTGTAGTCAAGTGATACCATACGCGCATGCTATCGGCTGACAGCATCCGTGTATGTACTGCATTCCGAGACTCACGGTTCGTCCTGCAAGTTTACTTTTGCATTGTGAAATGGCATTTTTTCTTTGTGAAACCATTGCTGCTGGTTTAATGTAAGTATGGGGAAGGTTCCTAAACTCTAAATTATATGTAAATAATAAAATAAATATTTGGTTGTTATATCGCAGATTTTCGTTTTTTGGGGGTTGTCCTGGAATACATTACCTGTGAGTAATGAGGATTACTGTACTAATAATGCCTGGGTGCAAGATTCCACAGCACATCTTCAGAGGTCTAGTGGAGGAGTTACCGTTGAATAATCAACAGATCTGGTCAAATTTTGGCAGAAAAGGGGCGATCTGCATGATAGGTGGTCATGATGTCAAGGGTGATTGATGTGTCTTGATTCTCACATACATCAGGAAAACAGAGTATTTAAGAGAGCGACTGAGCTATGCCATTCATGACAAGTCCTCCAGTCAGTCACAAAGGAAGATAACAAGGTACGAAGTAAGTTTGAAGAGCTAAGTGAGGTTGGCCAATCACAGCAAAAACGAGTTAAGTCAATGATTCAATCATAACTGTAGTACCTTTAAGCCCGCACAAGTCAGCACTTTGAAGAGAGAGCCTATTGAAGAAGCCCCAGAGGAAGTTGAGGATTGGCATGATCTTCTACCATGCTCTTACCCCTATGAAGAAATTAATAGAGTGCAATTTTCAGTGCGAGACCCATCATCAACCGACACTGTTGTGCCTCTAAGGTGTCTGTATACCAATCTTTACTGCTGCAAGAATGGCACCCTGCAGTCTTTGCTCATGGTACAGTCAACCCTCTGTTTTCAAACATAATCCGTTCCAGAAGGCTGTGCGAAAAGCGAGTTGTTCGAAATCTGAAACTATTTTTCCCATTATAATTAATGTAAATAATTTTAATCCATTCCAAGTCTAAAGAACAACTTTTTCTATTTTTTTTTTTTACTATTTTACACCATAAACTGCACTGTATACTGTTTTCCAATAAATAAAAAGGGGTAGAAATAGACACTGTGTTTTATTTTAATCAAAGATATCGAACTTTGAACCAGAATGCGCTATGGAGGAAGCATCCTGGGCATTCGAGTTCGCTCGGCTCCCGATTGAGTCACGTTCAGGTACGCTCAGCTTCTTTCGGTTTGGTCGAGAGCCGAATTTTGGTCGAGTTCAGAGACGTAAAATTCTCGGAATTTCTGGTCGAAAACCGATTTGGTCGAGAACAGAAGCGTTCGAAAACCGAGGTTTGACTGTAAATCTATCCCACCTCTCTCCCTACCTCACCCATCTGCATTGCCTTATCAGCTACTCTCCCTGCCTACTACAAAGAACATAAGTATAGTAGAACAAGCACACATGCAGGTCCACAATCATTCGAAAATAGCAAGCTGTCACCTAACCGTCCAATACACCATACTGTGTCTGCACAAACGTATCAAGGCTCCAAATCAACTAGTCTTGAGTTCCAAATTACTGGGGTTGCTGACTTCCCAACAACAGGCTGCCATCTACTGGCACAATACTCAAAGTACAAAAAAACCATCAACTTGCTGAGCATTTAAAGCTAAGTGAAGCTAAGCTTTAAAATGATATCTGTCTAAACTCCAGAAACCCCTATAGTGTAAATATGACCCTAAGCCTAATTATTTCATGGTAAATTCGGTCAAGCCCATCAGTTTGTCTTAAAGAAGATAATCACTGTCCTGGAAGTTGCTGAAGCCAATTTCTTCTGAAGTTCACAAAGAGCAACTTTGGCAGTGCGTATCATGTTGTCAGTTAGTGCACTGACATTGCCAAATAGCAGCTAAAGGATTGGATTCAAGTTCCTAATGGAGCTGGCACAGTGCACCAACTTCTCAAGCAGCTCGGTGTGCATTAATGAAAGCTTACAAACTTTGTCAAGGGAAACACCCCTTCGCTCCTCATAAGATCAATATTTGATCCATTGTCTCAATGTTGAGTCTGAGAGGACCATGCTGCTTCTAGGAGCAGTTGAATATTTTTGGAATTAATGACATTCCTGAAAACCTTTCCTTTACTCCCACAGACACATTGTGTCCTTCCTGTTGGCCATCCACCAACTCTAGTATCAACACCATTGAGGTGTCACCTAACATACCCAATTTGCAACCTGTTAAGGAGTCGGTCACTCCACTGTTAGCTAGCATTGAGAGATGTCATCTGATGGACCCTAAAGCTAGCAGATGCCTATGAAAAACATTGGAAGTTGCTCAACCCTGCACACAAGCTGCTTTCTTCTGACTGATCCTATACCAGCAGGAGACTGTAAATTCCATGTGTGCTATTGGTGGATGTATTGTGCAATATGGTGCAATTTCCTCCGGGATTAATAAAGTACAGTATACATCTATCTATCCATCTATCCATTGTGAAACCACAAATAAAGGATTTCCTGAACTGCAGGAGCACCTGTGCAGCCATACTCAAGAGAAGGTAGTGGCATCCAGGCTGTGGAGGAATGTGCACCAACAACAAGCTGTTCAATCAAAGGTTCCTATGTCCACGCTGTTCCAAAATATTTCCAACAGAGCATTTACTGAGAGACACCATGAGGACTACAGACACCCTCTGTGTGACATTACCTGTCCATCGCCATCTTCGCTGCAAAATCATATCAAATTTCACCACAGCAACAAGAAGCCATGTAGCTGTTACACAAACACCTGGACACCCACAATGGCAATCCAGCATTCCACTGTGACATATCTGGCTGCAGCTTTAGGTCTTGTGCCCTCTGCAATATGAAGTTACTCAAGAATTTTGAGCATTAAGGGAATTTGTAGCTTACTACAAGTACAAGTGCCACGTGTGCAAAAACTGCTTCACCAGGGGGACAAAATGCACCAATTTAAATGGCACCTCAGATTTGGGTAAAAGATGCACAAGGACGGCTTCTTGAGAGCTGACAGAGCAGCTAGTAAGGGAAAGGCAACAGGGGCAAGTGGAAGATGACCAGGAACTTGAGAAAGAGTCCTAGGGAGTAGAATTGAGAGGGGTTTTGCTTGAGGAGCACAGCGCTGCAGATAAAACCATCAGTACTGAGGACAGCAACCAGGACGATGGTATGATCTACATTCTCATCGGAGGTTTGCCACAAGCAAGAGACTATTCTCTGATGCAGCAAGTCCAGGATAACACAAATGAGCAAAAAATGCGGGTAGTCTGATGAGCTCAAATGTTTAACCAACACAGCAGTACACACAAAACTTGTAGCACTATGGATGCATAGGTTTACCTGATGGCATTGAGGAGGTTTATCACCAGGAGAGTAACCCCTGTGGAGCTGATGGAATAACGGACCAATGTCAATGGAGGAGAACAGGAACTAACAGAAACCTCTGCAAGAATGGTGCAAATCATATGCTCACAAAAGCATTGAAACTCTGTTTAACCCTGCAGCGGTGTGAAGTACACTGTCCATTCGACAAACATGTGAGTTGGCCCCAACTCCTCCTAAAGGAGTCCTGCTCACTGTGCTCTTGCACCAAATTGTCTTCTGATGGGGTGACCAAATGGATTCTTACCCAAGTGGACTTCTAAGACAAAAGTCCAGTGACTGGCTGCATTTGCAAATACTGCAAACATTGCTAATACTGCTAATTGATTCTGGTTTATCAGGGAACACTTCCCTGTCCTGCAAAATGAAGAGAAATGGCCTTCTGAGCTCCTGAATGAGGCAAAATGTCATTTTTGTAGGCCCACATTTGCTTCACACCCTGTGGTTTTTCAGGCATGTAATTAAGGTTCATTGCAGCGATGACAGGCACATCGGTTTGGTTGATATGAGCATTAGAAGGCATGTTTACACGCAGCCAGTAGCTCTGTTGGTGATTTTTATCAGCTCCTTCACCTGGGGAAATACCAGAGTGCCAAACCTGCTAAAATAATTGTGTATTTTTTAATCAAAAAAAAAAAGAAAGAAAGAAAGAAAAAAGAATGGGGCTTGGAAATCTGGATGCCTGTCTACGGTTGTAACATCAATATACCTCAATATCTTTCCATGGAGAGTGATTTGAACATCACCAACAACATTGCCTATCATTTTGGAACTTAAGTGGGTGCCACTTTACTGTCACGCTTGTTTATATGAGGTGAATTATTTATTTCCATAAATCTCAGTATACAGTACATACTTTACAAAGTTCCTCTCATATTTTATATACACTGAGTTAGAGTAACACATTGAGCCACTGTGGAGTCTGAAAATATCAGCGTCACATGTGGGGGAACGTCTTTTTATACGCCATGTAGTATCGTCTTCTAACCACAGAATGTCGACATTGTGCTTCATGGCCTGTAATCAATGATGAAATTACAGAACGTGGTTTGAATCAATATCAGTGGCTCTGATTTTTGCCTACATTTCTTTTCCGAGGTCAAGTAGTGTTGTACTAATGTCAACGTAATTATTTTATGCATGATTACAGGTTATGATTTGCCATATTTCAGTGCTTTATAGAAGTGTATTTGTATCTTCTAGTGAGAAACACATCAACATAACATTATTTAACAGAAATCAAAAGGAAATCAGAAATGCCAAAAAAATTAATCCCTTTGAATTTGTTTTTACAGCAATGTAAGTAAAGGTGTGCAATACAAATAAAGTGGTATCCTGATGACATGGACAGAATTCAGGCGCTAGATGTAGCTCACAAATGTGATTACAACAGGCCATGACACATCAAAGATAGACAAATATCAATCCCTAAATGCAAACCAGGCAAAAATATTGCGATGTCACGTAACCTGAACTAGAATGCTAATAGCTTCTCCACTCCTGAGGCGGGTGGAGAAGGCCCTGCCTCAAGCACTGAGGCTTTACCGCTTGACAAAAAAAGGAGGACAGGTTTTAACCCCCATCAGTTGTGATGGAAAAAATACTCCCACTTGTTCAGAAGTGTAGATGTAGATAAGACTGATATAAAGCTCTGCTAAAATTACAAACACTGTCGACAATAACTGCAGCAGCAAACTGAGTGATTTCAGTCAACTAAAACAAACTTAAATTTCAATTATCCATTAATTTGTTTATATTCTTCACTTCCCATCCATTCATCAATTATGAACCCAACATCCATTCAACCATCCATTCAACCGTCCGTGTTCTGCCTGCATCCAACTCTACCAATTAACTCAACAATTTCAAATGAATATTTTAATAGAAGTATTTTTATTCTCTACATTATTGTGACGCATTTCACTGCTGTGGAATTCTTGTACTTATTCTTATTCAGTTCATTTGAGTTTTAATAATACATAAGTAAAATAACGCGACTTTCACATTGTTGAGTTTTTGTGATGAAAAAGTTTTTAAAATCTGTTGTGAAAGATTTCTTTTTATTATACTTGGTTGAGCAGGTCAAATAATAATGAAATCAGAGATATAATACCTTTTTTTAAAATTTCTGTGTACTAATTCATTTGTCTGTTAGTGGATTACCAGCTGCGACAAGCCCATCCATCCATCCATGCATCCATCCATGCATCCATCCATCCATGGCAGCTCACCATTAGTGGTGTTGGACTGTAGTCTCTGGCAGAGCCCCTCTGTGTTTCCATAGCTGTCCTGGATCTTCTGCAGTGCCTCCGTCCCTCGAAGCTCCATCAGCTCCCTGAGCTCCTTCACCGTGATCGAGAAGTCTCCCCCCGTATTGCTGCCATCTGCCCTGCCTCCTCCTCCGCCCCCACCTCGACTCACTTTGGGATAGAACTCTACAACGCTGTTTGCCATTTCACCCATTGTGGCTGTTGTTGACATGTCAGAAGGGTTGTGTTGTTGGTCTTTCTCTCTTTTGTCAGTTCCCCTTGTGTGTGGTTGGTGGAGGATTATTCATGTGCTCAAAAGTCAAAATCTCTGTTCAGCCTGGATTTCTTAAATAAATGTGATTATTATAACACTTTTTTCAGGGGGGATGAAAAATTATTAATTATTTTCTCCTCACTACTCTGGACCACTTCTGGTAGTACTGTACCACTTCTCCATTAATGCTCCATAACAGGAGGAGGGTGAGGTGGATCAAGGACACCGAGCAGAGCCACTCCAGAAGAGTAATTTCGGAACTTTGTCTGCCCTGCAATTCCACTCTTAATTCAATTCAGTCCCCCTCCCTCCAGGATCACAGCCAGTCCATGGACAGATGTACAGATGGTCTAACAAACTCACAGACGGGTATGGACGGATGATGGTCGGATGGAGAGAGGGGCAAAGCAGGGTAAAGGTAGCTGAGGATTCAGAGAGCGGTTCAGAGGTAGCTACTGCTGCTCCCGCGAGACCTAAAGGAGAAACACAGAGAAAAAGAGCATTAGCACTCAAAGAATTACTGCAATGTCCAGATTAGCATCCTTCATAAGAGCACACACTCATACAAACCAATTGTTGTTAACTCCTTCATAGACTTTCTTTAGCTCCAGCTACAAAAGTAGCTAAGGTTTATTCGGTTACGGACTACATCTACAACGAGGCTCCGGGCCCCTAAGGCACGACATTCACCACTGGTGACACAGAAGCACAAGAAAAACAAGCTCCAGCACCTTAGACCGGTCTAAAAAAGTGACAGATGTTTCTGGGACGCTGTTCTGCAAAGCCACGAAACAACTGAAATATTTCAGCCCAGATGCTCAACTGGGTGTCTGGAGGAGAGAGGATGCCACTGAAAAGAAGACACCATCCACAGCGAACCATGGCAGTCACTCCGATGCTCCGGGGCTCTAGGTCAGAGCACTGGAAGACTGCATCGTGAGGAGAGAAGATGGATTCCCTCAGGCAGTCCTGGAAGAAAATGTCTTGCCATCTGTGAGGAAGCTCAGACTCAGGACTCACTAGATGTTCTAAAAGGATCTTAAGCAGATCTCAAACCCGCCCAAGCTGGATCCTGGTCTTTGGTGCTGAAGCCAAAGACCAGAACGTCACCTTATTCGAACTATGAATGAAGGGTGTGAAGGCAGCAGCTGCAGCACTTAATACAGAATGTTACATTACTGAATATTACAGAACCCGTGATGAGTCAGCCAAGATTCATTGCAATGCATCACATTTGCATCAGTTAAAGGTTGTCCTACAAAGAACTACAAATGCTTGCATTGACAGACTCTTGTCGATAGCGCAGAAGTCAGCAATACCAGTTTTATATGTTAAATTTGTAATGAATCTGTTGTAGAGAAAATCTTTTACACTGTTGTTGTTGGATTTGAATATAGTTAACAGCTGAAAAACAATGCATGTTGCCAAGAAACTCACAATCGGGTTCATTAATTTTGTTCCCAATAATAAGTTGACTTTCTTTGGAATTGGCTTTTTTAACTTTAAGTTCAATATTCACTCCTGAAAAATATCTGGTTCTACAGCTGTAAAACACAGTTATAAGTTCTCCAGCAAATGTCTGTCTGTTCTGTTCTCCCAAGCAGCCATATGAATGTTCAAACATTAATAAGCTACTTGCTTCATTTGCAAACGACCCAGCAAACTAAAAGAATCCAAAATGCTCTGAAGAGGTCAGAAGCGCTGCAGTGTTTCACATTTCACTTCATTCCTCCTTTTTAAACAGTGAAATAAAATCAGTGACTTATCAGTGATTTACTTTTATTAAGACTGAACGGTTTGAGGCGAACCAGCAACACCCTTGACCCACACAGCGGAAAAAAGACAAGACGATTACAGTCGTATTCAGTCGACAAGAAAATGGATGGATGTATGGATGGTTTGGGGCAAAAAGAAAATAGTCTTCAAGGAGTTAAAAAAACCTTAGACTCATCTGCAAAAAACACCAAGCTCAGCAAATTCCCAAATAATGTTCTACTTTCAGTCATTAATAAAAAAAAACAATTGTAAGAAATTTGGAAGGAAAAAGGTTGGACTGCTCTTGATATCATTCCGTCATCACCATCTTAAGCCAACTGTTACAGGACAGCTTCATTTCATTGGTTCTTTCTGACAAGAAAGGGATCATCTTTAAATACGTATGTCTGCTCCAGCTCACCAAATTATACTCAAGAATTACAACTTATTAAAAACTTTCACAATATACAATTTCATTTTAGAAAAGAAGCTTTTTCCTTCAATTACTGATAATGACAGATTTCATCAATCATGCCTTGAATTGGAGGCAGTTGTGCTATCAGGGCTTCTGAACGGGACACAGCTGGAGGAGTTGTGCTCTGCCATCAGTATATTCTCTTAAACCCACACTGAAGTGTTATTTTTATTATCTAAAGGCTGCCCGAAAAGACTGCTTTTTAATGATCTCTGCTGAAGTCATGTTTTCATCGCTGTGTGTTTGTCATTAGTCAAATTGCTCCTCATGTTTCAATTAGATTTTGCAGAGAAGTAGCCGTTGGAATGGAAAGATGAGATTGGATTAGAGGCAATTCCAGGAATTTCATGCAGCCTTATCAGAGCAGCGCTCTGGGTTGTGGTCATAATGTCAGGACTTCAACATTATTCATTCTGTTCACCTGTGCCTCATCCCCACCTGTCCTAAATCCTGCCTGGTTTCCCTGTGTGTTCAGTTTTCATGGGCTCAGGCTCTGCCTCTACTGTTTGGGACATTGTTCCCCTGGATTGCGTTCTTAGCCCTGCATGAAACTTTTGGTCATCTTCTGGCTTTGGTCGTTGACCTGCACCTTCTCAGTCTCTGGCCTTGAGTCTGCATTTAGGTCAACCAATATGTCATTTTCAAAGGTTGATGAAATGAATCTAGTTTGTCGCAGAACAAAGGCAATTAGAAGTACTGTATCTGATTCAGAGCGGATAAAGCGGAAGAAGATGAATGAATAAATGAATTAAACAATATATTAAACAGATTTGGTGCTCTGGGTATTTTTTCCTGCAGGGGGGTTAGGTTTAGGGTTAGTAATAAAATAAAATAAAATAAAATAAAATAAAATAAAATAAAATAAAATAAAATAAAATAAAATAAAATAAAATAAAATAAAATAAAATACGGCGTGCTTTCTGTTTAGTTAAAGAACAGAGTCCACACTCACTGATGTCTCTTAAGCAGATGTTGAACAATTGAGCTCTGGAATGCACAATTCATTTTTGGGATTTGACTTTTCATGGGATTTATGATTCACAATGATTTTATAATATAAATAAATAACCATTTGAAGATTTTTATTTTATTTTTATTTTTTTTGCCAATATCATATTTGTTCAAACCAGAGAAGTCCAGCAGGTCCCTTCATTCACGCTGAGGTTGACACTCAGACAAAAGAAAACTGATAAAGGGTGAATTTACTGAAGTAAAATCAACTAAAACTATTTTCTAATTACTGAATAAAACACGTCAGTTCGTCTGAAGCACAGATTTAATTCGAATGGATCTGACACAGCTTTTAGCACCATCTGGTAAAAGTGCATCTTGTTTTCTGTCAACCACACAGAATGAAGGAGAGTTGCTTCCTGGCCTTTTAGCCCTGCCTGTAATTTGGAAACAACAGCATCAGACTGTGTGACAAATTCCAATTTCATCAGGTATTTTTTACGTTCTTAGCTAAATCACAAGCCTGAGCAGACGCTCATCTTCACTCCACCCGCCGGCCGACTCATCGTCATCCCTGAGCTCTCAGGTGTCGTCTCCGTCTTCGAAGACATGCCTCACTCCTGACAGAGTGTGATTTCACTCCTGAGTCACTCCGGTCTGCCTTTGAAGCTTCCTTCTGCTCTTCTTACTTGCCTGCTCTTCCATTTATGATATGTCTACTCCATCTGGGTTTTCATGCGTCTCTTAGCCTCTCTTTGCTTGTTAGTATTTCACCTTCCTCCTATTCCCCTCTCCTGTCTCTTCATTTGCTCCCTGTCTATCTGCTTCCTGTTACTGCGATCGTTTATTTACTCAGCCAGGGGATTTTTCTTTCCAGCCTGGTCCCCTGTTCCCCGATTCCGTCTGAATTTATAACAGTCATGCAAGAAAAAGCTGTTCTGCTGCAGCAAACTCTGACCATGTCTTTTAGTTGCTGTCTGAGCTTTGACACGGATGCTCCGTGTGTCTATGTGCAGACAGTCGAGCCTGCATGACATAAATACAAAAAAAACCAACAACCTGTCCTTAAGCTGTACAGCCGTCTGATCTGGTGTATGATCCAGTGTAGCCACAGGATGCAGGGAGCATGAAGACACTGTGGTAACAGTCGCTCTCATGCCCGGAGAGATCACCTCTGACCTGTCATGACACACACGAATATATAGTGCTCTCAAAATGAATGTGAGTCAGAGGTTAGCTCCGAACGCTAACGCTAATCCCACCATCCCTGAGACGGTCAGAGCAGCTTTATTTTGGTTTTGTTCGAAGGGGAATGGACCCGATGTTTATCTGTTTTACCGTGGAGACAAGAAGGTTGAGATGAGAAGAACTAGAAGACAGAAGGTCCTCCAGGGTTGGATGAGGATCCCCAGATCCGGCTCTAAACGCTGTCAGACGACCAAATGACGACCAAGTGTGTGTCTATTTGCTTCACTGTCTGCGCTGCACCTGTACCCCTGCAGTTCTACTTTAAGTCAGGAATCGGAGGGGTCACCTTTGGCCCTCAGGAGCAACACACTCAAACACTGGTGAAGGGGACGTGGGCAGGGATCTCTGACTCATAAAGCACATTATGGGAACTAAAACATGCTGACAAGTCTGTCGGAGAAGTGTCAAGACTGACTGATGTGTGTCCATCGCTCTTTCGTTCCACAGATGCTCGCACGTCCCACGTCACTCCCACAGGAACATCCACTCCACCCAAAGCTCTACACACTCACACGCTTCATTCTTCCACACAAAACGACCTTCAAACGTGCCCAAGCTTCACCCTCTGCTCACACACAGTTGGCAACACGGGTAGGTCCTGATGACAAACTGCACTGTGTGCCTACAAAGCGCAAGAGGAGCCTGCGTTGCGCCACTGGCCAACCCGGTGTCCCTCCACAAGGTGACCGGCCGGCGGCTCTGCCCTCCTCTCACGCCCACCCTGCGCCGGGCGACATGTGGAGGTCCCTCCAGCCAGGGATCATTACAAGATCAAACCCCCACCCCCCACCCCCCACCCCCGCTGCACGGCGCTGCAGGTGCGACGCACCGGGGACTCACAGCGCCGCTGATCGCGCACCGTGGGCTCCAGGAAAAACCGAGAGGCTGGCGACAGCCGTGGAACTGCCACAGGACGCGGAAGGGATGAAATGGATGGATATGGATCATGAGAGGTCCAGTGGCGCGCACACGCATGTACACACACACACACACACACACGCCCGGTTATTGTGGTATGCCCTACTGTATAGACTATTTAAAAACCACTTAAGGCCCGTTTAGAGAAATAACACATGAGCCCCTTTTTACATTCTGGGAGTCCACTCCACGCCTCCCCGTTATTGATGAATCACAGCGGGGAACAAACGTCCACCCCACGGCGCTCGGGGTAAATAACAGTCACGCAGGCAGCCGCGGACGCACCGACTCACCGTGCAGGCCGAGCTCAAGGACATCACCACCATCGCGCCGTGTGGGGAGGCAGAATCCCCGTTAATCTGTGTGTGCGTGGAGCGGAGAATGTCCCGAACCGGATGAGAGGAAACGGGGGAGACCGGGGGCTGCGACCGCAGCCTAGAGTCCCAAGGACTGGGAAGGGGGGGGGATGAAAGACGACGACGGTGCAGATGAATATACCGCTCCGCGCGGTCACCTGACGGTCGGTCGGCGGAGTTCTGCGGCGGTAGAGGAGAGAGAGAGAGAGAGGGGGAGAGAGAGAGAGGGAGAGAGAGAGGGGGAGAGAGAGAGAGGGAGAGAGAGAGGGGGAGAGAGAGAGAGGGAGAGAGAGAGGGGGAGAGAGAGAGAGGGAGAGAGAGAGGGGGAGAGAGAGAGAGGGAGAGAGAGAGAGAGGGGGAGAGAGAGAGAGAGAGAGGGGGGGGGGGTGCCGGGCTGAGGGTCTAAACACCTCCGTTGCGGGGAAGGGGGCAGTTCGTGCGCCAAGATGATGCGCCGGCTGCTCCCGGTGGTGAGAGCTGCGCTTATTTCACTGCTTTGTGTTATTTGTTAAGGACGGTGGAAAAAAAAGAAGAAGAGAAGAAAAATTAAATTAAATTAAATTTAAAAAAAAAGAACAGAAACGTCGCGTTGAGACGAGAAGCTCCTGCGACATCTACGGAGGAGGAGGAGGAGGAGGAGGAGGAGGAGGAGGAGGAGGAGGAGGAGGAGGGGAGCCCGCGAGCAGGAGCTCGGCTGCAGCATCCGCGGGAACGACCGAGCGAGGGAGGGAGCAGAGGACCGCTTCTTACGTCACGTTCACCTACCGGGCGGCGTGATGACGTCAACACACACGCCGCAGATTATTTCTGCTGGGTCGGGTATTAGCATACTGATATCAGAACTGTCTTTTTTTTTTTTTTAAAACACAGTCACCCGTTCTTCCTCTCCACCCTCATTAATAGTTTCACGCCACAAATGGAATTCATCCTCTTCTCGTTCTTTTGCTGCTGAATAACAGCTGAAATGATTTGTGGATGGGGGGGGGGGGGTGGCCCCCACGTCCGTCCCTCCACTAACAGAGAGTCACTGATGATACGATCATGAGCTGGGTGTCGGTGCGCCTGTTTGAAATGGAATGAGATGACATTCCGATTGCTTTATTTAATGGAATACCAAAAACATGGATGAATAATTAAGGGACTAAACAACACAGGAGCAGGACGCTGGAGGATTACATCTCCTGTCTACTTTTGATTGGTGCAGCCCCACATGGGGGGTGGGGGGTCTCTGTCTCCACACTCAGATAAGCAAAAGAAAAAGAAAGATTTCTCCTTATAAAGTGTTAATAAATCATCATGAAACCTTGGCAAAAATTAAGTCTTAAAAGAGTCTCTGGCAGAATTCTGGATTATTTGTCCGATCCAAACCGAGACAGTCAGCAGGATTGGCAGCATCTTTAAACACCGGCTTCTCCTTCATGGTAACTCAGGAACATCGAGACTCACCCTCTGTGGTTGTGGGTATTAGTTCGAATGCAGGCCCACACCTTATTTCTGTTGTGTCTTCTTCAGCTGGAGAGCTCACCTGAGTCCAATGATCAGCTCAGCATGAGGTTCTGCAGAGGTCGACCCATTCACTAAATCTGGTGTGCTGGAGCAGAACCATAAAACAGATATTTGGGGGATTGTTGTATTCAGCAGAAGTTGTAAGAAAGTACAGTATAAGAACATTTCAGAAAATATAGTAATTCTCTTGTCAACATTTATTGATGCAGAACCCTGCTGCTGTTTTCAGTGTCAGAAACATTTTTATGAGTCCGTAGATGGTTTGCTGTCTTGCCATTTCTATCATTTTCGGCTTATTTCAGTGTTTGTTTATAGTTTATTGATGGTCTCTGTGTGTGTGTGTGTGTGTGTGTGTGTGTGTGTGTGTGTGTGTGTGTGTGTGTGTGTGTGTGTGTGTGTGTGACCGCCGTGGAGTTCAGATCACTGGCAACTAAAAGTGGTGTGGGTTTCTCACAAAATTTAAAAAAAGACAAAAGAAAACTGTTTATCGCCACCATGTGAATTTTTTAATGTTACTTTGTCAACAACATGTTCTCATCTTCAGTGTGATTGTGATGACGTGACACACGGGGCAGCGATTAGACACAACAGCACACATGAGCCTGATGTAGACCTGATGTAGACCTGACATAGGTCTGATTTAGACCTGATGTAGACCTGATATAGGTCTGATTTAGACCTGATGTAGACCAAATGTAGATCTGATATAGGCCTGATTTAGACATGATTTAGATCTGATGTAGACCTGACATAGGTCTGATTTAGACCTGATGTAGACCTGACATAAGTCTGATTTAGACCTGATGTAGACCAGATGTAGATCTGATATAGGCCTGATTTAGACATGATTTAAATCTGATGTAGACCTGATGTAGATCTGATGTAGGTCTGATTTAGAACTGATGTAGACCTGATATAGGTCTGATTTAGACCTGATGTAGACCTGATATAGGTCTGATTAAGACCTGATGTAGGCCTGATATAGGTCTGATTTAGACCTGATGTAGACCTGACATAGGTCTGATTTAGACCTGATATAGACCTGATGTAGATCTGATATAGACTTGATTTAGACCTGATTTAAAGCTGATGTAGATCAGATACAGGCCTGATTTATATCTGATGCAGACCTGGTGTAGACCGGATGTAGACCTGATGCAGACCTGGTGTAGACCGGATGTAGACCTGATGCAGACCTGGTGTAGACCTGATGTAGACTGAAAACAGATCCCAGCCAGGTGACAACCTAGATCGTCCATCAGCCAATCAGATATGAGTCTCTCTAGACTCAGACTGATGCTGATGAGAAACAATGGAGAGGACAGGTGACCTGGAGGGGGTGAGTCACTGCATCTGAGAGCGAGAAACACACTCACACACACACACACACACACACACACACACACACACACACACACGTCAGTGAGTTTATTAATACAGTACTGTCACCAGTCACAGCGGATGAAGCAGTTGAAGATGAATGAATGAATGAATGGTACCAGTTTGACTGCTTTCTTGCAAGCATTTAAGAATGAAACCATTTGTATATATTTAAACTTTGTGTATTTTTAATACTGTAAATGGAGGAAATGAAGATGTTGAGGTTCTCTGGGAGTGACCAGGTCGGATCGGATCAGAATTGAGTTCATCAGAGGAACAGCCAAGGTGAGATGTTCTGGAGACAAAGTTAGAGAGAGCAGACTGATGGTTTGGACACGTCCAGAGAAGAGATGGTGAGGATGTTGGTGAAGGGGTGTTGAGGATGGAGCTGCCAGGCAAGATGGCAAGAGGTAGACAAAAGAGGTGTAAGGATGTAGTGTGGAAGACATGAGGACAGCTGGTGTTTGAGGAGGATTCAGAGTATAGACTGAGATGGAAAAGGACGACACGCAAGGATAAACTAGCGAGAAATAGTTGAGTTCCAGTACCTCCATTCCTGAAGCTGACAGGAGAGGGTCGATGGGACCAGAACCTTTCAGTTCACACCAGTTTTGTCTGTGTGGCTCCAGGACAACACGATCGATGCAACTGCAGAGAAATTCATTCATGACCTGTGAATGCTCCTCCTACTGCCTGGTGAAGCCCGGACTTTACCACTAGCGCCACCTTGAGGCTGAGATTTGTGCTTTTGTCACCCAATGGATTTTCAGTTGTATTTGCTGTCACGCTAACCTGACCCACTCTGACTTCTGTGTGATTTCTTTTCTTTAAATTGTACAATCAAATATAACAATGCAGACTGCAGATATTTAAGGACGACTTGACAAGAGCTCTAACAATCAGTGCTTGTATTAGTGTTGGACAAAGTGCAACACTTGACAGACCTTTTACTGATGGTGTGATGTTTGTCTCCTGACCTTTCATTTAGCACATACAAGTGTTGGCTTGATGTCTAAGAGGCCTGAATGCTGCAGAGCTTTTATCAGCTCCAAGGCACTCAGATCGTAAACTGATGCTTCAGTATAGACATAGTTTACGTGCGTGCGCGCACACACACACACACACAGCCGGTCAATTGTGTATCTCATCTACACCAGTGAGTAAACCCGAGCTACACAGACGATCAGAGTCAGCTGGAAAGTGTTGAAGCGCGGCTCAAACAAGACGCTCCCCTTGTTGACTTTTCATTTTCTCTCTTCATCCATTCACATCCCCAAAGTTTCCCTCTCTCAACCCCATCCGCCCACCTCTCATCCACCCACACGTCTTTTTCCCACTCATCAGATTCCCTCCCTCAGTATTCCTTCCCATCTGATGCTTAATTCATGAAGACGAGCAGAACATGCACCCTCTCCATTATTAATATAACATTAGGGAGAAAGAGGGAGGAGAGAATGAGAAACAGGAGGAGAAGGAATGAGACACAGAAAAGGATTCAGACGTGCGAGACAGAGGGAAGGCCTGGTGTGAGGAAAAGGAGTCGATGCGTTCAGGGAAGGGAGATGAGACACGGAGATGGGTGGCAAAAGATGGTGATGATGCTGAACAGCAAATAAAAGCAGGAGAGATAAAGAGAGCCAGATTTCCCCCAACAGGTACGTGAGGAAAGGGAAAGCGAGAGAGGCAGATGAGGTGGGATAAAAAATGAGGAAGAGAAAGACTGAAATGTGATGCGATTGTGATGCGAGCAACGTCTCTCGTCTTGCAAAGGAGGAAGAGCAATAAAGGAGAGGAAATAGACATGATGAATAGTTCAAGGTAACTAAACCCCTTGAATCGGATGCTTCAAACAAAGCAACGTTTTACAGCATCAAACACAAAAAGAAATGATTTTTTTCAACGATTAGCTGATAAAATAGATTTTTACAACACTTTACATAAAAAATCATTAAAAAAACGTTTTCACTCGGTGGGATCAAAACCAAGTGACCTCAAGTTGCCTGAACACTCGTTTTGTTTTAGACTCCTTCAATCCTCAGAGAACGAATCTGAGGCAGCTGGACTTAAATGAGTTCATCCAAAATTTAAACCAAGAAAAACACAAAATTTTTTTAAGGCCTTTGTATTATTGCAAAAATTTTCACTGATCACATTTTTTCCTTTAAAACAGAGTGAGAACAGAGGTGGCTCGAGGACCAAAGCTGCGATCAGCTCCCACTTAAGTAACATTTACCGTACTTTAATTTAAAAAAAAAAAAAAATTCCTCTTTTCACTATCAGTCCTCCTGGTTCTTCACTTCTCTCTCCATCCTTTCCTCCCAGATTCCTGGGAAGTTGTAGTGGGAGCACAATGGAGAATTGGTCATTTAACAATAAATGTTCTTTAAACGATTTAAACTTTTTGTATTCAGCATGACCAGCATTTCATCCAGTAATCCAGGTTGAGTACAACATGAAGATTAAAGCCAATATGCAACTCTCAGCATGGAGCCAATGCTACAATCAACCCAATCTGAACGCAAAGTGTCTTAAAATATGCACAAACATGTACAGAAAGTACATTTTATAAAAACATTCTGCGGATGTGTTGGAATGACTAATGTCTAAAATCTAGACGAGGCCCTTTGGATGTCCTCATCGTTCCGTACAGCGGTAAATATCCTGTGTGTGGCGTCTGGACGGCTTCCTGCTCCTGCGGGCTGTACGGAGGTCCACAGACGCTCGCCGCTTATTCCACGTCAGGATTCTCCAGGTCTGAGAGCCATAAATGTCTCCCCAGGGTGGCAGGAGGGGGGAGTGTTTTTGTCACAGCTCACGGCCTAACTGGGGCAACAGGAGGAGTGTTCCTCTGTCTCATACAATACACACGCACACTCACATTTGCACGCGCACACACACGTGAGTCTTGCTCTTCAGATACACTTGGCCTCCATGTCGTACAGATGAAGAAGGTCCAAGATCACAGCGTCGATGTCTGCTTTGGTCACGTCGTCACACAGCACCTACACACAACACACACAGAGACCTGAAACAGAGTTCACGTCCACTGCGGAGGTCACAGGTTCACACACCAGTTGAAAAAAAACCCCAGACTGCATTACCCCCAGGCCCAAAGCCTGTTTGTCTGTCTGAACACGTTCTTGTCTGGGTCGTGGCTCACAAACATTATACATTACAACATACAACATGGAAGGGAGTACAGATATATAATGTATTTAAATTTGTTATTTGTCTAGTTTGGTAAAAACCCTCTGAAACTGGGGTTGCAGGTCACCCCCGGAAAACCCCACGAAAGACTAGCGTCTGTTCAACAGCTTTTCCATCTGTACGTCCATAAAAGGCTTGGCGGGGGTGTGGCTTACCAACAACTACCAGCAAAGTTTGCTGCATGCTTTTGTAAGGTCCCTAAAGTGTATTTCACAAACGGGTCAGTTTGTTCAATTCAAACTTTTGAGGCAGATTTGAATATTTCTTGGAGACTAGGGTAACAATAAAGACGGCCCATTCCTCTTTTACCCACAGGAATTATCTTAATTTAACAGTATAACAGATGATCTATTCATTGAGTACAGTGATGTGGCTCACTTCTTTGCATTCAGTTGCTGAATTACAAAATTGGCCCATCATCAGCGCCTCTTAACCAGAGTCCAAAATGATAACCAATTTTCTTCTGACTGACTCCTGAAGGAAATCTTCCCACCATTGGTTAACCAGTAGTTAGCAGACCTTCTGACTGTGGCGTGATAACGCTCCCGCTCTGCCACCGTTTGTTTGATCAGAGACGATCAACAAAAAAGGCCACAGAGATCTCAGTTGTGGTTGTCGACTCTCTCAGATGTTTTTTTTTTAATTAATAACATCAAAATCATTCATTGTGACGTCACTGCAAGTCTCCAAGATAAACTTTTACACGATTATGATGTCACACGTATGACTCACATTAGTAAATCATAATCACACACCTGCCACCACTCTTTATCTCCAACAGGCAGCTCCACTCCATAGCTGTTTAGTGCCAGGTACAGTGTTGCTATGGCGATGTGTTGGGGTGTGTGGCGGATGCACATGGCTCCATGGTAACAGTCTCTAAGCAATGCCCAAGAAGTCTCAGCGACGGGGGTTCGAGACCAAGCGTGGCGGTTGACGAGTGACTTGACAGACATCAGGTAGTGGAGTAAATACTGGAGGAGGAACAGAGAACACGTTCTCTAGCGGGGTCTCCAAAGACTCCACTGGTGACACTCAAGACGACCATCAGACAAGGAGAAGCAACGGAAAATAAACAGCCAACACACACACACACACGTAAGAACAGAAGCTCCGCCCACACCCACCTTATGAGGGTGTTCAAAAGACACGTGGAACTTGAGTTGTCGGAGGATGAGGAGCTCACACTGCACCACGCTGTCTCTCAGGTCCCAGAACTCCTTGGAACATTCTAGAGGACTGCTGCCGCTGTTGAAATATCTGTGGGTGATTTGCGTGAAAACAGACGACAGGCTTGAGCGACGCGACGCCACCGAACGCCACCGGTTAGATCCAAACGATCATCAAAAGGAACAGGACAGTCAACAAACTTCATAGTGAGACATAACAAATGTTACAGGTAACCTTTGCCCAACAGGGGATTTACAGTAAGTCTAAGCAACCAATTTTGACAATATTGATTATCTTGTTACTATGGCACCCGTCAGTGGGTGGGATCAATGACACAGGAAGTGAATATGTTGTTTATGCTGAGGTGCTGGAGGCAAAGATCAGGATGACTCAGGCAAAACTAGAGGTTTGCTAAGTCAGTAGCGTTAGCACCTAGCTAGAGTGCGCTATGGAAGTTGAATGAGTGGACCGGCAGCAGGGCGTGGGTGTCCATGAGGGGTGTGAGTAGCACTGAAAATGTTAGCGCTGCTAGGCCAGCTAATGTTACCTGTGGCTCACGTTGATGATGTCACGGGTCCTGATGTGCTGCTCTTCCACTTTTCCAGCCAGGTACACACAACTCATTGCCACCAAGTAGGGCTCATATGCAGACATGTTGACACGCTCAAAGAAACGGTGGTACAACACGCACGCTGTCGCCACAGGGACAGAATGCATCCCAAGCTTCACTCCTGAGCAAGGAAACATGTTTGAAAGTCAACACAACGTTTGATTGTCTTTGACGGTATCGTCTGATCTCAGGCCTGGATGGCACACAGACCTACATCTTGTCTCCATTCAGGCGTTTTGCTGCACTTGCCTTACAGTGTTTACCAGTTTCATTTTTCCAACACATCTGATTCACATAATGAGCTCCTGCTTAAACATCTGCAGCGAGGTGTTGCAGGCCATTGGAGCAGGGAAACATCTAAAGCACGCAGGGCTTACCTGCGTGCTTACCTGCGTGCTTACCTGTACAGATTAGTTATTAGGGTTTGTGTAGTTGTGCAGGGGAACCCTAATGAATTTTTATACTCCAAAATTGTCATCTTTATTCGTTTCCTTTTCCTCATCCTCTTTTTAGAGATGGTTTCCGAGCAAAAACTCTATTCGCCAGTGTTTTAGGTGTCAGAGTCGGTGTTGCTTCTAACATGCTGTAATTTTTTTCAAGGAGATCCACAACTCTCTCTGATGGTTGGAGTGTGTGTGTGTGTGTGTGTGTGTGTGTGTGTGTGTGTGTGTGTGTGTGTTTGTGTGTGTGTGTGTGTGTGCGCGTCGCTTTTCTTCTTTCGACCACATTAGCAGCAAAAAGCAGGTGGGTGGGTATATTAGCGCCATCTTGTGGCGGCAGCGCGGAATTACCACCAAGCGCAGGTAGAAACATTTATAGTAGCAAACCATGTCATCATCTATGTAAAGTAATTGTTGCCCCATGATTCCATCTGTGCGGCCCTGTTATTCACTATCCTGTCAGTGGATTCCTGAGGGAAGCTGTTACCTGTGTCCATAATGAAGCGACACACTCGAAAGTGTGTTTTTATGTCCCCGGTGGGCTCAGACTCTCCCTCCCCGACCGGTCCTCTTCTCCCCGACAGGCGATGCCTTCCGTCTTCGCTGACCGGCCAGCGACAGGATGGACCCTCCATGACTTCGGACCATGTACACAAAAGTGTGACGTTGTCTAACACAACTACACGAGACTCGTCAACCCAAGCGATTAATTTTAATTTAATGATCGAAAACGTATCTTTCTGCTGTGTCTGGGTGTTTGTTTTAACCCCCCAGGAATACAGTAACGAAACAAAATCGATAAAACACAGAAACTACACTTTTCGTTATCCGCTTTACGACTACTATGTGCTAGCTTGAAAGCACAGCGGCGGGCTAACGTTAGCTACCGGAAGAAAACAGTCACACTTCCGGTAAGCACTACCAAAATAAAAGTGATTTGTTAATTGAAATAAAACATGGATTGTTTTATTTTGGTGAAAGAGTAAAAAAAGAAAGTCATGCGATAAATTCAAGAAATAGTTTAATTCACAGTTATCATCGAATAACTTAATAAATAAATTTCTGATCTAGAATGAGGGCATGCAGCTACTGTAACATTGAGAAGGCAGCAACAAGCAAATCTAGATTTTATTTTCCTTGATTCAAAGGATTTGCTGTCAAGGATTTCTATTCACCAATTTTTAATATTTATCATTTTGGGCTAATTAAATTTTCATGCTGTGCTTTCGCAATCCTAGACAAATTGTGAATAAAAATAATTCAATACAATACAATAATGGAAATTATGGTTCTATGTTCGCAGCCAGTTTTGAATGTGTATTTTCCTGTTAATAGTCACATCTTGGATTTGGCGTGAGAACATTCCGTCTGGGAATCCAATCTGAAATACAGTTTGGAAAGAATGTTTCACAGTGTTGCCAGGCAACGGGACAACAAAAAGACTGTGACTGTGGACGGATAAAGACATGTCGTCCAACTACTCAGCAAACCAGGTAACTTCAACATCAGTGTTTTAAAACTTGCAGTTTAAGGCTGATAATGATGTATTTTTGTTATCCTGTCCTGACATGACATGGATTACTCTCCATTGTTAGTTTGACAGCGCTTTCAGGTCACAGAAGCTTCAGAACTGGTGTGAGGCAAGGCACTCCAAACAGGTAGGGAACAATCCTGTAGTGTTGTAATGAACTAGATGTAGTTTATCATTGTCACCTAAGTCTGATGAATGTGTTCAGCTCAGTGTGTCTGTGCTTACTTATAGAGACCGACTGCAAAGAGTGGTCACACCAAATTCATTGTTAATGACAGAGGACATATACTGCCACAAGAGTTAAAGGTGAGAGTGTGTCAAGTCTTAATCATGTGTCATGTCTTTTTAGCATGTTGAGTCAATTCATGATTCCACTCCAATTTATTTGTATGTGTGTGTGATACCATAGAGAGACAGATCATGGTCTGATTTTAAGGGGACTTGGGACCTTACTGTTCGCATCCCAGTCCACAAGATCAACTCTACCGGCCGATCCGTTGAGGGCCTCAACAGACTGAAATCTTGGGGCTTTGATCCACAAGCCACTGGCAAGTCTCAGCCACACGGAGTCATCAAAGACGCAAACACAAACAGTCTACTGGAGGTGGCTGACCAGGTTAGGACCGACGTCAGTGAACAGAATATAAAATGGGCACATACATGCACATATGAGTAGATGAAGCCTTCCACTGTCCATGTAGAAAGCTTCTCAGTGAGTTCTTCAACATACTTTTTTTCTACAAAATCACACACTTGCGTTTTTATGGTGCTGATGGATGGATAGTACATTTGAGCCCAGGAAAAATCTGTGTGTAATAATTTGTGGTTGTACCTTACTGTATATGTACATATAGGTTGTAAATTGTCACAGAAAAAAAAGGAGAGGGGGTAGTAAAAAAAAAATTAGGCCTAATGCTAAGTCTATTAAACATAATATTAACACCTCATAGATTAAGATTTGACGTCATGTCAAAATGACTGAGCAGATCTCAGACTAAGTGAACAGTTTGCTCTGATGTCAGACTTCATGTTGTCTTTTCCTTCTTTCCTGTTGGCGTTTTCTGCAGTGTTTCCTCCTACTTTTATCCACATCTCTGTGAACTTCTGAGCCAGAAACGAACCCACGATGTATTTATGTACATGGGGACGTTCACCAACATGGAGTCAGGTTTAAAGTTAGAACCAGGAGAGTAGACTACAGACTACGTTTAAGAAAACTCTGTTAGCACCTGCCTGTTATTTCATATTGTTTTAATTACTGACAGGGTTGTCCCTCTGTCAGAGGCAAATGATATATTGGGTGGCCTGGAGGTAATTGTTGCTCAGGTATAAGTAGGAACCAATGTTAGCTGGGTTAGGTTTCTGCCCAGAAGCAACAGTTTTTCGACAGCTGAATGATGAACTCTGCTGAACAAATGCTTTACTATTTGATTTTAACTACAAGCAGTCCTCAAGATACAAACATCAGACTTACCAACATTCGTAGATAAGAACATCCACGCGTTGCCATGTCCAACTACTGTAGTTCCCCTTTCTGCTGCAATCCAGGCCATGCAGTATAGTATCGACCCCTATAGATTCAGATTTCACACGCCATGATTTCCCATGGCTTAGCCTTGACACTCCATGAATTAATTCTGTCAGTGTCCTGTGTGAGATCCATGAAACAACGTTCACTCCTTTGCCTTCAGAAGACAGTGATGTTGGCTTGCCTTTCAAAGCATGCTGGGAAAACTTGCCAGTGAGAGAGAATTTTGTCTGCAGTCTTGTTTGTAGAAGACTGCCTTCTAGTTTAGTAAATCCTGGCTACAGTGAGAAATCTCACTGGATAATTTTTTCATTTTATTTGAGAACTAAACTCATTCACTTTAAAGAAATTATATATATTTGAATGTTAAAACATAGATGCTTTTAGTTTACTTTCAACATTTTTTTCATCATCACTTTTCAGTTCAGGTTGGAATAAATCTATTTTATTATTTTGTAAGTATTGGCTAAGGGGAGAGCTTCTCATTGGTTTGGGCTTTCATTAACCTCTGTGTTATCTAACATCCAGGTTCATTTTAAAAAGCCAACTCAAATGAAGTCAGCTGGAATTGGTGTGGTATACAGATCAAGTTTGACAGACTAGCAGACAAAGAGTCAAAGATTCATAACTGGATTTTTGTAATACACGATTCTGTTTTTCCATGTTTTTTTCCCTGACTGAGGTTCACGGCTACAGACTTCTACCATATACTGTACATGCCAGGCACTAAGGAAAACTAACATGAACATAGCTTAGTTTTTCTTGTCATCAAAAATGGTTTCTGTTTTTAAAACTACAATTCAGAATAGCTACACAAACACACAATTGTTCTGAATTCCACTTTTCATATGAAAGAGCTACATTTTCATTCAGCTAATAATTGTAAGATATCTTAAAACTGGTCCGGTGCTTATTTTTATTATTTACTATATTATTTATTTATTATTTGACCAGTTTCATCATTTGCAGGACCATGGGAATATACATAAAGACGGTGCTGATGAAAAACAACCGGACTCTCAGAATATCTCTGTGACTGAAGATATGCAAATGATCTACAAAGACAAGGACTTCCAGCCAGCTGTGGTTGGATTCATTGATCAGCCTGCTCAATGAAAATAGGCTATTCAGGATTCCGGGAATGACTCGATAGAACCAATACCAGGCCACTCGCTGGCAAAGGGAGACCAGAAAATACACGGCAGAGAAAAATTCAAGCTGAGGAGTACCATCATGATCAAAGCAAGAGATGATCACAGAAGATGTTTATTTTACTCTTGTCGATCAACTGTACCAAGTTTCACCTGTCATCATACAATATGTCTCATTATTGAAGGAATAAAAAAATAAAACTTTTCTGAAAGTATCTTTTTGTTGATGTAGGGTTTATGATTGCTACCGTCAGGGTAGTTACATTTTCATCACCTTTTTTAGTAAGTTAGTAGAGTTAAAAATGGAGCAACGTCAAAAAAAACTAAAGAGTTGCTGAGAGGCTGACGCCGAGGCTTTCCTTTGTCGGACGCGCTTCATGGAAAAAGTCACTACAATATTAACAAAACAGAATCATCAATACATGAAACTGCACAAACTCATAATCAAAGTGATCACAGAAAATAGCGTAGCGTAGCAATAATAACAGAAAATAGTGTAGCGTAGCAATAATAACGATAAAAGCGGTCAACAAAAACATGGCGACCCCGCTCATCCTCTCTCTCTCTCTCTACCTCTACAGGTGAGCAGGTGCCCCTATTTAACCTATACAACCTACATCTACGCCCACATCCATTTAACTTACTTATTCCCACATTAATGTGATCACACAAACAACATCACAAACAACAACAAACACAATACTGTATTTAATCCATCGCCCCCCCCTACAAAATACCTCTAAATTCATTCATGGCTCCTACAAAAATGTTTCTCAACAGATCTCCATGTAATCTTTTAGAAAGAAGGCCCTTGGAATTGGGAAGAAGTGATTTGATTGAGGTGGATCAGAATTGAGGTAGGGATCCATGAAAGGTTATGTACGCTTGGTGGCGGCAGAGTGCCCTTCTAGTGACTGAATGAGTTTTTGTATTCCGTAAGTCCCTATAGTTAGTCCTTCATCTGTTGTGCCTCCATCACGTGTTTGCACAACAAGCAGTAACAAGAAGAACTACAGCAATGCAAAATAATAAACTTTTGCTGATCAAAGATATTTACTTTATTCCTCCCAAACTGGGAAATTTGGAAAATTTAATAACATTCATTCATTCATTTTCAGAACCGCTTCATCCGCTGTTGCGGGTCACGGGGAGGTGGAGCCTAAAAAGTTATTAATCTTATTGGAAGAAAATGTCCCCTCTGATGTTTCATGTGGCATCATATTGTTTTGTAGAAATCCGGATTTTTCTGATGATCACCCAGTCACTTTGCCCATCTGTGACTAGAATACGGAGACAGTTGGAGGGAGAGTTATGTGTTTTGTCAATATTCAGCATCTCAAACCTTCCCTTCTCCATTGTCCCCAGAAATTTGAATGTCAGACAACTCTTCTCTTTGTTGTAAGTAAACACAAAATGGCCAATCTCCACGTTTGCTGAGTGCAGAATGTCTATTCTCCCATCCCCTGTTTCTACGACGATATCTGTCACCACTGTAGGGTTTCGAAACACCACAGTCAGGTAATTTCCTTTTTTGGGGGAATAGCCCCAGAAGAAGCCCTCACCATTATCCCAGGCTAATTTGGGGTAGTGTGACTTGTAAGTGGACATGTCAGAGTAAACCTCAGCTGGAGGATTGGTGTAGGACTCTTCAAAATCCATGTCCTTTAGTTTATTGTGAGCCCCTTGAAATGAGGAGAAAGTTCCCATGTGTTGGAACAGGGACGGTTTCAAGGAGATTGGCTCCTTTTGAGTCATCAGCACTCGGAAGTGAGACATCAACCAATCACAGGGCATTTCCTGGTAAAAGATGAAGAGGAAACGTGCCAAGACAGGAAGATGGGCTGATTTGTAGAGTTTTCCAATATAGCCAAGGGTTGAGAATTCCAGCATTGTCCATGAAGTCTGCTTTGCCTCTTGCAACTTAATGTGTGTCTTGATTTTGGTGAAGAAGTTTTTTGTAGCAGAGACGTCATCCTCCAACTGGAGATAGAATTGACTAAGACTGGCACTGTAGTGGATCAGGAAGGAGTAATCCACATTCTGCTTGGAGCGAAAAGATACCCTTTCCGGGGCATCATTGTAGTTTCTCTTTAGACCTGCAAAAGAACCACAGAGGGTTCCATCAGTGTTTACCTTCAGTTAAAATACTTACACTAGGAGAATCATACAAGCACTGCACCTGTAAGTGGAGGGTACCAATCCTGAGAAACATGGAAGACAACCAGCTGGCATTGCTCCAGCTCAGAGGCAAAAATTGTCTTGATTTCCTTCACTGTAGTGACTCTCCAACTGGTGTCAAAATCTGCTAGTAGCACTACGACCACCATGGAAGAGCGCTCTTCATCAGAAGAGTGGGAGAAGAGGGACCGCAAGGTGGATATTAGGTAGTTTGCTTTTGTCCTTTTCACTGATGATATTCCAACTGTTAAATACCCTAAAACATGTCAGGACAGAATAGAGAATGTTTCAAACTCATGAACCTCTATTAATCACATCAAAGTTTGAAGCATACTAATATATTTTTTACTAGATGGAATTCTCACAAAGATTAAATATTTTTTGTCCAAAAATGAACAATTAAAATAGTAGGCGGTGATAGTAGATAGATAGATGTACTTAATATTGTTGGGGGGTGGGAGTTTTTTTTCCATGCAAGATACTGCCACTGCCTTTGTGCCTCTGCTCAAAAGGTGGGGGACAATTATGGAAAACAGGAAATAAAAAGGCCTGGAAATCCAGCCCCCACTTCAGCAACTACAGCACAATTTGGACTGGAAATTCTATCCAGCCTATCTGCCACTCTCTGTCTGTCTTTCTCTCTTTTCCTTGCCCTGTCCCTAGTATATTTCCTTTCCCACCCAACCGGTCAAGGCGGATGACTGCCCTCCAGAGTCTGGGTCCTGGTTTTCTTAACTCACAGTTCAAAATGCAAGGACCAATCATACCTATTTCTCCCTGAACAAAACACTGCTTTCAATCACTATTCAGGGCATACAATAGATGGCAGTGATGGAACAGGAAAAGAGGCAGTCATCACCTTTAAAATATCTCAGCTTGAAGCTAATTGGGTGTCACATGGTCACGAGTGTATCTTCACAATATTCCTCTCTGAGTCAGTTTTTTTTTGGTATACTTTAGTAATCCTCAAAGGGAAATTAGAATGCACTCTAGTTTTGAACAAACACATGCATATATGTTATTATGTAGATGCCTTGTAACACACACAAAAAAGAGACTTAACCCCTAACCCTAACCCCGAACCGTCTTGCTGTGAGGCGACAGGACTACCCAATGCCCAACCGTGCCTAAACTCATTCAAAAAAATGTGCCTGCTTATTATTACATAGCATCAACATGGAAGTATGAATATATTCCTATGTGAATGGGGAAGTCAAGCTTTGTTCTCTTTTTCACTTAGCATTATCATCTTTCCAATCATGTTTGTAGTGCTTTGCTTCAATGGGAGCTGCAACAAAGGGAGTTTCACCAGAGCAGCAACCTTGTTAGTGCACAGAGCTGTTTGCCTGTAAGTACTACACGCATGGACATAATGTGTCTCATCACCAAAATGTTTGGAAATTACTATAATATGGTGATATTCATAAACATACATTCATAGCGTGTTACTCACTCTGTTGAGTACATGGCGCCCCAGCAAGTAGCTGATAAGACACACTGAGTGGCAGGTAATTCCCCTGTTCCACCCAGGACTCATTCACAGACAACCTCTCAGCTCTCTGATCAAAGTTGAGAGGAACTGGTTCATGTGATGTTGCTGGACCCTAAGAAACCAATCCACAAATGTATTTATATTATAGAATGATAAAAAGATATATAAAAAACATGAGCTTATTCATTTCTACTTACAGCAAAGAAGGAGCCTGGATTAATGTTGACATAAAATCCTCCAAGCAGGAACAACAGTACAGTCAATGCAGTGGTCTTCTTCTTACACTGAAATCTCATTGTCTAATGCGCACACACACACACACACACACACACACACACACACACACACACACACACACACACACACACACACACAACACACACACACACACACACACACACAAACACACACACACACACACACACACACACACACACACACACACACACACACACACACACACACACACACACACACACACACACACACACACACACACACACACAATCTATTATGTACCAAAGGTAATAATTTATCATGTAGTTAATAGTCAGTTTCATATTAGACGGGCCTGTATGTATATAGATAAGACGCTGTTTGTGCAGCTCATGAACATTCTTGGAATTAAGGAAATTATGTTTGCTGGTTGATCTGGTTCTTCTTTTAGTAAAACATGATAAATTTTGACCAAACTCCATGGGAAGTATGGGTGTCAGACCCCTGAAATACAGGAGTGGAAATTTTTGCATGATTAGATGTTCCAAGATGGGACTTTTAACAATTTTAATTAAATTAAAATCAAACTGAGAGGAAGCTTGAAGCACTCACCAAAGAAGCATCATATTTTGAAGTGCAGTTTTACCATATGCTATGCTTTTTAATGGTTATCTCCGTACTAGCTCAGTCCACTAGGTCTTGGGCTGGTGGAATTTGGATATTTGGATTATGAACTGGCAGTGGGAGGATCAAGTTTGCCTCCAGAGCACTGCTGTGGTGCCCTTGAGCAAGGCACCGTCCCCTTACAAACTGCTCATGGTTCGCTCCACAAGCGAGCTGCCCACCAAACTACCTCCCATTATCTGCATTCCCACAGGCCCTGCTTTGGTGTGTACAGGCCTGTGTATATATATAGTACCCAACCAATCCCTTGCCGAGATTGGTTGGGCATCGTGATTGGTTGGGCGCTTGATTGACAGCTAGTGGGTGGAGTTGGTGACAGCGTGACACTTTTCAAGTGAGCTTATTCAAATATATATTCGATATAAAGGTTATGAACAGAACCGGTGATAGAGGGCAGCCCTGCTGGAGTCCAACATGCACCTTGAACAGATCTGACTTACTGCCGCAATGCGAATCAAGCTCTGGCTTTGGTCATACAGGGACCAGACCCTCATCAAAGGGCCCCGAACCCCATACTCCCGAAGCACTCCCCACAAGATACCACGAGAGACACGATCGAATGCCTTCCCCAGATCCACAAAACACATGTGGACTGTTTGGGAAAATTTCCATGAACCCTCGAGCACTCAATGGAAAGTGTAGAGCTGGTCCAGTGTTCCACGACCGGGACAAAAACCACATTGTTCATGCTGAATTCGGGGAAAGTCTATTCCAGGGTACTGGAGAGGTGGATTAGACCTACTGTATAGTCGAACCGCGGATTCAGGAGGAACAATACGGTTTTTGTCCCGGTCGTGGAACACTGGACCACCTCTACACATTCCATTGAGTGCTTGAGGGTTCATGGAAATTTGCCCAACCAGTTCACCAGTGTTTTGTGGATGTGGAGAAGGCATTCGATCGTGTCCCTCGTGGTATCTTGTGGGGAGTGCTTCGGGAGTATGGAGTCCAGGGCCCTTT
This sequence comes from Antennarius striatus, assembly GCF_040054535.1. NCBI lineage: Eukaryota > Metazoa > Chordata > Actinopteri > Lophiiformes > Antennariidae > Antennarius > Antennarius striatus. The sequence continues at coordinate 5,100,005 of NC_090777.1, read as the reverse complement.
GCTGAGGGCTGTCCGGTCCCTGTATAACTGAAGCCGGAGCTTGGTTCGCATTGCAGGCTTTTGTGTCTCATGAAAGTGCGCTGCATTCCGAGACTGACCAAACGTAGCGCACTTCCGGATGCCGTCAGCTAATAGAATGTGCATACGGTATAAAAATCCGCGATGAGGTGAAGTTGCGCATGTTAATGCACAAGGGAGTACTGTAAACTTGATTTTAATTTTTCTGTGTATTTTATTTTAAAAAAAATTAAACTAATAGATAGATAGATAGATACTTTATTAATCCCGGAGGAAATTGCATGTATATGATGACGTAACTGGAAACGACATAAGCAGTTTTGTTGTTGTTGGGGTTTTTTTGATAATTCACAAACTACTTCATCGATTTGATAAAATACTTGGACCGGAGTTACGATCAGAGTACTGTTAGTTCCTACAGGTAGAAATATTTCTGTCTCAGTTTGTCTGTACAGAGTAGTCAAGGCATTTATAAAACAGTTTGGATTGAGAGGTTATTGAGAGGTATTGGGGTCAATTCACTGACCCTGGGGGAATCAGTGGGATTACTTCAAGGGTACTTGGGGCATTTCACTGACCTTTGAGGAAATCTCAAAAGATTCTCTTCAATGATAAACCAACTAAGGAAAGGAGTTGGTGGAAGAGCTGGGTGTCATAAGTCATTTATCTGTTGTTGGTCTTGGCCTCTTCTCTTCATGCCTGAATTAAAGATATCAAATCATACCTGTCTGTCATTCTTTGGATAATAAGCAACTGTCAACAATGAAGAAAGAATGTCCCTGACACACCTACACAACATACTATATGTGTGTGTACAACTGATTTTCTTTCTGTTTCCGTAACAAGTCAGACGCTGGTGAGTGGGTCCAGTCAAGGAGATTTCACAAAAGTGATGTTGACTCTACTTCTTTAAAAAGCCAACAAATCCTCCATTGTTCATTGTATTCTACATTCACCGTTTCAATAGAACATTGAACACACTGTAGACTCTGGTTAATGTTAAATCTAGACCTTGGACTTTCACACACCAGTTAGTTAAAAAATATTAGGCCATTTGAATAGTTAAAAAATGACCTTGGTATACCTAGAAAAAAATTGTCATAAATCACTTTATTTTGATATCTCCAAATGAGATAAAATACAAAGAATGGCACAGTTAAAAAAATATTCCTTAGAAAAATCTTAATAGTAACACTATTATAATGTGAGATAAGACCATATTAACTAAATTAAACGACATGATCTTCTTTGTGGACCAGCCTACCTGTACAGATAGAGGAGTGTCATGGTTTTCCTTCACATATAGTTGCATTTTTTTTAAAGGCGTGGACTTCCATCCATCTATCCATCCATCCATTTTCTACCACTTATCCGGGGCCAGGTCGCGGGGGCAACAGTCTCAGCAGGGATGCCCATACTTCCCTCTCCCCAGACACCTCCTCCAGCTCCTCCGGGGAGAGCCTGAGGCATTCCCAGGCCAGCCGTAAGACATTGTCCCTCCAGCGTGTCCTAGGTCTTCCTAGAGGTCTCCTAGGACATGCCGGGAACACCTCCCCAGGGAGGCGTCCAGGAGGCATCTGGAACAGATGCCCGAGCCACCTCAGCTGGCTCAGCTCAAGGCAGAGGAGCAGCTGCTCTGCTCCAAGCTCCTCCCTGGTGACTGAGCTCTAGAGGTAAGATCATACGCCCGAACCCGAGTTCGGGCCCGACCCGACACGAAATCCGGGTTGGGCTCAAAAAGTCAACAATTACTTTCGGGTCGGGTCTGGCTTCAATACCGTTGGGCTCGGGTCGGGTCGGGCTGAATTTTTTTTGGAGTCGGGTCAGGCTTAAGATCTTAAGATCCAAGACCGACCCGGCTTGAACTTTTTATAATATATATAAATATATTATGTATCTCAAACGATCTATGGGTATTAAACTAATACCCTTATAAAATAAATAATTTAGATAAAACATAGAAGGCACTGTATGAGAAACATCCATCTACAGTACCTGCTCAGTTCCCTCTGCGTCAGCTGTATTTTCTCTTGTCACTTTACCTTTCCGATCGTATACGCACTGAAAGTAGAGGTAAGATCTTAAGCCCGAATCCAAGCCCGAAATTCGGCTCAAAATGTCAATAATTACGTTCGGGTCAGGTTGGGCATTAATACCATCGGGCTCGGTTCGGATCGGGCCGAGTTGGGCTTTAATACCGTCGGGCTCGGTTCGGGTCGGGCTTTAATACCGTCAGGCGCAGTTCGGGTCGGGCTTTAATACCGTCGGGCTCGGTTCGGGTCAGGCTGGATTTTTTAGGCCCGATCTTACCACTACTGAGCTCCTCAACCTATCTCTAAGGGTGTGCCCAGACACTCTATGGAGGAAACTCTTTTCAGCTGCTGGTATCCGGGATCTTGTTCTTTCGGTCATGACCCAAAGCTCATGACCATAGGTGAGAGTAGGAATGTAGATTGACTGGTAAATCGAGAGCTTCGCCTTGCAACTCAGCTCCTTCTTCACCACGACAGACCTATACAGCGACTGCATCACTACAGAAGCTGCACCGATCCGTTTGTCAATCTCACGTTCCATCGTTCCCTCACTCGTGAACAAGACCCCAAGACACTTAATTCCTCCGATTGGGGTAAGGACTCTCCAACAACCTGAAGAGGGCACACCACCCTTTTCCAAACGAGATCCATGGCCTCGGATTTAGAGGTGCTGATCCTCATCCCACTCGTGTCACACTAAACTGCAAACCATCCCAGTGTACGCTGAAGGTCCAGGTTTGATGACACCAACAGGACAACATCGTCTATAAAAAGCAGAGATGAAATCCTTTGGTCCCCAAACCAGAGTCCCTCCGGTCCCTGGCTGCTCCTACAAATTCTGTCCATAAAGATTATGAACAGAACGGGTGATAGAGGGCAGCCCTGCTGGAGTCCAACATGCACCTGGAACAGGTCTGACTTACTGCCGGCAATGCGAACCAAGCTCCAGCTTCGGTTATACAAGGGACCGGACAGCCCTCAGCAAATGGCCCTGGACTCCATACTCCCGAAACACTCCCCACAAGATACCACAAGGGACACAATTGAATGCCTTCTCCAGATCCACAAAACACATGTGAACTGGTTGGGCAAATTTCCATGAACCCTCAAGCACTAGATGGAAAGTGTAGAGCTGGTCCAGTGTCCCACGACCGGGACGAAAACCGCATTGTTCCTCCTGAATCCGCGGTTCGACTATAGGTCTAATCCTCCTCTCCAGTACCCTGGAATAGACTTTCCCCGGGAGGCTGAGGAGTGTGATCCCACTATAGTTGGAACACACCCTCCGGTCCCCCTTTTTGAAAAGAGGGACCACCGCCCCGGTCTGCCAATCCAGAGGCTCCGTCCCCAACTGCCATGCAATGGTAGAGACGGGTCAACCATGACAGTCCCTGCACATCCAGAGACTTGAGGTACTCAGGGCAAATCTCATTCACCCCCGGTGCTTTGCCACCAAGGAGTTTGGCAAACACCTCGGTGACTTCAGCTAGGGTGATAGATGAGTCCACCTCTGAGACCTCAGCCTCTGCTTCCTCTGTGTAAGACATGGCAGCGGGATTGAGGAGATCCTCGAAGTATTCTTTTCACTGCCCAACAATATCCTCAGTCCAGGTCAGCAGCTCTCCGCCTAGACTGTAAACAGTGTTGGCTGTGCATCGCTTTCCCCTTCTGAGGCACCAAATGGTTTTCTTCAAGGCTGACCGATAGTCTTCCTACATGGCCTCCCCAAACTCTTCCCAGACCTGAGTTTTTGCCTCCACGACTACTCGAGCTCCAGTACACCTGGCCTGCTTGTACCTGTCAGCTGCCTCCAGAGTCTTACAATTCAACAAGATTTGATAGGACTCCTTCTTCAGTTTGACAGCATCCTTTACTTCCGGTGTCCACCACCGGGTTTGGGGGTTACCGCCACGACAGGCACCAGAGACTGGAGGTCTGATGATACAACAACAAAGTCGATCGTCGACCTCCGGCCTCGGGTGTCCTGGTGCCATGTGCATTTATGGACATCCCTGTGGTTGATTAAGGTGTTTGTTATGGACAAACTCTGACTAGCACAGAAGTCCAATAACAGAACACCGCTCGTGTTCAGATCAGGGAGGCCATTCATCCCAAGCACCCCTTTCCAGGTCTCACTGTCATTGCCCACGTGAGCGTTGAAGTCACCAAGGAGAACAATGGAGTCTCCAGTCAGAGCACTATTCAGTACTCCTCCCAGGGACTCCAGGAAGGCCGGTTATTCCGCACTGCCATTTGGCCCGTAGGCTGAAACGACAGTGAGACACCTGTCCCCAACCTGATGGCGCAGGGGAAAACTCCAATATATGACGGCTGAGCTGTGGGGCCACAAGCAAGCACACACCAGCCCACCGCCTCTCACCTTGGACACCAGAAAAGTGGAGTCTAGCCCCTCTCAAGGGTTTGGGTTCCAGAGCCCAAGCTGTGGGTGGAGGTGAGCCCGACTATATCTAGTCAGTACCTCTCAACCTTCCTCACAAGCTCTGGCTCCTTTACCCCCAGTGAGGTAACATTCCATGTCCCTAGAGCTAGACTCTTTGTCTGGGGATTGGGTCGTCGAGCCCCATGCTGACGACTGCCACCCAATCCTACGATTTCCTCGGCAGGTGGTGAGTCAACTGGAGGTTGGGCCCACATCGTCCTTTCGGGCTGAGCCCAGCCGGGCCCCGTGGGCAGAGGCCCGGCCGCCAGGCGCTCGCATATGAGCCCCAACCTTGGGCCTGGCTCCAGGGTGGGGCCCCGGTTTCACCATACCGGGCAACATCACGGTCCTTGATTTTTTACTCATCATAGGGCTCCACCGAGAGCTGCCACCTTATCGTGGTGGGGGAGTTTGAGTACCCAAATGATCCCAGGAGCTATGTTGTCAGGGGCTTTATGCTCCTGCTAGGGTCTCCCTTGGCAAACAGGTCCTGGGTGACGGGCCAGATGAAGAGCAAGGTTCATCCAGTTCCATTGGCTCATAATAACTGCTTCACTTTGGATGCTCAGTTCTTACTTTATCATATGCTTTGTGATATTGAAAAACTGAACAAGGACAGTTTACTTAGCTAATTTGAGCTACTTCTTTTTGCTCTTTCACATATGCCCTCCAGATTTCTTTATTTAGATACATAAGAAAACTATTTAACCCAATATAAATATCAGACAAAATGTACCCACCCAATCAAAGATCAAGATACATTTATGTGTGAAAGAACATGACAGAAACAGTTTTGAGTTGAGTTTCGGTTATGAGTCACTTACATAAAAACATAATTACATAAATACTTATCTGTGGAAGTTTTCCACAGTGAAAGAGTGGATCAGTGGACACCAGAACCCTACACTGTCCGGTTCTACTGCACAGGTCAGTAGCCTACAATGCACAAAGCTTTAGGTTGGAAAAACCCTACCACCAAACAACACAGCCAATGTCGGGGGTCACATTAAGAGTTAAATACATCGTCTCAAGGCATCCTGGGAAACCTACCCACCTGTTCCACAACATACTTCTATAGAGAGAAAGAGAGAGACAGAGAAACAGACTGACAGTCATACGCAGAGAGAGAGAGAGAGAGAGAGAGAGAGAGAGAGAGAGAGAGAGAGAGAGAGACAGAGAGACAGAGAGACAGAGAGACAGAGAGACAGAGAAAGAGAGAGAAATAATTTTTACTGCAGTCTTGTTTGGAGTTGCTGGGCCCATTTCACAAAACAGTTTAGTTATAGTCTGGGTAAGTTACCCCTGAAATTAGGGTAAACCAGGATTTCTGGTTTCACAAAGGGAAGTAATGTAACCCAGAGTCAGAAGAGTAACCCTAACCTGTTTCAGGAAGTGAGGTAACTGAACCTCTGAGTTTGTTACTATAGTAACAGACTCTGTAGCTAGCCTGAGGCCTGTACCATAAAGCTGGATTACGGCTCAGCGAGATAACTTCAGGCTTCACCCTGGCTTTTCGGTACCATAAAGGTGGGCTGTCCGTTTTATGAGAACCCGGTGGATCTTGGTGCACAGCTTGTGCGAAGAGCGCTCAGGCGCAAGAGAATATTCAGAGATCGCTGTAATCCATTGGAATTTCCTGAACTATCACTGTACGAAAGGTACAGGTTTTGGGGAGAGGGGTTACATTACATCTGTCAGCTGCTGGAGCCTTACATCAGTAATGTAACGCACCGCAACCACGCACTGACAGTCCCGCAGACAGTGTGCATTGCACTGAGGTTCTTTGCCACAGTTAATATATTTCTTAGTGATGTTCGTAATTATTATGATGTCCTTAAATCCCTCGTTGGATTGGTTAGAAGCCACAGATAAAATGCCATTAATCAATTATTTGTTTAAGTAAATCATGGATTGATTCATTCATTCATAGTACTTTTATGTATTCTGCTGGCGATGCCGAAAACCTCGGGAAGAACACAGTCTGTAGAGCTATTCATAAAGTCGCGGAGGCTACAATCATATGCCATAACGAAAAACGTTGTACACACATACATTTATGGAACACACAGATGTTACTGTAGTCAGATATACAAGTGCAGTCATAGTGGGGAAGTAATATTATAATGGCACTAACTTCCGCATTGACACAGTCGGCGATTTTTTGCCAGCAATCCTTACGCCGCTTGGCAGCTGCAACTGTGTTGCTTTTTGCCTGGATTATTGATTTGTATTGCTCGTATTTATTAATTATTATTGTTCGCTCCTCCATTGTGAAATATACGGCTTGGGCCGGTTTGTTGCATGTTTGCGATTGGTCGCATACAGCAAACTCCGCCATTTTTATGTGAGGAAGCCAAAATTATGTAAAAATAACAAAATAAATACCTCTAATTGTTTAAATTGTGGGCCATGAACCTATAATATATGAAAGTTTAACTTTATGAATGGAATTAAACTTTTCCACGACATTCTGTATATATACAGTATATATACTGTATATATACAGTATATACTATATATATATATGTGTGTGTATATATATATATATATATATATATATATATATAATGTAAATTATATCACTATTACATTATTAACACCTTCTGAAGTTCCAAATCTTATAGTTTGTGAGTTGATTTTGTTACATTAGCTTCAGCTGACTGAATCAATAATCCATTATTTTTTATATACGTGTATTACTATGTCATCAGTGTGAAGTTGAACACCTTCGGAGCAAAGTGACAGGGAGTTCTTCATGAATGTAGAAAACAGAAGTGAACCAAGTGTTAAGCCTTGAGGCATGAATTGCGTGTCTGTTTTGTGTGACAACACACTGTTTCCTGTCATGACGACAAAAGCTGAACCAGTAAAGTAGAAGGTGACTAGTGAATGGAGCAGAGGTGAGATACAAGGAGGATCAACCAAGTCAAATAGAATAATAGTGACCTCAACAGAAATGGGTTCTAAGTTCCCAAGATATCAATCTACTTGATTCCTGATGAGATGAACTGGAAAAGCCTCATGCCCGTAAGTTCGCTGGGATAGGCTCCAGCAACCCCCGTGACCTACAAAAGCAGTTCAGAAAATGAATGAATGAATGAATGAATGAGCTGAACATGTGAGTGATGGACACCCTGCCTCACTTACAGGACCTACAGGATTTGCTTCTAGATGCCAGACACCACAGCAAACCTCCAGAGGTCTGGTGGAGTCCGCACTTCCCCGAAGTTTAAGGTTCTAATGTGGTTCTAATGTTCTGAGTCTGTGCATCCATGATGTTTGATGACAAAAAGCAGGGAGCGCGCACAAATCTAGAGTGGACAGGCCTGGATTGAATTCGTGAGTTGATAGCCGGCTTTATGGTACCGAAAATCCGGAGGGCGGATGTCTCGGTAAGTGAAGCCAGATAAGTAAGAGGAAGCTAGGTTAACCAAGCTTTATGGTACAGGCCTCTGGTCTGACCATATTTGTTGACGAAAATTATATCAAACAAGTTACAGAAATATTGCTGTAACATATACAGTAAGTCACAATGGGCTGTCAGCTTTAAAATAAGAATGAAAAATCGATGTGACCTATTTGTCACAATAACAAAAACTCACCCTATTAATTGTGCTACATCAATTACATTGAGTTGAAATATGTTTGGCTGCTCAATTAAAAATGTACTGAACAATTAGAAACACCAAATTTTTACTATCCTATCCTGATCACATAAAAATGTAAATGTCCTATTTTTGTTAAATATTAAATATTCTGTTATTTTAATTTCATTTGTAGTATGAAAAGAAACAAGTACTATACTCTTTACAATGCATTGGAGGCTATAGTGGGAGATGACAGCGAGTTTTAGCGATGTGTTGATGGCTCAGATGAAGACCCTGATGACCCTCTTTACAATCCCAGTGGTCAAGATAGGGAGAGTGATGAGTCAAGTGAGTGTGGTGACTCAACAGTAATGAACCAAGTATATCAAATGACGAAACATGAATTCAGGGAAGCAAAATTCTTCCGTCTATGGACAAAAACAAGAAAATGAAGAAGAAACTGTCATTTGACATCTGGCCTTGGCTAAATGGCAAAAGATACTTTACAGACCTACAAACTGAGAAAATGTTTCAGACACGGTGCTGATGATAGAGCGGTTGAATTTCTCTTCAACATTTAAGTTTTTTTTTGCACAAGTTATGTTCTTAGGTCTGTTGTTCAGATCTCTGTAGCCATGATAGCTTATTATTAATGCTTCCAAAAATGCAGCATTTAAGGCTTTTTGTTGTACAATTTATGTTTTTAGGTCTGTTGTTCAGATCTCTGTTGCTATGATTGCTTATTACTGATGTTCCAAAATAGGCAGTGTTTTTTATTTATTTATGCAGTTTGAATATTTTGTGATACAAAGTAAAACTAATGAAGAATTTTATGTTAAACCTGTTATAGAAGTCACAGTTCTGATATATGTTACGCCCATTGTGACATATGTGTAACAACGCAGATCTATGGTAAATAAAATTATTGTTCTAAAGACAAACTTCATAAATGTCTTCTATGTGGTCTGCTGTATAACCAACATCATTTTCCTGTCAGGATAAATGGGTGTGGCTCCTCTAGTTAAAGAACATTACTGCTGACACCAGACCAACAACATTCATCTATTTAACAACACAACCTTATTGTAATAAAAGGAATAATGCTCTCTTTTTATGTGTGTGTGTGTGTGTGTGTGTGTGCGTGCGTGCGTGCGTGCGTGCGTGTGTGTGTGTGTGTGTGTGTGTGTGTTCCCAGGCCACTTTACTTAAAGAAATGCGTGGATGTGGCCGGGGAAAGGGAAGTTTGGGGCTCCTTGTTGAAGCTGCTGGCCCCGCGAACCGACTCCGGATAAGCGGTGGCAGATGGATAGATGGATGGATGGATCCAAATAAAACCGGCCCCAGGACGTTTAGAAGGTTATATTAGAGCTCCTACCTTGAAACTCATTCCATGAAACACCAGCAGCGTTCTGTGTCATTAAGTCCCCAGGAGTTTTAACCTGAGCGTCCTTTCAAATGTCCTACACCAGTTCAACTTATTAACTTCTATCGTCTCCACCAAAGGCAGCTTTGATCGCGCTTTAATTCCAAACGAGGGTTTTGTTCTTCCAAACTAACGCGACTCAAACCTTCAATGCCAGAAAACTAATATTCAGACAACTGTATTCAGAGGTCCGCTGAATGTTGCGTTCACAGACCTCCGGTTCGGTCTAAAAACGTTGTGGAGTTTAGTGTCCTTTAAAAAAAGAAACGTGACATCTTTTTACCTTCTTTTCCAGCGATCAATCAGGCAGTCAGAGCTCTGGTTTCCGCTCTGATTGAATGCTCGTCGTGTAAACCTTGATGAAACTGCACCACCGCATTCTTCACGCCTGTCTACACCCTCAGGTGCTCCGTGGATGGACGCACTGACGACACGAGTTATTCAGGACTGTGTCGAACAAAGCAATGATTTATAAAGATGTTGTTGTCCCCTTAACTGTTGACTTCTATCTTTAGATAACGGCACTAAACATAGTCCACAGTCCAACGATCTGTAATCTAAAAACACTTGTTGTACTGGCGGGGTCATGACAAATGACAGGAGTTTTATTTATTTATGTATAGATAAATGTTAAATGTTATATATACTGTACACACACACACACACACACACGCACACGCACACACACACAGACACACACATAATACAGTGATTAACTAAGTCAACTGACTTGAATGCAGGAGGTTGTGAGTTCAAATCCCGGTCGGGACAAACACTATCCAGTCAACTTACACAAATGCAGGAGGGGCGTGGTTTCGAACCCCACACATGGCGGACACTATCCGCTGAGGGTCCTTAGGCAAAACCCTTAAGGCTATACCAGCCTATCTCAGCCATGAGTGAACACAGTAAAGACAGAGTCATACTGGCTCCGACGTCGGCCAATCTGATGAGAAATGGGTTACCGGAACAAGACATACATGGAGAATATGGAGTTGTTGATATGCTACTACACGGATGTGGGACCAATGGATGCTCCGAAAACCCACAATCAAGGCTACCAAAGCTGTTTGCCCAGTGTTCCAACATCCGTAACAAAAAACTGCTATCACAACTAGAGATTGATGAAATACTTCAACAATGCTACAGCAAGGGGGAGCCAGGACGCCAGGTCAGCGGGGGGATTTCACCATAACCCCCACAATCCGAGATTGGGTACCAAGCCCCATGCTGCGATAAGAACCATCCCCACTAGGAACATAACTGATTTACAAGTTATTTACATTCATTTACAAGTTAACTGACCAACAAGCTGATTTGCAGTACAGCAACAGTAATCCTCGAGATGCTGGGATAGATCAACACAGGGCATAACAAACAATACCCTCCATGGAAGAGACGGTTAGAGGCCAAGATAAAGGCGACACGGAGAGAAGTCAGACAGCTAGCCGAGCTGCAGAAAGGGAACGTGGTGAATAAAGGGGTACACATGAAATACAACAAGCTCTCCTTACCTGAAGCACAAGAAACTGCTAAACGGAGACTAACGGCTCTGGCTACCCGATTGCAGAGATACACCAAAGAGATAGAGGCCAGGAGAATAAACAAGACCTTCTCCACTCAACCAGCAAAGGTGTACTCTCAGTGGCAGGGAAATAACAGCAGCCAGTCAGACCCACCAAGAGCTGAGGTGGAAAAATACTGGAAGGGCATGTGGGAAAGGAACGCATCACATAACACTGATTCCCAGTGGCTAGTGGACCTGAGGACTGACCACAGCAGCTCCCCAGAACAAGAACCAGTAACCATCTCAATGGCAGACATCCAAGAAAGAGTGTCAAAGATGAAGAGTTGGTCAGCACCAGGCCCGGATATGATCCATACATACCGACTAAAGAAGCTGACAGTACTCCATGAGCGTCTAGCAGCACAGATGAACTAGCTGCTAAGGGATGGGACGCACCCAGAATGGTTGACTGAAGGCAGGACAGTCCTGATCATGAAAGACCCATAGAAGGGATCTACCCCATCCAACTACTGGCCAATAAGTTGTCTCTGTACAACATGGAAGCTCCTGTCAGGCATCATGGCGGCTAAGATGAGTTGGCATATGGATCAACATATGAGCGGGGCACAGAAAGGAGTTGGTAGTAACACCAGGGGAGCCAAGCACCAGCTACTGGTGGACAGAGCAGTACACAGAGACTGTAAGAATAGGCAGACCAACTTGTGCACCGCCTGGATAGACTACCAGAAAGCCTGCGATTCAATGCCACACACGTGGATACTGGAATGTCTGGAGCTGTATAAGATCAACAGGACACTAAGAGCCTTCATCAAGAACTCAATGGGAATGTGGAAGACAACCCTGGAGACTAACTCCAAGCCAATTGCCCAAGTTAACATCAAGTGTGGCATATACCAAGGGGGTGCACTATCACCACTGCTGTTCTGCATAGGCCCGAACCCCCTCAGTCACATCATCACAAAGAGTGGCTACGGATACCGATTCCAAAGCGGGACAACAATCAGCCATCCCCTCTACATGGATGACATCAAGCTGTACGCTAGGAATGAGCAAGAAATTGACTCACTGATCCACACCACCAGGCTCTACAGCGACGACATAGGGATGTCATCTGGATTAGACAAACGTGGCCTGATGGTATCAAGAAGAGGCAAGATGATCAGAACTGAAGGGGTTGACCGACCAGGGGGCAGGATAGAAGACATCAAGGACAGCTACAAATACCTTGGAATCCCACAGGCTAATGGCAATCATGAGGAGGCTGCAAGGAAGTCATCCACAGCCAAATACCTCCAGAAAGTAAGGCAAGTCCTGAGAAGTCAGCTGAATGGCAAGAACAAGGTCCGAGCCATCAACATGTATGCACTGCCTGTCATCAGATACCCTGCTGGGATCATAAGCTGGCCAAAGGAGGAGATAGAAGCCACAGATATTAAGACTAGAAAGCTCCTCACCATGCATGGAGGGTTTCACCCCAAGTCCAGCACCCTGAGGCTGTACACTAAGCGGAAAGAGGTTAGAGGCCAAGGACTAGTGAGCATCAGGGCCACTGTCCAGGATGAAACAGAAAATCCAAGAGTACATCAGGAAGATGGCCCCAACAGATGAACTGCTCATTGAATGCCTTAGACAGCAGAAACCTGAGGATGAAGAGGAGGAGGACGAGGACGAGACAACATGGAGGGACAAGCCCCTACACGGCATGTACCACCGTCAGAAGAAGTGGCTGATATCAAGAAGACCTACCAATGGCTGAATAAAGCTGGACTGGCAGACAGCACAGAGAACTGATCATAGCAGCACGAGAACAGGCCCTAAGTACAAGGGCAATAGAGGCCAATATCTACCACAGTAGATCTGACCCATGGCGCAGGCTATGTAAAGAAGCCCCAGAGTCAGTCCAGCATGTGGTAGCAGGGTGTAAGATGCTAGCAAGCTCAGCATACATGGAAAGGCACAACCAAGTAGGTGTGATAGTGTACAGGAACATCTGTACCCAGTATGGACTAGAAGTACCCAAATCCCAATGGGACAAACCACCAAAGGTGGTTGAGAACAACAAAGCTAAGATCCTGTGGGACTTCATTTTCCAGACCGACAAACAGCTGCTGGCTAACAAGCCGGACATAGTGGTGGTGGACAAAGAGCAGAAGAGAGCAGTGGTGATAGATGTGGCGATTCCAGCTGACGCCAACATCAGGAAGAAGGAACACGAAAAGATTGAGAAGTATCAAGGGTTGAAAGAACAGTTGGAACCTATGTGGAAAATCAAGGTCAATGTGGTCCCCGTGGTAGTAGGAGCACTTGGGGCAGTGACCCCCAAACTGGAAGAGTGGCTCCAGCAGATTCCTGGAACAACATCTGAAGCTTCAGTCCAGAAGAGCGCAGTCCTAGGAACAGCTAAGATACTGCGCAGAACCCTTAGACTCCCAGGCCTCTGGTAGAGAACCCGAGCTTGAGGATGACACACAGATACCACCCCACAAGGGTGAGAGGGGTGTGTGTGTGTGTGTGTTCGTGTATATATATATATTTATTTTTTTTATTTTTATTTTTTTTAAATTATATATATATATATATATATATATATATATATATATATATATATATATATATATATATATATATATATATATATATATATATTTATATATATATGTAGACCCTTTCCAAAAAATTAGAATGTCGTGGAAAAGTTGTTTACTTTCCATAATTCCATTCAGAAAGTTAAACTGTCATATATTATAGATTTATGGCCCACAATTTAAAAAAATTCAGGTATTTGTTTATTTTTACATAATTTTGGCTTCCAGCTTATAAAACCCACAAAAACAGGATTTCAGAAAATTAGAATACTGTGAAGAAATCACCATTTATTTCTCAGTTTTTGCAGAAAAGAAAGAAAGAAAGAAAGAAATCAAAATATGGTACTTTCAAAACGATATATCAGTCATCAATACTTGGTTGGAAATGAGCCAATCAGCCTGTGGCATTGCATAGGAGATATGGAAGCCCAGATTTCTTTGATGCTTGCTGTCAGCTCTTCTTTGTTGTTGGGTCTGGTGCCCCTCATTTTCCTCTTGAGAATACCCCATAGATTCTCAATGGGGTTTAGGTCCGGCGAGTTGGCTGGCCAGTCAAGCACTGTGATGGCATGAGCATCAAACCAGGTTTTGGTGCTTCTGGCAGTATGGGCAGGGGCCAGGTCCTGCTGGAAGAGGAAATCTGCATCTTCATACAGATCCTCAGAAGAAGAAATCATGAAGCCCTCCAAAACATTCTGGTAGACTGTTGCGGTGTCCTTGGATTTAAGAAAGCAGAGTTTACCAACACCTGCACTGGACATTGCACCCCAAATCATGACTAACTGTGGATATTTCACACTGGACCTCAAGCAGCTTGGGTTCTGTTCCTCACCCGTCTTCCCTTGGACCTTGATTCCAAAATGAAAGGCACACTTTACTTTCGTCGGAAAAGATGACATTGGACCACCGGCCAACAGTCCAGTCCTTCTTCTCCTTGGCCCAGTTGAGCCGCTTCCTACGTTGGATCTGACCAGAAGTGGCTTGACCCGAGGAACCCGACAGTTGTAGCCCATCTCCCGGATGCGTCTGAACGTGGTGATGTTTGAAGCTGTGACTCCTGCCTCAGTCCACTCTTTCTGGATCTCTGTCAGATTCTTGAATCTTCTCTGTTTAAGAATCCGCTGAAGCCCACAGTCATCACTTTTGACTGTGGGGCAGCAGTGGCTCAGCGGTAGAGCAATCGTCTTGAAGACAGGATCGTCCAACCATCAGGGGCTCAAATCCCACTCCCGCCAGAACATCCAACCAGCGTTCAGGGGCCTGTAACCTGTAACCCTGTGTGTAATTAACACATACTGTATGTACATGTGTGAAGTGTGAGTGTAAAAAGAATTTCCCCAAGAGGGATGATTAAAGTATATATTATTATTATTATTTTGCTAGTGCATCTTCTCCTGCCACATTTTCCCCTTCTACTAGACTTTCCATTGATATGCTTGGAGACAGCACTCTGTGAACAGCCAGCCTCCTTAGCTATGAACCTTTGAGGTTTACCCATCTTATGGAGGGAATCAATGATGGTCTTCTGGGCAGCTGTCATGTCTGCAGTCTTCCCCATATTGAACCGAACTGAGACAATTGAACCAAGCCAAAGCAATTAAACAACACCTGGGGAAACCTGTGCATGTGCTTTGAGTTTAGTAGATGATTAGTGTGTGACACTCAGTTTAAAACATTCATGCCCTGATGATTTCTTCACAGTATTTTAATTTTATGAAATCCTGTTTTCATGGGTTTTATGAGCTGGAAGCCAAAATTATGTAAAAATAAACAAATACATACCTGAAATTGTTAAAATTGTGGGCCATGAACCTATAATATATGAAAGCTTAACTTTCTGAATGGAATTAAACTTTTCCATGACATTCTAATTTTTTGGAAAGGGTCTGTATATATATATATATATATATATATATATATATATATATATATATATATATATATATATATATATATATATATATATAAAATGTGTATAAAAATGTGTATAAAAAATGTAAAGTATATCACTATTACATTATTAACACCTTGAGAAGTTCCAAATCTTATAGTTCCAAAAGTTCCAAATCTTATAGTTTGTGAGTTGATTTTGTTACATTAGCTTCAGCTGACTGAATCAATAATCCATTATTTTTTATATACGTGTATTACTATGTCATCTGTGTGGAGTTGAACACCTTCGGAGCAAAGTGACAGGGAGTTCTTCATGAATGTAGAAAACAGAAGTGAACCAAGTTTTAAGCCTTGAGGCATGAATTGCATGTCTGTTTTGTGTGACAACACACTGTTTCCTGTCATGACAACAAAAGCTGAACCAGTAAAGTAGAAGGTGACTAGTGAAGGGAGCAGAGGTGAGATACAAGGAGGATCAACCAAGTCAACTGGAATAATAGTGACCTCAGCGTGTTGACTTGGGTTCTAAGTTCCCAAGATATCAATCTAATTGATTCCTGATGAGATGAACTGGAAAGGCCTCATGCCCGTAAGTTCGCTGGGATAGGCTCCAGCAACCCCCGTGACCCACAAAAGCAGTTCAGAAAACGAATGAATGAATGAATGAATGAATGAATGAATGAATGAGCTGAACATGTGAGTGATGGACAACCTGCCTCACTTACAGGACCTACAGGATTTGCTTCTAGATGCCAGACACCACAGCAAACCTCCAGAGGTCTGGTGGAGTCCGCACTTCCTGAAGTTTAAGGTTCTAATGTGGTTCTAATGTTCTGAGTCTGAGCATCCATGATGTTTGATGACAAACAGCAGGGAGCCAGATGGAAGTTGTTTTTTTAAAATATAGAAACAGTTCTTCATCCTCTCTTACAAGTAGTGAACCTGGAAGCCCACTTTCCTCCCATGGAGGTGGATGGGGTCTGGTGCAGTGTGTAGGGTTCGACCAAACTGGTGAGATGAGCGTTTTGGTCCATCCAGGTCCCCCTGTGATCATGATTTTATGTCCATGACCATCTGATTAAACACGAAAGTACGTAACTCCACATAAACCTTATATTGTAGCTGCAGACATTTAAAATATTTTCTATTTAAAGTAAAAAATGAAACTATTAGGTCTATTTCATGTGAACAACTTAAAAGTACTCTATTATAGTTGTACTCACATTATGTTTGGACATTGACTTGAAATGATTTGATTGCTCCCTGACTTAATGGTAATGATCTCATTCTTTGATGTCATGATGCCAAACCTGCATGACTTCAGTTCACACTCACAGAATCACTAGAAGCCTGGAATGAAGGAACTCCATAGCCTTCAGCAACATATGTGATGACTTGGCAAAAACACACACAGTTCATAAACTGCACAAGAAATCCAGAGGCTTTATTATCACAAGTCAAATTTGTGTTTTTTCATGAAAAGTCAGGAACATTTCATCCTGATGGACTCTGAGGTAAACATGTTGAATATTATCTTTATTCTTACTGTTACTATGACAAAAAGGTTAATGGAGTTGAAAGGCCATAAGCAGATCTGTTTCTTTTCTGAAGTGACGTTCTTCTGTAAATCACCTCACATCAGTAAGCTCCACTTATCACTACTTATTTGCTTCCTGTACACGTGGGACGCTTGTGGGTTTCCCTTATGCTACTGGAGCCTTCCAGTAATGTTATGGAGTGAAGCAAGGTGTGTAAGAACCTCCAGCGATTACGACGATGTGTTTTCGATAAGATTGTGCTGCCTGGTTAAGTTCTCTCTGAGGAGAGTGTCTGCAGGACGGTGGTCAGGATAGTCAGGAAGTCCTTCAGAGCTTTGATGTCTCCTGGTCGTTGCTTTAATGTCACTTTCACCACCTGCTCTCCTCTCTCTCTTTTTGCTGAGTCTCTCCTCTGCTTGTGATCTACATCCTCTTCCCCACCCTCCACGTTCATCCCTGAGCCACAGCCGCTTTTCTTCAGCTCTTCTCTCTGATTGGCCTCTCCACTATACAACAGCTCTCCCAGTATGAGCGTGCTGTGGGGATTGTTTTCAGTTTGCGTGTGATGGGTGTGTGTGTACAGGTAAACCCGCCAGGGGAGTGTGTGTGGAGGTGTAAAAGCCAGAGTCTGGATATTGACCAGCTGCATTGCTGCCTGAAGGCTCTGCGGTGAACAATCGGGTACAGCAGGGCTTTGGACCCATTCCTGCAGGTTCAGCTCGTCCTCCTGCTCCCTGTTCTCAGCACCTAGAAACAAGAAATGAGTAAAACCCAGACATCAGTCAAGTGACATTAATCCTACCACTACATCTGTAGCAGATGTACCATATTTATTCGAGTATAACGCGCAAAATTTTCTACCTAAAAAAGAACTCAAAGTTTGGGTGCGCGTTTAAAAACGAGGACTGGGGTGACACGCTTAGATGTATTAGTATACAGTATTATTTGCGCAATGACTTATTGGTCGCAGATATCGCTGACCACAATCGCAAAACATTGAATGCAACCACTTCTCTCGACCCACAAAACGTCCATGGTCGATTTTTAGTAACAGTATCCAAATCATTTGCGTGGGCGATCTAAAATAAATACCGGTAATTCATGATGGCTCATGCGCATCACTCCTGCAGAGGCGAGGCGTATCTAAGGAAATGGTATTCAATAATCAAATGCCTCATCAGCAGACCTTGTCGGATGGTGTCATTTCTGAGAATTCTTATTATCCGCTGTGACGTATGATATTTGATTATTGATTAGCATTTTATTAGCTACGCCTTGTCTCTTCATTTCCTTTCCTCGCCTCGGCCACACTGAAACGTGAGTTACCGGTAAGCATTGCTGGTGTATCTGATGATGAATCGGACTTTGAAGGATTTTAAATACCGGTAAATATTGTTAATTTTATTTCGGTATTGTGTTCATAGTTTACGTTGTCAATAAATTATTTTTATCATGGACGCACGTGTTTAACAATGTTTGGCACTTACAATGCTTTGTCTGAGCCGAGAAAAAGTGAAACAAAATTTTATACTGATTTTTAATCGAAAATTAGGGATGCGCGTTATACACGTGTGCACGTTATACTCGAATAAATACGGTAGTAGTAGGATTTGAAATAGTAGAAGAATGAGTATCAAATAAATAGCTTATGAATCCTTTGGAGGAAGTTCCTTTGTGACAACAGCGGTTTGTACATACAACCATGACAGAATATAGTAATAAATAAAATTCAATGAATAAAAAGGGCCTGAAAATGAATGTAGTTAAGTAGCATTTAGAAAAGTGCCATAGAAAAATACCTCTGTAATTGGAAGAGTAGCAAAGATTATTAATGCAGTTTAAATGTAATGAGTGACAACTACACCTTCATGATAGGAAACAAAACTACACACCACTGGTCAACAGTTTTAGAAAAACCACATTGTTCCAGTTTTTATTCAACTGTAAACAGCTCAGGTACAGCAAATAATTAGAAATGGAACAAATGCAAACCAGACGGAATTAAGTGTTTACAACAGACTCAATTCAAGCGTCATCACTGAGCAATACACTTCCATCATGAAATCTGCAAAACTTAAAAATCCTAACTTATGGAAATGAGCATTCATACCAGGAAACACTTCAGCTCTCAACAGCTTTCATGTCAAGGTACTGTGACGCAACATCCAGACATTTAAAGTATTACCTTGTTCAGAATGCAAAGAATGTTGTTGTAGCCACAGGCGCTCAAAATCTTCTGGACTGACAGGTGGAGAGAGGGACAAACTGAGGGGGGTGGCCAGGCTGGAGCCTGGGGCATCAGCAGAGGGGTCTGGACACCGACTGGCACTGTCCAAGCCTGGATGTGGAAATACAAAATAGATAAAATAGGAGAAAGACAGACACAGCCAAATCAGGTGAGGTTGAAAGTTGGTGCCGACAATGTAGACTATAGACCTCCTGTAAGAAAACTGTCACAACCTGCCCGTTATTTCTTATTGTTTTTAATTATTGACGGGGTCGTCAATGTTGGTGGGGTTACGTTTCTACCCGGAAGCATTAACAGTTTTTTGACCGCTGAAAGCTGAGTATTTTGCGATTTGATGTTAACTATTGGTCAAGTTCAAAGGGAAACTTAATGGAATAAAGCCTGGCTTAGCCTCTACACCCCCGGAGCAGAGGTAAAGATGTTAGTTACATTACGGAACGACAGTATTCATTTATTCGGAGTCGTTTTAATGTCTTGTTATTGTTTCTAGTCAGTCTTAGGAAATAGAGGTTTAGTATTTAGAGTAGGAATGACATTTAAATGACCTCAAAAGATGATTATAGATTGAACTTTAATAAATGACAAATTACGAACAATTCATCTTACCGACACCCTCTCAGAAACAACAAGGCATTATCCCGCGACTTACCCAGACCTACTTCCAGGGTAGGTCTTTGACCATAGATCAAAGCTGCATCAAAGTGCATAGGTAGATCAAAGCACTAGCTGTGATCTTTGGTCTTACACTGGTCTTCTCCCTCGTCTTTCTATGTTATCCACTTCCTGAGTGTACAAAAGTTGAAATTTGACCTTGACCTACTTTTCTCAAGGTCAAGGTCATCATCTCATTTTCATCCCCTGTGCTGCCCGAGTAATCTGCTTTTTGTTTCATCTTTCTATCTGTAACAATTGCAAAGATATTTGGCGGACATACGAAAGAACGGACTAACACACGGACACTGACAATGACATCACCGCTTTGAAAGCGGGACGTAATAAGGACACTTGAGCCATGAAGATCTAGAACAAAAGCAAATTCCCACTTGACCAATGGGGTTCAGTTTGGAGGCTGTATGTTAATGTGCGGTGTAGTTGCTTTGGATACACGCAGCTGGGTTCGCTATGAGGAGGATACGCCTTTACCGGACACACACCACACACTAACTAGTTAGCCAAACGCTAGCTGACTTCAACAGCTTAAGGAGGAACTTTCAGTGTGTAGCTCTGAGCCAGGTCGTGACCACACAACGCTACCGTAGCCTGAACGAACTCCAACTCAGGGATGACCACACCCATATCCAGGTAGACAATCAAATATGACTCAGGATTGGTCGATCACCCCCTGCTTGTGACATCACAAACGGCGCTCTAGTAAATCCGATCGTTTTGATTCTGTCTGGGCCGTGAATTCCTAAAATTCCAAATATTTATTGTTTGTTTACCAGATTCTAGGACTTTGTAGGGTTAGGGAGGAACCCTTATGTATATGTGGAGACCTGAAAAATGTGTTTTTCATAATAAAATGCATGTTTCTGCGTTCCTCTTCATGTAGCTTACAAACCCATTTTTGCTGTTTCCTTCCAGGGACAACAGAACCATAAACAAGACACTGCCGACTCTCCAGCTCATTTTAATCAGTGTCTTCACCAACATCTCCAGCATTTGCGATTGCCGGAGGGCTCCATCATACTACAACATGCAAAAAATGCAAAAGACAAGCCATAACTCAATGAAAGACTAATTGGAGATTTGCAGGAAAATCCAGCACCACAGGAGAAATCTCTGAATATTTCTCCCAGCTGAATAATTCTGGACTAATTTTCTGACTGGAGGTCACAGACAACTTGAATCAAAAACCAAACGCAGGCACCCCACACATTCAGGTGGATGACTGGGTGAGGCAGAAAACCACCAGATTTGATTGGAGCAAATCCAGGTGGTTTGAACCTATTTCAAGGTCATTTCAGTTCCCAAAGGCGTTCCTGATCAGGATCAGTAAGAACTGGATCATATCGCCATTCCTGACATCTCTGAAAAACTGACTGACCTCCCTCATGACCCTGAAAAGTACAATGGCTTTAAATGGGCTTTTTGCTCAAAAGCGGGGTGCATACCATGTTTGGCGCTTCTTGTTGTACATTCATTCCCAATGACACCTAAGATTGACCATAGATAGAATCTATGCAACTGCAGATGGTGGGCAGAAGCAGGTGATACTGTTCCTGTTCTGGTTACTGTCACAAGACTGCGAGATGTGACTGACATCTCGTGGCGTTACAAAAACAGATTCAATATAGGACGAGTCACTGAATGCAAAACACCACAGAAATACACTCACCCAAAGGGACGACCTCGAACTTGTGAAAGTTCAGTGTGTCTGAGAGGCCAGGGTTGGACCTGGGGTAAAAGGTCACGTGTTCAGAGCTTCTTCTGTTGGTTGACTCAGTCTCTGCAGAGCTCTCCTCCAAAGTCTCCAGTGTATTGAACCTCCATGCCCAGCGGCTGATGGGCTCCACAGGCTGGCCAATCAGAACACCCAGCAAAGGGTCTGACCTTCGAACCTGGAGAACCGTTCTTGTCTCATCTATCCCACAATGCAGCAGGCGGTAGTAGAGGAGGGCCTGGTCACGAATGGACATGTCTGTCTCCTCTTCTGGAACACAAAAGTGGGCACAATGTCACCTTTTTTCTACTTGTCACACACTCACACCTGCTCACACACAGACATACACAAACTGCCATTCTTGCATTCTCCAGTTTATACACCTGCATACAACCTGTACCTCATTGCACCTCATTTTCACCTTTACTCCATTGTTAGTTAACTTCAAATTCCCAACACCTCATACATTGCCAGCAAGGTAAAGCGGACTTAATTCCCTGCTCAAACTTGTCCGATGAAGCTGACTCTGCTTCTGACACACACCAATGCAGTAGTGCAACAGTCTTCCAAGCATGTCTTGTGTCTCAGCGGGTCGGTTCAAAAACAGCCTCATGGCGGTCGTCAGCAGCTCCATCTTGACTCCTGGCGAGGTCTCGCTCCTAACTCCATCAATGAAGACCTCCAGCGTGTAGGGGGCGCTGGAGACTTTCTGTCCATACACTCCCAGCAGCCACAGCAAAGACTGCCTGCCCTATTGAGAAGACAGGAGGGAATCCATTTAAAGGCCCTGGAGGTCCTATAGTAGCTGATGTGGAGACACTAATCACTCATGCTAACAGTTCCATGCTGTTATTCTGATCATTCATGAGAGCTGAGTGCTGCAGCGAACACACTGACGGAAACGACGGTCTTGAACAGTTTCTGCAAGCGTGGGAATTTCCTGCCGATCTGTGTTTTGACAAGAAACACTGACTATAGGGGCAGTAAAGACATCACTGCAACCACACCCACCCTTGGTGATGTTATCTACAAATCCATCAACACAAATGAACCGTCATACCTTAATGAATATGTCATTGTACCTGTAGCCCAAAAAGAACTATTGTAGTCCAAACAATTAAGCTATGTGATCCTGAACTGTGTAAGAGATTTTGAGCGACTAAATGTAAACGCTAACAGAATATCAGTGACCACTAGATGCTCTCAGGCAGCGTGTATGTAGCAGGGATGCTAGCCAGAGACTAACCTGGCTATCTGATAGCACCTCCTTGCAGCCCTTAAGAGCCAAACACACAGTATTGTTATACTGAGGACACACTGAACCGAGGTCTCGCATTGTCTGGAGCACGGCTGAGGGGGAGAAGGGAGAGAGTGTCAGACAGATCACATGGAAACGCCTTCCCTGGATTTGATATGAAAGTAAGATGACATGACAGCCATTCTTAACCCCACACCGGGGAAATCCATTTCTTATTTCTAACACCCACAGGAGAAACATTCGTAACAAAACCAGGACTTTGAAAAGAAATTAAAAGTCATGTGCAGATGCATACCTGAAGTGATGTGCTCCTGCTTGAGTGAGAGCAGTCCAGTTAGTATCTCCAAACATTTGTCGCTATAACTCCGTCCAATACGACCTGCATCCAATAAAGGTCAAGGACATAAATAACCAGACTGAAATTTTCACAAGTCAGTCATAAGAACACAGAAGCGAGAATTCCACCAGCAAGAATGAGATCCGATCTCAGCTGATTTGGTATCCATCCACTAACTAGTGGCGGTGTCCCGAAAGCACGACTCGGATTTTTGCTCGTATGTCGACCTGCCCGGATGGATGAATGGACGGATGGAATGAAAAAGGGGAACAGGGTTTGAAAATTGGCCTGAAACTGGAACGAACTGAAAGGTTCATTTCACATTAGAGAACATAAATATACACAGTAAATATATTTAAAGTAGCACTATAAATATATTTGATTGCTTTGACTGAAAACATTAAAGATGTTTTGCTCTGTGGATAAATGGTACAGATGGCAGAAATGTACTTCAGGTCAAGTAATGAATAGTTTCCTCATTACTGGTGTATAAGTTCATCCAATCACATCCCATCAGTGATGAGTACCAATCAGAACTTTAAAGCCCTGGGCCACATGAGGCCAATCACAAACCCACAAACCCACACACACAGATGTACAGAAGCCAAAACAAAACTTGTTGCTCCACCTGCTTTTACAGAGGCAGAGAAAAATCTGGCTGAACCAGTGATACACCACAAAGATGTAACTTCACTTTGCCTGACATCACCTTCGCCTTATTTAACAGAACTCTTCCTCGGCACACTAAATGTAACATAGTATGTTCCTTTGTTTCCATGATGTGAAGTAAGACAGGCATACAATGAATGATGTAACACTGACGTCATTACATCGTGTGAGCGTTCTCTTCCTCCACCAAAACAAACAAACAAACAAAAAAGACCAAACGTGACAGCAGCGGTGTGGGGTCTTGTTCCATGCATCCTTCACCTTTCCTCTCAAGCGGTCTTCTCTCACGACAGCAAATAGAACATTCCACTTCTAAATGCGAGTGTGTACCTATAGCTGAGATAGCAGCCTGGGCCGTGTTGGTGTTGACGTCGGTGCAGTATCCCTTCAGCTCATCCAGAAGAATCAACACGTTCTCATCATTGACCAGCTCCACCAGCACCTGCAAACACAACAGCTCTGCTAATATTGTGGAATCTGGATATATAACAGCAAGTACATAAAATGTTTGTAGATTGATTTATAAAATATAAATAAATGATGAAAAACCGCTGACTCAAGAAAATACAAACGGCATCACCTCCATCTTCCTCTGCTTGATGTACGCCGGGTCAGTGTAGCCGCAGAAGAATCGTTTGTAGTGGGCTCTCAGTAGGCCAGGGAGGGAACGCAGCAGCAACTAGGAGTCAAAATTCAAGACTTCATGTCTCAACTTGGAAAAACGCAAATACACAACAAGCTCATTTTCACTGAGAATCTGAGCAACTACGTATAAAACAATACTGTACAAAAATGGCTCCCGTTTTCGTCCGCGTTCACAGTTCAGATGAACCATTCTTGGGTCTTTCCTTTTATATCCCCTCTTCTATGACAGCCTGACTGTTTCCACATGGACCCAACTGTGAGATTGTTGTGTTCCAGTCTCCCTTGTTTCAAGTGTTTTTCCAGTGCTCCCATCTTCTTTGTAAGTACATTTGATTATTAGAGTTTGCTTGATACCTGGACTTTATTCTGGTTTTTTGAATTTTTTTTTCTGGATTTGGATTGCCCAATGTTTCAAACCTGCCCACCTGCTTAACATCAGTGTTGGATGTCACCATTTCGGCATTAATGTTTGGTTGGTTTTTGTATGTCTTTCTGTCTACAATCTTCCATTTGTTGGAATGTACCACATTGCAATGAAGGTTGAGTTTCTCCCAGTTAGGGCGCTAGTTTTGTATTGGTTTTTAATTTTATTCTGGTGTCGACCAGAAAAGAACTCGAAGTCAAATGAAAGACAGTTTGGAATACGAGGATTGAATAAGGGATGCAAAGCTGCTTGGGTACTTTTCAGAACTATAAGAGTCAAAAAACTTTTGTCCTACTTACAACCACGTGTGCCTCTTGCTTTTCAAGTTAAACAGCTAGAGTTATGTCTTTACCAATCACAAAACCAGTAACTCCAAATTTGAAGTGTATGATGTCAGTTCAAATGAACGCACAGGTGAAAGGGAACTGCCCCAATGTGTGTTGCACGTCTGACACTCTTTCAGAACTTTCAGAATTTGAACAATTAACAGCTGTGGCAATAAGTGGTAACTGAGCAGTATTGTTTCAAAGGGCAGTCATTTATCTTTATTATGTTTGTCTCAACAAAGAAGCTGGAGCTGATTGTGAGCGCTGTCTATCTTTCGTGACCTTCAAACTGACAGTTTGGTTGGATCTGGCATTCTCCCAAATTGGCCGTAGGAATGTGTGTGTGTGTGTGTGTGTGTGTCTATATGTAGCTTGCAGTGCACTGGCGTCGCGCCCAGAGTTTCCTTGCCTCACGCCCTAAGACAAGCTGGGATAGGCTTAAGCGCCCCGTGACCCGTGCAAGCGGTTGAGAAAATGAAAGAATGAATTCAGTCAGTAGTAAAATAATGCTAATAGACAAGCTGGATGGATTTTAATAACTTGCTCTGTGCCTGCATCCAGCATTGTTAAGAGGACTCCTTCTACATGAAATTCAGATGGGCTGAATGAATACCTAAAAGCTCACGGTGAAGACTGTTCATCTCCCTCCAGTGGTTGTTTTATCCCAAAAATCATCTTATTCACTCTGTCTCATAAATAACAAAACCAATAATGACTGCACAGTGGGAGACGCCAACTGAAAGGATGAAGACAGCTGTAACGACTGTTCGATCCTACATGTGCAATTGGGAAATTTCATTGGAAATGTATTGGCTGCACGCTGCCGTGTTTGTATGTCCGTAGCTCAGGGCAGTTTTCATATGATATCAAGATCATATGATAAATTTGCCTTTGAGCTGAAGTTTGCATTAAATGGAAATCTCAGGCGAAGGTGAACACTGCTTGGATCTCATTTGTTCCAGCATGTGAAACATGAGGTCGGCATGCACAGCTGGCCGAGTGGCCAAACCCATTGTTGGTCAGAACAGTTGCTACACCTGTTCTTCAGGTCGTAAAACAAACTATTTTCTGTAGGCGTCCCACTTTTCATTCAGGAATGAGTCAGACACAGAAAAAATTCCACCACATTGTCAGTAGGGCTCTTGCGGAAGGGAGGGGGGAGTCCAGTCTTTGTACGTTGAGCCAACCAGATGAGCCAGTTTTGTCCAGCGATGGCGGTCATGTGCCAGCTGCTCTGCATCTTCCACAGCGACTCCCTGTCGTCGGAGGTCGAACGCAATGACGCCATCAGGTGCGGGGCTTGTCTCGAGGTCTTTTCCAGTCTGCGGCCTTTGGGTCAAAAAGGATGGTTCTTGTTGGAGGAAGGCAGAGGACATAACTAAACCAGTGGGTGCGACGTTTTGCAGCCTGGAAAGATGCTCTGGGCTGGACAAAAAACAAATTTGCTTCAAGCTGAGGGCCTGACTGGTTTGATGTTTATTAAAACATGTTGAAAATGATTGCACACATCCTTTTGAACCAAGACTGCATTATATCATTCATTCATTCATTTGTCTTCTTACCGTTTCATCCGCAGTTGCGGGTAGCTGCAGCCTATCCCAGCTAACGACTGCAGACTCTAGGTCAGCTTCTGCTTGCTAGAACTCCTGTCTTCAGCTATGGCCACATTGCGCTGGTAATCCAGTCGCCGGTACCCGGTCAGGTCGCGCTGGTGCTGCCGGTCGATGATGTGGAGCGTCCTGTCCGATATCCAAGGCTTATTGGGGGGAGGATGGAGAGCATCCAAGGACACTAAGAGCTGACCGGATGGCACAATCCTTGAGGGTCTGCCAGTCTGTCACTTTGTCGGTGGCCGGGGTATCGAAGGTGCGGCGGATGGAGCAACTGAACTCATTGGCGATGTTTGGAGTAGGGAGGAGTCCAGGCGAGGTTGAGTCTTGGTGTGCTGGTTGGCTCGGTTTTACCTTAACCTGGGCCACCAGCAGGCGCTGGTCAGTATTGCCAAGCTCTGCTCCTCTGTACACACGGCAGTTGATGACAAGCGACTTTTAGCGTCGGGAGATAAGGACGTGGTCCAACGCTTTCCTGGTTTTGCCATCTGGGCTGTACCATGTTCAGTGATGGATCTGTTTCTGGGGAAACCAGGTGTCAGCAACGCAGAGGTTGTTGTGGTGGCAGAGAAGGAGAAGGCGGTGATCGTTGTCGTTTGTAAGCCTGTCAACAAAAGTTGTGCTGACGGGTGAGCCTGTGGACCGATCACTGCTGGAAAAGAGCAGCACTAGCATTCAGTGAGGATAATGGTGATGTCATGTTGTGATGTTTGGCCAACAGCCTGGTGGTGTCGGTCAAAGAAGGCATCTTTCGTGTCCTCATCAGTGACATCAGTTGGGAGCATAGGCAACCATTACTGTCGTCTTATGTGTTGGCGGAGAAAGCGGACCGACAACGGTCTTTAGCTCAGACTTACGGAGGGCTTTTGGATAGGTCACGCCACAGAGGCCTGTCCGTCTCTTGGGGCCATTCCAGATGGTTTGGCATTGCCTTGCCATTTTACTTCCCAGAGCCCGTACTTCTGGTCGGTTTCGTAACCAAGGAGTTTCTCCTGGGTGGGTTACAGCGTGCCGACACGCTGGGGTATTCGTTTGTCTGGAACCTACCCTGGAGACCTGCCCGCCATGGGTGACCCTACCAAGAGCAAACTCCTGTATCGCTCTCCAGGGTCACTGGAACACACAAGCCCACTCGCCACACCAAGGCCAGACCCAAGAGAGGGGTGGCAACATTGAACGCTGAATTAATGCAGGTGATCATAAAGCTTCTTCTCAAAAAAAGTCATGAAATGTAGAGAATACGACTATCCATTTTCATTTCATGCTAACACTATGCCGTTTCTCAACATGAAATATGTTTGATGACCCCATAGCAACACTACAGTGATAGAGTTACACAATACAGCAGAAAAACAGGTTTCAATTATAAAAAGCAACTTCCACCTTGAGCACATTTATCTAAAGCTGGAAATAAAACGGTCCTCAAACACTGCTCTGGAGCAAAATCTCCATCATGTTCATACATCTAGAATAAGTCCCACACGGCAGAACGCCGACGGCGGGTCAGCTGAGAGCGATAAAGAAACACCTTAAATATTTGTGCAGCTGTGTCAATATTTCAGAAGGAAATTAACCTTTACACCATATCCTGTGACACTGATATTAATCCTACTTTATTAATGTTCTTAATTTCCCTTCGGGGATTATAACAGTGTATAAAAATAAAATTAACATTTAAAAAAAAAAAATTTATTACAGGTTAGCAAATTAATATGAGAGGTTAAGGGATGCTAACCCTGACAGTAGTGTTACTGTCTGACTGACCGCTCAAAAGGGCTTTTACACCACACAAACCAGCATTCACACACACATTCACAGCGGTGGCATCCGATGTGCCACCTGGGAGCAGTCTGAGGTGCAGGACCTGGGAATCAAACCAATGACCTTCTGACAGGTAGCTGACTGAACAAACACTTAACCACAGCCCCCCCCCCTGTGGAGAGCCCTGGAATTACATTTCCACTGTGTCATAGACAGCGACTCTGGATTGTTTATTGCATCTCCATTCAAGCCCATCAACCCACTGACCTGTAGGTGGCACAGGGCAGCGAACCTCAGCTCTCTGGACGTGCTCCCACATGCCGCCAGCAGCGGCCCACGCACTCGCTCCAGGGCGGCGACACTGACAGCAGGCAAGCCAGAGCAGAGGCTGAGGAAGAGTCTGAGGGTCGCCGCCATGACCGGGGGGTGGGAACTGACCAGGGAGGCGTCCAGCAGGGACAGGATGTCAAACAGCTCCTCCTCTGACTGAGGCTGGTAGCGCCGCAGGACGCTCAGCACCTCGCACTGACCCCAAACATCACACTCCTTCAACCTGGGACCACACACACACACACACACACACACACACACACACATGCACAGAGCGCACATATATTAATGTAGTCACCTGAAGATAAAAACAAAACCAAAAAACAAAGGTCAAGGTCATCGTGTCATTTTCATCCCCTTTGCTGGCCGAGTAATGTGCTTTTTGTTTCATCTTTCCATCTGCTCGTTTTCAGCAGTTTTCCAGCAACACTCTTTTCTGATGTTGTGACTCTGGGCCAACCTGTTGAGGAGGTGATGGGCTATCGGTTTGTTGATAGCAACTCCTCCCTCCTCCTTCAGGATCTCCTCCAGAGCTCGGAGGCAGTTCACCATGACCACGGGGTCTGGGTCCCTGAGCAGACTGTAGAGCTCGTTCACCACCGCAGCATCTGGAGGATTCAAGAGGGATCACTGCTGAAACATTCTGACACAGGATTCTGAAATCGTTCTGAAATCGTTCTGGGCTTCCAAAAAGTGAGTGAGCTTTAAACGTCAAAAGAAAAATAAACAACAGGTATTTACTTAATTATTATTATTTGGGTTTTTTTACTAGTTTCAACAACATTTGATGAAATACCACATGGACATTGGAGCAGATCTACTTTTGACATTTTGATGGTGCAGACGGCGAGTTTCCCCATCAGAGGTTAGAGTTTGTCTGTTAATGCTGTGATTAAAAAAGGTGTCATCTGAGCGTTGATGCGTTTTAAAAGCAGGACACCATAAAGCCTTCGTCGTCTCCAGCTGGACCCAGGTTCCTGACTTAAGAGCTTCAGTTTCACTTGATATATATTCACTTGAATATTTCCACTCATTTGTGCGCAAAATTGTCCACCATAAAGATTACGGGATCAACAAGGGAATCGAGGTTTTTGTTTAGGACATGTGCTACACTCCTGTTGTTTAAACTTTATTACAACAATGATGAAGACAGGAAAATAGTTGGGTCATTCCATGAAAACTGTTCATTTTGGGTCTCAAACATTTAAAGAGGAACGGGAGACAAATAAACTTGCCGGTGATATTTACAGTGTCTGAAACTATGGATTCAAGTTTACTTGTTAACATGAGGTAAAATAAAATTGAATAATATACAATTTGCACATTTTTAACTTGCTGTGTTAAAACTACAATCATTTTCTCATGTCTGCTCTGAGGGGGTTTGTCATTCATGTGCTGAAAAACTTGAAAAATATCAAATACCTGTCATACATTTATTGTTCTAATACTTAGAAATACTTTCCTCTTAATAGGAAACGTGTTAATTATATTAAAAGGATCCATGTTTTAGTTAAATTAGTATAATTGATCTGTAACTTTTATAACATCATTTCTCATGATGGAACTCCCCAAAGCATGTGAAAAATGTTTCCGAGCCCCAAACCTAAAGCGATCTGATTGGTCCACGTACCGACGTCTCGGTTGGGTTGGAGGTTGTGGATTTTGGCGCAGCCCAGCACGGCGACCCGTCGCACACAAGCTGCCTTGTCCCTCAGTCCGGCGACCACAGGCTGCTCCACGTACTCCAGCAGACCGGGTAACCTGGGACAGACACAGGGTGTTACCCCCCCCCTGCTGCTGCCGGGTGGGTGTGGCAGCGTGTTGGGCACAGCTCTCACCTCAAGTTACTCATGTTCCTCAGCGCCAGGCTGCGCACCATGGGGTTGGAGTCCTGACAGTCTTTCCTCAGGGTGTTGACCACCAGCAGGGACAACTCTGGGTGCAGCGCCGCGTAGCAGCACAGGAAGACGTACACCAGCTTCTTCTGCACCACGTCCACGGTGGCGCAGGCCTTCACCATCTCACTGAACAGACCCGACACGTCCACCCCCTGAGACAGCGCCCTGGGGGGAGGAGAGGGTTAAGGGATGATGACGTCACTGTTTGACCATCTGAATGTCTGTCTGCTCATCTGTCTGACCTCCTTCATGTCTCTCTGTACATCTGACTACCTGTCTTACCACCTGACTCTCCATCTACCTGTCTTACCACCTGACTCTCCATCTACCTGTCTTACCACCTGACTCTCCATCTACCTGTCTGACCACCTGACTCTCCATCTACCTGTCTTACCACCTGAGTCTCCATCTACCTGTCTTACCACCTGACTCTCCATCTACCTGTCTTACCACCTGACTCTCCATCTACCTGTCTGACCACCTGACTCTCCATCTACCTGTCTTACCACCTGAGTCTCCATCTACCTGTCTTACCACCTGACTCTCCATCTACCTGTCTTACCACCTGACTCTCCATCTACCTGTCTGACCACCTGACTCTCCATCTACCTGTCTTACCACCTGAGTCTCCATCTACCTGTCTTACCACCTGACTCTCCATCTACCTGTCTGACCACCTGACTCTCCATCTACCTGTCTTACCATCTGTCTGCCGGTGACCCACCTGATGACTCTCAGGACGGCGTTCCTGTAGCGGAGCGGGTCGGACTGGACGCTGGGGTTGGCCAGAGTCTTCCTCAGCTCCTTCACCGTGTCCTCACTGCTCAGGTACGGCATGACGTCCACAGACAGAATCACACCGGGGCTAAGCTAACTAACATGAGTCCACGGAGGCGAACAGAACAAGCGTTAAAACCACTTCAGTAAAAAATGATGAGACCAAAAGGAAAAAGAAAACTCTATTTAGTGAGAAAAAAAAAAAAGTCCACATCGACTCATTCCAACTCTTTAAAAGACGCCAGTTCCACTTGAAACAACCCTTCCACGACTGGATTGTTTACACCGGGAAGTGACGCGTTTCTTCTTCTGCTTCCAGCGTCTCCAGACAGCCGCTTGCGGCTCCCTGTTGCCCCC
Source organism: Antennarius striatus (assembly GCF_040054535.1). Taxonomy (NCBI): domain Eukaryota; kingdom Metazoa; phylum Chordata; class Actinopteri; order Lophiiformes; family Antennariidae; genus Antennarius; species Antennarius striatus. The sequence goes on along the minus strand of NC_090777.1, from coordinate 5,067,937 downwards.
TGCCGGGTGAAACTGGAACAGCATCAGAAGACTGACCAACCACCACAAGAGAGAATAGATAGATAGATAGATAGATAGATAGATAGATAGATAGATAGATAGATAGATAGATAGATAGATAGATAGATAGATAGATAGATAGATAGATAGATAGATAGATAGATAGATAGATAGATAGATAGATAGATAGATAGATAGATAGATAGATAGATAGATAGATAGATAGATAGATAGATAGATAGATAGATAGATAGATAGATAGATAGATAGATAGATAGATAGATAGATAGATAGATAGATAGATAGATAGATAGATAGATAGATAGATAGATAGATAGATAGATAGATAGATAGATAGATAGATAGATAGATAGATAGATAGATAGATAGATAGATAGATAGATAGATAGATAGATAGATAGATAGATAGATAGATAGATAGATAGATAGATACTTTATTAATCCCGGAGGAAATTACTGTACATTGTTGTCACTGCTATGAAAACTTAATATAGATCTTAACTTGTTAAACAGATGTGGGCACATTAGCAGTGATGTTAACAAAAAATCCACTTTAGGTATCTCTTACATCGACTAATTTAATGCGAGGGGTTGGTTATTTTTTTTGATGGATGTGGAGTGCAGCACAGAGATGTCACCAGTTATTTTTTTTTAAAACGAAGGATTACTTTTTAAAAAGCCAGCCTTCTGCCGGGGAATAAACAGAAGCAGCCTAGCCTGCCATTGTGTGGAACATATTTTCTCATGATTTCAACTAAAACATCAGCTGAACCAACGAAAAGTGTGAAAGGCTAAAATCGAATGGGTGTTCTTCAACATGTTAAAATTTAAATTTTTTTGGAAATTTCCATTTCAAAAGGAAACACTGCTTCTTGTATGGATCTTCTTTTCCTTTCGGCTTTTCCTTTCAGGGGTCAGCACAGCGAATCAATTGCCTCCGTCTAACTCTGTCTTCTACATCCTCTTCTCTCACACCAACTACCTTCATGTCCTCTTTCACTACATCCATAAACCTCCTCTTTGGTCTTCCTCCAGGCCTCCTGCCTGGCAGTTCAAAACTCAGCATCCTTCTACCAATATATTCACTATCTCTCCTCTTGACATGTCCAAACCATCTCAGTCTGGCCTCTCTGACTTTATCTCCAAAACCTCTAACATGTGCTGTCACTCTGATGTACTCATTCCTGATCCTATCCATCCTGGTCACTCCCAGAGAGAACCTCAGCATCTTCATCTCTGCTACCTCCAGCTCTATCTCCTGTCTTTTCCTCAGTGACACTGTCTCTAGACCAAACAACATCGCTGGTCTCACCACAGTTTTGTACACCTTTACTTTAATTTTAGCTGAAACTCTTCTATCACACATCACACCTGACACTTTCCTCCACCCGTTCCATCCTGCCTGGACACGCTTCTTCACCTCTTTTCCACACTCTCCATTGCTCTGGACTGTTGACCCTAAGAACTTAAAATCCTCCACCTTCTTGATCTCTTCTCCCTGTAACATCACTCTTCCACTTGGGTCCCTCTCATTCACACACATGTACTCTGTCTTACTGCGGCTAACCTTCATTCCTCTCCTTTCCAGGACAAACCTCCACCTCTCTAGCTTCTCCTCCACCTGTTCCCTGCTCTCACTGCAGATCACAATGTCATCTGCAAACATCATAGTCCATGGAGATTCCTGTCTAACCTCGTCTGTCAGCCTGTCCATCACCATAGCAACAAGAAGGGGCTCAGAGCTGATCCCTGATACAGTCCCACCTCTACCTTGAACTCCTCTGTCACACCTACAGCACACCTCACCACTGTCTTACAGTCCTCATACATGTCCTGCACCGCTCTAACATACTTCTCTGCCACTATCAAATACTTCTCAGGGACAGAGTTGTTGCAGATGGGCTGATTACGAGGGCTTTGACGAACACTATGGCTGTGCGGTCAGGCACATGGAAACACCAAAGATTTCTTCTGTTGTAATTTATTATAACTTTAAGGGCAGCATATGAATCAATGGGCTGACTGGTGATGGCTGACAAAATGAAGGCTGACATCATGTCAACCAACTCTCTACATTTTCCTGTCATAGTTCCAACATTCAACATCCCTACTCTCAGTCCTATACTCTTGGCGTTCCTCTTCTCTCTATTCCTACAGGCACACTTCCCTCCTCTCCTTCTTCGACCAACAGTTGTCCAATTTCCATCGGCACCCTGTAGGTCAACAGCACCAATGGCGTTTGTTGTTAACCCGGGCCTCGACCGATCCAATATGGAAGTCGTAGGTTTGATTCACGTTTGATTTGGCAAAAGTTTTACGACGGATGCCCTTCCCGACACAAGCCTCTGCATTTATCTTGGAGCTGTTCTCGGTTTAAATGATTAACATATGGGTTTCAGAGCTCAATAAAGAACAAGCCAGCTACGTGTGTAGAATTACTCAACAGCATGTGTCTCAAGTGACGGAAAGTGTCATCATAACGCCTGCTTCACTTCTACAGGAAGGTGTCTGGATGAGATGTCCTGCTGTGACATCTCATCCAGAATGTTCGCTCTGTGAAGAACTCACCAAGATTTGTCACAGAAGAAGAGGACAAAGCAAACATTCAGCAAAACCAAGACAGTACGCTTGTGTGAGTTGAAGATGGCTTTATTGATTGTGAATAGCAGGAAATCTACAGATTTGGACGCCAAGCAATCCGAGTCCGACCCCGATCCAAAGGCAAACATCCGCCCCACCCGGCCCCGGATGGTCGGGGTTTTCTGGGTAGAGCTTCATAAATTGGAGGGGAGGGACTCGGTGCTGGCAGCCAATCAGCTGACGAAACGGGGGCATTCTGATCACCACCCAGCCCATCCAGAGGAAGCTGCTCAAGCCTTCCTGTGGTCTGTGTGGGCGGAACCAGGCGCTGCCATGGATGAACCGTTTCTGCTACATTCACCAGTGGGACACAATGACATCACCCACTTCCACAACATGTCACCAAGAAACCCGAAACGAAGCATCCCAGTCACATGATAAAAGTTCAAACACACACACTTACACACACTTTTCCTTTTTTTTTTTGTTGTTTTGCTGGTACGAATGATTTGGAATGTTTTCTCTTATAGCTGCTGAAGCGTAAAATTTGTCCATCAGGATTGAGAAAGAGCATAAGGCCCAGAATCGAAGTTTAATTCCAAGACAGTGATAGGCAAGATTTTTGTCTTTGTGCTCTCAGCATTTTAACACAAGGGGGGGTTGGGGGAGGGGCGTAAACCAACACACAAACAGAACCGAAGCCAGCGCAGACGCAGCATCTAGGAGAAGTTGGTGCTGATAGCCGGGCTGGTGACGTTGTTGTCCTGACTCGCTGCCTGACTTCCTCGTGGTGGAACCTCGATGATACGCGGCTTTTCGATGATCCTCGCGCGGCGGTCACCCTTCTCCACGATTCCTATAATCCACGCTCCGCCCGCGGCCCCCTGACCTCCACCTCCAGAGTTCTGGCTTTTCATCTCCGAGCAAAACTTGGCTGCCTGTTCCCTGGGCAGACACACCAGTAACCCACCTGAAGGGGAGGGGAGGGGGGGTTAGAACTCGTTCAGAAACATTTCACCAACCTGTTGGGTAAATATTCAGCTACGTGAACTTCTGGGATCCCATACCTGAAGTCTCTGGCGACGTGCCATTAACGAGGTTGAACACGTTTCCGCAGGCTTTACTGATGGCCGCCATCTTGGCTATGATTGGTAAGTTGTGGATGACGAACGCCACCTCGTTTTGTTGCTGCGCTGCCAAGTTGTTGGCGTGACCCAACAACCCGAAACCTGTGACGTCGGTGGCAGCGTGAGCTTGGAACTTGTGCATCAGTCCTGCCGCTGCAGACGAGAAGGTGAAGGTGAGCAGAAAACACTCGAGGTCCATTAACACCCTTCACACGGCGTCATAGCAACAGCAAAGAACCACGATCAGCCGTGAACCAGTGACGGTGAGGTTCTGGCTGGTGTGGCACTGATGTTAAAGTCAGTGTATTTGAAAAAGAAATACGCAAATTCACGGCTGCACATTCAGCAATTTGCAATCATGAGCATGATTGGATTCAAAGAGGAACTCAATTCAAAGCAATTCAAAGTTTTTACTCTCCGTGATGCAAGCCAGGCTCCCTCCTGGAACAACACAAGTGCCTCTTCATGGGGCAATTGCGTTGTTCCAACTTCACACAGTCTACACGTCTATAATGTGTCCTCTGCTTCAATCCATTCTACATCTTTGTAGCACGGATGTCAAACATCAGATCGCCTCACCTCAGGAGGGAGAGCAGCTGGCATCACCTGAATAAAGACACCCTGCAATGGAATCATGGGAGACTGAACGCTGTAGACATGTGGTCGGTCTGCAGCTCCCCATACCTGCTAGTAATAACTGCCAGTGAAAATCAGGCTTCTAATGTATCTATATGGAATTTATCGTCATGACGACTGATCCAGTTACAGAACAGACGATGGCGAATCAGAGGAAGACGGAGAAGTTGCTCTGAGTGAAGCATCATGGGATCGGTCAAGGACAGAAAGAAAACGCAGATAAATGTCATCGAGGGAAGTCAACTGCAGGAGATCGACTAGTACAAAGTGCTGGCAGCCAATGAGGTAATGACCACCACTCAATGACCCTCCCCCCAAAACACCCAAACCTAACAGATCGTCTTCGGCTTCCATGACTGATCCTACTAACAGCTCCTACAGAATCATGACTGCAGAACTTAACGACCCGACGACTAAAACGTACCCGTGCGGTTTAGCGTTGCCATGGAGAACATGGCCTCTTGATAGGCCTCTTCGACTTCCTCTTTGGTGACAACCAACTTGATCTTGTTCCACCTTTCAGGCTGGCGAGACAGAAAAACCAGGAAGAGGACATGAAGATCAAACACAGGAGGGCGGGGCCGGTGAGCGGCAAACCAAACAGCTGACCTGATCCAACCACTGGTGAGCGTTCACAGCCACCTGCGTCCCCAGAGGTTTGGTCAGCACTAAGACGTCACCTGGTACCGCACCGTCTGGCCTAAAACACACAAACACAGGCAGACATTTCAGTTTTTAATAGCCTAACTTAACGTTAATTCACTGCTGGTCAACTTAAAACGCGATCTTTTCACCGCAGCTGGATCTCAGAGTTCAGAGACGTGAATCCACGTCAAAGCAGAGGCTTTGAAGGACTCACATGATGAACTCGTTTGGCTGGCAGACGACTGACGCTACACCCCCTACGATGATCCACGGGTTGATCACAGTTTGTCCTCCCGTCACCGACGTCCCTCCCTCCTCTGCTGCATCGCGAAAGCCTTGAATAATCAGCGGCATCACCCGCTCACGGTCCTGTGACAGGAAAGCAAATACAGACCAAACTAAATCATGAGCGGCGTCCGTGGGGAATCAGGAAAAAAATTGATGACTCAAATCTTCCGTGAAAAAAAGACAGATTTAGTAAGAAGTCACACAACCTCAACAACGTGACATACAGCCATGGTGTTACCTTGTCGTTCATCTTCTGGCTGACGCTCAACAGCATCAGCATGTTGTCACACTCTGTGATGCCCATGGCGTACAAATCACTCAGAACATTAGCACACGCTATCCTACCCTGAGAAACACACAGAGAACAACGACTCGTCAAAATACAAACACATTCAAATATTTTAAGGTTACATTTTGAAGCACAGAGCTGTTCCATGACGAGGGATGATTGTTAGAGATTCAGATCCACTAGCATCACCCCGACCGACCCGTCTAACGGTCAACCTGGGCGCAACCACACTCATACAAGAAGTTGTGTGCAAAAAAAAATCAAAAGTAATTATATGTTGATGTTTCAATCATATTCAGTCAAAACTTTAAAATTGCATTTATTTAACTTTTAGTTTGCATTTTCAGGCCCCCAAAATTCTGATGCTGTGTCAGCTAAAAGCATCACGACACAAACTGCTTCCACATCTTCTGAGGTCGGTGCAGCAATTGTAAATGTCTGTCGTTATGAGGAACAGTTTACAGGGTCTACTCATAAGTTGTACAATAAAACCTGTGAACCATTGAGATTATAAAAAGTTACAGCTGATAAATAGCAGAACTTGCCAACACACACACACACACACACACACACACACACACACACACACACACAAATAAATGGGGCTGAATACTGTCCAATGAGTCTCCATCTCACCATCATGTAGGGGTCCTCCACCAGGGGGTAGAAGAAGTCTGTGGTCTGGACCAGAGAGAGCCCCCCATGTCTGAGAGGAATCACACAGCAGTCCATCCCCACACCTGAAGGAAGACACAGTGGGTCAGCTCCTCAGGGTTCTCTACAGTAACCTCCCATCAGACGTCAGTGACTGGGGGTCCAAGAGGTCAGGGGTCATCTGAGCTGGTGGTGTTTAAAACTGATTTCTAATAGGATTACATGAGTGTATAAAACGTGCAGTTTCCCATGTTGGTGACACTGCAGGAGCCGCAGGCGACATTTGAGCAGGAAGTCAGTCCGTTTAGCTTGTAAAAGGTCCTTGTGAAACTCATGGACTTTGCGCTGATGTAATAAAAGGTATTCTGCTGAGTCACGCTGTGGTTGGTGATTTTACAGGTCAGACAACTTGTGCTCTTCTGTCACCCCACGGCTAAGCTAACTAGTTTGCCTTTGAGACGCGGCTTATTGATCAGACATAGTTAACTAGTAGCCATAATTGGGTATATTAACCAGGACAAACATCTGGATATAACTCAGAATAATACTTGAGTAGTTCATTCAAACGAGCTGCCATAAGACCTGCAGCATTCTGGCATGTTAGCAGCACTATGCTAACCAGCTGTCGAGTTCTTGTAAATAAATCGACTTGAATAAAAGCTGCACCAAATCCGATTCTATTCATGACGTTACCTAGTCGGGGGCCGGGTAAAGGCTGGTCAAACTCCGATGTTTGTTCCCCGGCCTTCTCCGCGTCCCCTGCCCGGTCCGGCTCCAGTCCCGCCAGGAGTTTGAGCAGAGCCTCCTGCGGGACTTTGCAGCCTCATCCCTTCAGGTCCGAGAAGGCTGTGAGGCGGAACCCGCGCTCCAGGCCATGCTCCTCCGGCTTGAAGGGCTTGTATCCGACAGGAAAACAGCCTTCCTCCGTCCCCAAGACCTCCGCTGCGGGAGGCGGAGAAGTGGAGCCTGACATGCTCGCCTAAAGACCGCTACAAGATCGGACTGCAGACGCTTTCGCCGCTAAAAAAATGACGCAAGGAAGAATGGAGCGTGCGCTCAGAGCGCCGCTTCAAATGTAAGCGTAAAGACAAAGCTAGCGGAAGTAAAACCAGAGCAACTTCCTCTCGGGATTTTCGATGTACATTTTCATATTCTACAAATCTATTCGATATTGTCTGATATTTACAATACACTACTTACGACTTTAAATCTATTTATTTGCAATGTTATAAAGTTAATTTGTACCCATGGAGAGGCCACAGTCGTCTGAACTGTAGAGACAAACATTTTATTTTGAAGGTGAAACATATAACTTCCGGTTTGTCTTTGCTTTTCATTGTTGAAAGTAAACGTTGCTATTTATAACCCCTAAACGGCCCATTTATTGGTTGTACTGTCGCTTTAAAACAAAAACAAAAAAATCATCCCTATTTTAAAAGCATACATTATATTCTGTTGGTGCAACATGTGCTCGTCATCTGGGAAAAAAACATCCCAACTGAATGGGACACACAGTTGTATATGTGTTATACAGGGATGTACAGTATGTGTGTATGGCGCTAACCTGGATCACGTGACTGCAACTCAAAGCGTCACCTGGTCAAACCGACCTTCAGTTCAATCAGACTGAATGACAGGTGATGGAAGACATGCTGGACAAAAACGTGACATTCAACAGAGACCCAATAATTCAGGGGTGTCAAATACACAGATAGCCAAAAAAAACTGCTGCAAGCCGAGGGCCTGACTGGTTAAATGTTAATTAAAACATTGAAATGAAGATAGCCTATTGAACCAAGAGCTAACACAGTATATATTATTTAATGATTAAATGAATATAGCAATATTTTCATATGATTCTATTAATAACTTCAAGGGGAAACCTTTTCAACAGGCAAACAGCAAAAAATTAAATGTCCTTCAAAACTAAAATGTTCCTTAATATCAGGATAAATGAAATTGCATGCATTATTAACTGAAAAAATGCATTATTGTGCGTGCATTATTGCACGCACAATAATGCATGGACAATAATAATGCATTATTGTACAAAACAATTTTGAAAATTAAAAAATATTATGCTGCTCTATGATCTCACTGATAACTGCTTTCAAATAATAAAATTAAATTTAAAAAAAATACTGTAAATCAAATCAGTTGTATTCTTTCTTATGGCTTGTATCTACAATTTGCCCTGAGTCCATTCAACTGAAACAAATATAAATAAAATACAAAAATCTATGACAGACAGGAAAAACAATAAACAAATGTAAAAATTTAATTGAATTTAAAATTGATAATACGTTACTGCTCTGTGATGTTCACTTTGTCTGAGGCGGACCCTGATATTTGATGGTGTCTCATCTTTCATACAAGTTCATGAATGTTCGGGGTCAGGGGTCATTCAGGGGTAATCAGGCTCTGAGCAGAGGAAACCCTCAGGTTTAAGTGAAGGTGTTTATCAGTCAGGGGGCTCCTGTGTGATGTTTTTTCACACAGGTATGTGCTGCTAGACACAGAGCGTCCAAGCAGCTTGGATGCGCAGCTTGCAAACTTTGCAGAAGACACACAGGTTCACCTTTTACCTCTCTGAACACACCCTGACTCCCACCTGGCTTGGATCCCCCTGTTCTCAGCGTCCACCTTCCTTTTAGCCAGTTTTGAGGAGGGGAGTAGCTAATTTCAACCTCCTTTCCCACTGCTGATAAACAATGAAACCACAGCACGCTTGGTTCGCTGCAGTGACTTCCGCTACCGTTGCATTGTGGGGAATGTAGTGTTGGTGCTTACAAATCTGTGGCAAGGGGGCCGGCTCTAATAGCATTAAAATTCATCCTGGGCGCCATAAATAATTCATTACGGGCCAGATTTGGCCCGCAGGCCTTGATTTATGTGCAGTATTTCATGAGTCAGCAATAAACGACACTGTCATATGCCAACATATCTGTAAATAAATGACTTGTGTTCTTGTAAAACCTGACAATTTCTGAACGTATGAAGAAATTTTAATCCGATAGTTTATAAGAAAAAGTCTCACTAAAAAACGCAAAAATGGTTTTCAGTGGACAGGAAGCGGAATTGTTGTCTGCAAAATAATGAGCCACTCCTAAAGGAGCATGTACTGGGGTAAAGAATACCACAAAAATACCACAAATAATATTAAAGCTGCATGCAGAGCTGAGAGGAACATGACAGCGACTACGACTCTACACATGTGTGATGGAAGAAATGCAAGTAAACCGTGATGTGGGAAGCACTCCTTCAGTAATATATGATTTAACCTGGGCCAGATGGAAAGCCTACGTATTCATCGAACATCAGAATGACACCCGATGGATTACACTGTTGAATTTCCATGTTCAGGCCATTCAAGAAGAAATAGACCGATGGAACCACAATATCCTCAGATTCCCGTAAATATTACACAACATTTAAAATTTGTTCAGACAGTAGAGGTTTTGTAAAGCTAACAAATTCTGAGTTGAATTCTTGTTAATTTGCATTAAAGACACACATACCAATACTGTTTATCATCACGGCACCAGCCTGTCCACATGTGTGTGTCTTGTGTCTTTCCTGCCAACACTTAGCAATCATTTGAACACACTCTGCTGAATCCACAATTTGCACAAAACATGACAGGAGACAACATTTTATTGACAGTAAACATACCATATTTTACAAATACATTTAACAGTAAATAATAGAGGCTACTCAGAAATACTCAGTTTAGTGAGTGGTTGATTTAGTAGGAAGATTCTAAGCTTTGTTAAATGATTTCTAGGATAACTTGATTATTTTCTTCTTTTTACTTTGTTAAACCATGTGTTCTTTTTTATTTTGCATAAAGGGTAGGAAATGGATCTGATCACAGATGGTCACTAGAGACACGTGTGAAAACCAAGTATACTGTAATCTGTGACCAGACTGAAAGCTGTTCTCCAGTGATCAGATAACAGCGGCCTACTGAGAGGTCAGGGGTCATGTGGACGGAGGGGTAAACAGAGGTGGCATGAAGAACCAGACTTCATGGAGGGAAAGGTCGATGACGAGGAAAGGTTGAGCTGCTGAATGGAAAAAAAAAAGAAAAAAAGAAAATAATCTTGAACGTATGGAGGATGTCTGTGAAAAATCCACACTGATTCATTCGTGTGGTTTCATGGCAGCGGGGGTGAGACGCACCGACCGAAGAACATGTCTGGGTGTGAATGGAGCTGGGAGCAGATAGAAACCGTATATGTACATACACATCTGTGTGTGCGTGTGTGTGTGTAGAACGACACTCATGTTACTGTATACAGTCCATGACGTGTATCTGGAGCGTGTCCATGTCTGGGGCCTGGTACTGGCACTTAGGACAACATAGATCCGGCAGCTCCTCGGCTCCAGCTGCCCCCGGATCACCGATTGGTACCAAACCCTGATTGCGGAATGAGGGGGCGGGGGGAGCCGTGTTGAAGGTCGCACCTAAAGAGTTTGAGAAGCACAAACACTTAGCGTTCATTGTTATAGAATTTATTTAATCAAATATCTGACATTTTAGTGTAAAGCGAAAAGTTGCTGTAGGATAAGATGTTTCCTGAAGAGAAACTTTCCGTGTTTCTTTTCATTATAGATTTTATTATAGATAATTATAGATAATCGTGTTGTTTTTTTATTAGCATTTACAATCATTACATCTAAAGTTTCACATCGACATGCGTGTGTGTGTGTGTGTGTGTGTGTGTGCACATGCATGTTGTGTTAATGCACCTTGTGGAAGAGGAATGAGCGGCGCCCGTGTTGGGAAATCCTCCAGGTGTCTCAGCTTCATTTGCTCCATACGTGCCCTGAAACAGATTCAGTCCAGGTTCAACACAGAAAACGTTTGTTAATGTGTGAAGGACAAACATCTCAGCCTCTGCACCAAAACACAGTTTCCTGTCATGCTCCCAACGCACCTTAACAGGAAGTTAAGTAAGAACCAATCAAAAAGAGAGACACCACAGCCAGTCCTGAATCCACAGCTAAACCCAGGATGATGTCTTACAGGCAGGTTTTTAATACAGTAATCCCTCGCTTATTCACGCTTCAAAATGCACGGCTTCACTACATCGCAGATTTTTTAGAAGGTGGTCACGTGATATCGTACGTGCATGCTATTGGCTGACAGCATCTGTGTATGCGCTGTGTTTCCGAGACTCACGGAATGCAGCTCTCTTCCGTGTATTAAAGAAACACTTTTCTTTAATACGAAGTGCTTTAAACAGTTTGTGTGTTTAAAGTACAGAGTGTGGGAAAAAGGTAATACAGATAATGGTGGTTTAATATCAGTATGTTGAGGGTTTATAAACATTAAAGTTACTGTAAATAATAGTTCATCCTATATCGAGGAATTTAGTTTTTAACAGGTGGTCCTGGAACGCATTAACCCCGAGTAAAGAGGAATCAGTGTATTCTAAATAAGCAGCAGTGTTTTCCGTTACTCCCCAGGCTCGCGAACAGCTGCGGTTACGATCCTGTCACCATCAATCAGTAATACTGACACATGTCACACACACACACACACACACCTAATAAACAACAGGTTCAGCTACTCTATCAACTGAACATGCTTGGCAGCAAAAGCTAAAATCTGATGATCTAATTAAACTCACATTCAACCGACTGCATTGTTTGCTCTGCCACTCCCCCGTGCACGTTAACGCACGCACCGGCGTTTGTGACGGAAGAACAAAGCTTCGTGAACACACGATGAAATGACGAAAACCAGAACGAAGAGCAGGACGTGTGGCGCGACATCAACGCGAACACAGCGAACATCGGCAGGTCGGTTTTGTTTGTTGTTTGCTTTGCAGAGGAAGTGTTTGTGTTTACCGTGTGGTGGCTTCCTGTTTGAACCTGTCGATCTCAGTCAGGGCCTGAGTCAGCTGTTCCTGCAGCTCCTCCTTCTTCTGGTTCAGCTTCTCTCGGGCTTCGCGCTCTGCCAGGAAGTCGGCCTTGTAGATCTCAGCCTGAGCGAACAGGGAGAAGAGGAGACGTTATTTAACAGCCGTGGCCATTTCCATTCCACATTGTGTTCATGCTGAATTACAACCCTGACTGGAACACTGTCAACACCGACTGTTACACAACACGAGTGTGTGTACTTTCTGGTTGTGTGATATGTTCTTGGTTGGTCAGTGATTTAGAGTCGCTTTACAGTGACGTCAAGAGCGGAAACTTCAGTCCAGACTGTCTCGATGTGTTTAGTTTGAACAGCAGAGGTGGAGTGAGGATGTTGTGTAGCTATAGTCCCCACTTCAGACACATCTGTGTGTGTGTGTGTCTGTGTTTACCAGCTCCATATCATCTTCTTAAAATTAGAACGGCTTTCTGGATTTGTTAAGTACATACGTATGTTTTGATGTTTTTACAACTTTTTTTTTGTTCTTATTTTTTCATGAACATGTTTTTATATTATGATTTGTTATAATCTGGAAAAGCAGAGCCCATTCTGATCATATTCTTGACATTATACTACTGATGTTCATTGTATCGATAATAAAGATCCGACAGCAAAAAAACAAAAACAAAAAAACTTTCAAAAGATCATGACTAGGAATGTCTAATTGGTGCATGAACCATAACATCCCCTCTATTGTGAAGAACTGACTGAATAAAAATGTGATCATTTCCATTCTTTTCACATGGAAAAACACTTTGGAGTCTCTGACTCCAGATACAGGCGGCTAGTTCACCTGGGCGGTGAGGACAGGGACCGTCTCCAGGGAGCCCGTCAGCTGCTCCACCTTCTCCTTCAGCTTATCGATCAGGTCCTGCTTCAAGGCCAGCGCTCTCTCCGCCTCCTCCAGACGGCTGCACATGTCTCCCCCCTGGGACACAAGCACACAACTCTTACAACACGGACGCTCCGAGGGGAACTGGGATTCTGAATGTCTTTTTTTACCTCACTCTTCAGTTTAGTATCGTAGTCTCGAAACAGACACGTGTAGGCATGCTGCAGCTGTGTTAGCTTCTTCCTGCGAGGAAAAAAGGGGAGACGGACGAAGACAGAGGATCTCAGCTTTCACGCAGAACCAGTCATCATTAGTTTATTACTGGGTGTCACTGGCGAGGAGTAACAGGTGACATAAACCGGCGCTACTGGAGTATCACCCCTTCACTTCGACTACCCCACCATGGTACATGACGCTCTACCCGGCTGCATCCCATTTAGACTATGAGACAAGAGTAACTCTGTTTATCTCTTAGAGCGCAACCCCCCCCCCCCCCAGAACCACCTATGGGATTGTCCCCAGGTTCACCTGAGGAATTTTTGTTATTTCTTTTTTAAACTACATTTAGTTTCATCGGTTTTGTCAACATTATGGCACAAAGATTTCATTTACAACAAATTCTTAGTTTCATCAACAGCCTGGTGGAAAAAAGTTTTTCTACACAACTGCAAATAAATCGTTCCAGCTAAAACGTCAGTGCTGATGTTATGTCTGTGTGTGTGTGTGTGTGTGTGTGTGTGTGTGTGTGGAGCCCACTTCTCCTCTGTGACGACGTGTCTCTCGGTCTTCAGGGCCTGCTCCAGGCTCTCCTTCTGCAGGAGCAGTTTGTCCATGGTCACATGATGCTGCTTCCTCTGCTGATCCAGGTCGCGCTCCGCCACCTGCAGGGCCTTCATCTTACTGCACAACCTGGATGCACACACACACACACACACACACACACACACACACACACACACACACACACAAAGGACCAATGAAAACACTCCTGCAGCGTTTACTGCACGTTAACTATATTTACAGACCATTAAACATGAAAAATCCCGTTTTTAGCCCATCTAGATTGATATCGGTTGTCTTTTTTGTACGAACACTTACATACCACGTGAAATCCGATTTCTGTGGGACGGATTAATAACGCATTCATTTGGACAGCTCAGTCTGAACAGCTCCAAACACATCGATTCGGTTTTGACTGTCTGTGACGTCACTCTACGCGCCGCAAGAGCCAATGCGCGTTACTGAGCGTGGAGGACGCCTGGACCTCCTACCGGGTCAGTCCTGGCCCACGGGCCACACATTTGACACGCTTGACTTACACGATTTTGTGCTTTTTCCCTCAGCACCTGTGACCCATACACAAAACACATGACTCACTTTTCGTCCAACACTTTGCGTTCATGTTCACTTTTCTCCAGGCAGCTCTGTCTCTCATTCAGTTCTCCTAAGAGAGACGTTGCTTGAGCTTTCAGAGCCTCACAGTCCTTCGCCAGCTGCAGAAGGAAATTAAAAATAAAAAATAAAAAGAGCTAGAAGACCCCGAGCAGCTTCTCCACTTCGAACAGAGTTCAGTTCAATCAATCGTGGTTTAAATATTTCTCTTTGTGTTTTTATTCCTTCAACAAACCACTTAAACAGCAGAAGCTCATACATGTGACTGACACAACACCAACGCACGCGGGTGATGACATGGTTGATTGGCGTTGGGCCTACCTGGGCGCAGTCTTTGTCCTTCTGTTTGAGCAGCGCTTCGGTTCGGTCCCGTTGAGCTGAGCTCTTCTGCAGGTAATCGAGCTTCTCCTGCAGCTCTCGATACCTGCAGCCGCAACGACGAGACGCGCCTTCATCACCATAAAAGTGTAGTTTAAACTAAAGTATGTGTGATAAATCCTCTCTTTAACAGCTCACATCTGTTTGAACTAAAGGGGCTGAAATAAATGAAAGTAACTTGAAAACACATTTAAAAAAAAGACTTCCTGAGATAACCTGACTAACAGCTGAACAGCGCCCAAACAGATGGAGGCTTTACATCCATTTTCTCCAACTACAGTATTTTCCGCACTATAAGGCGCACCTTCAATGAATGGCCTATTTTAAAACTTTTTTTCATATATAAGCGCATCGGATTATAAGGCGCACTGTCAGTTTTTCTTCTTGGTGGGCCTTGTAGCGCGGAAAATACTGTAATCATCTGGTGTAGCGTCGTCTAAACCAGCTGACATGACATGTGGGGCGGGGTCCACCTTGGAAAATCTGCCAGTCCATAGCAGGGTCACACAGAAAGACAATTTAGGGTCATCAATTCACCTCTGCTGCAGGGTTTTGGGAGGAAGCTGGAGACCCCAGAGTGAACCCCCCCCCCCCGGCCGTGAGGAAGCACCGCCAAACCGCCGCACGGGTTTAGCATGACAAAAATATGAAGAACTGTACAAGAGTGCTTGTTTACACAGAGGCAACATGTAAAAAACACGAGACAGGCAGCACGAACAGACCCACAGCAGGAGACGGGGATGATAGAGATCATGCAGACGGTGAAAGAACGCCACACAGAGCAGAGGCTCACCTGCCCTGTGTGGCCTGAAGCTGCTCTGTGAGTTTAGCCAGGCTAGAGCTGGAGGCGGCAGCAGAGAGACAGGAAGGAAGACATCTGAGGTCAAGCCGTCATTAAAGCCGGAGAAAAGCTACCGACCCACTACCACACCGGAGTTTTACCCAGACACAGACACGGTGTAGAAACGGTTCATTAAAACAGCTGCTGATGACAATGAGTTCAAACAGACGAGTCAGAACGTTTAGTGCGTTAGTGAACGAGCGTTTGGAGGAGTGTGTCGTACCAGTCGGAGGAGTGCTGCGCCTCCGAGCGATGCTGGACCACCTCCTCAGCAACACCGCTAGCCTGGAAGAACACATTTATCCACCGAAAATTGACATCAAAATTATTCTCCGATCATTTTATGTCGTTACTTTAGTTGAACAACACAAATATATCTTGTGAAGCCAGGAGAGCCATTTATCGGCACTGTTTCTACTCGTTTGAAAGACTCGGTAAAGTCAGCTGCCTGCTTCTGTGCGTTCCTCGATGATTTCATAGATTTATCGTTTTCATCTGCCGCAAATTCAACAAATCACTTCCTCAGCCAATGGTCTTTTCTCTCATATTATTACGCTTGTTCAATCAGACCTCAGAGGAAACTACAAAGACGTCACTGCTGACGTTTCATCCATCAGCCACATCCGGCTGTTGTTGCTCCTCTTCATCACCTGCAGTGCACACGAGGCTGGACTTCCTGTCTGGTTCATGTTGCTACCTGTGCTTGGGCCAGTTTGCTCCGGAGTTGGTCGATGCAGCGCCTCATCCGCTCCCTCTCTTTCTCTCCCTCGCTCCGCTCCCTCTCCAGATCTTCGTTCTTCCTCTTCAGCTCTCTCATCCCTTCCTCCAGTTTCTCTTTGTGGCTCTTCAACAACTGGAGGAACTCATTGGCTCCTTCCACCGGCTGTGCAGAAAGAGACAGAGAGAACAAGGATGGATGGACAACACTGGATGATTGGAGTAGAGCTGACACGAGGGAAACGACCCTTCACCCACAGGAGGAAGAACCAACAGTGAAGGCGTGACGCCCAGAACCTGAGTGAGGGGAACAGAGAGGGGTCGTGCTGCCAGCTCCTCCAGTCTAGACACTAGGGACACTCCAGAGGAGGTGACGTGTCACCATTCACAATTATGAACAATTTTTTGTGACGTCGGGCCAAATGCAGCAGAATTTCTTGGTGATGGGGATAAAACTGAGTTATGATGACAGCATTCCACTTTCTGAGTGGTCGACTTTTTAAACTGTGATCAGAATATTCTCTGTAGCTGCCTCATATCTCTATTTATTCCATGTGGTATACACTCTTAATCCCGGTAATATTTTGATATGATTTTGATAAGGATACAGATAACAGAAGGGGGCTCCAGGAATTCCAGTACCTTCCTTGTTAGAAAGGACACTTCTAGACAATTTTATACACATTTCCCTATTCTCTCAGAAAAGAAATTATAAATTGATCCAGGTTCAAGGAATAATCGGAATTTGCTAGATTAAAATATGCGCCGAAGGAGAGATATTTAATCACCTGAACGGATGTCTGTCCCACTGTTTGGCCACACTTCTATTATTATTAAATCCATTCATTCATTCATTTTCCTCCACTTTATCCGCCGCAGCTAGGCTCCAGCTTCCCGTGACCCGCTGCGGCTGATAAAGTGGCGGAAAATGAATGAATGAATGGATTTAACAAATCCAGTATATTTAAATCCAGTATATTTAAATCCAGTATATTTAAATTCTGTCTTGTAATCGGTGGGAGCGTTTAGACGTCTTTGGAGCAGCAATGTTTTTCTCTGCTTGAATAAAAAGAAGGGGAAGGTGGGTGAAGCGGTGAGGGAGTGAAGGAGGCTGTGTAGAGACAAAAGCTTCTGCGCTGAAAGATGCTGGGGATCATTTTCAAGCTGTGAGGTGAAAACTAAACTAAAGGATCTCTTGGAGAAGTCCAAACCGGATCCACCTGTTTAAGACTTTTTGACGTTTACCCTAAAAAACACTTTATCCTCAGTGGATCCGTACAGTGTGGATCCGTCATTCTGGGGTTGAGATCTTAGATTTCTTACATTCTTATGCTGGACTTCTGCTGCTACGACTCTTCAGCGTCCACGTCCAGCTCCATAAGGCTGTGACACCTGATTCCCTTTTGACAGCAGACTGTCCAGGTCAGATCAGGACACATTGACCTCATGGAGCGTGTTCTTTGGAACTTATCAGCATTTTTTTTGGATCACGTTACTTGATCCATTTCTTCCTAGATCATTTGTCTTGGGCTCGGATATTTTTTTAAACTTGCCTGTCTCTGTGTTAGCTTTTCACATTTTCACTAACTGTACCTGTTTGGCCTCTCCTGCCTACGTTTGGGTTCTTTATCTGAATCCCGACAGCCTTGTTCACACATTTTGCACCAGAAGCGAGTTCCAAGACAAGAAGTGGAACTGAAATGATCCTGAAATTTGTCTCATCCCAAATTCCTTTCAGCTCAGATTTCAGGAAGCGTCAGTTTAGGAACACCCCGAGTCGCAGACATCAGAAACACAGTTTTGAAACAGCTTCAGGGTCAACAAATCTGATCCCTGGGAAAGTAGGACAGAGCGAGTTGTCTCACCTGGCTGTTCTCCCCACCCATTATTCTCCCCCCGACCTCTAGAAGTGAGGTGAGGGGAGAGGGGAGGGGGCTAGACAAGGAACTACGCACATCATCCTGGACACACAGACATTTCAGTTAAGCAGAAGACAATGAGATGAGTCAAACGTGAAGTCAAACACACGCTCGGCGACCGGCGTCACAGATCTCACCAGGCTGCGAGGCGGCAGGGTCTGGGTGTGCTGATCCGTCTCCTCCACTCTCTTCCTCCGCTGCTGCTCCAGAGTCTGAGAGACACACGAGACGTTTTCCCCATCAGCAGCAGGAAACACACATCGTCACCTGTAGTCTTCACGTTGTCAGGGATTACAGTGACGAATCGCAGCACGCTGCAACATCTGGATGGATGCGAGTACGTGAGTGTGACGTGTAGATGCTTCGCATCCTCCCAGCACACCTGAGGGCCGTCCAGAGGGCCGTTCCTGGATGGAACCTGCGGGTCCTCAGTCTGACTGGAGCTGCTGCAGTGGTTGGAGGACGTGGAGGCCGGGCCGTTCACCAGGCCCTGTAAGGAGTGGTTCTCCTGGGCCAGCCGCTCTACCAGGGCCCGGGCTTCCTGGAAACGACAACTGAGAAACTCTCTTTCCTCTCTCGTCCTCCGCTGCCATCCTTCCATCTCCTCACAGCGCTGACGCAAGGCGAGATTGCTCCGCCGCAGCGCCTCTGGAGGACAGAGGTGAAGGTGAAAGGAGCGACGTGAGGCGTCGCAGATTCAAACAACGTTGTGAGAAGAAAAACGACAAAGAAGCTCCTCCTGATCTGGTTCTACAAACTTATATATTATGACTCTCGGGTCCAGTAAAAGTGACCATCATATAATACAGTATTTTCTGCACTACAAGGCGCACTGGATTATAAGGCGCATATAATTAAAAAAACAAGATATTTAAGTTCCGTCTTCGTTTATTAATTAAATATTGTTTCGATCGATCGGTAGTCCAGTCGGAGGTGAGGTGCAGCTATTTGCTGCTGTGTGTCCTGAACAATTGTTTAACTAGTTTTTAATGTCAGGCACCCAATTTATTGGCAAATGTGACGCTGCTTTACTCCTAGAACTGACACAAGCCTGAATGCGCCCCTCTGCTGCCCGCCCAGAGATATCAACCACATTTGTAAATCAATGCAGCACACCAGACACCTTTGTCTAGCAGTGAGTCTGCTCTTGAAATTTCAGAAAAGGCTGGAAGTTCAGCTTTGAGGGTCTTTCATTCACCTTTATGCCAGTTTCTCCGTGTTTCCACAGACTAATAGAATGGACCGTCACTAGATTCCAGATGACAGCACAATGGCATTTTTAAGACCAATTAAGTTTAAAGTGGGTTATTTCTGACGCAAGATAGTTAGGAAATACTGAGATCAGTCAGTCAGTCAAACTTTTTAATAAAATTGTTGAAAGTTCCTTAAGTTTTGCTACGTTATTGTAGCCGGTCACCGGGGCTCTCCGCTGCTCTGCTGTCAGACCAGCAGGTCAGTGAGAGACCAGACTTCGGTGATGCCCCTTGACTACCGTTGTTAGGGGGCGTAGGCCCGAATACCTTATGAGGGTGCCCTTGGTGGCGTAGTGCGGCATTACTGCCGGCCAGACTGCCGGCGTTGTTTTTAACCAATATTAATATGAATATTAATTCATATATAAGGTGCATCAGGGTATAAGGCGCACCACGGGATTAGGAGAAAATTTTAGGCTTTTAGGTGCGCCTTATAGTGCGGAAAATACAGTAATTTGGCAACACAGACTCGTTTAACATCAGACAATGATTCTGCCAAACGGCCTTTAAGTTGTGGCGGATAAATACAACAAAACTAGCAGAAAAACTGGTATAGAGCAGATTTCCTTTTCTTTGTAGTTGTAGGTTCTTCTTCTGTCGGCTATTGTACTCTGTACTCGCTATTGTACACTTTTTTTTGGTACATTCTTTTTACTAATCATAAAACAATAGCAGAGCAAAAAAATCATCAACGCGTAACAAAAGTAAATAAATAAAAATAAATAATAATACCATAATAAAAATAATAATTTGGCAAGCTTAACAAAATACAAGAAATTACCTCATGGCTGCTTGTACACCAATGTTCTTTCTTAACGCTGCTGCTGGTCAGGGATTCTTTTATATATTAGCCTTCTTTTTTAAAATTACTTCATTTTCTTTCTGACTTTTGTATTGTATACTTTTACGGTTTCTTGTTATAACATGCTGATTCTCTTACTCCTAAAACCTTTGAGCCCCATCTCTTGAAGGAAAAGTTCTACACAAATCACTGATAAACATCTGAACCTTCGTGGATGACGAAGGTTCCTGAAGCCTGAGGATACTCCAACGTGTCCTACCTCTCAGCTGCTGGTTGTCACCCAGTAACCGCGTCACTACTTCATTGGCAGCCACCTCTGGGGGGACCCTGAGGGCCCCTCCATTCTCCTCTCCTGACAGGTCCCACTGCAGGGGGCCGTCCGGCTGGGGCTGCACCATCCCTGCACACAGATTCAGATGTTACCCAAACACACACACACACACCAACAAACTGATGAGCGTATCCAGTCTGGACCTGATGTATTAAAACCATCCCACGCTCTTCATCATCATCATCATCATCCTCATCATCATCATCATCCTGACACACTGCAAGTCGCGCCTCAAGCAGGAACTTGTACTGTCACTTCAAACTCGACCCCATCCAGGAACCTTCTGATCCTGAGGCCTGTCGGGCAGATCGTGTGTCGCCGCCACCACTTCGTGGTCTTTGTGTCGTGCAGCGCATCCAGGTGTCGAACGACACCATTACGTCATCCCCAGGACCATGAGGCAAAGCGCTCGACTGACACCCATAGCTGCTTTTATGCATTTAGCATACATAGAAATCACTGCTCATCAAAAGCCACATGAGGAGTTATATTTAACACGGCTAACGTCAGAGGGATTATTTTACCATTATTCTACATACGAGCTAATATTTCTAACCGACATGCAGCACAAACGCCCCTTACCCTCTTTTCTTCTTCGGATTTGTTGTCCCGAAAAACCAGCAGTCGAGCTGTCATCCACATACAACCTGTTAGCCTAGCGTTAGCTAGTTAGCCGACGCTAGCATGCTGGCTAATGTGAAACAGCTAACAGTTTAGCTTGTGAGTTACCGCCGATAATTCAGCTAATGTGACCCCCACACACTCTGAAACACACGCCAGCCCACATTAACGAACTGTGTGCCGTCCCTGGAGCATTTTAGCCCGGTTTGCCGCATTGAGCGCAAACAGTGTGCGAGTTTCAGGCTTGAGGTGATCTGTCACCGCCGAGGCGAATGTTGTTTGATTAGGAAACACTGAATCCTTTGCCCTACATTTAGACTGACAGTCAAGCTCTGCCCCGCAGGCTGCTGGTCTGGTGTCAAACGAAAACCAGGACGCTCAGCTAAGGTGACACTAAGTTTAAAAGTTTTTTTGATAGAATTTCTAGAAATGTGTTTTCAGTTAGATTTTTTAAAAATCAGATTGGCTAATTGTTTACTTGCTGTACACAAATCTAGACAGTGCTTATGAGAATGGAGTCTACTCTCAATTTTTTTTTTTCTCGAGTGAATATTTACTAGCAGATGCATTTGGATTTTAATATCAAGATTTTATTATTGTCTGCAAACCTTTACAGAAACACAAAACATGTGAGGTGTCTGAAGTTTTGTGACTTTGTGCAGCTCTCTTTTATTTCTAGAATGTTGCTGACAATAACTACAACTTGTGAGTATCACAAAGAAGGATGCTGTGTTCCTCACCTTTCAATATAAATATGAATTAAATAGCCTGGGACAGATATGTGTTGGAGCGATGTACAGGGTTTCCGGCCTGACTGTGCGTGTACCCTGTGAGTCCAAACCCAGGGTTTAATGATCCCATGTTTTAAGGAAATCCCCCCTCCCGTCGTTCTTCCGCAGTAGCCGCAGCCTCAACCTGTCGGCGCAAACGGCTGCACGATGGCTTCCATCCGTGCTGCTGCACTTATTTTGGCGTCATTGTGGATATATCCAGGTTGCGCGCTGTATTTCCACGTTGGAGAGACGGAGAAGAAATGTTTCATAGAAGAAATCCCTGATGAGACCATGGTTATTGGTAAGATGTGGCGTGTAGTCGTTAGCTTGACGTAGCTAACGTAGCAGTGCACACAATCGGCTGGCTCATGCAGAAACGCACCCAGACCGCAGTTTAAAGAAATGTCGGCTTCACAGCTCGTTCGTTTAGCCTAGAAATTAAGTCTGCATGGAAATACTGAGGTTTTCTGTAAGTTGTGGCAAACATTATTTCCATGAACGGCAACACCACACTTGAGATTGTATCTGTACTTGATAAAGGACAAAGGCTTTAATTAAATATTTGACTTGAGATACTGATGTCAGAATACTACAAAAATATTAATCTAATTGTAATCTATCCTTTCCTTCACGTAATACGTTAAATAAAATGTTAACCGTAATAAAACCATCAATAAATGACCCGCGTTTTGTACCTCCAAGTCAGGTTATGTAAATTACGACGCTAGTAATATGAATAGTAGCCGATGTAAAGCCGACCCTGAACGCAGCATCGCTGAACGTCTGAGATGATGACGTGAAACGTCCTGCTGGACGTGAACACAACAACAACAACAACAACACAACAATGTGTTTTCGTTTGGTGAATTTGTGGAATGTGGATATGGAGGGAAAAGAAATCAGAAATAAAAATCAATTCAAAAAGGTTTGCTTGCAGTGGAACAAGAGTGAAATATTTTTGATGGTATTTTGATGGGAAAAAACACATTTTTATATGAACACATGAAATAATACAACTTCGACATTACTTTAGTTTGCTGACAGAACAAACTTGTATGTATTTCACTCATGACTTTTTTTTATTTTTTTGCACTAATGTTTCACACCAGTGTTTATGTGTTTTCTTTATTTAAAATGTGAATAGTGTTGCCATGGTAATAGTACAGCCATCTTACTGCCATCTGAATGTCTTGTCTCTATTCCTGTCGGACAGGAAAGTACAGGACTCAGCTGTGGGACAAGCAGACCGGTTCCTTCCTGCCCTCCACCCCCGGGCTTGGGATGCATGTAGAGATCAAGGATCCAGACACAAAGGTGAGGACAGAGGCGGCGCCTTCTGGAACTCCTCCACATGATGACAGCCAGAACCTGAAGGGCCTTTTTTGCCTCTCCCCCAGATGATCCTTTCTCGTCAGTACGGGTCCGAAGGGCGTTTCACGTTCACCTCGCACACTCCTGGAGAACATCAGATCTGTCTACACTCCAACTCCACCAAGATGGCTCTCTTTGCAGGAGGGAAGCTGGTATGAACAGCCACCGCTTTGGTTTTTTACCTGAATGACCATTTCACACAACCGCTGGTCACCAGTGACCCGATTGTCAATCACATTCTTTCTTGGATTGGCTTATAAATTGTGTGATTTTCTTGACTTATGTGATGAACAATAAAGTGTCTTTCCACAAAATGTAATCAAAAGAAACATAACTCATGAACTGAGGGATCTTGTGCACGTGACCAAAAACGACTGATCACCGGCTAAATTCATGTGGTGCTTTTGAGTGCCAGAGTTCAAACTGTCTGTTTTTGTTCCAGCGGGTGCATCTGGATATTCAGGTTGGAGAACATACCAACAACTACCCTGAAATTGCAGCTAAAGACAAACTGACTGAGCTGCAGCTGCGAGTCCGACAGCTTCTCGACCAGGTTGAACAGATCCAGAAAGAGCAGAACTACCAGAGGGTCAGTAAACACAACCTCAGAACGTGTCGGCGTTTGCTGCGTGACTCCTCCCCCCTCTGACTGCCGTCTGTCGTCTCTTTGCAGTATCGCGAGGAGCGCTTTCGCATGACGAGCGAGAGCACCAACCAGCGCGTCCTGTGGTGGTCCATCGCTCAGACGCTCATCCTCATCGTCACCGGCATCTGGCAGATGAAGCACCTCAAGAGCTTCTTCGAAGCCAAGAAACTGGTGTAACGTGTTGAAGCCCGATCAGACGGACTGGGCGTCACGCGGAGGCGTGGAAGCATCCTGGAGGAGACGTGGAGTGACTGTCCGCAGCTTCTCTGATGCTGTTCTCCATCCTGGGCCCATGTTCAAGCTATTGGTACTTTTCTGTTAGCAACATGAGGGTAGCGCAGGGTTCCTGTCGCCTTCGGACATGCCATGTTTTTATTTCTGTGCAACGGAACACAAGGTTTTATGGTGGTTGGTACTTCAGAATGTTGCACGTTTTTTAGAAAAGGTTTATGTTG
Organism: Antennarius striatus; assembly: GCF_040054535.1. NCBI lineage: Eukaryota > Metazoa > Chordata > Actinopteri > Lophiiformes > Antennariidae > Antennarius > Antennarius striatus. The sequence goes on along the minus strand of NC_090777.1, from coordinate 5,043,440 downwards.
TGAACAGTGGCTCGCAGTTTTATTTGAGATGTAACGCTCGCCGGCGTATTTATCCAACAGCCGCACACAAACATAATCAGTGCTCAGGACGTGTTCAGGTGTTACAAATGGAACCACAATAACAAAGTTGGAATGATTAGAAGCAGAGTGATAGTGTAACACCTCCCAACGTCCAATCAGAGCTTAGGTCTTGGAAAAGAACCCATGGATGATCCATTTTTTTGTGACCTGCGCGTCTGGACTGGATTTTAAGAAAACGCCCTCAGATCCCTGCCGGGGCATCCCTCCTCGTCGTGTGGCCTTCATCAGCCGCGTGTATTTCTCAGTTCTAGAGTGAATGCTGGTGGCACGGCGGTGCAGTGAGAGTGGGGGGGGGGGGTGGTGTTCAGGGTCCTGGGACCGTCCCGTATGGAGTCTGTCCCCATGTCTGTGTGGGTTCCCTCTGGCGTCTGTACGAGCTCTTGTGGATCAGCAGTGGTGCATGCTGGGAGCCTCACTGAGTCTGTTGGCTCAATGATGGATGACATGGAAGATATTCAGCGTCTGATTTATCCTGGGGTCATTAAACGCAGCATTTTGAGCTGAATGTAGAAAAGGAAACTCAGTTGAATCGAGCTTTTTTTAGCTGTAGTTCATTTGCAAACATAAATACTAGATTTTGCCACTAAAAATAAAAGTCCTGGTGTCTGCAGATCCGGTGTGTGATACATGTCTAACAGGATTGTGTTGTAAATAAGAGGAGGTGTAGCTTATTGTTGTTTTCTACTTGTTTTTTTGACATTTTTCAGGTGTTTTCTTTCCTCTGCGTATTTATTAAGCGTCCTCGGCCTGGTTTGGTTTGGGTTCCATTCATCAGATTAGTTCTTCACATCTCCTCTTCCAATATTTTAGGAGAAACAGATGCTGACGGGGAGTGAACAGGGATTCCTCCACTGACTACATTTAAATTCCAGAACTTCTTTTAAGGCATTTTAGCGCTCTGGTGAGTGCAGTGCTTCACTGTCCTCAAGGTGTGACCTACATGTGATCAATAAACCATGTTTGCCCCAACATTTGTGATGTATCATTTGGCCCTAAAGGGAAGAAATATTCAGCAGTTGGCAAATAATTGCAACCAAAGAATTTATTTCATGGCTTAGGGCCACAAACTAAACACACAGATCAACACAACACGATTCTACCACCAACGAGGAAAACTTTGTCACGGAAATGAAACGCTGACATTGACATGATGGCTACAGTTTGAAAACCCACCATGACACCAGATCACCTGTTTGCATAGATTGACTCACCTCGACACACACAACTCTGCTGTCAGAGCGGAAACACACCACATGAAACACAAAGTGTGTCATTATAAAGGAATAAATCATTTATTATGTCAAGTCTTTGTTTGGTCTGTACAGTAATGAGGGGACATGGTGGCCGGACACAGTCAAGCACATTTCAACACGGGTTGGAAAGGTACAAAATACCACAGCGCACAACAAAGCCAAACAACGTTCCACCATGTTTCAGTAGACGGACGCTTGTTAATCCAGGGATGTCAGAGTTTTCCATGACAGGAAGTCAGACAACGACAGGTTAGTTCTAAACTGGTTTTTGGAAAAACGGTCAAACTAGTTCTTTGACCAAATTCAACTTTTAATTACAAGAGCAAGAAGGGGACACAAAAACGTGACGAAGATTCAGGAAAACCATTTTAAAACTAGCCAAAAATTTGCAACCTTAGCTCCACATATGGAAAACCTGCGCTTCACTGCTCCGGTCTGTTCACAGGAAGTGTTTTTTCCTCCCTCTGACGTACTTCAGAGGAGCTCTTCTTACTGTCCCGACACGGTCAGATGCTGCATCTTCTTGGCCGCCTCTTCTGACACCATCTTGGATGTTTTCTCCGGACTGGGAGCTGGACTGGGAGCCGGGCTGGGATTGGGAGTGTTTGCTGCGCTGTTTGGATACTCCCTGTTGCCGAATATGATACTACCTACTCGCACGTTGGTGGCACCCACCTCGATCTTCAACACAGGGAAGAGCAGAAAAAAAATTTTTACTCTCCGAGTACAATGAGATGCACGCATGAATCCATGTGGAATCAACTAGTAAAGAAAAAAAGTGACGTCAAAGAGAAGAAACATTTAAACCCAACTTGGATGAAAGTCTTCTCTTTGAAACTTATCTGAAACTCAACTGGAAAGCCGTATTGAAACGACTGAACTCATTTGACTACTGCATATCAAGCTCCAAATCAAACATCTAGAAACAAGACGTTTCTAGATACCGCTCCAGGTCCTGGTTCTGCTCCTCTGAAGGAGATCATGTTTGCTGATAAGGAGTGATACTCACTGCATGTTCAAAGTCTGTGGACATCCCCATGCTGAGCTCAACCTCCTCCAGAGGCAGCGCCAGACTGTCACACACCTCCCGCCGCCGACTCAGCAGCATCTTGATTTAAATAGACAAAAAAAGAAAAGAAATCTGGAACAGTTTTCAAATAAAAAAAAAAATCTGAAATTGTTTTAAGAATCAAGGATTTTACTGAGAGCACACTGCTAAAAAAACAAACAAACGAAAAACAAAAAAATAAAAAAATAAACTGCGCCCTCTGGTGGACAAACTATGTAATGCAATCCTGACACTTTCTACCATCATCAAAAACAAAATTCTTTATTGATCCCTGAGGGCGATTTGCTTTAAAAGCTACAAAGCAGATGTTTGTCTGTTGATGAGTCAACCTCCAGCCGACACACACAACCAGTCAAAAGTGTGGACACACTTTTTCATGTAACAGTTCTTCTTTCCTTGACTATTTACATTGTTGATCCACAAAGACGACATTAAAACTATGAACAAAAACATCTGGAAATATGTAGTAAAAATATGAAATAAGTCAAAAACATTAATTCATTCTTTCATTCACCATCTAGTAGGGCCGACGACTATGTAACAAACCCGACTTCGACTTCACAACCCCAGTAAGAAAAACAAAATTTCACAAATGAACCGTTTCAAGCGATGACCTCAACAGTTTGCAAAGCACAGGGAGAACAATGTAAAATAGAAAATGCTCGAGGAGGACAGACGTTTCACAATGTGAACAGCGGGAGTCCAACACCCGACTTGAGTCGTGGCTGAAGCGCTTCAGCCACGCTGAGAACAGGTTCAACAGGTTGAATTAAATGCTTTAAATTTGCATTGCATTCTCAAACACAGACTGTTGGATCTGTGTGTTGTGGGTTTCTTTTTCCTTTTACCCTGAAAAATTTTGAATAAATGAAGAGAAGAAAACCCAGTCATAAAGACACTGATGTTGAAGAACGCCAACAGAACATTCACTCGTTCTCCTGGCAGATGGACGACCATCAGGAGTCACCGCCTCACCAACAAATCTCACTGATGATGGAGACAAACTTTTATACCTGAAAGTCGGGGTTGGGGCCCAAGCTGAGGTCGTAGCCGTAGCGACCGATGGTCATGAGTCCTGTGAAGTGCAGGGCGGAGCACTGGGACACGATGTGCTTCACAGTGTCGACCGTGTCGGCTGGAGGCAGGCCGTGTTTACCTGCAGCAAACATGGACAGACCGTCTGTGATCCGCTCACGGCACCGACGCACAAACGACAGGACGGACGGTTACTCTGCTCTCCGCTGGTGTTGATCTGCAGCATGACCTTCAACCTCTGCGTACTGGCTCCTCGGATGCGCTGCCACGAACTGTTGACTTTGTCCGCCAGTTTGGCCGAGTCCACCGTCTCCACCAGGAACAGATTGGGAACGCCTGGAAACAAGACGACGGGAATGAGTGGAAGGGTTTTTAGAACGCAGCTCCATTACAGCTGATGGCCCCCACTCACCCAGAAGCTTGTTGACATTATTCTTCTGTAGGTGGCCGATAAAATGCCACTTGATTTCTGGGCACGAGGCTAAGATCTGGATGAGATGGAAAAACACACCCCTGTGAAAACCTACAAACGCTGCTGTGGGAGAAGATCTCAAATGTGTGATAAACCCACCAGAGGATCCGAGGCTTTGTCCACCAGCTCATTAACCTGATGTGAAGACAAAGGTTGGGGGGGGGGGGGGTCAGTCGATCGCGTTAGGTCATAGAACATGGACACAACAAGAGCAGGACAGAATACTCACATAATTTTCACCAAAGTTGCGTTGTCCTTGCCTGTAGGCCTCCACCACCATGTCTGGGGGTTTGGTCTTGCTGACGGCTACAAGGCGGGGGGGCACCGAGGGGAGTGTCTGAGGACGGACAAACATTCCCATCTGTCAGTGAAGGCATCAGCAGGAGAGGCAGGTCTTCAGATCCAGAGGAGCAGCTCTGGTAGGACTAGGTAGGTAGGTAGGACTGATGGTGACATGATGAGGGAGCAGGGACCATCTTTTAAAGAGCTGAAGTGTGTGTGTGTGTGTGTGTGTGTGTGTGTGTGTGTGTGTGTGTGTGTGTGTGTGTGTGTGCAGAACTTGGTCTTGTAGCCTCTGAACACCCCATCAGACACAAACACACTCCTGCTCACACACGGACACACTGCTGCCATATGTTCACCCCCCCCCCCCCCAAACATGTGACGAAAGTGCTGTCACAAGCTCGACCACCTGGGATCCAAAGGTTGAAGTGTTTGGAAGCCTTACGTAACTAAACTCAGCTCTCTGACCCCCCCTGCCCCCCTGGAAGCGTCCGCTGTTCGGAGTCTCTTGGGGGGAGCGCTCACCTTGGGCCGCCGCGCCGCCGCCTGGGTCACCCGCCCCAGCACCGACTGCAGCGCCTTCCCGATCTCCTCCGACATTGCTACTTTCCACATACCGTCAAACGGAAACGACACAGAACGTAAGTGACGTCTCCCTGATGACGACAATCGGCTTTCAAAATAAAAGCACAGCCCGTCCGGTGGAGCGTTCCCTCGAGTGGGAAGTGGCTTCGCGTCAGCGCCCCCTGTTGTTCAGGCATTGATATTACAATCTAAAGAAAACGTCCTGATCAGTAACACCGTACTTGATCATTGATCTTCTATTCGTGATTTGAAGCACGGTGCTCTTACTTTACAATAAAATATGATAGTGAATGAACAATATTTACAGATAACATTCACAATTTATAAAGAAATTTTAAAAAATTCTAGTTTTCATTCCATATCGAGTTTCCACATTTTGCATTCGTTATGTAGGTTCTTTTTAGGACATTACCATTTGTGGCTGCGCTGGAAAGCACTTATTAAAACGAGGTCCGACAAAGTTAATGACCATTACAATAAGTGTTGTAAACATAAAATACAGAATTTTAAAGTTAATTATTTGAAACATTTAAAGGTATAAACTCAATGCACACACAATATACGAAAAGAAATAAGTTTTATTCACAAAATCGCACAAATCAAAGAAAACATCCTGTCAACAAAAATCTGTTACAATTTCCAATTCACTTTCCACTTCTAAATAAGTCAAAGGACAGTGAAAACGGTGAGAACGTGTCTCTTTCCTCTTCATACTCTCTCCAAAGCCTCCAACATGATGATGCTATTACCTCTGATGACCTAAAAGAAATGAGAACAAAGACATTCAAAAAAGACTTCATGTTTTCATTTTAAAAAATGTCAGAAGAGACGTTCCATGGAAACGACACGATATGCATTTCTCATGAAACTGAAAATGCCAAAAGGTAAAACTCTGATGAAGTTCAGTTTGATTAGGTCCAGAAAAAGAGGATTATAGAAGGAGAGACGCATACAGACGACTGTTTCCCTAAAAATACAGAACCGTCCATGGAGGTACTGACCACCATGCCGATGGTGTTCTGCTGTCCTCCGGGGCCCATCTCTAGAGAGTCATCCACCACCAGGTTCATGAAGGGGTCGAACCCTCGCAGGATGCCCTGCACATGTCTGCCACCGTTCAGCTTCACTGCAAACAAGAACAGATCCACCTCTCCTTCAGAACCACTTCATTCCAAAATCTACCTGACTTGTAAAGAAATCACTCTTGTATCGTGTAAGTGGGGATCACCCTTTTTGTATTTATTTATTCAGTTATTTTTTTCCTTCTTTCTAGACATGTTATTACAGCATATTTCACTTTCATCAGTGTTGAAACATCAACAACATCCGAAAAGAAAAAAAAAAAAGGTTAACGGGTAGAAGCCATTGGCTTGTAAGATTCCCGTCCCCTAAATTATCAACAAAACATCTCTCTCATTAGTATAATCAACAAACAGACTTTAAAAGTCATCAACCAGCTCATACATTGAATTTTGACAGACGTTCATACCCTGATCATTTTGAACACTGATCAGACGGAGGTTCTAATTGAGAGCTGCACTCATTTTCTATGATTTATCTGTTTTTTTTTTCTGTCTGTTGAAGGAAGCAGCGAAACTTCCAGTCGGTTCATGCAAACCTCCAGGGCTGTGATGAACTGAATATACCCACCCCCTATCTTATGAGTATATATTAAACAGTCAGACGTTAAAAATACATTTAACATTATGTTAAGACTTCTTAATATCGCACAAAAATACAAATTCTAAAATCATAATTCCCTTTAGTGTGTTTAAAAGTTTTCTGATTCATCCATTTCAAATTCTTCAGCCTTGTTGGTTACGTTGTGTGCTTTAAGCACCTTCATACAAACAAACACACAACAATCTGACGGACGCAGGAGTGCGACTGAAGTTTCTATTTGCCCATCAATGGGTTCGAAGAGCTTTCTTCTCTACTCACATGACAGTTTCTTGTCCATAAATCTGAAATAAGAAAAATAACACAGGGTTACTTTACATGAGCCTGAAGACGACGCGTTAGCCACAGGGACATGCTAGCTAATGCTATTAGCTTGTTTCCGCTGAAGACAGAATGGCTGCTGCTCGAGAACAATTTGTAGATTTAATGAAACTGTAACTCAAACTGGGCTTCGTGTTCGTTTAGCGGTCGGTTTCTTACTTCTTCAGCTCGGGCGGGTGTGCTTTACTCATTTTGTCGCAGGATTCCCGAACACCAACAAAGCTGCTCGCACAAAATACGTTTCACAAAACCGCGGAACGAGAGCGTGCGCCGAATTACCGGAAGTTAAGCAAAGGACTTCCGTGTATTACTCTGTCAGGGCGCCACCATGTGGCCGGGAGGGAAAGGCGGAACGGAATACAGTACGGATACCATTCATAACAATTTTCTTACATGGATAATCCGAAGGTGTTATGTTGTTCGTGTGCATAACGCATGAAATCCAGAAAAATGAAATATGATGACCAATCTCATAAATCTTTTCATTTCGGCTTTTCCCTTCAGGGGTCGCCACAGCGAATCGATTGCCTCCATCTAACCCCGTCTTCTGCATCTTCTTCTCTCACACCAACTACCTTCAATCTCACAAATCTGCTGAGTGCAATTTGGTACGTTATCAATACGGTTTTCACTCAATAAATAAAAACTCTTATTTTTTTTTAGCTGGGACAGGCTCCAGCAACCATGCAAGCGCAGAAGTGGAAACTGAAGGTACTACTTAAATATTTGACTGTATTTGTAATTTTTAGTCCTTCACTCTGATCATGTTCATATTGTCCCCTGGAATCTATAGAAACCCAACACTTGTGGTTAATATAAGCATGAAGTTTGGTGAAGACAAAGATGCATTGGTTACCAGATGTGCTCCACCTTTCAGACTCAACCTTTCAGAAAATGACATTTCCATGGAAACAGTAACACTTTATAAAGATATATAAATGGCATGATTGAACATATGACAATATTCAGTTTTCATTTTAATTCATGGAATATGCCAATCAGTGTAAACTGCCACTATAAGGTTGACTGTAGAAAACTGATTTGAGTTTCAAAATTTCGACACCTTTGGCTAAATTTATGCCACACACACCAACAGCCAGACTTATTAGAAATGACAAAAAAATGGAAATGAATATGTCTCAAAAGGCACAACCTGACTACTGACGAGCTCCGTCAATAAAAATGAACACCCGTTGAAAATGGTCAACTTTTAATTGTTATCTAAGAGCCAAAGTAATTACAAAAGCAAAGTTTTCAAACCATATCAATACTTACAAAAAAAGACTTTCACAGTCGCTGATAAGTCTTGAGAAAAAAAACAAACTCATAATGATCCCAATTCAATCTTTAAAGCACTTTTCAAGCATTTGCAGACATACTGAGGGGTCACTATTGGCTTCTTTGCATAGATAAGTCATCCTCTGGGAACATGACAAAAGGCAGTGTGCTGGCTGTTTCCACCACAGGCAAAAAGGTTTGTTTTAATGTCTTTAACTTTGGACTGGAACAAATGAGACCTTTATTCAGAAAAAAAAAAAAAGTTCAGCAACGTAAAGCACACCTGACTTCTTTTTTATCTTAGAAGCAGTTGAAATCCTGTTGTTAGAATCAAAATGCCATATTTACATTTAATGTTCCAATGGTGCAACAGATCTATCATCATAACTATTACCGAAATACAGCAGAAGACATATTTGAAATGAATAAGCTCTAGCATCACAGATGCCTGGTGTAAAAAAAAAAGACCCTAGCAAACAAAATATCTCAGAGGAGAAAGTATCTGAAATCAACAGTTCATCAAAACCAAAAAAAAAACATCAGTCACCTACTTCCCCTACAGCGATGAAAATCAGATGAGGTCTCTAAACCTCAAAGTAAAAGACATTTCCTTGCATAGGACTTAAAAATGAGCAACGACAAAACAGAACATGACACCACGCAGCTTGTTTGTTACTATCCAAGTCCACACATTCACATTAAATCATTAAACCCTTTGTTCTTGTCTTGTAGTCAACAGGCTAAGAGCGTTAGCATGCACACCGTCTGAGGATGGTGCATGGAACCAGTTCACAAACGCCGCTGGAAAAGACAGACAAGACTGAGTTTGCTCAGAAAACAAGAACGCATAACACAGCAAAACACAGGAGATGTAACGCAAGATCCAACGGAGGCACTTCAGCCGAACTCTGTGACATGTCAGGAAACATTCAGTCAGGTCAACAAGGTGGTTTGGCGTCATGAAAAGCCCCTGTTGATTTCTCGTGGTGCGTTCACACACACTCAAGCTTGAGCTTTTGTTTGGTCTGTACGAACAGTACAGAGTCAGTTTGTTTTGATTTTGTTTTCCTTTTAAAGTCCCCAGTTTTTTTTTTAGGATTAATACAATGGTTCCTAAACTGTTTCACTTAAACTCCAAACTAACACAACACATGGTGGAGCTTTCACCAAAATAGTTGTATACTGTGATATCACGTTACTTCAAATTCCGGAGATATGAAATAATCACTTGTTTTACTCGTGACTCTGACACCCCCTCTAGGATCACTCTGAATAAGACCCAATGGAAAATACAGCAGTGCGTTTTTTCAGCAGGAACTGGACAAAAAAACCCAAAACCTGACGGACACAGGTTTTCTTTTTCTGAGTGAACGTCTCTTTCAAGATCATCTCACTCTCATGTCTAGAGGTTAAAGTTGTCTGAACTTCAAAATGCTCATTGAGTAACTTTCACGTCAGAGACGCAAACCATTCCAGATACACAGGTATTTTTTGCATGCTCTTCCCATCAACCTTAAGGACGCCATGGGGTCTGCATGTACACACCAGGAATGAAAGAAAACGCATTTAAGTTGTAATAAAAATTAAATTTCAATTTGTCTCCTGTGTTGGAGGGATGATCCATACATGTATGATCAGTCCTGTCATGGGCACAGTTAATTCTAGTGGTTAGATTTCCTAACAACTTGTTAATTAATACTAAAGGTGATTCAAAACAGAGATGGAAGAATAAGCCCTGAGAAAATTAGCAGAAAAAATATCCGTATTTGAAGTATATCAATACGCAGTGATGACTTCCAAATGTAATGAAAACAATTACGTTCACCCGAATCAAAATGTAGAAAACCAAGTCTAAATCTGGTTGGATGCAGCAAATGGCAGGAAGTATGGAAAGAAACGTCAAAACTGCACAATACCCAGTCTGGTCTTTTGACCTTGATATGTTGGTAAGGACAGAAATGCTCTAGTAATGATCCAAAAAGCATTTCAGAGACTCCATTACAGCCTTCGATCCTACAAGGGAAAAAGGCGACCAGTCCCGACATTCACACTGACGCTCCGGCTTTGCTGGCCTGACAGGCGAAGCCCTCTGAGATGCTGTCCTCCTCCACCTTCTTTCGCAGGTGTTCTTGACAGTGTTCTAGGAAAGAGTCCAGCGCTGAGAAGCCCTGCTGGCAGGGCACGCAGTGGTACAGTCTGTGTTTCTTGGAGCCCGGCCACTTACACGTGTCCATATCGTTTGTGCAAACGCTGCACTGCCTCCTCTTCACAGAGGACTGGTGGAGTTCTATGTGCTCCTTTAGCTTCAGCTGCTGAGAGAAAACCTCGGCACAGGAGGGACATGGAAACTCCCTGTCAGCGTCCTCCTCAAGCAGTTCCTCCATTCCAGTCACTTCTCTGCGGCCGCCTGGATCGGTCTGATTGTTCTCTGGTTTAGGTACTTTCCTGGGCCGCCCTGGACCAGCCTTAACAGGCTTGTTTTCTGAGATGTTTTGTACTTGATTTGGTGCTGATTGTGAGTCTTTGGTGCTATATTTGTTGGTGATTGCGGTGAAGCTGGAGGCTGTGTGCTGCCTGTAATGTGCCCTAATGGACAAATGATGTAGGAAGACTTTTCCGCAGACCTGACATGGATACGTCCCTCCTCTCCTGCTCCTTCTGGTGACGGGCCTCGGCTCTCTCCTGACGTTTGTCTCTCTGCTGTGCTTCTCCTTCCTGTGAAGATACAGCTCCGAGGTTCTCCTGAAAACCATGTCACAGGAGCGACAGGTCAAAAGCTTCTTTTTGGACTTTGTCCTTTTCACTGGATCTCCGTTCATGTTGAAAGGCATCCCTTTTCCTCCCTGTGGACCCATGGGCCACTCGTCGGCGTGGTTGACCAGGTGATGGCGTTGCAGTCCAGCCTTTGTGCGGAAGGCTCTTGAACAGAACTGGCACATATTGCTGCTGGACCCTGGAGTGTCTGAAGAATCCGAGTGAGTGGAGTCTCCCTCAGACACTGGTGGGGAGTCATGTGGAAGGCTACTGGTATTCGATCTTTCACCACACCCAGCCTGCTGATGGTGCAGTAAAGCCTGCTTCTGACTGAAGCCCCTCCCACACGGGGCACACGCATAGGGACTTCTGTCCAAGTGGTGAGGCTGGCAGTGAGATGACATGTCCGGTGGCCTGCCTGGATCAGATTTGCGAGTTGTACATGCAAAACACGGAGAACTATGGTGTGCCTCTCCATGACAAATCTCACAAAGGATGGAATCTTGATCACATTTATGTAACTGCAGGGAAGATTTCAGGGAGAACTCCTGCCGACAAGACGGACAGCGGTGAGGTTTGGGCAGAATGTGTTCCAGATCCTGGTGGTGCAACAAGTCTGATGCATAGGAGAAACCTTTCCCACATTCTTGACAAATATACAAGGACAGGTGAGACTGACGCTGTCTATGAGAGTGTGGTTTTGCGTCCGCCCGTGCAATGAAGCTGGCAAGCTTCGTCAGAGTTTCTGCTGATGTCCTAGGGCGGCTGAAAGACTCCTGGGCCCGTGTGGTGCTCCAGCTGACACCGTCCATCTTCTTCACTTTCAACAAGTGTCTCCTGTATCAATGGAATCAGTACATGATTGGGTGAGAAACTGGAAATCACGGAGTACGTCTTTAAAGCGATTTGCATACGTGTTAAGTTATAATAGATCAAAATGCACATCCAGGAATATTTTTTTAAAAATTCAAACATTATGCGATAACATGCTTCACAAAGCCAGCCTGTAATTTATAAATAATAATAAAACAAACACCCAAAGACTGTCGACAGTACATTCACTAACGCTTTGCATCGAAACTGTGAAATACAAGCCCTGCATATACAAAATTTATTATAAATGTATTAATAATGATGTAATGTTGTCGTGTCGAGCACTGATCTCATTCTACCTTCATTGCTGATGTTTTCATTATTTCAGCTAGTTTCATAAAACTGCATTTCACCTGTACATGAATTATTTTTTAACCATTTAATCAAACTGAATCTACATAGATGAGCATGCAGTTAAAATGTTGTACTTTTATCTATTTATGCACTCATTCTGTGTCCTTCTGACTGCTTAGTGGCCTGAAATCAACAGCTCTCATTAGTTCACTCTTAACAAGGGAAGGCAAAGGCGCGTCTTTCTCTGCGTTTCTTTATCCATTTCACAAATGTTTTGGCCATTTGGTATCTAAGTGTGTGAACCTCTGCTGAATAACAACGGGACAGCATGCAGTCCGTGTAACCAGCAGGAAAGCTGCTGGTTAATCCGAACGCTCCCTTTACTGCGTGGCCACAGGTTAGCTTCGTGTTTGCTAATGTTAGCCGCTAGCACGTCAATAGCAGCACTAACGTAACAAAAACGCCCGTTTTCCTTTCTAAAAAACTTACCTCAGTTCCCAGACACATTAAATGTTGTAACTTTGAGGCCAACGAGCTGCATTTACAACCACAAATTTGTTAGCAAACCATGAGAACATGGTTACAAAAGTAAAACTTCGCTTTGGTTAAACACAGACTAACGTCCCCGAACTGATGGCGTCACTTCCGTCACGTGACCGTCTTCTTCGCTTTTTTTTTAAAATTCCAGGAAAAACTAAGTTACAGCGCGCCCTGGCGTTTGCAGATGACATTGTGATCTGTAGTGAGAGCAGGGAAGAGGTGGAGGAGAAGCTAGAGAGGTGGAGGTTTGTCCTGGAAGGTTAGCCGCAGTAAGACAGAGAACATGTGCGTGAATGAGAGGGACCCAAGTGAGTTTAGAGGGAGAAGAGATCAAGAAGGTGGAGGATTTTAAGTACTTAGGGTCAACAGTCCAGAGCAATGGAGAGTGTGGAAAAGAGGTGAAGAGGCGTGTACAGGCAGGATGGAACGGGTGGAGGAAAGTGTCAGGTGTGATGTGTGATAGAAGAGTTTCAGCTAAAATGAAAGGAAAGGTGTACAAAACTGTGGTGAGACCAGCGATGTTGTTTGGTCTAGAGACAGTGTCACTGAGGAAAAGACAGGAGGCAGAGCTGGAGGTAGTAGAGATGAAGATGCTGAGGTTCTCTCTAGGAGTGACCAGGATGGATAGGATCAGGAATGAGTACATCAGAGGGACAGCACATGTTAGAGGTTCTGGAGATGAAGTCAGAGAGGCCAGACTGAGATGGTTTGGACATGTCCAGAGGAGAGATAGTGAATACATTGGTAGAAGGATGCTGAGTTTTGAACTGCCAGGCAGGAGGTCTAGAGGAAGACCAAAGAGGAGGTTTATGGATGTAGTGAAAGAAGACATGAAGGTAGTTGGTGTGAGAGAAGAGGATGCAGAAGACAGGGTTAGATGGAGGCAACTGATTTGCTGTGGCGACCCCTGAAGGGAAAAGGCAAAAGGAGAAGAAGAAGACAGTGCACCCTCGCACTTTCGGGCATCAACGATTGCTCCAGCTCATCCAGTTTGCTGTAGGCAGTCACGTGATACCGTACGCGCATCCTATTGGCTGACGGCACCCAGAAGTGCGCTCCATTCCGTCAGTCTCGGATTTTTGTGAGACACAAAAGTGCTTTAAACAGTCGGTAAGAGTGTGGAAAAAAGTAATACAGATTGAAAGTGGTTAAATATCGGTATGGGGAGGGTTCATAGTAGTTTAAATTACAGTAAATAATAAGACAAATACATCGCAATCTCGATCACAGATTCCTCAATTGCGTGTGGTTCCTGGAACGCATTGACCGCAAAGACCAAGGGTGCACTGTACTGTATATCCGGGTTGTTTTTTTTACAAACTAAAAAACACTGATCTAACATTGATCCTATACCAAGTAAATACAGGCCAGTGTCGCTGATACCGATACCAACACTATTCAAGAACTAATGTGTCATTGAATTGCTAAATCTAAAGTATTTTTCATGATCTCAATCTCACCAGGCTACTGTCGATCTGATAGTGCTGCCGACTAGATATCGAAACTATCGATATTTGGATTGCTCCACCCACCACTAGTTTCTCCAGACATGTTGCCAGCGAATTGCAGAATCGCAAGAAAGACAAACAGCCACTTGCACACACTTTCATACCTGTGGACAATTTGGAACCGACCAATCCAACTGAAGTACATGTTTTGTTGGAGGTGGGAGGAAACCTGCGAACCTGGAGAGAACATGGGGGGAACATACAAACTCTGCACAGAACAGGACTTGAACCTGGAACTGTCTTGCTGTGAGGTGCCAGTGCTACCCATTGGGTTACCATATACTTTATTAATAACACAAAGTTTTGGGTTCGATTCTTTTCTGTACAGAGTTGTCAAGGTTGAGACCTGTAGCCTCATGTACAGTCTTGTGTATATTTCCTGATGAAACATAGCACTGCCCAAAAACAGAAGTTCATGCCTAAATGCTGGATGTATGGTAGTAATTGGTTTGAATTCTTATGCATATTAAAGATGATATCACAGACTTGGACTTATGTTTGATTTCTTGGATATGAAACTCAGTCATATCCACCTACCACAGACTCGTAGCACAGAGGAATTCCTCCATCGTCTCCGACACTGGTATACCGCAACCACTGGCTGTTGCTTCCTGCCCTGCCGGCCGTTCGTCTCCTCACCTGTGCTGTGCTGGAGTCAACAAGAAGAAATCATGAGAGCACTGAGCAGCACAAATGATGGCCTGGATCAACTGGAGTCCTCACAAATATAGATAAAACAATAAATGCTCTTGTGAATAAGTGAACTGCTTCTTTTACATGGTTGAAATGAAATGTTGCTGGGCACAAATGACCTCTTGGGTAGGATGCACATTCATGGGTCCAGCTTGTGCTTCATCTGACGGGAGATATGCTGCTCTGGCAGTAGTATGGGCGCCTTTGAGCCACATCTTGTAGGATGCCACACGACATCACAATTTGGCGTACCTTCTTGGGGCTGTACAGCAGTCTCTACGCCCCCTTTGTACGAGACACCCCAGAATTCTCCGTCTTCAGATACCCAGATAGCATGCTCCCTTATTTCAGAAATGGCACAAGACAAGATAAAGATATCAGATTTCAGCAAATCTCAAGGCTTGTTAAATAGACAAAATGAAATGAATCATCAAATCTACAGAGGGTTTATTCAAGGGCATCAGATGTTACCAAGAGGAAGTCCAATCTTTAGAAACCCAGAGACTAAACAATTGTAAGAACTTCTGTAAGAACGTTCTGGGAGGCTCTCGCCACCTAAAGCTTTCCTCTCAAATGACCTTTGAATGTTTTGACTATGTTGGATGGTTTCTGCTATCTGGTCTGAACATTCTGACATTCAAGATTGACATGTTATCCACCAGAGCTTGAATGCATGAGGAGGAAGACATTAAGCATTAAACACACAGGAGAACAAACAGAAGCGTTCTGACTCGATTCTACCAGCTAACAATGAATGAACCTTTAAAGAGAAGTTATAGTAGTAGCGGTAGTAATGTATATAAATGATTTCGTGATTGAGCCTTTGCGCTCCTAACTCAGAATGGTGACCAATCAGAGTGACCGCTCCTTCATTTGATGAGACGATGATCCCACACCTGCAATTTTTGTTTATTAAAAGCTTTAGTTAAATGATCCACAATTGTAGGCAGATCACAGGCCAGCCTGGCGCCCTGCATCAAAGATCTTTGTCTTACAGAACAGTGCCACTCTGTGAATAAACTATGTAACCGCAGATAACTTTAGAGTAGAGAGTTTGATCATGTGCAACAAAGAATAAATAAACAGGCTGTTGTCACTTTTCCTAAGAGTGGAGCTGCAAACCCAAACAGTCGCTGCAGCCTTGTGGATGAAGCCATCAACCATCTCCTTAACTTGGGAGGAAAATACATAAATTACTCCCCATGACAAGTTCTATTATTTGCTGGAGGTACTATAAGTGAATAGTTGTCATGTTTACAATTTATCATGAGCTGCACTTAATTTCTCTTTGACAGATGGAGAATGTTGTGGAGAAAAAGCCAAAGAAGGCTACCAAAAATCATCTCCACGGACCCAATGCCATTAAGCCTTTTTGATACAAGCCGGCCTGGCTCCTGAATTAAACTGGCCTGGGAACGTTGTGTGTGTGTTTACATCACGTGTTTCTATTAAATGTGTGAATAAAGGGTGAACAAAGTTTGAAGTCTGCAGCCTGTAACTGAAATTTCATCATGGTTTGACATATTATACAGAATTAAATGGCAGCCAGATATCAATATTTTGAGCTGCTCTTATTTTAGTTTCCTTCACAGGGTAGGTTAATGGAATTCAATTTCTGCCGGTTGTGACATCATCATGATTCCTGACCAATAAGGGGCCAGCCGTCCGGTAACCCACCCCTCTCTTCTTTGATTGGGTAGCTGGGTGAAAATTGTCCGTTGTTAGCGGTCAGGCTGTTCTTCTGGTTGTTTGTTCAACCACATCAGGCCGAGACGACAAAGTCTCTGTAGTAGAAGTTCATGATGACAATGTTAAAAGCTTTAGACTGATCAACACGTGGCGTCTGGTATCAGGGAAGACGGAAAAAGACATCAGCTAAATAAATTAATACAAAGATACCTAAATAAGATAAACAAGTAAAGATAAACACTTCAGTCATAGAAAAAGTGTCAGTTATATATTTCTGTATATCTTCATTTATTTTGGAATGTCTATATTTGATAATTTATTTATGTATTTAACTAGTAAATCATTTATTTATTTATATGTTTACTTTCGAATTTGTTTATTTCTGTATTTTAATGAAAAGTAGAAGAAACCCTTTATGTGCACAGATGTGGTATTTCTTTACAACCAACAAGTTACCACTAGACGAGCTCAAACAGGAGAATTCATGCTTGATTTCTCAAGAAGATTTTTTCCAAACATAAATATTCAACTTTGATTCAGTGACAATGGATATAATTATTAATGTCTTGGTCTGCATTCATGCTGTTGAGGAAGTGCTTTAATTATTTTCTGTTACGCCTCCCCAGCAAGAAGAAAAAAAATTGCGCCCCCCCACTCTCTGCATTGACTATAAATAATACCATTTACACCTCTGCATAACATTGTATCCTTATTAAAACAGAAAAAAAGGAGAAAAAAAATAGATAGTTCAACTTATAACAAAGAATAATTTTACTAACATTATTTTTATATCCCGCTTCAAAAGCAGTGATGTATTGTAATTGTGTGGTTGTCCGTTGCAATCCACCAAATGTCTTTGCCATCGTTGCAGATAGAAAGATGAAACAAAAATCACATTACTCGGTTATTACTAATCACATTAGTCGCTGAAAATGAGATGATGACCTTGACCTTGAGAAAACTAGGCCAAGGTCAAATTTGAACTTTTGTATGCCCAGGAACGAGATAAGATAGAAAGACGGGGGAGAATGCCAGTGAGTAAGATTGTAGATCAAAGCGGTAGCTTTGATCTATGAAAGCAGGTCAGAGCACTTGCTTTGATCTTTGACCTATGCAAGCAGGTCAGGGTAAAATTTTGAATTCAGGAGTGTCGCGGGATATCGCAATCTGTGACTGCATTGGTTCTTGTGTAATCTGTAGCAGAACATTTTTTATGCATCCCAAAAGTAATAATCAAATATGCGGTAGAAACTGTATACGCAAGGATTGAGTTGCCAATAGTACAATAAAATACATAAAATACATAAAAACTAAAACTTAATTTTAGCAATTTTATTAATAACATCATAACTGTTTCAGTAAAAAGGAAAAAGCAGGAAAATTACATATTATTTTTATCAAAATGTTACAGCCTGGTGGTCATTCTTAAAAAAAAAGTTTAAGAAATAACTCACACTTCCGTGTGTTAAACAAATACTTAAGAGCGCTTTAAAGAATCTATAAGTGTGCGGGAAAAGGTAATACAGATAGAAGGTGGTTTAATAACAGTATGGGAGGGTTTGTAAATGTTTAACTTATCATAAATAATTAAATAAATAGTTTGTCGCAATAGTGCGGAATTTCGTGGTCCTGGAACGCATAACCCGTGAGTAGTGAGGGATTACTATATGACACGAAAAAAAGCATGTCGCAGGAGAAGCGCTGAATTAGAGGAAAAAATCTATACATAAAATCATTGAATCATAAAATATGACCAACTGATCCAAGGCCAATTATTATGATAGGTGAAGCAAACAAAGTAGTTTGGATTCTAATTTTCAAATTTGGAAAACCCATTTTCAAAGAAAATTTGAGTGAAATCTGTCATTGTAAGTAAATGTTTGAGGGCTTTATTTGAAGCTGAAAAGGGTAAAGGACAGAATTATTGTATCTATCTATTAACTAGAGTATATGTGCCCGTTCATTCAGTGCACAGATACCTGCATTGTTAATTCTGAAGGCCCTGGACAGATTTCATACAACCTGTTAGGTTAAACTTGGAAACACAAGCTAGCTGAATTCTGATTGGATACAACCTCGATAACCTAACTCTAATGTACAGCTCCAGCTCAACGTCTCCAAGACGAAGGAGATGGTGCTGGATTTCCGGCGGGCACCCCCCTCTCCACAGCCAGTGGTCATGGAGGGCAGTGAGGTGGTTGGAAATTACAAAGTACCTGGGACTGCAGCTAGACAGCAGACTGGACTGGTCACTCAACTCGGACTGTGTGTACAAAAAGGGGCAGAGCAGGATGTACTTCCTGAGGAGGCTGGCCTCCTTCAACATCTGTCCTAAGCTCCTTCTCATGTTCTATCAGTCCATCATTTCCAGCATGCTGTCGTATGGTGTTGTGTGTTAGGGTGGTGGGGCCAGGAAAAGAGATATGGACCGTCTGAACAGACTTCACAGAGCAGGCTGAGTGGTCGGGCTGAGCCTGGACTCTGTGGAGACGCTTCTGGAAAGCAGGAACATGTCCAAAGTCAGGGCTATCATGAACAACACCAGCCACCCCCTACACACCACCTTCTCCCAGCAGAGAATCACCTTCAGCAGCAGACTGCTGTCACACAGCGCCTCCACAGGGAGGCTGAGGTCCTCCTACGTGCCCCGTGCCATCAGGGGGTACAATGACTCTCTCAGGAGGAGCGGGGGCGAGGTGGTGAGGTCAGCACGCTGTTGAATGGAGGAGAGCAGATGGGATGTCAGCCTGTGCTGCAGCTTAGTGGGGCCAAGGTATTGTGGTGCATACAGTGACATTAGGATAATGACGTCTTACTATGTAAGAAGGATGCACCTTACCCACCAGGTGGTTCTCCTGCTATCTTTCACTTTTATTCCATTTTATACCCTTTGTATCTTAGTATATGTCCTGTTAGGATTGAATATGTCTGTTAGTGTAGTATTGTATATGTATTGTGGTATGTCCTGTCTTGTGTTGTCAGTGTTTCTTTTTTCCGTCTGTCCACCCGTAGGTCCATCCATCCGTCCATTCATCCATCCATCCGTCCATCCATCCATCTATCTACTACTACTACTACTACTATGGAGACGCCCTGTTGAATTAATCCTCTTTTCTGGTTTGATGTAACATATGGAATGTCACGTCTTGATTAGTCAACCACAGACAGTAGAAGGCGGGTTCTCTTCACCAGTGGTCCCCAACCCTAGGGCCGCGGACTGGTACCGGTCTGTGGGTCATTTGGTGTCCGGGCACACAGAAAGAAAAAATAATTTGCATTACTTCTGTTTTATTTGTTTCGGAGTCTGAAAGGTGTTTTACTTTGAAAAGTGATGTCTGTGCGGAATGACGCACTGACGAATGCGAGCGTCTGTCCCGCTTGACAGGTCTCGGTCACGTGACAGGTTATCAGCCCACACAATTAAGCACCCACAACTGCCCCAGTGTTCTGGATTAAAGTCAATGTACATTATCCTGAGATCGCCCAAAAAGCATCGACAATTCTGCTTCCATTTCCAACCTCCTGTCATTGTGAAGTGGGATTTTCTGCGATGATTGTAAAGAAAACCAAACTGCGGACATCTGGAACACACTTCAGGTGTCATTGTCTTCCATTATCCCTAAATCAGCAGCCCCCAAGCAGTAATTCTCATTATTGTAATTATTATTGTTTGATTGACTTGTTCACCCTTTTATTGGAAATGATAGGTATTTCTCCTATGCTGAAAGCCCTTATTGTAAGTCGCTAAATTTCAAAATAAACCTCATCAGTGCAGTCACTTCAATTGAGTTTTTAATATAATTATTTCTTACAAGTATTCAGTTTACAGAGATGTTGATTATCAATTTATGAAAAAAAGGTAGTTTATTGTCTGTTGATGTCTGCAGACAGTAAAATATTGTGAAATTATTGTCTTACATGACAATGTGGCGCTGAAAGGTTCGGGATGTCCACGTGACATCATGTCCACGTGACATGCGCTTCCGCTCTAACAACCTTGATGTTGCGTCACCAGTGTGACGTAGTGACTCCTCCTCCCGTGAGGCCCGGGGTGGTGTCAACTTATCTTCCCGCGATATTTTCGTCCATGTTTGGGCGACTCTTGTTAGCTAACGCGGATTGCTAACGTTTGGTCACGTAGTAAGGTCGATAGCTAATTAGCTTGAGGACATTTCAAAAGCCGAAGGGCCAGGATGTCAGAGGGTTATCTGTGAAGGATCGAGTCCCATCCGCGGTGAGTGACCGAACCTGAACAGCCGGGTCCGGTGCTCGGTAGCTGCAGTGTAGCAGCTAACGATGCTAATCAGGGACCACGGCTAGGCTAATGTTCGTTCAGCGGTGCTGTAAGAGTTTCAAGTCAATGTCAACCCGGTCAGGAGAAAGTGCTTTAAAGCGGGATGACGTTATTAACAGACGAACAAATAAATGACGTATTTTACTCCTGTACGTGAGGAGCTGTTTATTAAACGGGTTGGTAGTAGGACAGGCTAGCTAACGCTAATGTTAATCATGTAACACTGAATACATCAGGTGTGTTCCTGTGTGACGTCACACCGAGGGGACAGGAAACAGTAACAGTAAACGTGTTCAGATGTTCCCTTCAGGCTGCATGAAAGGTCCCGGAGCTGCAGACGGTTGATGTAATCCGTTCAAAGCCTCCACAAACCGGACTCCTGTCTCTGATTGTCCCGTTCGTCGTTTCAATGCTGTAGTAGAAAGTCTTGTCAGTGGATTAAAAGTTCATCCTGTAAATCCAAGTTCAATGTGAGGGAGAAAACAAAACAAAACAAAAAACAGTGGAATCAGCCTTTAAACATGGAATATCGACACTGTCTGTAAGTTGTAGGTGATTGTTAGATTGTCACTCAGTGTGGTTATTCAATCTATTAATATGAAGCTTTTTTTTTTGTATTTGTAGAGGTTTTGTTTGCTTTCAATTACAGTAGAAAGGCTATGTCAAAATGATTTTTTTATTGTATTTGTAGGAAATCTGTTCTCAAGATATTCTGTATTTATTTATGATGCATTGTGTCGTAGCATTAAGTTATGCTTTTTTTTTTTAACAGGTAAATTTTGGATTTGTGCATGAATTTGTTATCATCAGTTTGCATTTTAAAGTGCACATTTTTAAAAAACATTTAGTTTTGTTTGATTTTAGCAGGAAGTGGGCTCCATGTGTTTCATAGAGACATCTGATGCGTTCCATCCGGCTGTCCGTCTCCGCGTCCGTTATACAAATCAAGATGTTCTTTGGTCCACTGGAATTTCATAGATGACAGTTGTCACTAGATCATTTATTTCTCCACAAACAATCAAAATAGGTGATTGTATGTTAATGTACGAGCTCATGAGCTTTAGATAGGTATAGATACTTTATTGATCCCGAGGGAAATTCAGTATCAACCCAGATGCTGACAGCATTCCCCGTTTTCATCATTGAGACATGTTTCAGTTCATCCATAAGAGTGCTAGAGGATATTTAGCTTGTGTTTTTGCTTTGTGCTCTGTGCAGTGCCATGTCTCTGGTTTTCCCACGTCCCAACTCCAACGCAGTCCACGGCAAGAAGGATAAGAGACTCATGGCGGAAGTGAATGCATCGCCGCTGAAGCATTTTGTCACAGCAAAGAAGAAAATCAATGGGATCTTTGAACAGCTGGGGGCCTACATCAAGGAGAGCGCTGCCTTTCTGGAAGGTATTTTCCAGTAGACCTTCGTCCCTGTAAACCCTCATCAAAGCCGCCGTAGTGGATGAACCAAGTTTTCACTTGTATTGCAAGAAGAACGCAAGGGAGAAATGACTAATATGGCATGAATAGCTTTCTGTTTGTCTTCAGTTACACAATATATGGTCTTTCACCATAATGTATAATGTATGAGTCATAAAGATAACCAGCTCTGATAGCATTAAGCAAAAAGCACTCAGCTGAACTTAGCCAAGGTTCATGAGTCTGTAGTGTGACGTAGTTTAGCATTGTAGAGGTGAAACCTGATGTCTGTCTGATACCTTTCTCCTGTCAGAGACGTACAAGAATGAAGAGCTGGATCCCGTCACCACTGAGGAGCAGGTCCAGGAGGTCCGGGGTTACCTGGCGAAGGTGGCAGGGATTGGAGAGGTGTTGGCCCGCAGACACATGAAGGTGGTTTTCTTTGGGAGGTAAGTCACATCCTTTTTTACTGCTCCCTTTCATGTTTTGGAATTTTTTTTTCTTTTAATCTCATTGATCTTCATTCTCTCCAGGATGAAAAGGATAAAAGAAACGAAAAGATAAAAAGAATAATGATGTGTGTTTTTCAGGACGAGTAATGGGAAGAGCTCAGTGATCAATGCCATGTTGTGTGATAAGGTCCTGCCGTCTGGAATAGGGCATACGACCAACTGCTTCCTGAGGGTGGAGGGCACTGATGGCAGCGAGGCCTTCCTCCTCACCGAGGGTTCTGAGGAGAGGAAGAACATAAAGGTCAGCAGAGTTCCCTGTGGTACGTTGTCACGGCTCCGCTGGTCACGAAGCCTCCATCGTCCAGCGCTGCTCTTCACTGTGTTTGCAGACGGTGAACCAGCTGGCCCACGCTCTCCACCAGGATGAAGATCTGGATGCTGGCAGTCTGGTCTGCGTCATGTGGCCTAAAGCCAAGTGTGCTCTGCTCAGGGACGATCTGGTGTTGTTGGACAGGTCAGAACCGCGCGATCTCTTTGTCATAGAAGACATAACCTGTTTGACCCCAAATGATTGACTCCTAAAACAGAAAACGTGAGGCAGAACATTTCCGCACACTTGTTAAACATTTTCTCACCAGGGCAACCAGGGCAAAAGTGGTGGAGTTTCTCTTTGATTGTATGACTGTATTGAACTTATTGAACTTTGCTCCCCCCCTCCAGCCCAGGGATTGACGTTACCACAGAACTGGACATCTGGATCGACAAGTTCTGTCTGGATGCCGATGTGTTTGTTCTGGTGGCCAACTCGGAGTCCACTCTGATGCAGACGGTGAGACGGGGGAAAGATGAAGTGTCCATGAACCCCCTGCTGTAAACCAGATAGACTTGTCAGCAGCGCTGCTGTAGAGAAGTTAGAAAATGTCCTGCTCTGATTCTGGTTGTGTTCTGAGTTCCGCTGACGCCTGTCATGAATGATGCTGTTTGTTATTGGACAGGAAAAATCCTTCTTCCACAAGGTCAATGAGCGGCTGTCCAGTCCCAACATCTTCATCCTCAACAACCGCTGGGACGCCTCGGCTTCAGAGCCTGAATACATGGATGAGGTGAGTCGTAGCTTCAGCCTACCGGTGTAAAAGTAGCAACTAGAACATTCGTCTCATATTTGATATTTCATGAATAATGTGGTAATAATAAAACAGGAAGCAGTTTTCTTTGTGAAGGGAGGATCTCAGACTGGTATTTACGGTTCACCATCTGGTGTTTTTATCCACACTGTTACAAACGGAGTCCAGCTTCCTGTTGTCTGACGTTCAGTCACAGGTTGATGAAGACATTAAAGTACTAAATACATTTGCGTTAAAAATCTTCAAATTGTCGTTGTATGAGGGGGTGTGTGTGTGTATTTGCACCTTGCTGGAGTTCATACACTCAATCCAGTGTGTTGTTGCCGGCTCAGGTCCGCAGGCAGCACATGGACCGATGCACCAACTTCCTGGTGGAGGAGCTGGGCGTGGTCGATCGGGCCCAGGCCAGCGACCGCATCTTCTTTGTCTCTGCCAAAGAGGTTCTCCAGGCTCGGGTCCAGAAGGCTCAAGGGATGCCTGAAGCGGGTGAGACGACCAACGTCAGCAACACTCGTGTCATTCTGGTAGCCAGCGTGTGGATCTGCGCAAGGCACTTGCAGCCGATCCCAGATGGAGCTGGAACGTGGGGGGGTGGGGGGGTATCTCCAGGCTCACGTTGTTCTCCCTTACAGGTGGAGCTCTGGCAGAAGGCTTCCAGGCCAGAATGTTTGAGTTCCAGAACTTCGAGAGGCGTTTTGAGGTGAGATAGAAGAATAATTTAAAAACCTCCAGAAGAGATAGACGCTAACAGCTTCTAGTGTTTGTGCTCAGCTATGCTCAAACTTGTTCTGCTTTCCAACAATGACAAAGGGGTGTACTCAGCTTTGACTCTGTGTGTCATCTGTGTGAAGGAGTGTATCTCGCAGTCGGCTGTGAAGACCAAGTTTGAGCAGCACACAGTGAGGGCCAAGCAGATCTCTGAAGCCCTGCGCCGCATCATGGACTCCGTCCATGTGGCTGCTCAGGAGCAGAGGTGAGTCCACTTCCTCCCATCCCGTCATGAACCTGTTTTCAGCAGGATGGTGTGAAAATTTTTACAGCCGTTCAGATTGATCACATTTTAGTAAAGATCAGCACAGAAGTTGTAAATGTTCTCTTTTATTGTGTAGTAATGTGTAGAGATATTATTACAAATGTAAAATTTTCCGTTCTTAAAGCTGCGTTTTTAACATACAGGATGAGGATCAGTTGAGACGTGCTTGGTCGTGTAGTTAACTGGCTGTTAACCCCACAATCATAATAACTCTGCCCCAAACGTAATAGCAGTCACCGACCACAAACGTAAAACCTCGGGTTTGGGTTAATTTCCCACAAACGTAATAAATCATTGTTACAGTAATCCCTCGTTACTCGCCGTTAATGCGTTCCAGGACCACCCGCAAAAAACTGAAATTCCGCGATATAGCGACAAACTATTTTATCACTTACGGTAATCTAAACATTTATGAACCCTCCCCATACTGATATTAAACCACCTTCCATCTGTATTACCTTTTCCCAAACTCTTTATCGACTGTTTAAAGCTCTTTTGTATTAAAGAAAAGTGTTTCTTTAATACACGGAAGTGCGTTGCGTTCTGTGAGTCTCTGAACACAACACATTCCGGATGCTGACAGCCAATAGCATGCGTGTACGGTATCACGTGACTACCTACTAAAAATCTGTGATGTCGTGAAGCCGCGCATCTTGAAGCGCAAAATAGCCACGTATTACCGTACTTTACACCTGACACCTCCCCCACATTGGACCATGTGTAGCTGGTCGTGTCGTCATCCCTCCCATCATGCAGCTCTCTCTCTCTTTGTGTGTGTGTGTGTGTGTGTGTGTTAGGAACTACTGCCTTCTCACCAAAGAGGACCGCCAGAACCGACTAGAGTTCCTCGACAAACAGCTGGACCTGCTGACGATGGACTGTAAGTGCAAGATCAAGAAGATCACAGAGGAGGTGGAGAAACAGGTGAACCCCAGGATGACGTCAGAACACGCCAGTGATGTCATTCTTCCACAAGCAGCGGGTTCCAAGTCTTGTTCTCTGCTCACCTCCAGGTGTCCAACGCCATGGCTGAGGAGATCAGGAAGCTTCATGTGCTGGTGGACGATTTCCACCTGGACTTCCACCCGTCATCGGTGGTGCTCAAGGTGTACAAGAACGTGAGTGTTCCATGTTTGAGCAGCACTGTCATGTTCGTGTGTGGTATTCGTGTCCATTTTGGACATTTGGCTCATTTGGACGGGTTGTTTACGCTGTAAACAAAAAGCACATTGGCCAATGGGTGACTAGATTGTTCACATGTGATGTAGTTGACATCTCCAAAGACTTCAGACCAAACTAGACTTCTCATTTCTTTGCATCGGCCTCCTGGAAACTTTAGATTTAACTTAACCCAATGGCTGCCAGCTCTGTACCACTTCATGTCCTTCGGTGGACTTTCTCAGACGCTCCAGACATTTTTATCGGTGTGACTGATCACAGGATGCTTCGCTCAGAGCGACGCCGTGTTCGCTCGCTGGTGAGCTCTGACATACACAAACTGTGTTGCATCATAAGCTGCCGCTACAATGGAAACGCATTGTACTTCCAACGACCGGAAAACGACGTTCGTGCTTAGAACTAGCAGAAGTCTTCACATGTTCACTTCATCGTTTGTGTTTGTGTGTTCAGGAGCTCCACCGGCACATCGAGGAGGGTCTGGGTAAGAACATGTCAGAGCGGTGCTCCACCTCCATCACCGGCGCCCTGCAGGCCACCCAGACCGACATGATAGGTATCACTTAGAAGGCTCCTCACTACACACTTTTATGGCTTATACAAAAGTCAGTCAGTTTATTAGTGCCTTGTGTGTCCGTGCGTGTGTCCAGAGGGTCTGAAGCCTCTGTTGCCTAGCGCCGTCAGGGAGCAGGTGGACAAGCTGGTTCCTCGCCAGTGCTTCAGCCTCAGCTACGACCTGGCCTGCGACAAGCTCTGCAGCGACTTTCAGGAGGACATCAGCTTCCACTTCTCTCTGGGTTGGACCATGCTGGTCAACCGCTTCCTGGGACCCAAGAACACCCGGCGAGCCCTGATGGGTTACAACGACCAGGTAAAGCTGCTTCAGGAACTTGAAGAACCTCTCCCGTTCTGGAAGCCGTCGTTACTTCTGCTCTGGAGGGAACACTTATGCCCCTTTAGAACTTCTCTGGTCACTCAATGCTGAATGGTTTTAGCTCCCAGAGCTACGTCCGCTCTCGATGCCAGGAGGGCAGGAACTGTTTCAGGCCACCTTCTGAGCTTCTGGTGACTTCTCTGTCTCAGTCTAAACAGATGATGTGTTTAGAGTGATTTAGGGGACTCCAAACTAGTCCTTATTTCAATCAGTTTTCTAAACTGTTTAATCTGTTTAATCAGTCAACAGTCTTTTGCATCGGATTAGTTTTGTGTGGTTTTGTTTGGACCCTGAGCTCAGCTCCGTTCCTTCTGCAGGTCCCTCGAACTTTGGCCCTGACCCCAGTCAGCACCAGCATGCCTCCGTTCCCACAGAGTTCTGTGACCCAGGAAGAGCTCATGGTTTCCATGGTGACCGGTCTGGCTTCCCTTACGTCTCGCACGTCCATGGGCGTCCTTGTCGTTGGCGGAGTGGTGAGGAAACACACAAACACAGCGTGTCACCAGTGTGGAAGTGTGGAAGTTAATCTAGAGGCGGGCTCATCCGTCACACGGCGCTGTGTTGCTACGTGCAGATCTGGAAGGCGGTCGGCTGGCGTCTGATCGCCCTGTCCGTGGGTCTGTACGGCCTCCTGTACGTCTACGAGAGGCTCACCTGGACCACCAGGGCTAAGGAGAGGGCCTTCAAGAGACAGTTTGTGGACTATGCCAGCGAGAAACTGCAACTCATCGTCAGCTACACCGGATCCAACTGCAGCCATCAAGTCCAACAGTGAGTCCACACCGCCCGTCACCGCAGTGCACCCCAGTATCACGTCAGGTTCACCAGGAACCTGGAGAACCCCGCTTCGGAACCATTGAATTCCCCCAGCCAACTGTCCGTGTCGTGCTCTGACCTCTTTTTGTGTTGCCTGTGCCGATCAGGGAGTTGGCGGGTGTGTTCGCTCAGCTCTGCCAGCAGGTCGACGTCACGCGGCAGAACCTTGAAGATGAGATCAGCGACATGAACAGCAAGATCGAGCAGCTGGATGGCCTGCAGAGCAAAGCCAAGCTGCTACGGTAGGAAACACACACACACACACACACACACACACACACACACACACACACACACACACACACACACACACAGGTGTCTAACGTCTGCGTTCCTCTTCCAGGAACAAGGCGGGCTGGCTGGACAGCGAGCTCAACATGTTCACGCAGCAGTACCTTCATCACAGCAAGTGATACTGACAGATACCTGAGAGACGGCCGAAGGACAGTGTCCCACATGGGGGAGGGGGGTCGGTTGGAGTGTCTGAGACACTAGGGGGTGGGGGGTGGAATGCGGACCCTACAAACAGGATCAACTACTAATGGAAGCCACGGCATGAAAACGGTCCGACGAAGCCAGATCCCAACTCCTTCACCAGCGACGTTTGTTTCTGACTCTTATCGCTTCGATCTGATTCCGACTCCTGAGCGGTCGCCGCCCCTCCCCCTCCCCCCTGTCTGTCCTCAGGTGAGACTCGTGTCCCGTTCTGTATATACACCGAGACCTGTCAGACGTCCACACCGGGGAATGGAGGACGCTTCCTCTGAAGGTCAGGTTCTTTATGTCTCCTGATGTCTCTGTGCGGCTTCAGAGGACAAGGGAGACGGACACGCTTCATAATTTGTGTGTCTTCTTCCACACGTGTGTCTTCTTCTGAGTGCGTGTGCACGGCCAAACCAACACTGTGTTAGTCGATCACTGACGTCACTGATGTGTTGCTCCTAGCGGGAACGAACCATCAGCTAACAGCCTCTTAATAAAGGGGGGAACGATGCGCTTGCTGTAGTTTCTCTGGAGTGGTAGAGGAGTAGGACGGTAGGCCTGGATAAAGGTAGGACACTTTAAAGGTGCGTTCACTGTGGGTTTGGCTCTGGACCAGATGTAACCCTCAGATGGACGCTACACACAAAGAAGCTACACAGTGAATTGTGGAGAGAGCAGGAACACTTCCTTCAGAGGGAAAGCTCGCACTTTATCAGGCTGCTGCTTGTTAGTTTTGTTTTCTGATTCACTCATGTCATTGATGGGGGGGGGTCCCCTCAGTTATAACCCACAAACTGGTTCACTAAAGTGACGTCATTTGTCTGCATGCAGTGGATGTTGTGTTCGTTAATGTGTACGTACAAAATGATAGTGATGCTAACAGCTAATAGCATATCAAACTGTGTGGACTGGTTTCATTCTGACAATAAAAGCAACAGATCATCTAAACCTAAACTGATCTGACTCCTCATTGTCTTCAACACGTGAACTTAAGTGGAATTTAAATATTTTATAACCCTAATGTTAGGGTGATCTCTGGATTTTTTTTAAACTTTGCGTTTTAAGTAAAACTTTAAACCAGTGACTTCTCAGCTGCTGTCTGATCGCTTGTTGCGTTCTGAGCGAAGACCTTCCGGTTCTCCAGTGACCTCTGATGGCTTCCAGCAGTTTCGATGATAGTTTCCAAACCTAGCAGTTCAAGATTTCATTGCCAAAAAGTATATTTACTTGAAACAGTTGTTTTATTTTTGTGAAATTAAAACTAAAATTGCATCATGGCTCCTTTTAAACAGATTTTCATTACGAGAAAAGCAAGTTTTCAAGACGTCAGACGTCAGTGGCTTCTTCAGAAGACAACATGTGGACTTGAGACCGGTTTGTCTTCTGAGGTAAAGTCCCTGATGAGAGACACACTGATGCTCTGAGTCACTCCAAAAAGAAAAAGAAAAAGCAAGTACAGAAACGGAAGTGTCTTCATTCCTAAAAGGATCAAACTTCAACTAAAATGAAGACGTCAAGAATATCTGTTTACAAATACTTGAATGTCATTATCTAGAAATCACACATTAATTAATCGTCGGACGGTAACAATTTGCACGTCTTGACTTGGTGGGCCCTGCAGTCTATTTGAGGCCCCGGAGCCTCCTCGTGGATTCATGTACATAGTGGTCCTCCTTAACCCTACCATCTCCTACAATCTGGAAAAGCAATGGGTCCAGATCAGCGCCTGTCATGAAGTAATGAAAGAAGTGACTGACAGAGTGATTGACATATCCGAAGCCCACCTGTGAGAACACCCCCCTCTCCTTGGATAAGGGCGTGTTCATCCCCAAGGTGAAGTTAGTGTTCAGGTTAAGGTGTGTGGCAACGTCCTGGCTTAGAACTAGACACTGAAAGTTACACACACACACACACACACACACACACACACACACACACACACACACACACACACACACACACAGACACACACACACACAAACTGGTGGTTCAGTGTCAGTGCTATCCATGGTCCTGAAACATCTGAGCAGCAGCTCCTGAACACGTCTTCCACAATAAATACACATCTTATTAAAAAAAAAAGCTCCAGTTACATATTTCAGCATTTCTTCATGTACTTTTTCTTAACTCGGTCTGAATGTGGCGGCTCCTCTCTTGGGTCTTGCGGGTAGGTTCTAGACAATCAAAGACCTCGGCGTGTCGGCACGCTGTGAGGTGGCAGCCCAACCAGCTGAATATACTACGGAGGGCTAATAACCCAACCAGAAGAAACCCTTTTGTAAGCTTTGTGTATCTGGGGTCCATAGTTACAGACGATGGGGACCTTAAACCAGAGATTCTCTGCAGAAGGCTCCTGGCAGCATCAGCCCTGCAGTCTCTCTGGAAGCCACTCTGGCAGCATCAGACCAGACGAAGCTCCGAATTTACAACTCTGCCGTACTCTCCATCCTGCTCTACGGCTTGGCATGATGGCTCTTAAACAACCCCCTGGTTTCCAGTATAGATGATAGCAGGGCTCTCCGAACCATCGAAAACATCAGGTGGCCCTAGCAGGTTTCCAACAAAGTGCTTCGAGATCGCACCCAGAGTTTCCTGCCTGGCTGCGCATCGTTGCAACCGCTGGTTTGGTCATGTCCTCAGCCTTCCTCCTGATCATCCAGCAAGTTTCCCCACGCCTCACGCCTTCAGTCAGCTGGGACAGGTTCCAGCTCCCTACGACAGTGGATGAAGCGGTTGTGGAAATGAATGAATGAATGAATGAATATCTGAATGTGTACATTTACTAATTTACTCATACATTTAATTTTTGTTTGATTGTGGAACTTTCCTCCCTTTATGCCTGAATGAAAAGAACGGAAACCCCTCCCAGCTCTCCTCCAAGGGGTCCAGTCCAGAGCAACGGACTGTCTAAGCTGGTGATGAGGAGACTCACCAACCACACACTGCTAACGCCATCTGAAGTGTCCACCCTGCTCAATCTATAATAGAAGGTTCCCTTTATTCACATTCTAGAACAGCCACACCTGTTAATGGCAGCTCCCCTCTATGATCAGTGCACTTGGTAAACGGCTGGGAAATATTTAGTAACCTGGACAGTAGGCTACAAGGAGGTGTTGATATCATTGGCTAAAGCAGCCTATTAGAATCATTTCAAAAATTAGATGTTTGATCAAACCTGAAACCAATATTGCCAAGGTTCAAAGCGTCGTGATAATGTTTAAGGTCATTACTACAATTACCAAGTCAGATGTTTGTGATACAGCTCTTTGTAATTCATATGTTAATTCTCTTTAAGCTGATTTTTAAATCTTTGTGAGATTAAACTCTTTTGTGATGTCTAGGCCATCCAGACTTCAGATGTTACCTCTCCTTGAGTTCATCTTTAAATCTTTGGTGGATAAGTATCTCTTGTGTTGACTTCCCAAATCCAGATGTTGATTCATTTTGAGTTAATCGTTAAATCTTTCAGTGATGGAACACTTCTGTGCTGTGTCAACTTCTCATAGTGTTAGAATAATGTATATAATTGATCTCATATTTACTCTTTTATACTCCTTCAACCATATAATCTACTCTTTTATATCCCTTTAATCATATAACCTCATATTTACTCCATTGTATTCCTTTATTTTTTACATCATGCCAGGTGTTGATTATATCAGTTTTTCGTCCCCCATCCCTTAGAGAATGAATGTAAATAGGGACAGCCCCAAATAAAAAGAGGGTTTGGCAGAGAGATGTTGGGAGCGGATAGACATCTGTAACTGGGCACATCTCTGTTCGTTTCCCCTCGCGAGTCTAACTGTTGTCTTCTCCTTTTTGAGTGTGTTTTGAATGTTTTAGGTTGCCTGAACCTGACACATAGTTCAGATGTTCTGTCTCTGGGTTAATCCTTAACAATCTCAAAAGCAGAGCTGACGTATCACAAACATCTGAATTACAAAGAGCTGACGTATCAAGAACAATTTTCTCCTTTTATCAATGATTTAATAGCCTCTTAGAATTGGTAATTGTAGTAATGATCTTAAACATTATCGCGATGCTTTGAACCTTGTTAAAAGTGGTTTCCGGTTTGATCAAACATTAATTTATGACAGAAATAACTGCAATAACTTCTACCTGACTTAAAGGATCTGCAGACAAATATATATGAGTTTTAATTTCAAAGAGTTAAAAATTTCCCCGATTCAGCAACAGAGGACCAAACGGAGAAACAATGTCTGCAACATCAACTCCTTCCTTTGACTCTTTTATGAAACCATTCCTTTCTTCCCAACCCTTTCTTTTATGAAATGTTATTACAGCATTAAATCAGAGAAATTGCAAATAATCTTTTGTCATAATCCCCATACCTCTGGCCCACCTGTTGCAAGCGAGGCTTACTTGAGACATACGTCTTCTTTTTACTGACCAGGTCCACTAACATCACCGATCTCTTTGGTACATCTGATAAGGCCAAAGGGCAAGTGGTTTTATTCTTAATTCTACTGATTTTTATTACAAAGGTCACAGGTAAACAGTCCTCTCATTGTGGTGTTGTCCACATCAGGAGTGAATCTATGACACTATTTTTAGGTGAAGCAGAATTCCATTTAACTCCCACCTGGATGTAAAGAAATGTTCGTGTTGTAGCTCCTGAGAAATTTATGTTTTATTCGTGGACATATTTTTCCGTTCCTCCAAAGAGACCACTGCTCTATTTTCTCCACCCTATTGACCTTGTGGTTCCGGTCAGGAGAGAAGTAGCCCCGCCTCTGTCCTCTGTCACGTCCGCAGAGGAGACAGATTACTCTGTGGGAACCAACAGCTCCTCATTCAGTCCAGAACTTGTGATCTGAAGATGAGTGGAAGAGGAAAGGGAGGAAAAGGACTCGGGAAAGGAGGCGCCAAGCGTCACCGGAAAGTTCTCCGTGATAACATCCAGGGAATCACCAAGCCCGCTATCCGCCGCCTGGCTCGCCGTGGTGGAGTGAAGCGGATCTCCGGTCTGATCTACGAGGAGACCCGCGGTGTGTTGAAGGTGTTCCTGGAGAACGTGATCCGTGATGCCGTCACGTACACCGAGCACGCCAAGAGAAAGACCGTCACCGCCATGGATGTGGTGTATGCTCTGAAGAGGCAGGGACGCACCCTGTACGGCTTCGGGGGCTAGACCGCTAGTGACGTCATCAACCAAAGGTCCTTTTCAGGACCAGCACTGTTCAAAGAGTCCAGTTCTGTCAAAATTATTAGTACAAAACCTAATGTGTGCATTCAACTGACAAAATTAAGAACACATGGTTACACTAAGACCCTGATCAGACTAGTTGCCTATGTCCAAACTAGCAGGAACTAGTCTCGCTAGAACTGGACTAGTTTGACTATGTTATAGTGAGACCCCCCCCAGGTGAAACCGATCCACGCCGTTTCCTTTATCATCTGTCCAATAAATGGCTACCACGTAATGGAAAGAACGTTTCTGGTACTGCTCAGGGGACTATGCCAAATGTAGAGACAGGCCAACCGGTCTTGGTTTGGAACCTCTGTTTTAGTTTCTAATCTGAAATTACAGGTGTTTTTATTCTGTATTCAGAAGAGTTTTCCAATGTTTTTAAGTATACAATATCTAAAACTAAGACACCAAAAACATTTTTATCAATGCCTTCATAATTTGAAGCATTCTGTGTGTTTCTCCCCAAACCTCAACACAATGACATACGGTATTAAAGATTAAACACACTTTATTGTCCACACAAACAGGGAAAAATCTTTTACACTCCTTGTTGTACATGCACGTACATATATATGTGTTAGTAGCACAAACACTGTATACAGGCCCCTATAAACACAACACACACTAGGGGCCTGCTGGCATGCAGTTAATCACACATGATTAATAACCACACATGACTGGGGGAGGCCGAGTGATGGGTCGCGACTTCGGGTTACAAGTTAGTAACACAATATGTACACTTGTTCAAAAACTTTACTCATGTTGAAAAAACAATTCAATGAATTAAAATCACACACAACACCAATACTTTTACACAATTTCCAACTGAATTTATGATTTACAATTACTCCCAAGAATTTCATTTAGATGAATGCTCATGTTTGTTTGGCAACGTTTTTATGCCTGATGCCCTTCCTGCAGCAACTCTGCATTTATCCAGGCTTGGGACCGGCCCACAGGTGACAGGTTTGTGCCCCCGTAGGGCTGCAGATGGTGGGCATTGAACCCAGAGCAGCATACATGTGAAGAATGAGCTGTCACCGAGATACATTCCAGATTCGCATGTCAACTTATTAAATACTGAACTAATATTCAAATGAACGACTTTGGTCCACGCCTGAACCATGTGTGACTCCAGAAGTTACTTCTAAAATGTGACACTATTAAAGTTTCCACACTGGAACCTAGTATTTAAATAATAATCTAGTTCAGTGGAATATATTAATACAGGTGATGATGCTGCTCTTGAGATTCCAGCCGCAAAAGCTGTAGCAATCTTCATTATTTCAACAAATCAATCCCAGAATGTAACACCTATATTCTGTTTCATGAACTTGTAAACAAAGAACTGAACCTAAATCTGCTGAACACAGGAGAAGCTCTGATCAGTGAATGAAGAGGCTCTGAAAAGAGCCGTTGGGGTGTCAGCGGGGCTGTGACGTCAGTCTAAGCCCTCTCCCCGCGGATGCGGCGGGCCAGCTGGATGTCTTTGGGCATGATGGTCACCCTCTTGGCGTGGATGGCGCACAGGTTGGTGTCCTCGAACAGGCCCACCAGGTAAGCCTCGCTGGCCTCCTGCAGAGCCATGACAGCGGAGCTCTGGAAGCGCAGGTCGGTCTTGAAGTCCTGAGCGATCTCTCTCACCAGACGCTGGAAGGGCAGCTTCCGGATCAGCAGCTCGGTCGACTTCTGGTAGCGACGGATCTCTCTCAGAGCCACGGTACCGGGCCTGTAACGGTGAGGCTTCTTCACGCCGCCGGTGGCCGGAGCGCTCTTCCGAGCTGCTTTGGTGGCCAGCTGCTTTCTGGGGGCTTTGCCTCCAGTAGACTTACGAGCGGTCTGCTTGGTTCTCGCCATCGTTTCTGGCTTGTCTCCACAGGAACACAAGAATGCTGCAGAGACAGGAGAGCCGCTGGTCTTAAAGCGTCCGAGCGGCTGAACAGCGATGAGGCGGAGTCGGACCTCCGACCACTGGTTGGTGGGGGGCTCCTCCTGGAGCTCAGCTCCGCCCTTTCCGGCAGGGAGAGTGGCGCGCTCTGCTCCATATAACTGAAGGTGGCGGTGGTCCGAGTCCCATTTTCTGTGAGCTGCATCTCTAGAGAAACCAGTCAACATGAGTGGACGTGGTAAAACCGGCGGTAAAGCCAGAGCTAAGGCCAAGACCCGCTCCTCTCGTGCCGGGCTCCAGTTCCCGGTCGGCCGTGTTCACCGGCTGCTGCGTAAAGGGAACTATGCGCAGCGCGTCGGTGCCGGCGCCCCCGTCTACCTGGCGGCTGTGCTGGAGTACCTGACCGCTGAGATCCTGGAGCTGGCTGGAAACGCTGCCCGTGACAACAAGAAGACTCGGATCATCCCCCGTCACCTGCAGCTGGCTGTCCGCAACGACGAGGAGCTCAACAAGCTGCTGGGCGGGGTGACCATCGCTCAGGGCGGCGTGCTGCCCAACATCCAGGCCGTCCTGCTGCCCAAGAAGACCGAGAAGGCTGCCAAGAAGTGAACTGCTGGAGCCCACAAGCTGCAACACAACGGCTCTTTTCAGAGCCACACAAGGCTGACAAACAGACACGTTTTTCCTCCACATTTCACCATCAAAAATCATGAACGCAATTCAAACAAGTTCTGAAACTGCTCAGTCTTCAGGGTTGAACATTTCACCACTGGAATTTGATCAGATTATTGAAACCCTACTGACTACTTTAATATGTACAGGATGCTCAGTCACTCATTTCAGTGGCTTTGATACACTTCATTCGAATACAATTTATTTTCAACACTTTCTGACAAGTGTGTAAAAAGCCTCTGACTAATTCTAGAACAAGCAGGCTACATGACTAGTAAAGGATTATAATCATTTAGACTTTAGAAATCTGGAGTCAAATAAAATTCCTCAGACAATGAGGGACTGAAGACTATCTTCAAAAAAATTGAAAGGTAAAATAAGGATTATAATGTAAAATGATCATGGAATACAATTTATTTTCATTTGTTTCTAATAGAAGTTTGTAAAAACATTTGAAGAAATTCTAAAAGAAACAAGCAGGTTTCATGACATTAGTCACAGATTATTCATTTAAATTGTTCAGAAATCTAGAGTCAAATAAAAACTTTTCAGACATTGAGGGAGTTATGAAGGAAACAAGTTTGTCCATAGAATTAAAACAACCAGGAAACAACCTGTTCATGTGGTTTAAAGTCTTCTTTTTAAAGTGGAATTATTTTTACTAAGGTTGAAGGATTCTCAAGACTCGTGTGTCCTGCTCTATTATTATTTGTGTAAAATAATTTTAACCTTTACTTTAAAAAAGAATACACCTTTAGGAGGAGATACTTTATGATGTAGTTAAAAACTGCTTTATTGTTATTTAATTGACAAATTACATTTTAGTTCACAAGTTATTTTTATAATTTCAAAATTACCCTTTAAAGCTGACTGACTTTTACTAACAGGCTCCATATTTTAAAAGTTCTCTAATCTTAAGAGGATGTTAACATCACTTCAGCTTCTGATGATTCTGAGCGTGAACCAGATCAGAAATTAGTCTCCCTGTTCCTCCAGCAAAGACACACATGGAATATCTTCAACCAACCTAAAACGACTCCAGTTGGGTTTTGTTTTTTGTTTGGTTTATTTCAAAGGGGACAATACATTTCCATAAAACACATGATTACACATGGTTAAAAAAGCCAGAATTAGCCAGAAGGCTAGTTTTCATCTGTATTCCCCTGGCCATGATTTATAAAAAGCAGCAAAATAGTAAAATACATCTACAATATGGTGAAAATGTACATATTCAAACACTTATTGTACAATTAAAAGATACATCACATAACATTATCAACATAACATTCTGATTTATATCACACTGATTGTGTGTCTTTATATGGTATCTGTTCATAAAAGATAGTTCCAATGAATAATTTTAGTTTTATCTGTATGGGTCAGTGAGAACCTGAATTTAAGACGTATTCCATTTTAATTTATCAACATCACCCAATGAAAAATAATGCTTTTTTTAGGCTTCTAAAAACCATGTTATGTAAACTATTACACTGGATATGTCACTTTTTCTAACATGAATACAAACCAGTTCAAAAGAGAATAACAGCAGTTTGTGTGTTTTCATTAAAGGTTCTTGTTTGAACTTTATTGTCGTTAGAATTGTGTTTCTGGTCTGTTTGTCTCCAGACTGCAGCTTCAGCAAAGACGAATCAAGACCCCGACCCAAAGAGAGACGGAGACCCCCTCTAACCCCGTGATCAGCTCCACCAATCACAGGAAGGAGACCACACAGTCTGCTTTGAATGGAGTCTGTTCAAATACAGTCACTGTGGCGCGTCGGGATTCATTTCTGTGTGATCAGAAAGAAGAAGAATGCCTGAACCAGCGAAGTCAGCGCCCAAGAAGGGCTCGAAGAAAGCCGTGAGCAAGACCGCCAGCAAGACCGGCAAGAAGCGGAGGAGGACCAGGAAGGAGAGCTACGCCATCTACGTGTACAAGGTGCTGAAGCAGGTGCACCCAGACACCGGGATCTCGTCTAAGGCCATGGGCATCATGAACTCGTTTGTGAACGACATCTTTGAACGCATCGCCGGTGAGGCCTCTCGTCTGGCTCACTAAAACAAGCGCTCCACCATCACCTCCAGGGAGATCCAGACCGCCGTGCGTCTCCTGCTGCCCGGGGAGCTGGCCAAGCACGCCGTGTCTGAGGGCACCAAGGCCGTGACCAAGTACACCAGCTCCAAGTAGACCTCCTCCTGCTGACCCCCCAGCCCAACGGCTCTTTTAAGAGCCACCACCTCCTCAGGAGAGCTGATCCGGTGCATCATGAGTAGCAACAGGTGTCTAATATACGGTCTTGTCTATCAACAATGTATAATAGGAAATTAAATGCTACTGTGTTGGATGTCGGTATACTAAATCATAATTTATGTCAAATGTTTTTCTGAAGTCTGTTCTGCGCAACGGGTTAATACATGGACTCTGGATTGTTCACCAGTGGGAAGAACGAGTAACAAAAATTAATATCCACAAAAATTGTCGGCAACGTAAAACCCACAGACCCGGCTGAGAACACAATAGTTACTACAAAAACAAAATCTGTCACCGGAGAGGGAGAGGTCATCCAGAATCGATGCGCCGCTTCCTGGTGGCGTCCAATAATAAACTGAATAGGTGTTTATTCAACTCATGTTAAATTAAAAGCGTGTATGAAACTAAATTGTTGGCAGTGATTTTAGATCATCATTGTTGAAAGCTAAATATATTAATTAACTTGTCAAAGTGTTGATTTTTAATAATTGTTATTTCCAAATAAGCAATTAAAAAAATTTTTTTTAAAATGTATGTACATGTCGCATTTCTCAAACAGTCGTACGTGTCATGTTGATGTTTGGTAAAATACACATAAAACTTCCTGTCATGAAAACATTAACTGTTTTTAGAGTCCAGCACATTCAAAGTTTTAGATACTGAATTATTAAAACGTTAGAAATACTATTTTGAATCAAGAATACAAGTTAAAAAATGTTGAATTAAATAAAAATAGTTATTTTACAGTTGAGTGTCTTTGAAAGAATGTTAGAACTACTGTTAAACACAGAAGTTTTATATTTGGGAGTTATTTAACAGAATGGATTTAGTGATGATTTAAAATTGTGTAGATCTGTTGATTTTCAGAACGCATTAAAACGTAAAATAATTAAGCATTATAATGTAAAATGATCTGAATTGACCAAGAATTACTTAGAAAAAATCTTTACTTCGTTTCGTTCTCTCTCAATGTTGATCATATTCTGGGTAATTTAATGGATTGTACAGGATGGGAAAAATAAAACTGCAACCGATCCATTTTTTTATCATGTCGCCCACAATTTTTGTGTGTTCTATCTAATAATGCTTTGTCAGCTGAATGCGTTCAAATGTTCTACAGTAGATTTAACTGAAATAAAACATTATAGGAATTCAATTAATGAGAATGAACTTTCAGTGAACATCCCGGTGTTTTTGTTGTGAGAAATATATTTAACTTTTTACATATTGATTTATTTCAATTACACATTTCTGCAAAGGAAAGAGTAAAAATGAGTTGGATATTGTCAAAATAAATTTGAATAAATTATTTATTCTTATGCAAAGTGACTGTTGTTTATGAAGTATGTGGTCAGCTGCTGATGGTGAATGAGTGTAATGTTAGTGAATGAAGTGAGTTTGTAGCTCATCAGTAGTGATGTGGTTGTTCAGCAGTGATGGTGGTGTGGTGTGAGAGGAAGAGTTGATGTGATGATGATGATGAGCTGCATGCGTTTGTTTTGAGGAAAGCTCTTTCATGTGGACATGGGGGCTCTAAAAAGAGCCTTTAGTCAGACGTGTGTTGATCACTATGATGACAGCTCACTTCTTCTTGGCTGCTGCCTTCTTGACTTTGGGCTTAGCAACCTTCTTGACTGCTTTCTTGGCTGCGGGGGTCTTGGTCTTCTTGGCCACTTTCTTGGGGCTCTTGGTGGCCTTCTTGGGGCTCTTGGCTGCAGCTTTCTTGGCGGCTGCAGGTTTCTTGGCCTTCTTGGGGGACTTCTTAGCGGCTGCCGGCTTCTTGGCTGCCGCCGCCTTGGGCTTTTTAGCCGCTGGCGGTTTCTTGGCTGCGGGCTTCTTGGCTTTAGACGCCACTTTCTTGACGGGCTTCTTGGCCTTGGGTTCGGCTGCTTTCTTGTTCATCTTGAAGGAGCCTGACGCCCCGGTGCCCTTGGTCTGGACCAGAGTCCCTTTGGCCACCAGAGCCTTGATGGCCATGTTGACCCGCGCCTTTTTCTTGTCCACATCGTAGCCGCCGGCAGACAAAGCCTTCTTCAGGGCAGCGGCTGACACGCCACTCCGCTCCTTGGACGCGGCCACTGCTTTCAGGATCAGCTCGCTGACGCTGGGGCCAGACTTAGCCGGTCTGGGGGCCTTCTTCTTGGCTGCTTTGGCCGGGGCCGCGGCTGCTGCTGGAGCTTCTTCTGCCATCGTTTTCTCTGTTTCGTTCCTCCGGACTCCGATTCTCGTCGCTGAAACGACTGCTGTCGAATCCGGAGCTGGAGGCGGTCCTTAAACGCACCATGAGAACCGTGGAGACTCAGCCCAGCTCAGCGGCTCCTCTGTCCGGCGTGAACGTGGGCTCACTTGTGTTTTCTGTCACAGATAAAACACTCCAAAGTCCCCGTGGGACGCGTCCTGAAGGCTGGCCGTGAAGGGAGAGGACCGCGGACTAGAACCTCTTCATCCTGAACTCGTGGAGAACTCTGAGACTCTCTGGCTTGAGTTCAGGGAGCCTCCACACCTCACGAGTCCACCGCCGTGTCCCGCCAGTCTCCGTGACTTTTCCCACTCGTTAACGTGATGAAATGTTTCCGATGCATCGGAGCTCCATCAAACTCCGTTTTCCAGCGACTCCACATCTTTGCTCAGAGAATCAAAGTGACAGCAGTTGTCGGCTGAGGATCACTTTGGACTCCAGTCAAGTTGTTGTGGAGCAGCAAACACACTGATGGTGACCGAGGCTCGGGGACCGTGGAGCCAGACTTCCTGTCACAGCTGTGGACTGTGGACATTCCTGCTGCTGGCAGCTCGTTTGGACACAAATCAGCTGTTCATAGTGACACTGATGTGACAAAGTGGAGTTTACATCTCTGCTCATCTCTTGGTTAATGTGTTTATTTATCTGGGGGTTTTTTAAATAGAGAAAGTTAAATTCATGGGATATAAGTATATTTTTAAAGATTTAAAAACACTCCCATAATTTAATCTTTTTAAAACTTACATTCCCAGCATGGTTAGGCATTTTCTGCTACACATTCATCAATACACTATCAAAGGCCTGATTAGCTCAGTTTATAGATCAGTGGAACAATTTTTATGACATGATTTATTTGGTGTTTACAATACTTGTTGCAAACCCTGCTACCAACACTGAACAACGTGACAAAAATACATCATTGATTTCTGAATATAATTTCTTTCCCATTGAAATAACTAAGGTAACATTCTCTTTGAATAACCACTTGGTTTCACATAATACTTAATTTAAATTAATTAAAAAGTTTTTAAAATCTGTCTCACCCACCTTTTCAATCATGGCATGTTTTCACCAACTTCAGTATTAATTATTGCACAAACATTGAAGTCGTTTCCTGGATTTTTTTCTTGTCTGTTTTGTTCATCTCAACTTTTCTCGTAGTTCCTCTTCTTTTTGGATTTTTTTTTTGTCACCTGCAGATGGAGAGCTGGAGATAGATTCTGGATATTCTGCCCCTAAACAGGAATTGCTGAATGGAAATAAAAGAAAATAATTCAGTACTTGAAATTCAGAAATGTGTTAACAACATGTAAAGTAATTAAATTATATGTCAGATACACCTGCAGCTAAGTCATGTCCAGCTGAAGAGACAGGACATAGATTGAGGCTAATGTCGTTATTGTAAGGCCCTCTCATGAGGTCTCATAAGGTCACATAACATCTCATGTCTGGTAAATTAATGGCTTATGATGTCTCATAAGTTCTTGTAACATCTCATAAAGTCTCATGAGGGATCATAATGCCTAATTTCTCATAAGGTCTCATAAATCCAAAGGCCTGTGTGGCAGAATAGTGCTACACTCCCCACCGTGAGGGGGTAGTGTAGCCGACAAATAGCGAGTGCCGCATAAATAGACCTGGTCGGACCCTTCTCCACCCTTTTTCCGCTTCCTCTTCCTCCTTTATGGAGCTGACAGCTGGGCGTGGCAGCGTTTTGCGGTGAGCAGTTGAGTTGGAAAATAAGTGTGGTGTTACTGGGACCTGGGCTGTCTCCCTTGGGCCGGTGCGCGTGCGGTGCGCATCCTGAGGAACCACCTCTCCTGGTCTGGGCTGCGGGCTTCCTCCTCCTGCCGCGAGTGACACCTCAATCCTGCTCTCCGTGCGCGGCCGTCATCGCCACTGAGAGCTCACTGCTGTTTTGGTTCTTGGTTCCTCGTTCTCTGTTCGTTGTATTTTTTTCCCCCTGCATCTGTGTGTCTGCTCCGGGGTTTGGCTCATCTGGAGGCCTCCACCACCACAATCCGGCGCTGATTCGGCCTATATCGGGCCAGACACCATTACCGGTGGTCAAGGCCGTATCATACGGCGTCCTCAACGCGAGCCAAGAGAGGGCATCCCGACCCTCTAATTGACGCTGAGCCACTACCCCTGGAGGGTGGTTTTAATTGGAGGGGCAGACTCTCCCCATTTTTTTTAGTTTATTCATCTGTTATTTCTTCCGTTGAGTTATTATTGATCAGTTTGGTGGGTTATATTTGATTTATTGTGTAGTAATCTTTTTTTCCTCTTTTGGATAATTTGTGTGTTAAACAGTTTATTTTG
Organism: Antennarius striatus; assembly: GCF_040054535.1. NCBI lineage: Eukaryota > Metazoa > Chordata > Actinopteri > Lophiiformes > Antennariidae > Antennarius > Antennarius striatus. The sequence goes on along the minus strand of NC_090777.1, from coordinate 5,000,726 downwards.
GGTTTATTGCTATTTGGTTATCGTGTGTGAGGGTTGCCTTGCTTTCTTTGTTTCTAATTGTGTTCTTTTCGTTGACAGGTGCTGCGGGCCCAGAGCGGCAGCGGTTCCCCTGGTGGTGGTTCCTTATCCACGTTTTTGGTTTGCTGTGTCACGGGTGCAGTGTAGTTTTTTTGGATCTCTCCCCTTTTTGTTACCGCTGTCGTAGTAAGCCCCAGCTCTGTTTTTGGTAATCCCTCATACTTTTTATAATCATATTTGTAGTATTCTTTTCGTCTGTCCTCATTTTAAAATAACTGTTTAATAAAGTCATTTTTTTATAATTGGAAATCAAACTCTGGTCCCGTGGAATATTCTTGAACCGTGTGCCTTGCATCATTTCAGTGGCGGCAGTGGCTCAGTGGTAAAGCGGGTCGTCCTATGATTTAAGATCGGCGGTTCGATTCCCGCTCCCGCCCCCCCAAAAATACTCAGAGGTGAGCTAACAGTGGGAGGTGTCAGCTCATCTCCGGAGCACTGCCGAGGCACCCTTGAACAAGGTGCCGTCCCCTTTACAAAATTGCTCATTTGAGGCGCACCAAGAAGGAACTGCCTGCCACTCTACCTCCCCTGCATGCCTACAGGCCCCCTTGTGTGTGTGTGTGATACAGGGGCCTGTACTCACAAATATGTATGCATGCGTTTGTAATCAGTAGCTAGAGTGTGCTTTCTTAATTTCCCTTCGGGGATCAAACCAGTATATAAAATTAAAAAAAAAAAAAAAATGTCCTTAAGTCTTGTCCATATCCTGGGGTGAAAGCCCCCAGGTGGCGTTGTCGGCAACGGCTTCACGCCGCTCGCCTTGCCACATCTGGCGTCGTCGGCAGGATCCACAAATTAAAAAGGAGATGTGATTTCCATTTTTAAAAAGAAAAAAAAATGTTTGTAGTGTATGTACTGAACAGTTGATTCAGGTTTTAAAATAGAACCAAAACAGCAGTAACGCAACAGTCATCTTTCATACCCAAAATCATTATCTTTTCCCTTCCTATCGGAGGTCTGGGTGTGGTAGTTTCGTTGTCGGTATGGAGGAGAAAGTGCAGCAGCTCAAGGAGCTTGTGCTGCAGCTTAAGGCAGACAATGAGCGGCTGCTCCGGGAGCGTGCTGCGTCTCGTTCGGCCCTTGGTGGGGCAGCGTCAGTGTCCTCTAGTGCAGCTGGTGGCGCTCCTCTTGTTGTGACGGAGCGGCTGGTGGTTATTCCCAGGGACCGCAGATGTCTCATGTTTAACGGTAGGTCAGGTATCGGGGTAGCTGAGTGGATTGAGGAGATACAGGCATGCATGCGAGCCCGCCACCTCTCTGTTGCTGACCAGGCCCTCTTTATCATCGACCATTTGGAGGGAGAAGCGCGTGAGGAGATTAGGTTTCGACCAGGTGTAGAGCGTGATGATCCAGCTCGCATTTTTTCCATCTTGCAAGAGCTGTACGGCCATTCCCTGTCTTATGTCACTCTGCAGCAGGCTTTCTTTGCGAGGCAACAACAGGAAGGTGAGTCTCTACAGGAGTTTTCGTTAGCCTTGTTAGCTTTAATGCAGAGGGTCAAGCAGTGCGCTCCTAATGGGATGCCAAACTCTGAAATTCTGCTGCGCGATCAGTTCGTAGAGCATGTCCTTGACAGTTCTCTGTGACGGGAACTAAAACAAATGGTTCGGTGCCAGCCCTTTGCTTCACTACTAGAGGTGCGTGGGGAGGCCATTAGATGGGAGAGGGAGGGTCTTCCGGGGGGTTCTCGTGGGCGCAGTTGCTCTCTTCCCTCCGCTCATGGGTTGCAGTTTAGCGTCCAGGGTCGTTCTGTCCCGGCCCCGGCGGTTGTCCCCCAGGGGCCTGGTTTAGCTGAACTGATAGACCTTTTAAAGAGTCAACAAGAGCAGCTTAACCAGCTTACCTGCACCGTAGCTTCCTTGCAGGCCCCCCGAACCCAAAGTCGGACAGCACACAATTCTGTCATATGCCGAAGGTGTCAACAGCCTGGGCACTTTGCCCGTGAGTGCGATGGGGAGCGAGTTCCATCTCGTGCTCGTGCTCACTCTGTCACTGGGCTAACTTCTAACCCTTCTAGGCCTGCTTTGTCCACTCAGCAGCCGGAAAACTGAAGCCCGCTGAGCTTTTGAGCCACGGCTCGGTGGGGGCTCCTCCAGGCTCTGTGGAAAGTAAGCTGGCTGGTTTAATGTCCCCCTGTCCAAATGTAAATGTGTTGATGGGTGACGTCTCGGTGTCGTGTTTGGTGGATACTGGGTCCATGGTGTCCACCATCACTGAACGTTTTTTTCAGGAGCATTTCGCACCTTGGGACCATGATTGCCTGCAGTCCTGCAATTGGTTGCGGCTCCGGGCAGCTAATGGGTTAGCCATTCCATATGTTGGCTATTTAGAGCTTGATGTGACCCTTTGTGACAAGGTAATGTCCCATTGTGGGATCTTGGTTGTGAAGAACCCTCCTGTAGCTGTGACCTCAGTCCCTGGAGTTTTGGGGATGAACGTTATCAGACGTTGCTATCAAGATCTTTTTGGGGCCTATGGCCGATCTCTGTTCGAGGCACCCTCGGTGCTACAAGCCCCTGGCCCAGTCATTGAGGCCCTTCAGAAATGTCACCAGGCCGCAGCCCAGGTTCCCAAAAACCCTACTGGTCCAGTAAGGGTGCAAGGTAAGCGGGCCCTTCGTATCCCTGGTGGGGTAATGAAGATAGTGGCCAGCACTTGCTCATCACATCTTTCTGATCAGGCGGTGCTGTTTGAGCCCCCTGATTCTGGTCTGCCACATGGATTGCTGGTGTCTCCCTGTCTGGTTCTTGTTGTCCGGGGTATGGCTTATATTCCGGTGGTTAACGTGGGGACAACTGATATTCTCTTGCACCCACGGACCTTTCTGGGTGCTCTCAGTAGCGCCCAAGTTGTCAGTCTACCCACAGGGGTAACTGAGGTGAGGCCGACTACAGCTACCGTCTCCTCCCAAGTAGCTTCTGGCCCAACCTCAGGGGTTGCCCCACAGGTAGACCTGTCCATGTTGACAGAGGAGGAGCAGGTGGAGGTGAGGTCCTTGTTGCAGGAATACAGCTCAGTCTTTGCAGCCCATGAGGGCGACTTGGGCTGTACCAACCTCATCTCCCATGACATTCCTCTCCTGGATGATATCCCTGTGAGGCAGAGATACCGCCGTATCCCCCCCTCTGAGTACGAAGCTGTAAAAGCTCACATCAACCAGCTGCTCGAGGCACAGGTCATTAAGGAGAGTAGTAGCCCTTATGCCTCGCCCATTGTTTTGGTCCGCAAGAAGGACGGCAGTTTGCGCTTGTGCGTAGATTACCGTCTTCTTAACAGTAAGACTAGGAGAGATGCTTTCCCTTTGCCGCGCATTGAGGAAAGCCTAGATGCACTCAGTGGTGCCCGCTGGTTCTCAACCATTGATCTTGCCAGTGGGTACAACCAGGTACCAGTGTCGGAGCCGGATCGGCCTAAGACCGCTTTTTGTACCCCATTTGGACTTTTCGAGTTCAATCGGATGCCTTTTGGGCTGTGTAACGCCCCAAGTACTTTTCAGCGGCTGATGCAGAGAATGTTTGGAGATCAGCAAGGTCAGTCTCTCCTTCTGTACCTTGATGATATTGTCATCTTCTCCTCCTCCGTGTCCCAACATCTGCAGCGGTTGAAAGTTGTGCTCGGTCGCCTTCAAAAGGAAGGCTTGAAGGCCAAACTTGAGAAGTGCACCTTCTTCCAGACGGAAGTTAAGTACTTGGGCCATGTCGTTTCCAGTGAGGGTGTCTCCACAGACCCCGAAAAGATTGAGGCTGTGTCCAAATGGGAACGGGACCCGTCATGTTTCTGAGCTACGCTCTTTTTTGGGTTTCGCCAGCTACTACCGGCGTTTTGTGGAGGGCTTTGCCCAATTGGCCAGTCCTTTGCATAAGTTAGTGGCTGAGCTCACCAGCAAAAAGTCCAGAAAAGGGTCTGAGCATGCTCTTAGTGCTTCCTGGACGCCCCAGTGTGAGGCCAGTTTTGAGGCCTTGAAGTCAAAGTTGGTGTCAGCCCCGGTGTTGACTTATGCCGACTTTTCTCGTCCTTTCATTTTGGAAGTTGACGCTAGTCACAGTGGCCTTGGGGCTGTGCTTTCCCAAGAGACCGACCGAGGCGTTCAGCCTGTAGCTTATGCCAGCCGAGGCCTCAGGCCCACTGAGCGCAACATGGATAATTACAGCTCCATGAAGTTGGAATTTTTGGCGTTGAAGTGGGCCATGACCGAAAAGTTTCGTGAATACCTGCTGGGCCATAAGTGTCTGGTTTTCACTGATCACAACCCGTTGAGCTACCTGCAGTCTGCCAAACTTGGAGCCACTGAGCACCGCTAGGCTGCTCAACTGGCTGCATTTGATTTTGAGATAAAGTATCGGTCAGGTCGCAGTAATCGCAATGCTGACGCACTTTCTCGGCAGTATTTGTCTGGTTCTGGCTTGGCTGAGAGTGTTGTGCCAGGCTCATCAATCCCCAATGCCCTTCAGCTTGCAGCGCGTTCAGGCCCGAGGGTTGTCGCTACCCAGGGTATTGTCTCTGCTTTTCCCTCTCACTCCTCCGCTGATATCCGTGCCTTGCAGGAGGCAGATCCCCTTGTAAGTGAAGTTCTGGTGTTTTGGCGGAGACAGGCTAGGCCAACTCCCGAGAGACCGCAGGTTTCAAAGCCAGCGATGGCTCTGTTGCGTCAGTGGGACCGTTTGGTTGAAAGGGAGGGTGTACTCCATCGACAGGTCTTTCCGCCTCATGGCGGGGGTGAATCCTTCCAGCTGATTTTGCCGGCTGTCCTGAAGCACGAGACCTTAAACCGGTTGCATCAGGAGCATGGCCACCAGGGCATTGACCGGACCACCGACCTGGTAAGGCAGCGCTGCTACTGGCCGGGGATGTCCACAGACCTTAAACGGTGGGTCCAAGAGCGCGAGCGTTGCCAGGTTGCTAAAGACTCTGGCTCAGTTCCACATAGTTTCATGGGTCACTTGCTTGCCTCAGAACCTAATGAAATTGTGGCTGTCGATTTTACCCTGCTTGAGCCTTCCCGCAACGGTGTGGAAAATGTCTTGATTATGACTGATGTTTTTAGCAAGTTCACTGTTGCTGTCCCCACACGGGACCAACGGGCCTCCACTGTGGCCCAGGTCCTCATTACCGAGTGGTTTTACAAATTTGGTGTTCGGAGCCGTCTGCACTCAGACCAGGGTAGGAGCTTTGAGAGTGCCCTGATTCACCATCTTTGCTGTTTGTATGAGGTAGCTAAATCTCGCACTACTCCATACCATCCGGCGGGCAATGGGCAGTGTGAGCGATTCAACAGAACCCTCCATAACCTTTTGCGCATTCTTCCAGCTTCCAAGAAACGGGACTGGGTCTCCTGTCTACCTCAAGTGTTGTTTTCATACAATACCACCCCTCATCAGGGTATCGGAGAGTCCCCTTTCTATTTGATGTTTGGTAGAGAACCTCGTCTCCCCATTGATTTCCTTTTAGGGCGAGTTCAGGATCCTGTGCGGGGGGAAGTACAGGATTGGGTTGTTGAGCATCAAGCCAGACTTAATGTGGCCTTTGTGGGTGCTCGGGAGCGACTGCTGGCTGCCACTGGTCGTCGAAAGGAGCGCCACGATCAGCGAGTTCGTGAGTCGCCATTACCAGTGGGTCAGCTGGTGTACCTAGAAGATCACAGTGCTAGGGGTCGGCATAAAATCCAGGATGTTTGGAGCCCTGTTGTTCACCAGGTACTAACAGCCCCAGAAAATCAAGGGGCAGTCTGCACTGTTGCTCCAGTACATAACTTGCACCAGGCCCGAACAGTCCATCGAGACATGTTGAAAGCTGTTCTTGGCCCCGAGGCTCAAGTAGCCCCTCATAGGGCCCGCTCGCCTTGCAGATCAGAACAGGTGGACGCTGACTCCCTCAGTGATGGTGACTTGTGGCTCTTGGTACCCGAAACACCCTTGCCTCCTGCGGGCCCGAGTAGTTCCTCTGCTGAAATCCATCCAGAGATTCAGGCCAGCTCAAGTGCGTTACCTACATCGAGGGGCATTTTACCATCTGTTCATTCTTTGTCCCCCTCAGAGCAACCCAGTACCAGTCAGCATGTTCCGCGTCGGACTGCTCGCACTACAGCTGGCCACCATCCCAATCTTTACCATCTCCCCTTACCTGCAGGCCAGCATGGTAATCCCGCACAGCTTGCGTCTAATGCCCAAATCGCCATTTTTAGGCCCTGGTGTTAGCATCTGCGAGTTTCTGTTTCATCGTCGGGCCGACGATGCAAAATCTGGGGGTAGATGTGGCAGGAAAGTGCTACACTCCCCACCGTGAGGGGGTAGTGTAGCCGACAATTAGCGAGTGCCGCATAAATAGACCTGGTCGGACCCTTCTCCACCCTTTTTCCGCTTCCTCTTCCTCCTTTATAGAGCTGACAGCTGGGCGTGGCAGCGTTTTGCGGTGAGCAGTTGAGTTGGAAAATGTGGTGTGGTGTTACTGGGACCTGGGCTGTCTCCCTTGGGCCGGTGCGCGTGCGGTGCGCATCCTGAGGAACCACCTCTCCTGGTCTGGGCTGCGGGCTTCCTCCTCCTGCCGCGAGTGACACCTCAATCCTGCTCTCCGTGCGCGGCCGTCATCGCCACTGAGAGCTCACTGCTGTTTTGGTTCTTGGTTCCTCGTTCTCTGTTCGTTGTATTTTTTTCCCCCTGCATCTGTGTGTCTGCTCCGGGGTTTGGCTCATCTGGAGGCCTCCACCACCACAATCCGGCGCTGATTCGGCCTATATCGGGCCAGACACCATTACCGGTGGTCAAGGCCGTATCATACGGCGTCCTCAACGCGAGCCAAGAGAGGGCATCCCGACCCTCTAATTGACGCTGAGCCACTACCCCTGGAGGGTGGTTTTAATTGGAGGGGCAGACTCTCCCCATTTTTTTTAGTTTATTCATCTGTTATTTCTTCCGTTGAGTTATTATTGATCAGTTTGGTGGGTTATATTTGATTTATTGTGTAGTAATCTTTTTTTCCTCTTTTGGATAATTTGTGTGTTAAACAGTTTATTTTGGGTTTATTGCTATTTGGTTATCGTGTGTGAGGGTTGCCTTGCTTTTTTTGTTTCTAATTGTGTTCTTTTCGTTGACAGGTGCTGCGGGCCCAGAGCGGCAGCGGTTCCCCTGGTGGTGGTTCCTTATCCACGTTTTTGGTTTGCTGTGTCACGGGTGCAGTGTAGTTTTTTTGGATCTCTCCCCTTTTTGTTACCGCTGTCGTGGTAAGCCCCAGCTCTGTTTTTGGTAATCCCTCATACTTTTTATAATCATATTTGTAGTATTCTTTTCGTCTGTCCTCATTTTAAAATAACTGTTTAATAAAGTCATTTTTTTATAATTGGAAATCACACTCTGGTCCCGTGGAATATTCTTGAACCGTGTGCCTTGGATCATTTCAAAACCTGCATATCCATAAGTCTTGTCCATATCCTGGGGTGAAAGCCCCCAGGTGGCGTTGTCGGTAACGGCTTCACGCCGCTCGCCTTGCCACACCTGGAAATCCTGTCCACACTTCAGCAACTACACGATTATGACTGCAATTTCGATCTGGCCCTTCTGCCATACTCTCTCTCTGCCTCTCTCTCCTTTCCTTGCCCTGTCTCTATCCCCAGTGTATTTCCTTTCCATGTCAGCCGGTCAAGGTTTCTAAATAGTTTCTAAAGTCTGAGTAAACTGGAGGAGACACAACCCTGTTAATGTAATTAAAACCTGGTACTCAAATCACAGCAACAGGGATGTGAGTCCATAATAAAGTTAGCTTTCTCTCTGGAGTAGAAGCTAGCTCATCATCCAGCTGTTACTGTTAATAGAGAAAAACCTATATAATAATAATAGTAAACTATAATGTAACTTTAAGTAAGACAGAAACATGTCTTCTCATACTCAGAATAAATTCTAATACAAATATGAGGAAGAAAAACACCTTGTTGTTGTTGTTTATATCCAGCGGCGACTTGATAAGTTCAGACTCCATTGAAAACAGACTGTGTTATCCAAAAGCTGTTGAGTCGATCCACTGGACGTTAAGAAAGTTCTTGAAGACGTTTCATCTCTCATCCAAGAGACTTCTTCTGTTCAGAGAGTGGCTGATAATGTCCCAGCTTATAAACCCTGTGGGGTGTGGTCAGTGCTTTTCACATTCCAACGACCGTCATTACACCCGTCTGGCTCTTTAACGATTGTTGGTGGGGGTGTCAAAGGGGGTCGTTGAGATGTGATTACACCTTTGTATGCTAATGAGGGTCATTGGCATGAGACCCATCACCTGGGTCAATCCACTGAGACTATCATATAGAAAATTCCATGGACTTTGTGGAAAAGGTGAGAGGACTGAGATTGGATACAGATGAGACCATGGTATCCTACGACGTCACCTCCCTGTTCACATGTGTCCCCACAACGGAGGCTGTGGAAGTGGTGCGACAACGGCTTTGACAGGACACCGCCCTCAGCGACAGGACAAACCTCAACCCCGACCACATCTGCAAACTTTTGGACCTCTGCCTCAACACAACCTACTCCCAGTACAGAGGGAACTTCTATAGGCAGAAACACGGATGTGCCATGGGCTGGCTCGCCGGTATCTCCTATTGTGGCCAATTTGTACATGGAAGAGGTGGAACACAAGGCCCTTACCTCGTTCAACGGAACACCACCAAGCCACTGGTTCCGGTATGTGGACGACACATGGGTTAAGATAAAAATTCACGAGGTGCAACCTTTCACCGAACACATCAACTCGGTGGACAGCAGCATCAAGTTCACCAGAGAGGATGTGAAGGACATCAGTTTGCCCTTCTTGGATTGCGAGGTCGGCATAAAAGATGACAGAAGTCTGTATGTTGGGGTATATAAGAAACCAACACACACGGACCAATACCTGCTTTTTGACTCTCACCACCCACTGGAATGTGAAAAGCACTGACCACACCCCACAGGGTTTATAAGCCGGGACATTATCAGTCACTCTCTGAACTGAAGAAGTCTGAGAGACGAAACGTCTTCAAAAACTTATCTTAACGTCCAGTGGATCGACTCGACTCGTTATACTGCCTGTGCACTGCCTGTATTGTACTGCCTTTTGTACTGCCTGTTTACCGTGGGTGTGAGAGGACTGCAATTTCATCTGTGCTGTATGTCGTGCATACATGGTACACTTGACAATAAAGCTGACTCTGACTTTGATAACAATAGAAGTTGACGGAGTGTCTCCTTATCAAATTAGAGGAAGCACGTAAAGATAAACAATATTAGACCAAGAACTAAGCCTTGAGGAACTCCATAACTACCTGTAGTGGACTGGGAGGAGTTATTATTAATGTTACCCAACTGGGAACGGTCAGTTAGAAAGACAGACACCAGTGCTGATCCCTTAATACAAATTGTCTTGTCCAGTCATTTCAATAGAATATTGAGGCCAATCATGTCAAAAGCTGTGCTAAGGTCCAAGAGAACCAGCATAGAAACAAGTTCTCTATTTGAAGCAGTTAGAAAGTCGTTGCTAACCTTGAAGGGTGTGTTTCTATACCTTGATGTTCCCTAAAACCTGATTGGAAATTTTCAAATAAACTGTTGGATTTAAGTAAACCACATAACTGATTAGCGACTATTTTCTCAAGGATTTTAGATGAGTATGGGCGGTTTGATATGGGCTGATAGTTGCTTAGAACAGCAGGGTCAAGGTTAGATTTTAGGAGAAGGGGCTTGGTTACAGCTACTGTAAAGGATAGTGGGACATATCCTGTTGATAATGACAGGTTAATAATAATAATAATAATAAGGAAGTGGCTGCTAAGTAAAGGTAAGGCTTCTTTGATGAGCTTTGCTGGAACTGGATCTAACAGACAGGAGGATGGTTTAGCTGAGGAGACTATTTTAATCAACTGACTGATCTGTATTTGAGACAAGATCCATAGAACCAAAGGGTTCAAAAGTCAAATGTGTGTTTTCCAGATCTTAGGGATCTAAAGAAGGACTAGAGTCGGTGGAGGACAGGACACCATTGATTATGACTCTGATGAGCAGGATCTTATTATTGAAGAAATTCATAAAATCATTGTTGTGGAGACTCGATGGAATACTAGGCTCATAGGTACTGTGGTTATTTGTCAGTCTGGATACAGTACTGAACAACATCTGGGTTTGTTTTACTTGTCCTCTATAAATGATGAATAATAGGCTGCTCTGGCAGAACAAAGAGCCTTCCTGTATTTATGTAAACTATCTTGCCACGCTGAGTGGTGTTCTCCTAGTTTAACTGAGTTAGTGAAATGACCCGCTGTGTAGTTCAGGTACGGGATTAAATTAATCAAAGTTGTTATTAAAACCAGATTAAGATCCCACACACTCTTCTAGCTATTGACCTCTTTCAATAATCAACACCGACATTAAAATAATATCTAAAGCACTTGCCTCCAGATTGTAGAAAGTTATTCCATCAATAGTGACCTAACGTAACCTAACTCCATCCTGTGGAGCTCTGCTGCCCCCCTTTGGCGGTTATAGAACATAGCACCACACTCTGACACATTATAAATGAGTTTTAATCAACCAATCCAGAGCAGAGCAGTTTGTGCAGCGGTTGATATTTCAGGACCCTGGACAGCAGCGACTGGAGAACTGGCCCCAAAATAGAATAAGTAACAAGAAAGGACAAAAAATAATATAAAGAAATTACAGAATTATATTCACAATGAGCCAACAATTCCCCCTAAAGATCAAATCCGTCCACATGCAGTGAGTGATGAAGGATCTGATCACATTCTTGGGTTATCTTCTGTCTTGTCTGCATTCAGATGAACTTGATTTGGTTCCTGTTGAAGTTCTTTAACGTGTATTGAAAGGGTTAAAGGTTGTGACACAGCTTCCAGCGAGCAGTTGATCCACTAGAGTTCCATTTACTGTAGAAAGTCACCACATAGGACAGAATAAATAATTAAAGTAAATGTTATAATAAAAAAGACATTACAAAGACATATTTTTCTGTCCCTCCAAAGAGACCACTGCTCTAATTTCTCCACCCTATTGACGACCTTGTGGTTCCGGTCAGGAGAGAAGTAGCCCCGCCTCTGTCCTCTGTCACGTCCGCAGAGGAGACATATTACTCTGTGAGAACGAACAACATCTCATTCAGTCCAGAACTTGTGATCTGAAGATGAGTGGAAGAGGAAAGGGAGGAAAAGGACTCGGGAAAGGAGGCGCCAAGCGTCACCGGAAAGTTCTCCGTGATAACATCCAGGGAATCACCAAGCCCGCTATCCGCCGCCTGGCTCGCCGTGGTGGAGTGAAGCGGATCTCCGGTCTGATCTACGAGGAGACCCGCGGTGTGTTGAAGGTGTTCCTGGAGAACGTGATCCGTGATGCCGTCACGTACACCGAGCACGCCAAGAGAAAGACCGTCACCGCCATGGATGTGGTGTATGCTCTGAAGAGGCAGGGACGCACCCTGTACGGCTTCGGGGGCTAGACCACTAGTGACGTCATCAACCAAAGGTCCTTTTCAGGACCAGCACTGTGTTCAAAGAGTCCAGTTCTAGCCAGACGTGAAAAAGATCCACATTGACATTCACACCTTCTGCAAGACAACAGATGGGGAAAAACAACGATGAATACACAGAAAACAACAAACTAGAGACTAAAGAAACTCTCAACTCTGTACATAGAAAAACAGCTCGACAAACATGACAGATGGACATAAATATGTGTAGTGATGGCAAAACGAGGCTTTGTGAAGCTCAACCTTTTTTCGAATTACTGTGGAAGTGGTTCGCTACCTAATTCAGTTCTCTTTGGTCACATCTTCTGTGATCTTTGTTCACTTGGATTCATTATCAGATGAGCTAAATTCATCATCCAAAGGAACCCTTGCAAACCTGATGTTCCATTGGTGTTTGTCATTCATATTTATTTTGGGATTGTGCTTAGTGTACCGAATGATTGTGTAACTGAGGTGTTTTTGTTGAGGAACAACAACTTTTTTCCACAGTTTAAGGACTCAGTCGATTTTTTATTTTTTTGGAAACAACTTCTCCATCCTTTGAAACATCTTTTCACAGGGAAAGGAAGAGGCCAGGGTCTCAAGATCATTTTTGCTCAGCTAAAATATATTTCTCGGTCTGAATAGAGCTGTGAAGCAGTTGGAACGTCATCAGTGATGTCAACTGAAGCAAGCTCCGACCCACTGCTTCATTATAACCGGCCTGTCGAGTTTGAAGCGTGCGTCGGAGCTTCGGTGTTAGAGGAAACATCACTACATGTACGTAAACATCTAACCATACATATAAGCACAACAACAAGGAAAAAAATTGACAACTAAACACATCAGTGCACCACTTTACATTTAACATACACCAAGGAAACAAATACAGACCTCAACTTACGCCGATTTTGAGAAAAAAAAATACACAGAATACAAAAAACTAAAAAAACCTCTGTGACCCACAAAGCAGAAGAAGCGGTTGAAGACGAGACTTTGCTGTTTTCTCCTAAAAAATAAGATGTATTTGTTTACAAGTTTTAAAATATCTGTGTAAGCCCAGTATTATGAAACTGCATTCATAACTAAAGAACAAAAAAAAAAAGAACCGTATAGAACTGGGAATGGTTTTTTTGGGTTTAGCAGAAACAGAAGTGTTGTTGCATAAAGTTTAAAATAAGCAAGAATTTATCTTTTAACAAACAGTTCTTTAGGGTTGAAATGCTGAAATCCAATCTGATCGTTATGAAGCAGAATGGTAAACACGGTTTGACCACTGCTTTTCAACAAACCAGACAACAACCCAGGAGCCGATGACCGCAGCCTGACTTTCCCGTCTCTAATTCAGCGCCTGCATCAAATCTCCTAACTGTAATAGACACTGACAGACAACTGACTCAATCTGGCCTATCTGCCACTGTCTTTCTGATGCCCTGTCCTTATCTTCATTGTATTTATTTTCCGCTCATCCGGTTAAGGCGGAGTCTGGGTCTACCCAGAGTTTCTTCCTCAGTGAGAGTGTTTTTCCCCGCCGTTGTCGCTATGCCTGCACTGGAAAGTTCAGTTGGGGTTTTCTGCCCGTAAAGTGCTTTGAAATGTCTGTTGACATGATTAAGCACTTCGCAAATAAAAAGTTGTTGGATTGATTGAACCAAACCAACATCTGATAGGATTACTGCTCTTAGTTCATACATTTTAAAAGAAAATTACAGTTTTACTTTAACAGGACAAACCAAGTGGTAATTTTGGAATTCATTCACGTTGTATTTGCCAGACAGCTGGTTTTAAAAAAGCCTACACATGCTAGGCATGTAAGATTAAAAAAAAAAAACAGCTCATGGGAGACTTTGTAAATCTTTAAAATTCTACTGATGTCCCCTTGAATTTAACTTTATCTAATTAAAAGAAAAACATTGTGTTTCAACCAGATAAATAAATGCATGTACTTGAAACCTAAAAACTTTTCTAGTTGTGTTGAGGACTGGGTTTAAAATGTATTAGATGGTTTTCTTTTATTCAGAATGTGTGGTGTAAATCAGGGAGTTAAAGAACCCCCCCATTCAGAAAATTACATCATAATGTCTTGTTGCCTCATCAAAAATATTCCTTTATTTCTTCTCTACAAATGACACAGCTCATGTGGAAATGAATTACAGTGGTGTAGCAAACAGGGACACGTGTGAACAGAATGTTCAACATGTGGACAATGTTCTATCATGTGTTCTAGTGACTATTGTGATGATGTGACTCACAGATGTCAAATATATTCATCTGTTTTTCTGAGCTCAAAGCTAGTTCCACTCTTAGTTTGTGCTCCAATCTTTTCCCCTCCACATCATAGGTTCAATAGCAGGTAGTGTACGGTTGTCATGGAAACAGATTCGACGACAGGCTGTGAAAACGGGACCCACAGTTTCAGGTTGTTGGTGAGCAGAGATGGAAACTCCACTTTGTCACATCAGTGTCACTATGAACAGCTGATTTGTGTCCAAACGAGCTGCCAGCAGCAGAAATGTCCACAGTCCACAGCTGTGACAGGAAGTCTGGCTCCACGGTCCCCGAGCCTCGGTCACCATCAGTGTGTTTGCTGCTCCACAACAACTTGACTTGAGTCCAAAGTGATCCTCAGCCGACAACTGCTGTCACTTTGATTCTCTGAGCAAAGATGTGGAGTCGCTGGAAAACGGAGTTTGATGGAGCTCCGATGCATCGGAAACATTTCATCACGTTAACGAGTGGGAAAAGTCACGGAGACTGGCGGGACACGGCGGTGGACTCGTGAGGTGTGGAGGCTCCCTGAACTCAAGCCAGAGAGTCTCAGAGTTCTCCACGAGTTCAGGATGAAGAGGTTCTAGTCCGCGGTCCTCTCCCTTCACGGCCAGCCTTCAGGACGCGTCCCACGGGGACTTTGGAGTGTTTTATCTGTGACAGAAAACACAAGTGAGCCCACGTTCACGCCGGACAGAGGAGCCGCTGAGCTGGGCTGAGTCTCCACGGTTCTCATGGTGCGTTTAAGGCCCGCCTCCAGCTCCGGATTCGACAGCAGTCGTTTCAGCGACGAGAATCGGAGTCCGGAGGAACGAAACAGAGAAAACGATGGCAGAAGAAGCTCCAGCAGCAGCAGCCGCGGCCCCGGCCAAAGCAGCCAAGAAGAAGGCCCCCAGACCGGCTAAGTCTGGCCCCAGCGTCAGCGAGCTGATCCTGAAAGCAGTGGCCGCGTCCAAGGAGCGGAGCGGCGTGTCAGCCGCTGCCCTGAAGAAGGCTTTGTCTGCCGGCGGCTACGATGTGGACAAGAAAAAGGCGCGGGTCAACATGGCCATCAAGGCTCTGGTGGCCAAAGGGACTCTGGTCCAGACCAAGGGCACCGGGGCGTCGGGCTCCTTCAAGATGAACAAGAAAGCAGCCGAACCCAAGGCCAAGAAGCCCGTCAAGAAAGTGGCGTCTAAAGCCAAGAAGCCCGCAGCCAAGAAACCGGCAGCGGCTAAAAAGCCCAAGGCGGCGGCAGCCAAGAAGCCGGCAGCCGCTAAGAAGTCCCCCAAGAAGGCCAAGAAACCTGCAGCCGCCAAGAAAGCTGCAGCCAAGAGCCCCAAGAAGGCCACCAAGAGCCCCAAGAAAGTGGCCAAGAAGACCAAGGCCCCCGCAGCCAAGAAAGCAGTCAAGAAGGTTGCTAAGCCCAAAGTCAAGAAGGCAGCAGCCAAGAAGAAGTGAGCTGTCATCATTGTGATCAACACACGTCTGACTAAAGGCTCTTTTTAGAGCCCCCATGTCCACATGAAAGAGCTTTCCTCAAAAAAAAAAGCATTCTAATCATCATCATCATCACATCAACTCTTCCTCACACCACACCACCATCACTGCTGAACAACCACATCACTACTGCTGAGCTACAAACTCACTTCATTCACTAACGTTACACTCATTCACCATCAGCAGCTGACCACATGTTTCCTTCAGGGATTCTGCATTTGCATTCAATTTACTTTATTCAAGACAATGAATAATTTCTGTGTTAACAAGTTTTCATTGAATTTATTGTTGAAGAAATATATGAAATTAAAGTGATTCAACAAGTACAAAGTGTAGATAATAACTTAATTTCTCACAACCCAACATTGTACTTGTGATGTTCATAAAGTTCAGTCTCATGACTTTAATAGTTTCTTTCAGATAAATCTGCTGTAAAAAATTTGTGTTTTATTCAGCTGACAAAGGATTGTGAAATATACAAAAAAAAGATCAAAAAAGGAATCAGTTGAAGCCGTTTGATATTATTCCATCCTGTACAATCCATTAAATTACCCACAATATCACCAATACAGAAATAGATAAAAAGATTCATTCTACATTCTTGTTCTTAGTCATTTCACATCAGTCATTTTACATTATAATCCTTAGTTATTCTATGTTAACATGTGTTCTGAGAATCAACAGACCAACACAAATTATCACTGAATCCATTCTGTGAAATAACTCCTAAACATAAAACACGAATGTGTTCCAACAGTAGTTCCAAGTAATTCTTTCAAAGACGCTCAACCCTCTAAATTTTGTCTTTAATTGAAAATAGTATTTCTGAGGTTTTTAAGGATACAGTATCTAACACTTTGAAAATGCTGGACTCTAAAAACTATTGTTTTCATGTTCTGAAGTTTTATTTGTGTATTTTTCCCAAACGTCAACATAATATGACCATATATTATGACCATAAGAAATACGTATATGTACACACATTTCTAGTTTTGAAATTGCTTTTTTGGAAATAACTAAATATTAAAATAAAAGCACACTTTGAAACGTTGTCTACTATATTTTGTTTGTGGCTTTAAAACGAATTGATCTAAAATCACCCCCAACAGTTTAGTTCCATATACGCTTTTAAATTTAGCACCATGTAACGTGAGTTGAATTGAACTGCTCATCTCGTTCTGACATCTAACACCGTAGTATTTAATGTCTAGTTATAACCTGATTACAATAAGTTGGTCCATCAGACCACAGAACAGAAACCCGCGTCTATTGACAGATCGGATCAGCTCTCCTGAGGAGGTGGTGGCTCTTAGAAGAGCCGTTGGGCTGGGGGGTCAGCAGGAGGAGGTCTACTTGGAGCTGGTATACTTGGTCACGGCCTTGGTGCCCTCAGACACGGCGTGCTTGGCCAGCTCCCCGGGCAGCAGGAGACGCACGGCGGTCTGGATCTCCCTGGAGGTGATGGTGGAGCGCTTGTTGTAGTGAGCCAGACGAGAGGCCTCACCGGCGATGCGTTCAAAGATGTCGTTCACAAACGAGTTCATGATGCCCATGGCCTTAGACGAGATCCCGGTGTCTGGGTGCACCTGCTTCAGCACCTTGTACACGTAGATGGCGTAGCTCTCCTTCCTGGTCCTCCTCCTCTTCTTGCCGCTCTTGCTGGCGGTCTTGCTCACGGCTTTCTTCGAGCCCTTCTTGGGCGCTGACTTCGCTGGTTCAGGCATTCTTCTTCTTTCTGGTCACACAGAAATGTACCCCGACGCACCACAGTGACTCTCTTTGTACAGACTCCATTCAAAGCAGACTGTGTGGTCTCCTTCCTGTGATTGGTGGAGCTGATCACGGGGTTAGAGGGGGTCTCCGTCTCTCTTTGGGTCGGGGTCTTGATTCGTCTTTGCTGAAGCTGCAGTCTGGAGACAAACAGACCAGAAACACAATTCTAACGACAATAAAGTTCAAACAAGAACCTTTAATGAAAACACACAAACTGCTGTTATTCTCTTTTGAACTGGTTTGTATTCATGTTAGAAAAAGTGACATATCCAGTGTAATAGTTTACATAACATGGTTTTTAGAAGCCTAAAAAAATATCATTATTTTTCATTGGGTGATGTTGATAAATTAAAATGGAATACGTCTTAAATTCAAGTTCTAACTGACCCATACAGATAAAACTAAAATTATTCATTGGAACTATCTTTTATGAACATATATCATATAAAGACACACAATCAGTGTGATATAAATAAGAATGTTATGTTGATAATGTTATGTATCTTTTAATTGTACAATAAGTGTTTGAAAATGTACATTTTCACTATATTTTAGATGTATTT
Organism: Antennarius striatus; assembly: GCF_040054535.1. Taxonomy (NCBI): domain Eukaryota; kingdom Metazoa; phylum Chordata; class Actinopteri; order Lophiiformes; family Antennariidae; genus Antennarius; species Antennarius striatus. The sequence goes on along the minus strand of NC_090777.1, from coordinate 4,983,096 downwards.
TACTACTTTGCTGCTTTTTATACATCATGGCCAGGGGAATACAGATGAAAACTAGCCTTCTGGCTAATTCTGGCTTTTTTAACCATGTGTAATCATGTGTTTAATGGAAATGCATTGTCCCCTTTCAAATAAACCAATCAAAAAACAAAACCCAACTGGACTTGTTTTAGGTTGGTTGAAGATGTTCCATGTGTGTCTTTGCTGGAGGAACAGGGAGACTAATTTCTGATCTGGTTCACGCTCAGAATCATCAGAAGCTGAAGTGATGTTAACATCCTCTTAAGATTAGAGAACTTTTAAAATATGGAGCCTGTTAGTAAAAGTCAGTCAGCTTTAAAGGGTAATTTTGAAATTAAAAAATAACTTGTGAACTAAAATGTAATTTGCCAATTAAATAACAGTTCATCAGTTTTCAACTACATCATAAAGTATCTCCTCCTAAAGGTGTATTCTTTTTTAAAGTAAAGGTTAAAATGATTTTACACAAATAATAATAGAGCAGGACACACGAGTCTTGAGAATCCTTCAACCTTTGTAAAAATAATTCCAATTAAAAAAGAAGACTTTAAACCACATGAACAGGTTGTTTCCTGGTTGTTTTAATTCTATTGACAAAGTTGTTTCCTTCTTAATTCCCTCAATGTCTGAAAAGTTTTTTATTTGACTAAATTTCTGAACAATTTAAGTTAATGTAATCTGTGACTAATGTCATGAAACCTGCTTGTTTCTTTTAGAATTTCTTCAAATGTTTTTACAAACTTCTATTAGAAACAAATGAAAATAAATTGTATTCCATCATCATTTTACACTATGCTTATTTTACCTTTCAATTTTTTTGAAAATAGTCTGCAGTCCCTCAATGTCTGAGGAATTTTGACTCCAGATTTCTAAAGTCTAAATGATTGTAATCCTTTACTAGTCATGTAGCCTGCTTGTTTTAGAATTAGTCAGAGGCTTTTTACACACTTGTCAGAAAGTGTTGAAAATAAATTGTATTCGAATTAAGTGTATCAAAGCCACTGAAATGAGTCACATCCTGAAATGAACACATCCTGTACATATTAAAGTAGTCAGTAGGGTTTCAATAATCTGATCAAATTCTAGTGGTGAAATGTTCAACCCTGAAGACTGAGCAGTTTCAGAACTTGTTTGAATTGGGTTCATGATTTTTGATGGTGAAACGAGGAGGAAAAACGTGTCTGTCTGTCAGCCTTGTGTGGCTCTGAAAAGAGCCGTTGTGTTGCCGCTTGTAGGCTCCAGCAGTTCACTTCTTGGCAGCCTTCTCGGTCTTCTTGGGCAGCAGGACGGCCTGGATGTTGGGCAGCACGCCGCCCTGAGCGATGGTCACCCCGCCCAGCAGCTTGTTGAGCTCCTCGTCGTTGCGGACAGCCAGCTGCAGGTGACGGGGGATGATCCGAGTCTTCTTGTTGTCACGGGCAGCGTTTCCAGCCAGCTCCAGGATCTCAGCGGTCAGGTACTCCAGCACAGCCGCCAGGTAGACGGGGGCGCCGGCACCGACGCGCTGCGCATAGTTCCCTTTACGCAGCAGCCGGTGAACACGGCCGACCGGGAACTGGAGCCCGGCACGAGAGGAGCGGGTCTTGGCCTTAGCTCTGGCTTTACCGCCGGTTTTACCACGTCCGCTCATGTTCGACTGCTTTCCTAGAGATGTAGCTCACAGAAAATGGGGCTCAGACCCCCACCTTCACTTATATGGAGCAGAGCGCGCCACTCTCCCCGCCGGAAAGGGCGGAGCTGAGCTCCAGGAGGAGCCCCCCACCAACCAGTGGTCGCCCTCGGACCCTTTAAGAGCAGCGGCTCTCCTGTCTCTGCAGCATTCTTGTGTTCCTGTGGAGACAAGCAAGAACCGATGGCGAGAACCAAGCAGACCGCTCGTAAGTCTACTGGAGGCAAAGCCCCCAGAAAGCAGCTGGCCACCAAAGCAGCTCGGAAGAGCGCTCCGGCCACCGGCGGCGTGAAGAAGCCTCACCGTTACAGGCCCGGTACCGTGGCTCTGAGAGAGATCCGTCGCTACCAGAAGTCGACCGAGCTGCTGATCCGGAAGCTGCCCTTCCAGCGTCTGGTGAGAGAGATCGCTCAGGACTTCAAGACCGACCTGCGCTTCCAGAGCTCCGCTGTCATGGCTCTGCAGGAGGCCAGCGAGGCTTACCTGGTGGGCCTGTTCGAGGACACCAACCTGTGCGCCATCCACGCCAAGAGGGTGACCATCATGCCCAAAGACATCCAGCTGGCCCGCCGCATCCGCGGGGAGAGGGCTTAGACTGACGTCACAGCCCCACTGACACCCCAACGGCTCTTTTCAGAGCCTCTTCATCCAGTAATGAGAGCTTCTCCTGTGTTCGACAGATTTTAGCCCTTTTACACGTTAAGAGAATGTAGGTGTCTTATTTTAGGACGTATCTTGACACAATCATCCGTCTGTGGTTTGAAATAATGAAAGCTACTACAGCTTTTGCAGCTGGAATCTCAAGGACAACATTAACCACTAAACTAGATCAGAGGCTCTAATGATATTGTGTCAGATTGGAAAAATAAATTGTGGAGTTACACAAGGTTCAGTATTGGACTAAAGTTATTGAAACTTTATTTGAATGTTATTGGTTCGGTATTCAATAAGTTGACATTTCAGCTTGGGGTGTAGCTCGGTGACGGAGCTCATTCTTACCAGAGCTCTTACTAGAGCTCGTTCTCTTAGCTCATGCCATTAATAAATAAACCTATACTATCCATAATTGATAAATCCATAAAAATAGGTTATGTACTGCAATCTTTCAAAGTGGTAACTTTTCAAACCTAGACGCTGGCATCCTCTCAAATTACAGGCTGATCTCTAACCTGCCATTCCTGTCTGAGATCCTAGAGAACGTAGCTGCTAAACAGCTAAATGACCACCTGTTAGAGAACAATCTGTGGAGGATTTTCAGTCAGGTTTTAGGACGAACTACAGTACGGACACTGCACTGCTAAGGGTCACAAATGACCTGTTAATAGCATCAGATATCTGTTCTAGTCTTATTACACCTGAGTCTATTCTTTCAAGGAGATTGGAAGAGGAAGTTGGGATTATAAACTCTGCACGGGACGGGTTTAGGTCATATCTATCTGACCAATTTCAGTTTGTCTATGTCAATAAAAAATCTTCAGATCAAGGGACTCGTTTGTGGAGTACCTCAAGGATCTGTTCTGGGTCCAATTCATTTTAATTTATGCTACCATTGGGAAATATTATATGGAAACATAACATTAACTTTCATTGATATGCAGACGATACGCAATTATATTTATCAATTAAAACAAATGAATCTGACCAGCTAATTAAATTGGAAACCTGCCTCAGAGATATTAAATCCTGGATGCTGCACAATTTCTTAATGTTGAACAGTAACAAAACTGAAGACATTATTATTGGGCCTAAGCATCTTCAAGATGATTTCTCTAACTCCACTTAGATAGCATTGTTCTGTCCTCCACTAATGAACTCAGAAATTTGGGAGTGATTTTTGATCAAGACCTGTCCTTTGACTCACATATTAAGACTGTCTCGGATAGCCTTTTTTCACTTACGAAACATTGCTTAAGTAAGGAATTTCTTATCCTTTAAAGGCGCAGAAAAAAATCATTCATGCTTTTGTTACTTCTAGATTGGATTACTGCAATTCCTTATTGTCGGACTGTTCAAGCTCCTCCGTTTGGACTCTGTAATTAGTTCAGAATGCAGCTGCCCGCTTACTGACTCGAACTAGGAGGAGAGAGCACACCTCTCCTGTCCTGGCATCCCTACACTGGCTGCCGATAAATTTTAGAATACAATTCAGTACAATGCAAGTCCTTATGATTACATATAAAGCTCTTCACTGTAGGGCTTTGTCTTACATTGAAAATCTCATTGAAGTGTATCAACCTCCCACGGCCCTTCGATCCGAGCATGCAGGATTTCTGCTGACCCGTCGGATCTTTAAGAGTAGAACAGGAGGCAGAAGCTTCAGCTATCTGGCCCGTTTACTCTGGAACGTTCCCCCAGCCTCCGTCTGGGGGGCAGACACCCTTAGCTTATTTAAGAGTTGACTAAAAACCCTCCTCTTTGATTGAGCCTACAATTATAAATGACACACACTCCAATAGATATGCTGCTATAGGCCTGGGCTGCTGAGGTTATTTTTCCCCGTGTCTCTCGTTAGAGGGAGATACTCTGGAGCTTCTGTCACTTCTCTTTCTCTATCTTTCTAGGCTATTAGAATTTACTACTGTACACCAGTGTGTGATGTTATTTTCTTGGGGAAAAGGAAAGAGGAAGAGGTGCCAGGTCTGCAGGCCATCTGATGATATGAACATGAGCATGACCTGTGTGAAATGTGCTAAATTCATTTGAAAAAGCACAGTGTGGTCACATGTCACTCGTGTGCTGTGTAGATGAACAGACAGACATACAGACACATATAGAACAATAATATCAGACTTCATACCAAACACATGAAAATAAATGTATTGGTATTATAAATCAAGCACACCCAGTATAGTCAAAAATCAACGTGGTAACGTAATGACTTTGTGTTGGCAAATTATGGATTGCGCTGGGCGGGCATTGCAAAGCCATAGATGAATGTTAGCAGGCTGACTGGAGAAGGAAAGGTAACTAATTGTGAGAAAGGAGCTAATGTTAAAAGAAAAGGCACCTGTCGAAAGAGCAAGTGAAAAAAATAAATTTTAGAAAAGTGATAGTTCTGTTCGCTGACTACATGAACAGAACTGTATGTAGTTACTAAAAGACCAGTTTTGTCAAATGCCTGAGGACCATTTTGGACACTACATCGATTGTGTCATTCCAAATGGAAACCATACCTGGACAGACTGTGCTAGCCAGCTAGTTTCACTCAGAAATTGTTGCTGTTTTCTGTGTCATTCCTGCTGTTTGGACTCTGCTCAAAAACATGAAAATTGTTGGAACAGTTATGACACTCTAAAATTATGTTAACTGGGAAGTCCATGTATAGTTAGTGATGGGTAGATGAAGCCCCATGAAGCATTGAAGCTTTTCATTCCAATCAGTTCACTGCGGTTTGAAGCTTCACGAGGCTTCATTTGCTCTAGTACGACATCTACTGGATGGTAAAATATCACTTGGCATGACGTTGAAGTGTTTGGCATTTTGCCTGTGAATAAACAGGCAAAAAAAAATTACTACTGTTAAATCACACTCTATGTGTACACAATACTGCCACTGTATTTGTGCTTCTGTTCGACAGGTGGGGAACACGCATGGAACACAGGCAATCCAAAGGGATGGAAATCCCGCCCCCAATTCAGCAACAACTCACTATGGACATTAAACTTAATCTGGCCTATCTGCCTCTCTCTCTCTCTCTCTCTCTCTCTCTCTCTCTCTCTCTTTTACTTGACCTATCTCTGTCCCAAGTGTATTTCTTTTTCCCAACCAACAGGTCAAAGCGGATGACCGCCCTCCAGAACCTGGGTCCTGCCCGGAGTTTCTTCCTTAGTGAGGAAGTTTTTCCCCGCCACCATCGCTTATGCTTGTTCTGGAGGGCATTATTGGCTATATTGTTCGCTATATAAATAAAAGTTGATTGATTGATTGATTGATTCTTGACATGTATGCTGCTCTGGGTTCAATGCCCACCATCTGCAGCCCTACGGGGGCGCAAGCCTGTGTCAAGTGTAGGCTGGTCCCAAGCCTGGATAAATGCAGTGTTGCTGCAGGAAGGGCATCAGGCTACAAAAAACTTTGCCAAACAAATATGAGCATTCATATTCATATATGAAAAATGGATGACAAGGCTCTGGCGACCCCAAACGGGATCAGACCAAAGAGTTTTATTTAGTAAGTTGACATTGAATACATTTTTGGATGATAGCATTTTTTAAAAATCCACTAAAAATTCAGACATGAAAAGATTGTTTACAACAACAAACAGAAAAGGAATTGATCACGTTAAAGAATGCAATTCATTATCATTAAATAAAAATATTTATAAAGTGGTGTTTGGTGGTGTCATGGCAAATCGCAAAATTCAACGAACACTAAATGGAGTTAAAATTAGATGAGTATATGAAACTAAATTCTGGCGAGTAATTTCAGATCATAAATTCAGTTGGAAATTGTGTAAAAGTTTTGGTGTAATATTAATTGAAATACTATTTTAACATAAGCAATGTTTTTGAAATGTGCATTAATGTCACCTTTTTCAAAGAACAGAACCAACACAGTGCAAGAACTCACATGAAATGACCTACCTGCAAATCAGTGTGACTTCTGCTGTTGTTGTTGAGAGACCAGTTCAGATATGCGTGGCTTCACCTTGTCCAGTGCTACTCTGACGTCATTTTCACAGCAAAGTCGGTTTCTTTTGTTTACCATGCAGAGAGTGTTCCTTTATTTTCGCTCAACTTGATATTGCAAACCATGCAGAATGCTGACTTCCATCACGTTCCGTTATACAGTACATACATGTAAATTCACGATGCACACATTCATCCGACCACTTTCTTTTTTTTGCTCAACTCAGTTACTGTGAATTGAAATATTAAGAAAACAATCAGATGTCGACAAAACATCCGATGATACGTCAAAAACACCCGAGTCCGACACATCGTGTCAAGACAAAACATCGTGTCGGGTGTTTTGTCTGACCTCCGTCTCTGCCGAACCCCTGAGAGCGACTCACCGAACCCCTAGGGTTCGATCGAAACCAGGTTTAGAACCCCTGCCTTAGCGGATTGGCGATATCACTGTCTGGTAGAGGTGGAGAGAACACACACACACACACACCAAAGATGGACAATTTCTTCTTCCGTGTTTTAGCGCTCTGTAACGCGCACCCTTCTTTCTTTTGGCGCGTTCCAAACATGCTGACGCGGGCTGTCCTGTCCAACTGGGGTATTAGGAGTTGTTCAGACGCCTCTGTCCCTATCCGACACGAAACTTCCTCTCGAATGTAGTTTCAATCCGTCCCGCAGAAATCCTAATGGGACTGTTGAGACAACACGATATGGAACCTCATTCTGAATGGACTAAAAATCAGATTTAGTCTGAACAGAGACTTTATGTAACCATGTATTGATAATGATTTATCAACACTAAGTTTAGTGCTGCAGATTGTAACTGAAATCAACCACTTGTTCAATCTAGTCTTTTTAATGCACCATCAGCATTATTTATAGACAGAACTGGACTCTTTGAACAGTGCTGGTCCTGAAAAGGACCTTTGGTTGATGACGTCACTAGTGGTCTAGCCCCCGAAGCCGTACAGGGTGCGTCCCTGCCTCTTCAGAGCATACACCACATCCATGGCGGTGACGGTCTTTCTCTTGGCGTGCTCGGTGTACGTGACGGCATCACGGATCACGTTCTCCAGGAACACCTTCAACACACCGCGGGTCTCCTCGTAGATCAGACCGGAGATCCGCTTCACTCCACCACGGCGAGCCAGGCGGCGGATAGCGGGCTTGGTGATTCCCTGGATGTTATCACGGAGAACTTTCCGGTGACGCTTGGCGCCTCCTTTCCCGAGTCCTTTTCCTCCCTTTCCTCTTCCACTCATCTTCAGATCACAAGTTCTGGACTGAATGAGGAGCTGTTGGTTCTCACAGATGTATATGTCTCGTCTGCGGACGTGATAGAGGACAGAGGCGGGGCTACTTCTCTCCTGACCGGAACCACAAGGTCAATAGGGTGGAGAAAATAGAGCAGTGGTCTCTTTGGAGGGACAGAAAATTCTTTATTTTGTCTGTTTTATTATACCATTCAATTATTTTCTTTAATGTTTTTATTTCATTATTTCATTTTTTTAAACATTTCTTTCTTCTTTACTCTCAGCATTACCTTCTGGTCCTCTCTGTCCTATATGGTGACTTTCTACAGTAAATGGAACCAAGTAGAACCCGACAGAAGAACCCAAAGCTCCGTGTGTTCTGGTGATGAAGAGCTGCTCACACTTCAGTCACGTAATCATTCTCTCGTCTTTGTCTTCTCTTCTCTTCGTCTCCACACTGAGGCCTCAGAGAAAACATAATGTTCCATAATGTTTTCACCTGCAGCAAAATATGCATTAACAGCCTTTTCCATTCTGTGCTTACACTAACTTCCATTACTCAATAACCTTATTGTCTGATTACATTGAAGTCCTGGATGGAGAGCTGGAGATAGATTCTGGATATTCTGCCCTAAACGGGATTTGCTGAAAGGAAATAAAAGGAAATAATTCAGTACGTAAAATTCATAAATGTTTTCACAACATGTAAAAGTAATTAAAATACATGTCAGATACATCTGTAGCTAAGTCATGTCCAGCATAAGAGACAGGACATACAGTAGATTGAGGCTACTGTGATAGTAAGGCCCTCTCGTGAAGTCTCATAATGTCACATAAGGTCTTATAACATCTTGTGTCTCATAAGTTAATGTCTTATGATGTCTCATAAGGTCTTATAACATCTCATCAGGTCTAATATCTCATAAGGTCTCATGAGGGATCATAATACCTCATAATTTCTCATACAGTCTCATCCAAAGGCCTTGAAATCCTGCCCCCACTTCAGCAACTACACGATTATGACTGCAAATTCGATCTGGCCCTTCTGCCACTCTCTCTGTCTCTCTCTTTTCTTTGCCCTGTCTCTATCCCCAGTGTATTTCTTTTCCCAGTCAGCTGGTCAAGGTTACTAAATAGTTTCCAAAGTCTGAGTAAACTGGAGGAGACACAACCCTGTTAATGTAATCAAACCCTGATATTTAAATCACAGCAACAGGGATGTGAGTCTATAATGATGTTAGTTTTCTCTCTGGGGTACGAGCTAGCTGCTCAGTTAGCTGTTTCTGCTGATCAAGAAGAGAAACTTACCTATCTAAAGAAGGTATAAAAATGATTTTTTAAAAAGGTCTTATTCTGATCATATGTATAAGACGTTTGTATGAGGTAGAGTGAAACATTCAATCAGGGTAGATCAAATCATAGCTTTGACCTACCCTGAAAGGTCAAAGCTATGTCAGGTAAGTCGCAGGATGTTGCAGTCTCTGACTGCCTTAGTTCTTGTTATTATTATTATTATTATTATTATTATTATTATTATTATTATTATTATAAACTGTTATTTAACATTAGATTAAACAGAAATATTTTTTATAATTTTCTTAGAATATTTCTGTTATAAATGTGAATGTAAATATACATGCTGTTAGTGGATGATGTACATAATCTGCTGAAACCTTATAATAAAACGCATCTCCAATCAAATTTAGCTGAGATGTTCAGCCTATCAGTCATTACTGAAGAAACACACCTCCTGAATCATCACAAACATCATTGATCATTTCCATTCCCTGATCGATGACTGCAGAAGCTGGAGACAAACAGAATCAGACCTGCAAACGTTCTACTAAGACTCAAGTCTTTGACGAGACGCTTCGTGACGTCAGAATGACTGCTCTTCAGTTGTGATCTTTACAGGTTGCTATGGCTTCAGTTGTCCACTATTTGTCACTGAAGTCTTGAAGACTTCAATCTTTTTCGGCACATTTACGAGGAAAGACTCACCGTTTCAGGACGAACCGATGGTCGGATTCATTTCAGAAGACAGAAATACTTTTTCTATTATTCTCAGAGTAAATTCTAATGAAAATGTGAGGATAAACAACACTGTAGTAGAAAGAGGATATTTCTTGGTGGATGATGGACAGAATCTTCTGAAACTTTAATACAGTGAAGACAAAGTCAAATACACAGAGGGCCAAAAAACAAATTTGTTTCAAGTCTAGGGCCGGACTGGTCCAGTGTTTATTAAAACATATTGAAATGATTGCACAGAGCCTAGTGAACCAAGAGTGTATATTATTTAATGATTAAATGAAAAAGCATAATTCTCTTATGGTTCTGTCAGTAATTTCAAATGAAAACACTTTACAACAGACACATGAACAAAAATGAACCTCCAATTAACAATCATGTCTTTGTGTGTTTCTGAGACGTTTGATGGTGCCTTCTTAGATTATATTCTTTCATTAGAGCCAAACATTGTTTTAAGAAATTACAGGCCCTTTAATTTTCTTAACTATTTTTGCTTAATTATTTCCGTTTTTTAACATTTTTTTCCTTACTCTCAGCATTACTTCCTGGTCCTCTCTGTCCTATATGATGACTTTCTACAGTAAATGGAACTCTAGTGGATCGACTGCTCGCTGGAAGTTGTGTCACAACCTTTAACCCTTTCAATCCACGTCGCTCGACACGCGTGGTGAACACGATGTGTGCAATCGGTTCCACCGATGACAGTAACACAGAATTTGAAGTCGTGATAAACAAATGATGAGGATAAAATAACTTGAAGACAGGACATGTTAAAGGAACCGGAAGGGAAATCATCTCAGGACAGTTTGAATTGTTACTATGAAGTGAAAGAGACCAATGTAGGAAATTAAATCACGTTGAAGTCTGTTGCCCATTAAAGAACTTCAACAGGAACCAAATCAAGTTCTCCTTAATGCAAACAAACCATAGATAACCCGAGAATGTGATCAGATCCTTCATGACGCGCTGCATGTGGATGGATTTGATCTTTAGGGGGTATTGTTGGCTCATTATAAATATATTTCTTAATTTTCTTCTTTCTTGTTAATTATTCTATTCTATTTTGGGCCCAGTTCTCCAGTGGCTGCTGTCCAGGGTCCTGAAATATCAACCACTGCACAAACTGCTCTGCTTCCTGTTGTTGTGTTCTTCTCTTCATGCTGGCTGAATTTGAAGGCTGGCACAAACAGGAAGAACTGGAGACCAACATTCAATTTAATCCTGTGTGGTTGATTGTTCTCAGGTTTGATATTTCAGTTCACCTTGAATGATGAATATGTCCTAGAACGTTAGACATTGTAATCGCATTTGTTGTTTTAAACTCATCATTTGTGTCAGAAGGTGCCTGCTGTGTTCTATAACTCCCAGAAGGTGGCAGCAGAGCACGACAGGAGTTAGATTGAGTTCGGCTGGCTATGATTTAGTAGTAAATGTGACTCGAGAAAATTTAACAACAGTCACACATTTAAAAGGCAACTTTTAAAAACATGTAGAAAAAATACTTTTCAAAAAGTAATTATATTTTAGTGCAAGCGTTTTTTTTAAATAAATTAAATTCGGTACTTTATACATAACACAAAAAAATAACTTTTTAATGAAAGATACTTTCTATGAGTTAAAAACTGAAATGTGTCAATGTCTAAACATTATTTAAAGAAATTACAGACTGTACTTTAAAATAGTTATTTTGTCATCTGAGGGAGGTCATTCACAAACACATAAACACACACACGCACATACACACCTATTTTTTCCAGGGGCCCTGCTGGTGAAGATTAGTTCATCTGTGGCTCTTTCCGACCAGCAGGGAGGGACTCACTTAAACAGTGAGGGTTAAAGTTCTGATTAAATTCTTAGCAATCGCTGGCTGACCCTCATCCTAACATTTGGTAATTTAAAACTCATTCTAATCCCCATGTTTTGGTGTCTTTCTATAGTCTCAGGAATGGCTTCATCCCACAAGACATGTTGAAACCTACACAGTTTATCTGTGAGACACCAGATCTCCCGCTACCCACCAGACACTGCATGATCACATCTTTACAGTCCAGTAATTTCATTGTTGCTCTACATGAATCTGGAGCACCACAATTTAGTTATTGGTGGTTGACTGTTTTTGAGACCAACCATGTCTTTTTTTTTGTTGTTGTTGCTATCCAGATATTTTAGGATTTTGTTTTATGTTGCTCTGCTTTTAAATCACTAATAATCTCACAGTTCACCAGTCGTCATCATATATGTTTCATATGAGTCAGCATTTCAATGCTGAAGAGATACCTTCTTCAATTCCAGTGCATCTGGACAATCACCCCATCTGATTCCTAAGACATACATGTCAGTATAGAAGTGGAGTTCCAAAGTCCCCAGAGTGTCCAGTGCCTCAACAGATGTGGTGGCAGCAGAGTGTCCATGTCCTTTACTTTACACAACACCTGTATGTTTGACCTGCAGTTATTTTGAAGCACCGGGAGGAACTCTGCTGTTTTAAGTGTGAAAGGACCACTTTATTCCCTCCTCTTCCCTTTGTAGCCTCAAATGAATCCTTTAAATATTTACTTGTATTACCAGATGTCACTCAAATTTTGTTTAAAATTAAAGAAGAATTCCAACTACTTTGTTTGCTTCAGGAAATTCACATTGACCAAACAATGACAAAAAATTAGTTATGGATTAGTTAGTCATATTTTCTGATTCAGTGAATTTTTATATTGATTTGTTCCTTTGACTGCATGTATGCAGCACAGCCTAACACATTAAAGCTTGAGCCCTTGTCAGTGAATCAAACTTGAATCTTTTATATATTTTGCAATTCTTCTTGAGAAATAAAGCATGATGTGTCCTGTTTGGGTTCGTTTATTGGTAAGGTTAGTTGTGAAGAAATACCACATCTGTGCACGTAAAAGTTTTGTTCTACTTTTCAGTAAAATACACAAATACATGTCTGTGTAGGTTCTCATTTATCAAAGTCATGGTCGTCCAAAGTTCAGTTAGTCCACTGGACTATAAGAGAGCTTCTTGAAGATGTCTCACTTTTCTTGAAGATGTCTCACCTTTCCTGTTTCAGCAAACATGTTATCGCCATCTTAGACCCGTTAGCCTCATGCTAATGGTTTCCATTAATAAACAAAGGCTCTGTGAAACTCGCATTTCAACAACCACCCTTTGGCACTCAATAACTGTTCAGGAGCCAGACAGTGGTCGTTGGAATATGAAAAGCACCGATCACACATTACAGGGTTAATAAAATGAGACAAGACCAACCACCACTGGAACTGAAGAAGCCTCTTGGATGAGAGGTGAAACTTCTTAAAGAAACTTTCTTTAAATCCAGTGGATTGATTTCAACCACCATCTGAAACTCAATGCATAAACAATACAAAATAAGTGGATGACTCCAAAAACATGTTGTAAAGGTGAATTTAGTTCCTTTGCAATGGACTTGTGAAAATGAATGTTGAAATGTAGTTAATTTTGCAATAATTATTGCATTTTAAGTATGTTGAAATTGTAGCTTTGGATTGACCACTAGTACAATAGCAGAAATGTTGACAATAAATAAAGCTTTGCAAGTAAATGATATTTTAATGTGCTGTATAGAGACAAAAAACAAATAGGCTCAGGACAAATAGAGTTATTAGCCTGATTCCCCTGCAGTGTGGGGCGAGCCCTGGGGGCCTAGAGGATAGGAGCCCTGGAGGGACACCTGGGACCCTCCACCGGGCTCCAGCGGACCTCAAAAAGCCTGTTTGCCTGGGGTCTTCTTCTAGCCTGGGCTCTGCAGGCTGAATCATGGAGCCCTTGGGCCTGCTTCCTGCCCACTGCCTAAAGCCCGCGTCCTGGAACGGGGTGCCCGGAGCCTGGGCCCTGCCCGGTGCTCTGGAGGACTGGGGCTCTGCATCCTGGATCATGGAGCCCTGGAGCCTGAGTCCTGCCTGAAGCCTGCCACCTGGAACCGGGAGCCTGGAGGCCTAGGGCGACGTAGCCTAGAGCCTGGGCCCTGCCTGCTGCTTGTACCCTGTCTGGAGCCAGCGTCCTGGAACCAGGAGCCTGGAGGCAGACAGGTAGGCAGGCAGCATGCGGGCCCCACAGAGCACCACCAGACCCCATCGACCTCCAGAGACCCAGCCTGACCCTCTGTACTGAATGAGACGCTGCTGGTTCTCACAGAGGGATATGTCTCGTCTGCTGACGTGTTACAGGACAGAGGCGGGGCTCCTTCTGTTCTGACTGGAACCACACGGTCTTCAATCTTCTACGTCTTCTTCTTCTTCTTCTTTCAGCTTTCCCCTACAGGGGCCACCACAGCGAGTCTTCCGCATCCTCTTCTCTCACAGCAACTACCTTCATGTTACAGTGTTGGTAAAATTCCTGGCCACCAGTGTTGGTGGCCAGGTCTGCCACGGGGCCCGGCCGGGCTCAGCACGAAAAAGCAACTTTGACTCTTCTCACTCCTGTGGACCCACCACCCGCAGGGCAGGCGATGGGGTCGGGTGCACTGCCATATGGGTGGCAGTGACGACAGGGGGTCACGACGGACCAGACCTGGGAGGCAAAAGCTGGCTTTGGGGACGTGGAATGTCACCTCACTTGCGGGGAAGGAACTTGTGTTGGAGGTGGAGCATTACCAGTTGGATCTGGTGGGGCTTGCCTCCATGCATAGCCTCGGTTCTGGATCCAAACTCCTGGATAGGGGTTGGACCTCGTTTTACTCCAGAGTTGTGTCAGGCGTGAGGCGCAGGGTGTGGGGATACTCACAAGCCCCCAGCTGAGCGCCGCTGTGTTGGAGTTTACCCCGGTGGATGAGATGGTCGCCTCCGTACGCTTTAAGGCTGTGGGGGGGAAAACTCTGACTGTTATTTGTGCATGAGCACCAAATATCAGTTCAGAGTTTTCTGCCTTCTTAGGGTCCCTAAATTGGGTCCTTAATGGGATCCCTGCAGGGGACTACATTGTTCTCCTGGGGGACTTCAATGCACACGTCGGCAATGATGGAGACACTTGGAGGGGCGTGATTGGGAGGAATGGCCTCCCTGATCTGAACCCGAGCAGTGTTATGTTGTTGGACTTCTGTGCTAGTCACGGATTGTTCATAACTAACAGCATGTTTGAACACAAGGATGCTCATAAGTGTACCTGGTACCAGAGCACCCTGGGTCGGAGGTCAATGATTGATTTCCAACCGTGTGTTTTGGACACTTGGGTGAAGAGAGGGGCAGAGCTGTGAACTGAGTTGGGTCCGTTGGCGGAGGAAACCTTTGGATAGACCTGGTAAGCCCAAACGAGTAGTGCGGGTGAACTGGAAACGTCTGGAGGAGGACTCGGTCCGCGAGGCCTTCAATTCGTACCTCCGAAGGAGCTTCTCGTGCATCCCAGTTGAGGCTGGGGGCATTGAACCTGAATGGTCGATGTTCAAAGCTTCCATTGCTGAAGCTGCAGCTGAGAGCTGTGGTCTCAAGGTCTTGGGTACCTCAATGGGGCGGTAATCCTCGAACACCGTGGTGGACTCCGGTGGTCAGGGAAGGCGTCTGACTGAAGAAGGAGGCCTTCAGGGGCATGTTGTCCCTGGGGACTCCTGAAGCAGTTGCAGGGTACATACAGGCCAAAAGGACTGCAGCCTCTGCTGTAATGGAGGCAAAACAGAGGGTGTGGGAGGAGTTCGGAGAGGCTATGGAGAAGGACTATTGGACGGCACCAAAGTTGTTCTGGAGGACTGTCCGACACCTCAGCTGGGGGAAACGGGGGATCATCCAAGCTGTATACAGCAAAGATGGGACACTGTTGACTTCGACTGAGAAGCTTGTCGGTCGGTGGAAGGAAAACTTTGAGGAACTCCTGAATCCAACTACTCCAACTGACCCATCCTCTGTTGCAGAGGCAGAGCTGGAGGATGATGGGGGATCCGAGTCAATCTCTCGGGACTAAGTCAACGAGGTAGTTAAACAACTTCACAGTGGCAAAGCCCCGGGTGTTGATGAGTTACGCCCGGAAATGCTGAAGGCTCTGGGTGTTGAGGGGCTGTCATGGATTAGACTACTCTTTTACATTGCGTAGAAGTCTGGGACAGTGCCGAAAGAGTGGCAGACTAGGGTGGTGGTTCCTCTTTTTAAAAAGGGGGACCAGAGGGTGTGTGCCAACTACAGGGGCATCACACTCCTCAGCCTCCCTGGGAAAGTTTACTCCAAGGTGCTGGAAAGGAGGGTCCGGCCGATTGTCGAACCTCGGATTGAGGAGGAACAATGTGGGTTCGTTCCTGGTCGTGGAACAACGGACCAGCTTTTTACTCTCACAGGGATCCTAGAGGGGGCTTGGGAGTATGCCCATCCAGTCTACATGTGTTTTGTGGACTTGGGGAAGGCGTACGATTGGGTCCCCAGGGATAAACTATGGGAGGTACTGCAGGAGTATGAGGTGAGGGGGCCTCTCCTCTGGGCCATCCAATCCCTGTACGCCCAAAGTGAGGGCTGCGTTTGGGTTCTCGGCAGTAAATCGGACTTGTTCCGAGCTGTTGGTCTTCGCCAGGGCTGCGCTTTATCACTAATTCTGTTTGTGATTTTCATGGACAGGATATCGAGGCGTAGTCGTGGTGAGGAGGCTTTACAGTTTGGTGGCCTGAGGATTGCATCGCTGCTTTTTGCAGATTATGTGGTCCTGTTTGCGTCATCGGCCTGTGACCTGCAGCACTCACTGGTCTGGTTCGCAGCCGAGTGTGAAGCAGCGGGGATGAGGATCAGCACCTCCAAATCTGAGGCCATGGTCCTCAGCAGGAAACCGGTGGACTGCCTTCTCCGAGTGGAGAATGAGGTCCTTCCACAAGTGAAGGAGTTTAAGTATCTTGGGGTCCTGTTCACGAGTGAGGGAACAATGGAGCGTGAGATTGGACGGAGAATTGGTGCAGCAGGAGCGGTATTGTAGTCGCTTTACCGCACTGTTGTCACAAAGAGGGAGCTAAGCCGAGAGGCAAAGCTCTCCATCTACCGTTCAATCTTTGTTCCTACCCTCACCTATGGTCATAAGCGATGGGTCATGACCGAAAGAACGAGATCGCGGATACAAGCGGCTGAAATGGGCTTTCTCAGGCGGATAGCTGGTGGCTCCCTTAGAGATAAGGTGAGAAACACTGCTGTTCGCGAGGGGCTCAGAGTAGAGCCACTGCTCCTTTGCGTGGAAAGGAGTCAGTTGAGGTGGTTTGGGCATTTGGTGTGGATGCCTCTGGGACGCCTCCCTAGGGAGGGGTTTCTGGCACGTCCAGCTGGGAGGAGACCTTGGGGCAGACCCAGGAACAGGTGAAGGGATTATATCTAAACACTGGCCTGGGAACACCTTGGGATCCCCCAGTCAGAGCTGGTGGATGTGGCCGGGGAAAGGGAAGTTTGGGGCTCCCTGTTGACGCTGCTGCCCCGCGACCCGACTACGGATAAGCGGTGGAAGATGGATGGATGATCATTAATTTAATTTAATTTAATTGATCTTTAATTTAATCTTTAATAACCTTACCCAACATGTGGGCCTCCTATCTTCATTTTCACTTTTTATTCTATTTTATACTTTCATATTTTAGTTTAGTATATGTCCTGTTAGGGCGGCAGTGGTTAGCGCTGTCGCCTCACAACACGGCAGTTCCGGGTTCGAGTCCCGCTCTGTGCGGAGTTTGTATGTTCTCCCCGTGTCTGCGTGGGTTCTCTCCTGGTTCTCCGGCTTCCTCCCACCCCCAAAAGCACAGATGAACATGCAGTCCTCTCTAAAACCTGTTTATTTTTACCCATTAACTTGAACTCTCCCTCGATGTCACCTGCACTGGCCCCAGGGATGCGGCTAACTGTGGCCACTGGCTGTCTTGCATTTATATATCTCACAATAGAGGATCCAATGACCAGAGTGCTTTTCTCAGTTGGCGTGCTACTGAGGGGGGCAAACTGATTTAAGATACATACGGAGGGGTTTGGAGTTGTGTGATGATGGTGGTGTACAGTAGGCTTCTTCTGCCTACGTTTCCCTCCCACAGTTATCCAACCACGCTGTTTCCCCAGCTGCTTGGGGGTCGCTGAGGGGTGGTGTGTGTGTGTGTGTGTGTGTGTGTGTGTGCGGGGGGGGGGGGTGGGGGCGGAGACAGCTAGGACCAGCGCTAGCAGGTTACAGTGAAGACTGCTTACATCATAGTGATTGTCTACCATCAATCCTGCCAGTAATATGCTGTTTTTAGAAAACTAACCACTTCGCACTGAATTTGGGATTATGGTAAATTCTTTTGCTAATTTGAAGAAAAAAATACTGTAGACCATGGCACAAGTATACTGAATATTCAGCAAAATACAGCACTACACTGTGTTTTAGTACATGACAGTAACAGTCATGTAATTTAACAGTAATAAACCATAAATAAGTTAACAGTAAGCAAACTAGCAAAATCGGTAATTTACTGGTAACCCTATTGCCAGCAGTTTACTGTAAATGAAGAAAATACAGCAATGTACTATAATTTATTGTGTAATATTATTACAGTAATGTACTGTTGAGTTGATTACAGTAGGGGGATTGTTAAATTAACAGTAAAATGCTGGCAACCCTGCTGCCATTATGTTACTCTTAATATACATGACAGTTGTTTACAGCACACATCTTCTAGGCATGAAATATTAAAAAGATCAGTCATGGGAGTGTTTAGAAGTCTGTAAAATATTATATAAAATGATTCCAGGGCTTAAAAAATCGACTTATTTCCCCATGTAGAGTGAATTTGAATTTTTCTAATTCATAAAAGACATGTTGTCTTTCAACCAGATAAATAAAATAAAGACATACATTAAACAACACTTTACTCGTTCTGTTCATGGCTGGGTTTAAAATGTATTTGATGGTTTTCTTTTATTCAGAATGTACGGTGTAAATCTGGGGGTTAAAAGACCCCCGCACTCCCATTAAGAGAATCACATCAATAATGTCTTGTTGCCTCATCAAAAATATTCCTTTATTACTTTTCTATCAATGAATCAGCTGTAGAAGGAGTGTTATTTCTCCTTGTTGACTCATTGGACTGCAGAATCAGCCAACAGCTACCAGCAGTCCAGGCGTACAATGGCCAGAGTGGGTATGGAGGCAAGACCTCAGTTCCGTAAGTGGTATAATATTGATGTATCTGTCCTACCATCCCTCCTGTTGAGACATGTGTAACACCATAACTCAAAATAGCCGCCCATTCATATAGATTTTTGGATAAGATTGGTTTATTGCTGAGTCATATATAGATGTTATTTTGCAAAATTGCTCCATTGTTTTTCCAAATTTCTTGTTCAGATTCATGACTTTGTTGTCGCATTTCTTTTAGTATTGTGTCATCTAAAGTTGGTTGTTCTTCTGCAGTTAACACATGTATGCTTGTACCTTCCATGGGCTTATCAGTACACAAATTAACTCTCACACTGATCTTCCCATAAACATATAGCTGGATCTCATCAAACACAATAACTTTGGGTGTATGACACTTTTGTTCCGAGCAGCACACCCGAATAGTATACACAGAATGTATGCGAGACACTGAAAGATTCACAACAAAGTTTATATAGTTTGTACATTCATATGCCAGTTTTATTTCAATGGGATATATGTCCCAATTCTTTTTCTTGTTTTGTCAAAGATGAAGCCCCAGCTCCACCAAAAATCCACGGGTCACAGCACCAACATGACCACCCTGTTCTTCTGGTTGGATAAGGAAAGTCTCAGGAGTCGAGGTGGATGGATCAGTTGTGAATTTACTCCTGAGAACAATCAACCACACACGATACAAAATGTGTTGGTTGGCACACAGGCTCCAACATCGCAATAGCTGTAGGCCAGTGATTGTATAGTGGTTCTATGTTTAATTACTAAAACAATATGCAAACAATAATCACTTTCAGTCACACGTATTACTGAATCGCAGCCAGCCAAACTCCACCCTGTGGTGCTCTGCTACCACTCTGGCGGTTATCCAACATGGCAGACACCCACTGACACGTTTTAAACAATATTCAACATTAAAGGAGAGCTGAAATATCAAACCTAATCAACCACATGCAGGAATAAAAGGAGTGTGGGTCCCATGTGTGCCAGAATTCAAATTCATCATTCATCAAGAGAAGAACACAACAGGAAGGGAAAGCATTTTGTGAAGTTGATATTTCAGGACTCTGGACAGCAGCGACTGGAGAACTGATTGCTGAAGATGCAGGAGTTCAAATGTCAGTGAGGAGTAAGAGCTAGAAAAAATTGTGAGCAACAGTTTATCCATCTGCTGAAAATAAGCGAAGAAGATGTGAGGACAAAAGAAGTGCTCTTGAAAGGATGTGGTGGCCCTTAGAAGAGCCGTTGGGCTTGGGGGTCAGCAGGGAGAGGGGAAGTGGTCTACTTGGAGCTGGTGTACTTGGTCACGGCCTTGGTGCCCTCAGACACGGCGTGCTTGGCCAGCTCCCCGGGCAGCAGGAGACGCACGGCGGTCTGGATCTCCCTGGAGGTGATGGTGGAGCGCTTGTTGTAGTGAGCCAGACGAGAGGCCTCACCGGCGATGCGTTCAAAGATGTCGTTCACAAACGAGTTCATGATGCCCATGGCCTTAGACGAGATCCCGGTGTCTGGGTGCACCTGCTTCAGCACCTTGTACACGTAGATGGCGTAGCTCTCCTTCCTGGTCCTCCTCCTCTTCTTGCCGGTCTTGCTGGCGGTCTTGCTCACGGCTTTCTTCGAGCCCTTCTTGGGCGCTGACTTCGCTGGTTCAGGCATTCTTCTCCCTCCTCTTCCCCTGGAAAGAAAAACGAATGACGCAGGCGGGGGGGGTGACCTTATTTATAAACATTTCATTTAAATAGAACTGTGTGGACCCTCTCCTGTGATTGGTGGAGCTGCACACCGTTCCAGCTGGTCGGGTCTGGTTGAGTGGATGTCCTCTATTGGTCTCTTTCACTTCATAGTAAAGAGTCAAACTGTCCTGTAATGATTTTCCTTCAGGCTCCTCTAATATGTCCAGTCCTCAAGTTTGCCCTTTAACATTTGTCGTCACATCAAATTTGGTGTCACTATCATCGCTGGAATCGATTCCACACACCGTGTCACCACGCGTGTCGAGCGACGTGGATTGAAAGAGTCGAGGCTCGACACGCGTGGTCACACAGCCTCCAGCAAGCAGTTGATCCACTAGAGTTCCATTTACTGTAGAAAGTCACCATACAGGACAGAGAGGACCAGGAAGTAACGCAGAGAGTAAAGAAGACAGAAATGTTTAAAAAAAAATAAGGAATTAAGCAAAAATAGTTAAGCTTAAATAAATTAATTAAAGTAAATGTTATAATAAAACAGACATAATAAAGACATTTTCTGTCCCTCCAAAGAGACCACTACTCTATTTTTTCCCACCTTATTGACGACCGTGTGGTTCCGGTCAGGAGAGAAGTAGCCCCGCCTCTGTCCTCTATCACGTCCGCAGAGGAGACACATTACTCTGTGGGAACCAACAGCACCTCATTCAGTCCAGAGCTTGTGATCTGAAGATGAGTGGAAGAGGAAAGGGAGGAAAAGGACTCGGGAAAGGAGGCGCCAAGCGTCACCGGAAAGTTCTCCGTGATAACATCCAGGGAATCACCAAGCCCGCTATCCGCCGCCTGGCTCGCCGTGGTGGAGTGAAGCGGATCTCCGGTCTGATCTACGAGGAGACCCGCGGTGTGTTGAAGGTGTTCCTGGAGAACGTGATCCGTGATGCCGTCACGTACACCGAGCACGCCAAGAGAAAGACCGTCACCGCCATGGATGTGGTGTATGCTCTGAAGAGGCAGGGACGGACCCTGTACGGCTTCGGGGGCTAGACCGCTAGTGACGTCATCAACCAAAGGTCCTTTTCAGGACCAGCACTGTGTTCAAAGAGTCCAGTTCTAGAGAGATGTGACAAATATCCCCACTGACATACACTCCTTCCATTAGATAAGACTACACAACACAACCATAAATACACAGGACACGACACTACAAAGACTAGAGAAACACAACTAAGCACATAGAACATCTACAAACTCATGGTGACGGTGCTTTCATCAGTTTGAAGGGCGTCATGGCTTGATTGGATTGAACTAATAGTTGACGTCAGTTACAATCTGAAGTTCAAAACCCAGTGTTGTGCTTTAACTGACACATCTTTATGGATACATGGTTACTAAGGCCCCTTTCAGACTTGTCGCCTATGTCTGATTTTTAGCCCATCAAATTGATGTTGCATATCTCGTGTAGTCTGAAAAGTCCCAATCGAATTTATGTGGGACAGATTAGAACCACATTCGGGAGGTAGTTTCGTGTCGGATAGGGCCAGAGGCGTCTGCAGTCTGAACAACTCCAACTACTCCGATGAGATGTGGCGGACCGCGACATCATATTTGCAACACGAAAGGAAGGCCCCAGAAGGAGGAGTGGCACACAATACGGAGCGTTTAAACACAGACGATGAAATTGACCATCGTCAAGAAATTGATGATGTCTGGTGTGTGTGTGTGTGTGTGTGTGTGTTTTCACCACCTCTACCAGACAGTGATATCGCCAATACGCTAAGTCAGGGGTCACCGAATGGCCGACCGCAGCCCGGATCTGGATGGTTCTGTCCAGACCGGTGACCACTCCATGGTAAATTCACGAGGGTAGATTTTTTTTTAAATAATTTTTTTCTGATGGGTAATGCGGTAATAGCTTCATTCAGTTCAGCCAATCAGATCGTTTATTTACCTGCTCTGTCAGCGCACCTGGAAGTGAGACAACTCGCAACCGCTACCGCTGTGAGTTTACCGCTACAGGAGCACAGAGGAAGGGAGACAGTGAAGACAGAATAGTTCTAAACAAAGGGAGGTTAATGAGGAAAACCGCTGGTTAACAATGAGTGGAATAAACTTATGTTCATTCCTCCATCAGGCAGTTCAAAACCATCATGCCTCATATGCTCTGAACTCGTAGCAAAATGGTGACATGAAGTGCCACTATGAAACAAAGCACAGACCTTTTGAGCCAAGTTATCCCCTGAAGTCCGAGCTGAGGTCCAAAAAACCGATCAAAATACAAATGTTGACTAAAGGCATGGTGGATTTTGGGGTAACATAAAAAGTCTTTTAGTGATGGCACAGTTGTGAAGGAGAGCTTAAAGTCAATTCTAAAGAAGATTTAAATGACTGGCAGGCCATTCTCATGCCCCTTCTCCCATGAAGAAAGTTCTGTTAGCATTTTTCCCTGAAAGAGACATTTTTTATTGATGCTTTCTGAAGATTTTAATGTTGTTGTTTTTTTATTTGAAGCGTAGGCCTTCAGTTATTTAGGCTGGGACCTCCTTAATTTATGAGAAAAAAGGGTTATTTAGCTCATCAGTAAAAGTTGATTGATTCAGAAGCCCTCAGCAGCCCAGGCCTATAGCAGCATATCTATTGGAGTGTGTGTCATTTATAACTGTAGGCTCTATCAAAGAGGAGGGTTTTTAGTCAACTCTTAAATAAGCTAAGGGTGTCTGCCCTCTAGACGGAGGCTGGGGGAACGTTCCAGAGTAAAGGGGCCAGATAGCTGAAGCTTCTGCCTCCTGTTCTACTCTTAAAGATCCGACGGGTCAGCAGAAATCCTGCATCCTCGGATCGAAGGGCCGTGGGAGGTTGATACACTTAAATGAGATTTTCAATGTAAGACAAAGCCCTACAGTGAAGAGCTTTATATGTAATCATAAGGACTTGCATTGTACTGAATTGTATTCTAAAATTTATCGGCAGCCAGTGTAGGGATGCCAGGACAGGAGAGGTGTGCTCTCTCCTCCTAGTTCGAGTCAGTAAGCGGGCAGCTGCATTCTGAACTAATTAGAGTCCAAACGGAGGAGCTTGAACAGTCCGACAATAAGGAATTGCAGTAATCCAATCTAGAAGTAACAAAAGCATGAATGATTTTTTTCTGCGCCTTTAAAGGATAAGAAATTCCTTACTTAAGCAATGTTTCGTAAGTGAAAAAAGGCTATCCGAGACAGTCTTAATATGTGAGTCAAAGGACAGGTCTTGATCAAAAATCACTCCCAAATTTCTGAGTTCATTAGTGGAGGACAGAACAATGCTATCTAAGTGGAGTTAGAGAAATCATCTTGAAGATGCTTAGGCCCAATAATAATGTCTTCAGTTTTGTTACTGTTCAACATTAAGAAATTGTGCAGCATCCAGGATTTAATATCTCTGAGGCAGGTTTCCAATTTAATTAGCTGGTCAGATTCATTTGTTTTAATTGATAAATATAATTGCGTATCGTCTGCATATCAATGAAAGTTAATGTTATTTTTCCATATAATATTTCCCAATGGTAGCATAAATTAAAATGAATTGGACCCAGAACAGATCCTTGAGGTACTCCACAAACGAGAGTCCCGTGATCTGAAGATTTTTTATTGACATAGACAAACTGAAATTGGTCAGATAGATATGACCTAAACAAGTCCCGTGCAGAGTTTATAATCCCAACTTCCTCTTCCAATCTCCTTGAAAGAATAGACTGAGGTGTAATAAGACTAGAACAGATATCTGATGCTATTAACAGGTCATTTGTGACCCTTAGCAGTGCAGTCTCCGTACTGTAGTTCGTCCTAAAACCTGACTGAAAATCCTCCACAGATTGTTCTCGAACAGGTGGTCATTTAGCTGTTTAGC
The DNA here is from genome assembly GCF_040054535.1 of Antennarius striatus. NCBI lineage: Eukaryota > Metazoa > Chordata > Actinopteri > Lophiiformes > Antennariidae > Antennarius > Antennarius striatus. The sequence goes on along the minus strand of NC_090777.1, from coordinate 4,958,831 downwards.
AGCTACGTTCTCTAGGATCTCAGACAGGAATGGCAGGTTAGAGATCAGCCTGTAATTTGAGAGGATGCCAGCATCTAGGTTTGAAAAGTTACCACTTTGAAAGATTGCAGTACATAACCTATTTTTATGGATTTATCAATTATGGATAGTATAGGTTTATTTATTAATGGCATGAGCTAAGAGAACGAGCTCTAGTAAGAGCTCTGGCAAGAATGAGCTGTCACCGAGCTACACCCCAAGCTGAAATGTCAACTTATTGAATACCGAACCAATAACATTCAAATAAAGTTTCAATAACTTTAGTCCAATACTGAACCTTGTGTAACTCCACAATTTATTTTTCCAATCTGACACAATATCATTAGAGCCTCTGATCTAGTTTAGTGGTTAATGTTGTCCCTGAGATTCCAGCTGCAAAAGTTGTAGTAGCTTTCATTATTTCAAACCACAGACGGATGATTGTGTCAAGATACGTCCTAAAATAAGACCCCTACATTCTCTTAACGTGTAAAGGGCTAAAATCTGTCGAACACAGGAGAAGCTCTCATTACTGAATGAAGAGGCTCTGAAAAGAGCCGTTGGGGTGTCAGCGGGGCTGTGACGTCAGTCTAAGCCCTCTCCCCGCGGATGCGGCGGGCCAGCTGGATGTCTTTGGGCATGATGGTCACCCTCTTGGCGTGGATGGCGCACAGGTTGGTGTCCTCGAACAGGCCCACCAGGTAAGCCTCGCTGGCCTCCTGCAGAGCCATGACAGCGGAGCTCTGGAAGCGCAGGTCGGTCTTGAAGTCCTGAGCGATCTCTCTCACCAGACGCTGGAAGGGCAGCTTCCGGATCAGCAGCTCGGTCGACTTCTGGTAGCGACGGATCTCTCTCAGAGCCACGGTACCGGGCCTGTAACGGTGAGGCTTCTTCACGCCGCCGGTGGCCGGAGCGCTCTTCCGAGCTGCTTTGGTGGCCAGCTGCTTTCTGGGGGCTTTGCCTCCAGTAGACTTACGAGCGGTCTGCTTGGTTCTCGCCATCGTTTCTGGCTTGTCTCCACAGGAACACAAGAATGCTGCAGAGACAGGAGAGCCGCTGCTCTTAAAGCGTCCGAGCGGCTGAACAGCGATGACGCGGAGTCGGACCTCCGACCACTGGTTGGTGGGGGGCTCCTCCTGGAGCTCAGCTCCGCCCAGTGGAGCGTCACACAGCCCGCAGCTCATTGGAGCCGAGTAGAGCTGGAAAGTTCCGTCTGACCAGCCTCTCTCTGGTTGGTCCGGCGGGGAGAGTGGCGCGCTCTGCTCCATATAAGTGAAGGTGGGGGCGGTGTGAGTCCCATTTTCTGTGAGCTACATCTCTAGAGAAACCAGTCGAAAATGAGCGGACGTGGTAAAACCGGCGGTAAAGCCAGAGCTAAGGCCAAGACCCGCTCCTCTCGTGCCGGGCTCCAGTTCCCGGTCGGCCGTGTTCACCGGCTGCTGCGTAAAGGGAACTATGCGCAGCGCGTCGGTGCCGGCGCCCCCGTCTACCTGGCGGCTGTGCTGGAGTACCTGACCGCTGAGATCCTGGAGCTGGCTGGAAACGCTGCCCGTGACAACAAGAAGACTCGGATCATCCCCCGTCACCTGCAGCTGGCTGTCCGCAACGACGAGGAGCTCAACAAGCTGCTGGGCGGGGTGACCATCGCTCAGGGCGGCGTGCTGCCCAACATCCAGGCCGTCCTGCTGCCCAAGAAGACCGAGAAGGCTGCCAAGAAGTGAACTGCTGGAGCCCACAAGCGGCAACACAACGGCTCTTTTCAGAGCCACACAAGGCTGACAAACAGACACGTTTTTCCTCATTTCATCACAAACCATCAGGACAACTGAACAAATCTGCGTCACAACACAATGAATAATGAACCTGAAGCTGATCGTCAGGGATTAACATTTCACCACTGGGATCTGATCAAATTGTTGAAACCCTGCTGACCAGTTTTTTTAAAAAGAAAGATGTGTTCAGAATGACAAATTTTAGTGACTTTGATACATTTTGAGTTGACAACAAATTATTTCCCCCCGTTTCTGACAAGTCTAAAAAGTCTTGGACTAATTGTAAAAAACTTCATGACTATAGTAACGGGATTAAATTCATTTAGATCAGTGGTTCTTAATCTTGTTGGAGGTACCGAACCCTGCCGGTTTCATATGCTCACTCACTGAGCCCTTAGTAGTTTAGAAGTTCGAATTTTTTGCCTATGGTATATTCACACAGAGTGATCGGGGATTGTTAATCTAAAATCTCTGACAGTAATTTAACTGATAAATACTGGAGGACTTCCATCTTATCAAATTAACCCCCCCCCCCATTACAAGAGACGAGTTCCAAACGATCCTGAAGTCCGGGAATCACGTTCAGTCACTTGATGAATGGAACTGCAGGATTCAAACCAGATCCAACACACATGTGATGCACCTCATGAAAATATGTCCAAGTTGGAAAGCTTTTTGGGATGTTTTATAGGAACAAGTTCACAACGGACATTTGCTTATTTTATCCAAACGTAATTTTGAGAATCTGTCTCGACAAATACAGCATTAGTATTATGTATGACTGGAAAATGATAAGGTGTGTAACATCACTGGTAACACCCAATTTAAATGCAAAAATGTCACAAAGTATTTTCAAAATTCACAAAAGAGCAAACATATTTCATTATTATCAGTCAACACACTTAATACGTTAGAATTGTGTTTCTGGTCTATTTGTCTCCAGACTGCAGCTTCAGGAATGACGCATCAAGAATGGGAGACTTCCGCTAACCCCGTGATCAGCTCCACCAATCACAGGTGGGAGACCACACAGTCTGCTTTGAATGGAGTCTGTTCAAATACAGTCACTGTGGTGAGTCGGGATTCATTTCTGTGTGATCAGAAAGAAGAAGAATGCCTGAACCAGCGAAGTCAGCGCCCAAGAAGGGCTCGAAGAAAGCCGTGAGCAAGACCGCCAGCAAGAGCGGCAAGAAGAGGAGGAGGACCAGGAAGGAGAGCTACGCCATCTACGTGTACAAGGTGCTGAAGCAGGTGCACCCAGACACCGGGATCTCGTCTAAGGCCATGGGCATCATGAACTCGTTTGTGAACGACATCTTTGAACGCATCGCCGGTGAGGCCTCTCGTCTGGCTCACTACAACAAGCGCTCCACCATCACCTCCAGGGAGATCCAGACCGCCGTGCGTCTCCTGCTGCCCGGGGAGCTGGCCAAGCACGCCGTGTCTGAGGGCACCAAGGCCGTGACCAAGTACACCAGCTCCAAGTAGACCTCCCCCTGCTGACCCCCCAGCCCAACGGCTCTTCTAAGAGCCACCACCTCCTCTGGAGAGCTGATCCGGTCTGTCAGGAGTAGAGCGAGTGTCTGCTCTACGGTCTCGCTCATCACAAATACATAATTAGAAATTAAATGCGTCCTACAGTGTTAGATGTCATATTAAGTAAGGTAAGTAAGTAATGTTAAACAGTTAAATTTAGAAGCCAAAATGAAACTCAATTGTTTACGGTGATTTTAGATCATCAATTCATTTGAAAGCCACATACACAATATAGTTGACAACTTGTCAAAAAGTTTCATTTTATATTAATTTTTTTTTCCAAATAAGCAATTTTTAAAAATGTGTGTACATGATTTATTTTTCACTTTCATAGTCTTATGGGTCAGATTGTATTGAGGTTTGGGAAAATACACATAAAACTTCCTATCATGAAAACATTAATTGTTTTTAGAGTTCAGCATTTTCAAAGTTTTAGATACTGTATACTTCAAAACATTAGAAATACTATTTTGAATAAATAAAAGTTAAATTTAAATTTAAGAAATATAATTTTAGAGGGTTGACAGTCTTTGAAAGAATTAATTTTAGAACTACTGTTAAACACAGATGTTTTATATTTGGGAATTATTTCACAGAATGGATTCAGTGATGATTTGAAGATCTCTGTTGATGTTCAGAACACATTAAAACGTAAAATAATGAAGGATTATAATGCAAGATTATTGATGTGAAACGACTAACAAGAAGAAATTAAAATAAATCTTGTCAACATCTTTTTCGTTCTCTCTGTATTGATGGTATTCTGGGTAAATTAATTGATTGTACAGGATGGGATAAATAAAACTGATTCCTTTCTTGATCATAGAGCTCTTTTTTTTTTATTTAACAAGTATTTGTTAGCTGAACACACGTTTTTCATAGTAATTTTGACTGGAATAACCTATTTAGATACTTACTAATCCCAGAGGAAATTGTATAAAAAAGGAAAGGAAACTGCAGCATCTAATTCATGAGAATAAGTAATTTCAATTAACATCCCAAATGTTTGGTTGTGCGAAATTAAGTTATTAGTACGTATGAACTTCAATTTTATACATTTCTTCAAATATAAATAGATAAAAGTTTAATCTTGTGAAAAGTTAAATTATTTCTCGCGGGAAGTGAATGTAAATGGGGCGGCAGTGGCTCAGTGGTAAAGCGGGCGGTAGAGCGGGTCGTCCTATGATTTAAGATCGGCGGTTCGATTCCCGCTCCTGCCCCCCCAAAAAATACCCGGAGGTGAGCTGACAGTGGGAGGTGTCAGCTCATCTCCGGAGCACTGCCGAGGCACCCTTGAGCAAGGTGCCGTCCCCTTTACAAATTGCTCATTTGAGGCGCACCAAGAAGGAGCTGCCTGCCACTCTACCTCCCCTGCATGCCTACAGGCCCCTTTGTGTGTGTGTGTGTGATACAGGGGCCTGTACTCACAAATATGTATGCATGCGTTTGTAATCAGTAGCTAGAGTGTGCGTTCTTAATTTCCCTTCAGGGATCAAACCAGTATATAAAATTAAAAAAAAAAAAAATTAAATGTAGAATACCCGAGGAAACATGTGGTCAGCTGCTGATGGTTAAATGTTAGTGAATGAGGTGAATGACATTTGGAGGTGAATGAAGTGAGTTTGTAGCTCAGCAGTAGTGATGTGGTTGTTCAGCAGTGATGGTGGTGTGGTGTGAGAGGAAGAGTTGATGTGATGATGATGATGAGCTGCATGCGTTTGTTTTGAGGAAAGCTCTTCAATGTGGACATGGGGGCTCTAAAAAGAGCCTTTAGTCAGACGTGTGTTGATCACTATGACAGCTCACTTCTTCTTGGCTGCTGCCTTCTTGACTTTGGGCTTAGCAACCTTCTTGACTGCTTTCTTGGCTGCGGGGGCCTTGGTCTTCTTGGCCACTTTCTTGGGGCTCTTGGTGGCCTTCTTGGGGCTCTTGGCTGCAGCTTTCTTGGCGGCTGCAGGTTTCTTGGCCTTCTTGGGGGACTTCTTAGCGGCTGCCGGCTTCTTGGCTGCCGCCGCCTTGGGCTTTTTAGCCGCTGGCGGTTTCTTGGCTGCGGGCTTCTTGGCTTTAGACGCCACTTTCTTGACGGGCTTCTTGGCCTTGGGTTCGGCTGCTTTCTTGTTCATCTTGAAGGAGCCCGACGCCCCGGTGCCCTTGGTCTGGACCAGAGTCCCTTTGGCCACCAGAGCCTTGATGGCCATGTTGACCCGCGCCTTTTTCTTGTCCACATCGTAGCCGCCGGCAGACAAAGCCTTCTTCAGGGCAGCGGCTGACACGCCGCTCCGCTCCTTGGACGCGGCCACTGCTTTCAGGATCAGCTCGCTGACGCTGGGGCCAGACTTAGCCGGTCTGGGGGCCTTCTTCTTGGCTGCTTTGGCCGGGGCCGCGGCTGCTGCTGCTGGAGCTTCTTCTGCCATCGTTTTCTCTGTTTCGTTCCTCCGGACTCCGATTCTCGTCGCTGAAACGACTGCTGTCGAATCCGGAGCTGGAGGCGGGGCTTAAACGCACCATGAGAACCGTGGAGACTCAGCCCAGCTCAGCGGCTCCTCTGTCCGGCGTGAACGTGGGCTCACTTGTGTTTTCTGTCACAGATAAAACACTCCAAAGTCCCCGTGGGACGCGTCCTGAAGGCTGGCCGTGAAGGGAGAGGACCGCGGACTAGAACCTCTTCATCCTGAACTCGTGGAGAACTCTGAGACTCTCTGGCTTGAGTTCAGGGAGCCTCCACACCTCACGAGTCCACCGCCGTGTCCCGCCAGTCTCCGTGACTTTTCCCACTCGTTAACGTGATGAAATGTTTCCGATGCATCGGAGCTCCATCAAACTCCGTTTTCCAGCGACTCCACATCTTTGCTCAGAGAATCAAAGTGACAGCAGTTGTCGGCTGAGGATCACTTTGGACTCAAGTCAAGTTGTTGTGGAGCAGCAAACACACTGATGGTGACCGAGGCTCGGGGACCGTGGAGCCAGACTTCCTGTCACAGCTGTGGACTGTGGACATTTCTGCTGCTGGCAGCTCGTTTGGACACAAATCAGCTGTTCATAGTGACACTGATGTGACAAAGTAGACTTTGAAAGATTTTCAAACATAATTTTATTTTTAAATCTTACATTCCCAGCATGTTTAGGCATTTTCTGATACACATTTATCAATAAACTATCAAAGGCCCGATTAGCTCAGTTTACAGAATATAATTCCATTCCCATTGAAATAACTAAGTTAACATTCTCAATAACTACTTGGATTTACATATTAATTTCAACAATTTGGAAATCTTCGTCGCCCCCCCTTTTCAATAATGGCATGTTTTTACCAACTTCATTATTTATTTACTGCAAACGTTAAAGTCTTATCCTGGATTATTCTCTTGTATGTTTTGCTCTTCTCAACTTTTCCTGTAGCTCCTCTTGCTTCTTTTTGGATTTTTTTTTTTTGGGGGGGGGCATTTTTTTCTTCTAGAAGCATCACATTTCCTAAAAGAAAAATATAACCATTAATTTTGTTCCATAACAATTTCACCTGCAGCAAAATATGCATTAGCAGCGCTTTCCATCCTGTGCTTACACTAACTTCCATTACTCAATAACCTTATTGTCTGTTTACCTTTAAATCCCAGATTAAGAGCTGGAGATAGATTGTGGATATTCTGCCCTAAACGGGATTTGCTGAAAGGAAACAATTCAGTACGTAAAATTCAGAAATGTGTTTACAACATGTAAAGTAATTAAATTATATGTCAGATACACCTGCCGCTAAGTCATGTCCAGCAGGAGAGACAGGACATATTGAGGCTAATGTTGTGAGTGTAGTAAGGCCCTTTCATGAGGTCTCATAATGTCACTTATGGTCACAACATCTCATGTCTCATAAGTTAGTTTTTTTCAGTCGCTAGCAAGCGCTTACCCATACTTCAAATACTTTTAAAAACACAGACTCACATAAAAGCACAACTGACCAAATGGTTAATTTTCTTCTCAAAAACACATTTTGTTAAATAAATACTAACTCTTCATTTCAAAATAGAATACATCTTTCTCTGCACACACACTTTACCAAAACACTGGATATTCGACTCGAAATGAAATCACCGTGTCAAACAATAATGCTTGTTTCCACTTCACAAGGTACATGCAGTTAATCAAAGTACAACAGGTTTCAAAATACTGGATATTGTTGACATTATGAAAGTTGCATACACTTTTATGTTTCAGTTGTTTCAGTCAAAATTTCTTGTTTGGGAACTTTATGTCCACATGTAATGTTCACGTTCAAAAGCATTACAGTAAAGAGCAACTCAGTTTTTTTTCCCCTTTATTACAGAATGTACAGTAAAAATACTGTTTACAATATGACAGAACAGAAAAAGCTTACAATGAACAGAATATCCATGAAACACACAAGAAGATTCTGAACAACAACAACAACAACAAAAAAACAGCAAAAAGTCCAGAAAAAAATGGGGAAGGGGGGGCGTTACGTAAAAATGAAGACTAGAAGAGAGGACAGACCTTTGCTCCACCCATTCTTTTGGAAAACTGTTGGATGAGGTCAAGTCCACTGGATGATGTGACTCACTGCTTTCTTCTTCTATCATGCTAAAAAGTTAATGGTAACAGGGTTGCATGCATGTTGTGGGACACGTGTTCCATGAATAACAATTATTATTTGAAATATTATGTTTATAAAACAAATGTTCCCACAGTGAAAAGACAGCAATTAAATAATACAAAAAAATGAAATATAAATTTAATATGAACATTTTCATTTGAGGTCCTATTTGGTCATTAGGTAGGTGAGACAAGAGGAAAATGGCGTTTTAGGGGGTAAACCACACTTATTTGGTATTTTTAAAACTGTTTTCATACTTTTCTCTCAGGACAGGAACATTTACTCAGAAACTGCATATTTTTTGTATTTTGTATGTGGATTATTAAGAATTTGATGGATGGGATGTAAAAAGTCCTACAATTCTGAAATGCCCCTATAATGATAATAATAATGATAATAATAGTAAACTATTATGATACTTTAAATAAGACACAAATATATCTTCTCATATTCAGAATAAATTCTAATGTAAATATGAGGATAAACTACACCTTGTTGTTGTCGGTGTTGTTCTTGTTCTTGTTCTTGATTTTGTCGTCGATAATCAACAGTGATGGTATTTTTTTCTCCAGACTCCAGTCAAAGCAGACTGTGTGGCCTCCCCTCTGTGATTGGTGGAGCTGATCACGGGGTCAGAGGGGGTCTCCCTCTCTCTGGGTCGGGTACTTTATGAGTCTTTCATGAAGCTGCAGTCCGGAAACAAATAGACCAGAAACACAATTCGAACGAGAATTAAGTCCAGACATTGTTTTGGAGAAAAATTAAACATATATCATTATTTACTTTTTGATGTTGTTGAATCAAAATAAAACTCACATTTCCCCAATTAGATAAAACATTATAATCATTCATTGGAACCATCTCTTATGAACTGATTCCATGTTAAAGACACACAATCAGTCTGATATAAATCTAGAAGAGAAAAAAGGAACCAGCTGGACTTGTTTTAGGTTGGTTGAAGATGTTCCATGTGTGTCTTGGCTGGAGGGACAGGGAGACTAATTTCTGATCTGGTTCACAATCAGAATCATCAGAAGCTGAACTGATCTTAACGAGGTCCTAAGATTCAGATTCATCCTCTTCCTCTTCACTGTCATGGTCTAGTAGGGGTTCCAGAACCTCCAGAACTGACATTTACTGGTTTATACTCATTTTAACAGTTAGTGGAACATCTATTATTATGGATTGTAATGCTGGTTGGACTCCGAGGCAGAGGGCCTTTTAAATGTGTGACTGTCCTTCTCTAACATCTGACTAAACACTTGCTGGAGCCATCTCTGGTAAAGTTCAACTGGCACCATCCTCTCATTTCAGCACCACCGCTGGCATCTGATGGTGTTATCTCCAGAAAGTACCACTAGAGGGCTCCCAACCCCAACAGACTGTAAACACCATTTGGGTAAAATAAAGAACAATGTGTTTACAACATGTAAAGTAATTAAATTATATGTCAGACTAGCGCAAACCCGTGGAAATTCCACGATAAAATAATATCAGACTCTGTTTTCTTTTTTTTCTACACCGTCACAAGAAAACAAACTGCTGTGTCCGTTGAAGCCGTAACGGCTCTGTACGTGTGGGACGGACGAATGCGAAGACGAAGGCCGCTTCGGCGTTGTGGTCTGGCCATTTGGGTAGACGCCGGCTTTGTGAGTTTCGTCCTGGTAAATAAAGCATCGGAGTTCCCCACACGACAACAAGAGGTCCGTGACAATCAAAGAATATAGACCGTTATGTTTAATGAAATCAAAAAGGCTTCTTAAGTGAGAGACACGGACAAACGTGAAGATCGGAGCTAATTCGACTAGCTGTCTGAACTTCCAGCTAGACGTCAGACAGCGTGACACCGTGAGGTTTTAAAGTGAGCTTATTCAAATATACAGGTGGGGATACACCTGCAGCTAAGTCATGTCCAGCAGGAGAGACAGGACAGACTGAGGCTAATGTTGTGACTGTAAGGCCCTCTCATGAGGTCTCATAATATCACATGTCTCGTAAGTTAATGGCTTATAATGTCTCATAAGGTTTCATAACATCTCATAAGGTCTCATGTCTCATAAGATCTCATTAGGGACCATAATGCCTCATAATTTCTCATACCGTCTCATAAATCCAAAGTCCTGGAAAGCTCAAAGTTATGCACTTGTCAGGTACTACATTCAGGGTACCCTGACCTACTTGTCGCGGGATGTTGCAGTTCTTGTTAATAATAATAATAATAATAATAATAATAATGATAATAATAATAATAATAATAATATCATAAACTGTTATTTAACTTTCGATAAAACAGAAATATTTCTTCTCATTTTCTTTGAATATTTGTCTTTTAAATGTGAGGATAAACAACACTTTCAGAAAGAGGATATTTGTTGGTGGATGATGGACAGAATCTGCTGAAATCTTATAATAGAACTCATTTCCACTCAAATTTACCTGAGATGTTCAGTTTATCAGTCATGAGTGAGGCAACACACCTCCTGAATCATCACAAACGTCATTGATCACTTCCATTCCTTGATCAATGACTGCAGCGGCTGGAGACAACAATCATGACCAGATCTGCAGACCAGTGACGTGCGGTGAGGTTCATGGCTAGTGGGGCAGTGATTTTATCATAATTAGATTTACAAAAATATGAACCTACAGTGTAGTTTATTCACCATTTAATTAGCAACAGTGGGTGAGTTATTTTTAAAGTCTCATAACAGAATTATTTACACATACAAACTAACAAAATTAGCACATTTGATTAAAAAAAAACATTTGTTTCCTACATGTTTGTTTTTATGTTAAGGTTACTTATAAATGAAGTCCATGCGCCGCTCCTTCTGAACAAAAGCATCCAAAAAAATTTGAGTTGAGATATGTAATCCTCCATTTTTATAGTAAGGTAAGGCGAGTGGAAAACAAATGAATGGCTGCACTTGACTTGCTGACTGTAGATTGTAGTTTGCTATCCCTTGTTCTACGGGCGAGGAAGAAGAATCCTCGGCCGAATCCCTGGGATCACCAGCGCCCCCTACCATGATGCAACTTTGTGCTTCACTTAGTGCCTTTTCCCAGCGGTTTCAGGACCGTGGTTTCAGGACCGCTCAATACATGAAAGACTACACACATGCAGTTGTTGACAAAAAACAACACTTCACATTATATACATTGGCTAAATTAGATCAAAGATCAAACGTGTTTGAACATTTTAATAGCGACATATAGAGAGATACCATTACGGTCTCACTGTATAGCATACCACTACAGCTAGTCGAGCCATTGATCAATCCATGGTGAGGCTCAGCTGGGTGGCGTCTCACCGCAGGTCTCTGCTAAGTATTTCAGTGGTAAACGTGAAAATTCAGCTATTTTAAGTAAAAATAACGTAAAATTGGTGACGGTCAACAGAAAATAACTTTATAATACACATCACAGGATAAATGTAACAATTAAATTTATTTCTTCCATTTTTAATGTTTTTCTTTCACGATGTCAGTTGAGGCCGTGCCTCACCTGCCTCCCCGTCACTGTTGCAAACGTTTGTTTTGTGAAATTTTAAATCTTATTTGAAGACCTAAGGTCCGAAGTAAGTCAGCACACTCACAAATGCTTAATATATTTATTATAACAAAAGATCCACAAAGCAAGCAAAATCAACAGTGATGAAAACGCTAGATACAGGTTGTCACTCCCGCAATCCCCACATTAACATCAGTTCAAAGAATGCAAACAAGTCATCAGCTATATCACTCTTACCGTTGACAATAGGCGGAGAGCCAACACCTCAGTCAGAGCAGCAGATGAAAAACAAAGGACCAGGCGTCTGTACCAAGACCCGTGGCAGACTGTAACTGGCAGAGAAAAATCTCTCTTCTTTATAGTGGAACATCGCGTGCAAATGAGGAGGGCCGGTCCCCACCTGCAGGCAACATCCATCCCTGGTCAAGACTAGCAGTCTCCCCTTATCTAGGTTGTCAAGGCGAAATACGAGCATCAGCTAAATGAATTGGTCTCACAAGTTTGACATGTTTTGCAATAACAAGGCCATATATTGTATGGGAGTGTGCAGATAAGGATATTTTATGAAAATGTGCAACAGTAATGAGTTTGAGCTCATTTAGGAGAACACTTGAGTTCATTCATACACTTGGGTTCATCCATGGGACAAATAAGACACATGCATTCATGGGACACATAAGACATATACACTTGAGTTAATTGATGGGACACAATTTGTTCAGTTATGGGACACTTAAGACATACACTTTCCTCCACAACATTCTACTACAAACTCGAGTCGTTCACGAGAATGTGACGTCAGAATGACAGCTCTTTGTCATTCTTGTGTGACGTTGTGTTGCAGGACTGAAACCAGCCAGTTGCTTCGGTTGTGATCTTTACAGGTTGCTATGGCTTCAGTTGTCCACTATTTGTCACTGAAGTCTTGAAGACTTCAATCTTTTTCGGCACATTTGTGATGAAAGACTCACCGTTTCAGGACGAACCTATGGTCTGATTCATTTCGGAAGACGGAAATTTTTTCTATTATTGTGAGAGTAAATTCTAATGTAAATGTGAGGATAAACAACACTGTAGTAGAAAGGATATTTGTTGGTGGATGATGGACAGAATCTGCTGAAACTTTAATACAGTGAAGACAAAGTCAAATACACAGAGGGCCAAAAACAAATTTGTTTCAAGTCTCGGGGCCGGACTGGTTCAGTGTTTATTAAAACATATTGAAATGATTGCACAGAGCCTAGTGAACCAAGAGTGTATATTATTTAATGATTAAATGAAAAAGCATAATTCTCTTATGGTTCTTTCAGCAATTTCAAATAAAAACACTTTACAACAGACACATGAACAAAAAGGAACCTCCAAAGAACAGTCATGTCTTTGTGAGTTCTGAGACGTTTGATGGTGCCTTCTTAGATTATATTCTTTCATTACAGCCAAACTTTCTCCACTTAGAAGACACAGGTATGTCTTTCACCTCTGAGAACATGTCCTCTGTCTCCCATCGGGCTTGAAACCCCCTGTTCTCAGCATCCACCTTCTGTTTAGCCTTTTTTGAAGAGGGGGTAAAGTTAACCTCTGCTCTGACTGCTGATGAATAATGAAGCCGAGGCCCACTTGCTATTGTGACTTTATGGGCTACCATTGCATTGTGGGGAATTAGTGTTGGTAAGTGCAAAACACCAGGGAGCGGCTGTGGCCTTTTCTAATACTATCTATCTACAGTGGTATCTCTACTTACGAATTAATTGGTTCCGGAAAAAATTACGCAAGTAGAAAATTTCGTAAGTAGAGATGTGTTTTCCATGCAAATGCCCCATCCGTTCCAAGTCCACAAAAATTCCGACATAAATGTTTTATAAAGCATAAAAATGCATCAAAACATGTAACAAATACATGTTACGATTAGATTATAACGCAATAAATGACAGTTGTGCATAGCGTAAAAAAACAAAGAATAGAGTAAAGAATAATAATGACGGTTATTTACCTTTTAACTGCTGTCCTCATTGGTTTTTGCCCTCTTTCGTTCATGCGCTCCTATCTCACGATGCCGAACAACAGAGTGAATTCCAGTCCTCCTTCTGAACTTCTCCAACCACCCACGCAATGCCTTAAACTCCTTAAACTTCCTTTTGTTTTAATAATGTGGTGATTGTAGATGCATTTCGGCCATATTCTTTGGTGAGATCAACCAAACGCATCCATTTCTCATGCTTTTCTATGATCTCTTGCTTTGTTTGTACGGACAAAAAAACTGTTTTCTTCGTTTTTTCTTTTCCTCTTTTTTCTGTCACCTTCTTGGGGTCCATAGCGAATACGTACTCAAAAAGTTATTATATTTGCGCAAAACTATCAGAACACCTCATGGGTCGAGTGCCGAATACCGAGACACTCCTTAATCACCGATCTAGCGCCACACAGAGGTGGAGTGGCGTCCATCTTAGCCAATGGGATGCCAGGAAGATACATAATAGATAATAACTAATGGCAGAGCAACTATGAGAATGTTGCGTTAAGGAACCTGTGGGAGATTCATGTATCAGCCGATACTGTGTTTTTATTCGAGTATCAGCCAATGCTGTGTTTTTACATTACGTAAGTCGAAATTTCGTAAGTGGAGGTAATATTTTACTGCTTAGAAATTTCGTAAGTAGAAAATTTCATAAGAAGAGACATTCATAAGTAGAGGTATCACTGTAATTATATATCATCCAGGGGGCTGTACATAATTCATTTGTGGGCCGGATCCGGCCCATGGGCCTGGACTTTGACAAATGTGCCTTAAATTTTTATTCTTAGTCGTTTCATGTTAGTCATTCTATATTATAATCCTTAATTGTTTTACTTTTTAATGTTTTTTTAAAAAATCAACAGAGATCTGCACAATTTCAAGTCTCTTCTGTAATATAACTCCCAATTATAAAACACGTCTGTGTTTTATAATAATTTAGTTTCATATACGCTTTTAAAATAGATCCATTTAACATTAGTTGAATTGTTTATTTGCCCAGAAACACCAATTCTGTTTTCCCAGCTGGGTGTGTAGATTTTTCATTGCCGACATTTTTTGTGTTCCATTGTCTTTTGTTCTGACTGCTGAACCGTATCATCCGGAGTATTGACTATGTTGCACGCAGCGGTTTCTGTGTAAAACAGACTCCAGAGAGAAGGCGTTGGTTTGGGTTTTTTTGTACAGACACCAAAAACCATAAAGCGTATTTTCTGTTATTCGGACAGTTGATGATGGAACGATGAGGAAAAACGTGTCTGTCAGCCTTGTGTGGCTCTGAAAAGAGCCGTTGTGTTGCAGCTTGTGGGCTCCAGCAGTTCACTTCTTGGCAGCCTTCTCGGTCTTCTTGGGCAGCAGGACGGCCTGGATGTTGGGCAGCACGCCGCCCTGAGCGATGGTCACCCCGCCCAGCAGCTTGTTGAGCTCCTCGTCGTTGCGGACAGCCAGCTGCAGGTGACGGGGGATGATCCGAGTCTTCTTGTTGTCACGGGCAGCGTTTCCAGCCAGCTCCAGGATCTCAGCGGTCAGGTACTCCAGCACAGCCGCCAGGTAGACGGGGGCGCCGGCACCGACGCGCTGCGCATAGTTCCCTTTACGCAGCAGCCGGTGAACACGGCCGACCGGGAACTGGAGCCCGGCACGAGAGGAGCGGGTCTTGGCCTTAGCTCTGGCTTTACCGCCGGTTTTACCACGTCCGCTCATGTTCGACTGCTTTCTCTAGAGATGTAGCTCACAGAAAATAGACCTCGGACTGCCGCCACCTTCACTTATATGGAGCAGAGCGCGCCACTCTCCCCGCCGGACCAACCAGAAAGAGGCTGACGGGAGCTGGTCAGACGGGACGTTCAAGCTCAGACTCGGCTCCAATGAGCTGCGGGCTGTGTGACGCTCCACTGGGCGGAGCTGAGCTCCAGGAGGAGCCCCCCACCAACCAGTGGTCGCCCTCGGACGCTTTAAGAGCAGCGGCTCTCCTGTCTCTGCAGCATTCTTGTGTTCCTGTGGAGACAAGCAAAAAAACGATGGCGAGAACCAAGCAGACCGCTCGTAAGTCTACTGGAGGCAAAGCCCCCAGAAAGCAGCTGGCCACCAAAGCAGCTCGGAAGAGCGCTCCGGCCACCGGCGGCGTGAAGAAGCCTCACCGTTACAGGCCTAGACTGACGTCAGGGTTTAGACTGACGGCATAGCCCCGCTGACAACCCAACGGCTCTTTTCATAGCCTCTTCATCCAGTACTGATAGATGTAGATAGATAGATACTTTATTAATCCCGGAAGAAATTGTATATATCTACTGCTCAGGCACTACATAACAAATACTACTTGACAAACACCAGGAGAAAAAGAAACACTGACATCACAGGACATACCACAAGACATACACTACACTAACAGACACATGCAGCACTAACAAGACTTATATACTAAACTATAACTAAAATATAAACAGTATAAAATTAAAATATAAGCAGTACAAAATTTAAAAAATATTACAGTATTAAAACATAAACAGTATAAAAAGTTTTTTTTTTAATTATATATGTATATAACATTAAATTAAATCCATTCAACCCTGTGCTGACCTCGCCACCCCCCCCCCCTCCTGAGAGAGTCATTGTACCCCCTGATGGCACGGGGCACGAAGGAGGACTCAGCCTCTGTGGAGGTGCTGTGTGACAGCAGTCTGCCGCTGAAGGTGCTTCTCTGCTGGGAGAAGGTGGTGTGTAGGGGGGGAGCTGGGAGAAGGTGGTGTGTAGGGGGGGGCTGGTGTTGTTCATGATAGCCTTAACTTGAGACATGGTCCTGCTCTCCAGAAGCGTCTCCACAGAGTCCAGGCTCAGCCCGACCACTGAGCCCGCTCTGCGGATGAGTCTGTTCAGACGGTCCATATCTCTTTTCCTGGCCCCCCCACCCCAACACACAATGGCGTATGACAGCACACTGGAGACTACGGACTGATAGAACATGAAAAGGAGCTTAGGACAGATGTTGAAGGAGGCCAGCCTCCTCAGGAAGTACATCCTGCTCTGCCCCTTCTTGTACACACAGTCCGAGTTGAGTGACCAGTCCAGTCTGCTGTCTAGCTGCAGTCCCAGGTACTTATAGTTTTCTACCACCTCCACCTTACTGCCTTTGATGATCACCGGCTGTGGAGAGGGAGGTGCCCGCCGGAAATCCACCACCATCTCCTTTGTCTTGGAGATGTTGAGCTGGAGCTGGTTCTGTTGGCACCACTCCACGAAGTCAGCCACCAATACCCTCCCGGATACATGCCACTATCGCGGTGTCATCGGAGTACTTCTGTATGTGGCATGTATCCGAGTAGAGATACATGAGAGCTTCTCCTTAGCCTTAGCCAGTTATGCTATATATGTCATTGTGTTGAGGTTTGGAAAAAGTTTCCTGTCATTGAAACATTCAAGCTGTCTGGAAAACAACAGAAAACAGACTTTGCTGTGAAAATGACATTAGAGTAGCTCTTGTCAAGGTGAAACCACGCATATCAGAACTGGATTCAATAACAGCAGAAGTCACTGATTTGCAGGTAGGTCATTTCATGTGAGTGCATGCACTGTTTTGGTTTTGTTCTTTGAAAAAGGTGACATTAATGCACAATTCATTAAATACACCAGTATATCATGCACTATGCCTTCAATTTGAGTATTTGTTTTTTTTACTAAAGGGTTCGGTGAGTGAGCACATGAAAGCGGCATGTTTCAGTACCTCCAACAAGGTTAACCACTGAAAGATGTTGTAATATTAGAAATACTATTTCGAGTGAGGAATAAAAATCTTCCCCAGCTGTAATTAGATCATTTTTTAGATCTGTAGATCATACAGACCCGTACCTACATGCGCGCACTCACACACACACAAACTGAGCTGGGTCAGTCAATCATTGTCAGTGCTGTCCATGGTCCTGAAATATCTGAGCAGCAGCTCCTGAACGAGTCTTCCACAACAAATAAACATTGAAACATCTTAGATGGGGGGAAAAAACACAGTTACATATTTCTGCTTTTCCTTTTTTTTAAAATAACATTTAAACAGGTAGACTACATCTTGTGTAGACGGTGTAATCTTAAGGAGATCAGTGACTGTAAAGTAGTGGTAGGTGAGAGTGTAGCCAAACAGCATAGGATGGTGGTGTGTAGGATGACTCTGGTGGTGAGGAAGATGAAGAGGACAAAGGCAGAGCAGAGGACGAAATGGTGGAAGCTGAAAAAGGAAGAGTGCTGCATGATTTTTAGGAGGGAGTTAAGACAGGCTCTGGGTGGTCAGGAGGTGCTTCCAGATGACTGGACAACTACGGCTAATGTGATCAGGGAGACAGGTAGGAGAGTACTTGGTGTGTCATCTGGAAGGAAAGTAGATAAGGAGACTTGGTGGTGGAATGAGGTCATCACAACCGGGCTAACTCAACCCAACCCCATCCTGTGGTACTCTGCTGCCACCCTCTGGCGGTTATAGAACGTAGCAGTTACCCTCTCACACAAATGATCAATGACTTTTAAAGAACAAATCCAATCACAATGAGTAACGTTCTAGGACATATTCAGTATTTATGGTCAACTGACATATCAAACCTGAGAACAATCAACCACACACAGGAATAAATGGAGTGTTGGGTCTCCAGTTCTTCGTTTGTGCCAGCCTTGAAGTTCAGCTTGCATGAAGATTTTTTTTTTATTTTTGCAAAAACACTTTAATCTCATTCAAACATTTTGCAGTTTTACATTAGATGAAAGCATTCAAGTGCCTCAGAAGATCTTTTGCAAAAAAAAAACTTCAATCACATTTAACATTTAGAACATTTAACAATTTTTCATTAGATGAAATTTCAAAAACACTAAACACTCAAAAACATTAAACACCAAGAAACAAAGGGAAATACAATATAAAAATTAGTGCATTATAACAAGAAGTTTGCAAAAGTGAGGTGGTCATCAACTAAAGTGCATAGGACATTTTTGTAACACCAGATGTTCCTAAAGTTATTCAGGTCTTTTGTCAATTTATAGAAACCAAATTCTAGTTTTAAGCGACATCTGATGTTACAGCAAAAAACAGTAGCTGCTTCTTGAACAGTATTGTTTTCAATTTTCCTCTTCCTGGTCACATAAATTGCAAGTTTTGCCTCCCCAGAAATAACATTTAAGACTGTTTCACGAAGGGGACAGAAGGGACACTGGCTGGACACCGCAGGGGCGAAAACAGACAAAAGCATTGGAACCGATGGCACCATGCAAAATCCTCCACTGGAGGTCGGCTGTTTTTTACTTGAGGGGAGGTTTGTACAGAAGTCTCCACTGAAGAGAAAAACACAGCAAAGGGAAGCAGAGCAGTTTGTGCAGTGATTGACGTTTCAGAACCCTGGACAGCAGCGATTGGACAACTGGTCCCAAAAAAAGCAGCTCATCTGTCATTTCAAGGTAAAAAGAACTGAGATAGCTCTTCCAGCTGCCAAGTTGCGCTGCTGGACACAAGTGAAGACGTGGGGACAAAAGAAGTGCTCTTGAAAGGAGGTGGTGGCTCTGAGAAGAGCCGTTGGGCTGGGGGGTCAGCAGGAGGAGGTCTACTTGGAGCTGGTGTACTTGGTCACGGCCTTGGTGCCCTCAGACACGGCGTGCTTGGCCAGCTCCCCGGGCAGCAGGAGACGCACGGCGGTCTGGATCTCCCTGGAGGTGATGGTGGAGCGCTTGTTGTAGTGAGCCAGACGAGAGGCCTCACCGGCGATGCGTTCAAAGATGTCGTTCACAAACGAGTTCATGATGCCCATGGCCTTAGACGAGATCCCGGTGTCTGGGTGCACCTGCTTCAGCACCTTGTACACGTAGATGGCGTAGCTCTCCTTCCTGGTCCTCCTCCTCTTCTTGCCGCTCTTGCTGGCGGTCTTGCTCACGGCTTTCTTCGAGCCCTTCTTGGGCGCTGACTTCGCTGGTTCAGGCATTCTTCTTCTTTCTGATCACACAGAAATGAATCCTGACTCACCACAGTGACTGTATTTGAACAGACTCCATTCAAAGCAGACTGTGTGGTCTCCTTCCTGTGATTGGTGGAGCTGATCACGGGGTTAGCGGAAGTCTCCCATTCTTGATGCGTCATTCCTGAAGCTGCAGTCTGGAGACAAATAGACCAGAAACACAATTCTAACGTAATAAAGTGTGTTGACTGATAATAATGAAATATGTTTGCTCTTTTGTGAATTTTGAAAATACATTGTGACATTTTTGCATTTAAATTGGGCGTTACCAGTGATGTTACACACCTTATCATTTTCCAGTCATACTCAATACTAATGCTGTATTTGTCGTGACAGATTCTCAAAATTACGTTTGGATAAAATAAGCAAATGTCCGTTGTGAACTTGTTCCTATAAAACATCCCAAAAAGCTTTCCAACTTGGACGTATTTTCATGAGGTGCATCACATGTGTGTTGGATCTGGTTTGAATCCTGCAGTTCCATTCATCGAGTGACTGAACGTGATTCCCGGACTTCAATCGTTTGGAACTTTTCTCATGTAATGGGGGGGGGGGGGGGTTAATTTGAAAAGATGGAAATCCTCCAGTATTTATCAGTTAAATTACTGTCAAAGATATTTTAGATTAACAATCCCTGATCACTCTGTGTGAATATACCATAGGCAAAAAACTAGAACTTCTAAACTACTAAGGGTTCAGTGAGTGAGCATATGAAACCGGCAGGGTTCGGTACCTCCAACAAGATTAAGAACCACTGATCTAAATGAATTTAATCCCGTTAATGTAGTCATGAAGTTTTTTACAATTAGTCCAAGACTTTTTACAGACTTGTCAGAAACGGGGGGAAATAATTTGTTGTCAACTCAAAATGTATCAAAGTCTCTAAAATTTGTCATTCTGAACACATCTTTCTTTTTTAAAAAACTGGTCAGCAGGGTTTCAACAATTTGATCAGATCCCAGTGGTGAAATGTTATTCCCTGACGATCAGCTTCAGGTTCATTATTCATTGTGTTGTGACCCAGATTTGTTCAGTCATCCTGATAGTTTGTGATGACATGTTGAGGAAAAACGTGTCTGTTTGTCAGCCTTGTGTGGCTCTGAAAAGAGCCGTTGTGTTGCAGCTTGTGGGCTCCAGCAGTTCACTTCTTGGCAGCCTTCTCGGTCTTCTTGGGCAGCAGGACGGCCTGGATGTTGGGCAGCACGCCGCCCTGAGCGATGGTCACCCCGCCCAGCAGCTTGTTGAGCTCCTCGTCGTTGCGGACAGCCAGCTGCAGGTGACGGGGGATGATCCGAGTCTTCTTGTTGTCACGGGCAGCGTTTCCAGCCAGCTCCAGGATCTCAGCGGTCAGGTACTCCAGCACAGCCGCCAGGTAGACGGGGGCGCCGGCACCGACGCGCTGCGCATAGTTCCCTTTACGCAGCAGCCGGTGAACACGGCCGACCGGGAACTGGAGCCCGGCACGAGAGGAGCGGGTCTTGGCCTTAGCTCTGGCTTTACCGCCGGTTTTACCACGTCCGCTCATGTTCGACTGCTTTCCTAGAGATGTAGCTCACAGAAAATAGACCTTGGACCACCGCCACCTTCACTTATATGGAGCAGAGCGCGCCACTCTCCCCGCCGGACCAACCAGAGAGAGGCTGGTCAGACGGAACTTTCCAGCTCTACTCGGCTCCAATGAGCTGCGGGCTGTGTGACGCTCCACTGGGCGGAGCTGAGCTCCAGGAGGAGCCCCCCACCAACCAGTGGTCGGAGGTCCGACTCCGCGTCATCGCTGTTCAGCCGCTGGGACGCTTTAAGAGCAGCGGCTCTCCTGTCTCTGCAGCATTCTTGTGTTCCTGTGGAGACAAGCAAGAAACGATGGCGAGAACCAAGCAGACCGCTCGTAAGTCTACTGGAGGCAAAGCCCCCAGAAAGCAGCTGGCCACCAAAGCAGCTCGGAAGAGCGCTCCGGCCACCGGCGGCGTGAAGAAGCCTCACCGTTACAGGCCCGGTACCGTGGCTCTGAGAGAGATTCGTCGCTACCAGAAGTCGACCGAGCTGCTGATCCGGAAGCTGCCCTTCCAGCGTCTGGTGAGAGAGATCGCTCAGGACTTCAAGACCGACCTGCGCTTCCAGAGCTCCGCTGTCATGGCTCTGCAGGAGGCCAGCGAGGCTTACCTGGTGGGCCTGTTCGAGGACACCAACCTGTGCGCCATCCACGCCAAGAGGGTGACCATCATGCCCAAAGACATCCAGCTGGCCCGCCGCATCCGCGGGGAGAGGGCTTAGACTGACGTCACAGCCCCACTGACACCCCAACGGCTCTTTTCAGAGCCTCTTCCTTCACTGAGGGCTTCTGAATCAATCAACTTTTACTGATATAGCGCTTAATCACGTCTGAAGACATTTCAAAGCACTTGATAGTAGTAATAAATTCGAGGAGCATAGAAGGATAAAGAGAAGTGACAAAAGCTCCAGAGTATCTCCCTTCAACTGGAGAGATGGAGAAAATTACCCTCAACAGCCTAAACCTATAGCAGCATATTTAGTGGGGTGTGTATTTGTAATTGTAGGCTCTATCAAAGAGGATTTTTTTAAATTCTACTCTTAAATTTGCTGAAAGTGTCTGCCCCCGGACCGAGGCTGGGAGTTCGTTCCAGAGTAAAGGGGCCAGATAGCTGAAGCTTCCGTGTTCAGCAGATTTAAAATCAGTGTAAAATGACTGACATGAAATGAGTAGTGATGGTGATATTCTGGGTTATTTAATAGATTGTACAGGATATGAAAAAAATTAAAGTGATTTAGCTGACTCTTCTTTTGATTATAAAGCTCAAAATTGGCTTTCTGAGATAAAACACGTTTAGGCCCCGTTCAGACTGCAGGCCTTCCATATCTGGTTTTTAGGGGTTGACTGTTCACACTGTTTTTAGCAAGTGTCCAAATTTGTTTTGGCTCTGTTTAGACTGGGCCACATTATTGCTGATCTGACAGGTTGCTGTAGCAACAATATCAGGGCGGAGTTGTCTTTCAGTGTGCGTAATGTGTGAGGTCATATAAATTGGACGGAGGCAACAACAACGATGAACGTGAAGTTTTGTTACTTTAGCGCAGGGGTATTAAAAGTCACGGAGGTCCAGTTATTAAAATTTCCTCTTATTACAAGGTCCGAAAACAAGTCCAGTTTGTGTCTTGTAGCCGGCCCCTATGTCCACATTTTTAGTTATTATCAAGTTTTAATGCAAGATATCATTTAACTGAGTGCACAACAAGCTCTTTTACCCTAAATAAAAGTGGAAAAAGGCAAATATATTTAAGCCCTTCATGTATGATTGAAGAGAACACAAACCTCAGAATTAATAATGAAGTGCAAAATGAGCTAAATAACCCTTTTTTCTCATAAATTAAGGAGGTCCCAGCCTAAATAACTGAAGGCCTACGCTTCAAATAAAAAAAACAACATTAAAATCTTCAGAAAGCATCAATAAAAAATGGCTCTTTCAGGGAAAAATGCTAACAGAACTTTCTTCATGAGAGAGGGGCATGAGAATGGCCTGCCAGTCATTTAAATCTTCTTTAGAATTGACTTTAAGCTCTCCTTCACAACTGTGCCATCACTAAAAGACTTTTTATGTTGCCCCAAAATCCACCATGCCTTTAGTCAACATTTGTATTTTGATCGGTTTTTTGGCCCTCAGCTCGGACTTCAGGGGATAACTTGGCTCAAAAGGTCTGTGCTTTGTTTCATAGTGGCACTTCATGTCACCATTTTGTTACGTGTTCAGAGCATATGAGGCACAATGGTTTTGAACTGCCTGATGGAAGAATGAACATAAGTTTATTCCACTCATTGTTAACCAGCAGTTTTCCTCATTAACCTCCCTTTGTTTAGAACTATTCTGTCTTCACTGTCTCCCACAGCGGTAGCGAGCTGTCTCACTTCAGGTGCGCTGACAGAGCAGGTAAATAAACGATCTGATTGGCTGAACTGAATGAAGCTATTACCGCATTAACTGGAGGAGCAGCGCCCGCCGTCTGTAGCTGCGACCATCAGAAAAAATTCTCAAAAAAAAATCTACCCTCGTGAATTTACCATGGAGTGGTCACCGGTCTGGACAGAACCATCCAGATCCGGGCCGCGGTCGGCCATTCGGTGACCCCTGACTTAGCGTATTGGCGATATCACTGTCTGGTAGAGGTGGTGAAAACACACACACACACCAGACATCGTCAATTTCTTGATGATGGTCAATTTCATCGTCTGTGTTTAAACGCTCTGTATTGTGTACCACTCCTCCTTCTGGCGCCTTCCTTTCGTGTCGCAAATATGATGTTGCGGTCCCCCACATCTCATCGGAGTATTTGGAGTTGTTCAGTCTGCAGGCCTCTGGCCCTATCCGACACGAAACTACCTCCCGAATGTGGTTTTAATCTGTCCCGCATAAATTCGATTGGGACTTTTCAGACTACACGAGATATGCAACATCAATTTGATGGGCTAAAAATCAGACATAGGCAACAAGTCTGAAAGGTAACCATGTATCCATAATGATGTGTCAGTTAAAGCACAACACTAGGTTTTGTACTTTAGATTGGATTGAACCAATAGTTGACATCAGTTACAATCAAGCCATGACGCCCTTCAATCTGATCCTCTTGAAAGCACCGCCACCATTATTTTGTGGATAGAACTGGACTCATCTCTCATGTGTTTGTCTGTTTTTCTATGTGCTTAGCTGCTGCTCTAGTCTTTGTAGTGTCGTTTGCTGTGTATTTATGGTTGTCTTTTGTCTTGTGGAAGGTGTGTATGTCAGTGGGGATATTTATCACATCTCTCTAGAACCGGACTCTTTTTGAACTCAGTGCTGGTCCTGAAAAGGACCTTTGGTTGATGACGTCACTAGCGGTCTAGCCCCCGAAGCCGTACAGGGTGCGTCCCTGCCTCTTCAGAGCATACACCACATCCATGGCGGTGACGGTCTTTCTCTTGGCGTGCTCGGTGTACGTGACGGCATCACGGATCACGTTCTCCAGGAACACCTTCAACACACCGCGGGTCTCCTCGTAGATCAGACCGGAGATCCGCTTCACTCCACCACGGCGAGCCAGGCGGCGGATAGCGGGCTTGGTGATTCCCTGGATGTTATCACGGAGAACTTTCCGGTGACGCTTGGCGCCTCCTTTCCCGAGTCCTTTTCCTCCCTTTCCTCTTCCACTCATCTTCAGATCACAAGTTCTGGACTGAATGAGGTGATGTCAGCTCTCACAGACTTATATATATCGTCTGCGGACGTGACAGAGGACAGAGGCGGGGCTACTTCTCTCCTGACCGGAACCACACGGTCGTCAATAAGGTGGGAAAAAATTGAGTAGTGGTCTCTTTGGAGGGACAGAAAATGTCTTTATTATGTCTGTTTTATTATAACATTTACTTTAATTTATTTATTTAAGCTTAACTATTTTTGCTTAATTCCTAATTTTTTTAAACATTTCTGTCTTCTTTACTCTCTGCGTTACTTCCTAGTCCTCTCTGTCCTATATGGTGACTTTCTACAGTAAAAGGAACTCTAGTGGATCAACTGCTCGCTGGAGGCTGTGTGACCACGCGTGTCGAGCCTCGACTCTTTCAATCCACGTCGCTCGACACGCGTGGTGACACGGTGTGTGGAATCTATTCCAGCGATGATAGTGACACCAAATTTGATGTGACGACAAATGTTAAAGGGCAAACTTGAGGACTGGACATATTAGAGGAGCCTGAAGGAAAATCATCACAGGACAGTTTGACTCTTTACTATGAAGTGAAAGAGACCAATAGAGGACATCCACTCAACCAGACCCGACCAGCTGGAACGGTGTGCAGCTCCACCAATCAGAGGAGAGGGTCCACACAGTTCAATTTGAATGGAATGTCTATAAATTAGGTCACCCCCCCCCCGCATGCGTCACTCGTTTTTCTTTTCAGAGGAAGGGGAGGAAGAAGAATGCCTGAACCAGCGAAGTCAGCGCCCAAGAAGGGCTCGAAGAAAGCCGTGAGCAAGACCGCCAGCAAGACCGGCAAGAAGCGGAGGAGGACCAGGAAGGAGAGCTACGCCATCTACGTGTACAAGGTGCTGAAGCAGGTGCACCCAGACACCGGGATCTCGTCTAAGGCCATGGGCATCATGAACTCGTTTGTGAACGACATCTTTGAACGCATCGCCGGTGAGGCCTCTCGTCTGGCTCACTACAACAAGCGCTCCACCATCACCTCCAGGGAGATCCAGACCGCCGTGCGTCTCCTGCTGCCCGGGGAGCTGGCCAAGCACGCCGTGTCTGAGGGCACCAAGGCCGTGACCAAGTACACCAGTTCCAAATAGACCTCCTGCCGACCCCCCAGCCCAACGGCTCTTCTAAGAGCCACCACCTCCTTTCAAGAGCACTTCTTTTGTTCCCACGTCTTCACTTGTGTGCAGCAGCTGGAACAGCTGTCTCATTTCTTTCTACCTTGAAGTGATAGATGAGCTGCCTTTTTTGGGACCAGTTGTCCAATCGCTGCTGTCCAGGGTCCTGAAACGTCAATCTGGAGACCAACACTCCATTTATTCCTGTGTGTGGTTGATCTCAGGTTTGACATGTCAGTTGATCATAAATGCTGAATATGTCCTAGAACGTTACTCATTGTGATTGGATTTGTTATTTTAAAGTCATTTTATCATTTGTGTGAGAGGGTACCTGTTATATTCTATAACCGCTAGAGGGTGGCAGCAGAGTACTGTTACAAGATGGACTAGTTAGGCTACGGCCCCACCCTGTGGCCGACGGAAGTACTTGCTGGACTCTGGGATACACATTAAAGTTTGGCCATGCTTGTGTTGTTGCTGCTCCTAACCGGCTTCTTCTAATATATTGAATTAAACTCAGCCTGGTGTGACTCATCATTACGGCACCGACACATGCAACATGGTGTCAGAAGCCTATGATGAAACCCAAAGAAGTTAACTTGGCACCGTCCGACGCTAAAACGGCGTACGTTTTTGTTTTTGGTGAGGATTATAAGTTTAGTTAGCCTGCTAGCATTAGTGTCGCGCTGAAAGGATGGCATCCAACATACCAGCACCGGAGCCCATGAAGATGACGGGGGACATTCACAGCAACTGGGTGAGCTTTCGGATAGAATTTGAATATTATCTACTGGCGACTGGACTCAGTGAGAAAAACAAGCCAGGGCAGGCTGCAGCACTAAGGGGGCTGATGGGCAGTGAGGGCTGTCTTATCTGCACACATAACCTGGGGCTCACGGCGGACCAGCAGAAAGATGTCGGTGCTGTACTGACAGCATTGGAGACATACTTTGCACCTGTGAAGAATGTGATTTTCGAGAGACATGTTTTTGGAAAACTTAAACAAGAGGATGGAGAGCTTATTGACTCATTTGTTACCAGGCTGAGAGAAAAAGCTGCCTCTTGTGAATATGGAGCTATGAAGGATGAACTCATAAGGGACATACTTGTTCTCAGGATAACTGATGAGGGTGCGAGACGTCGCTTACTGAGGGAAAAGGACCTTAAATTGGATGAGGCTATCAGGATCTGCCGTGCATCCGAGGTCATGGACAGCAACTTAAAAGCCATGTCGCTGGGCAGCTCCAGGCTGGGGGACAGTATTAATGCCACACAAGGGCAGCGCTATGGACGGAGATCTGCCAGCAGGCCATCCGAGCCCAGCAACGCATCTGCGCAGCAGCAGGGCATGAGGGACACAGGTGACGTTAACTTTGAGCTAGACAGCACTGTGGTGCCCGTGCAGTGTGCTCCCAGGAATGTTCTCGTGGCCCTCAAGGCAGCCGTTAAAGCACAATTTGATCGCTATGAACAGGAAGGGTACTTAACTACAGTGACTCGTCCTACAGACTGGATCAGCAATCTAGTGACAGTAAAAAAAACAGACAAATTGAGACTGCATCGACCCGAAGCCTCTCAACCGAGCTCTGAAACGGTCCCATTACGTTATGCCCACCTTGGATGATGTCCTCTACAAGCTACCCAAAGCACGCATATTCACCCTGGTGGACGCACGTGATGCTTTTCTGCAATGCCGCTTGGATGAGGAGAGAAGCCTGATGACAACATTATGGACACCGTGGGGTAGACGACGTTCCCTGAAGCTCCCATTTGGCGTTTCGGTTGCTCTGGAGCTGTACCAAAGAAAGCAACATGAACTGCTGGCGGGCCTGAAGGGGATTGAGCCCATATAGCCGATGACATCCTCATAGTTCGCTTCGGGGATACGGAGGATGAGGCCAACCACGACCACGACACAAACCTCATTGTTCTGATGGATCGGTGCAGAGAAGTGAAGCTGAGGCTGGGCCTAAAAAAGCTGCAATTCTTAGCGAAGGAGGTCGGCTTCCATGGCCACATACTATCGGCAGAGGGCCTCAAGGCTGACCCCGACAAGATCAGAGCGGTTCTGGACATGCCGAATCCCACCGATGCAAAAGGGGTCCAGCGATGTGTTGGATTTGTGAACTATCTGTCCAGGTTCATGCCACGCCTGTCAGAGGTATGTGAACCACTGAGGAGACTGCTGAACAAAGACGTGCCATGGCACTGGCTGCCGAAGCATGATGCCGCCATGAAGGAAATCAAGACACTGGTCACAGCAGTGCCAGTCCTACGATATTATGATGTCCACAAGCCAGTCACCATACAGAGTGACTCTAACCACACAGGTCTGAGTTACTGTCTGCTTCAGGAGGGACGACCTGTTGTGTTTGCCTCCCACGCACTGACCCAAACGGAGCAAAACTATGCACAGATTGAAAAAGAGTGCCTGAGCATCGTGTTTGCCTGCCAAAGTTTCCATTACTATCTATACGGGAGGGGTGATGTGACTGCTGAGACGGACCACCGCCCATTGGTCTCCATCTTCAGTAAACCGCTCTTCAGTGCACCGAAGCGTCTTCAGAGCATGCTCCTCACACTTCAGAACTACTGCCTTGCAGTGATATACAAGCCGGGCCCCGAGATGTATATAAGCGACACGCTCAGCAGGGCCACCACTCCACGACAGAGTAGTGGCACATTGTACCGACGTGAAATGGTCTGCAGCATGCACCAGGAGCAGTGTGACACAGCAGCTATTCAGCAGGCAGACTACCTGAACGTCAGCAGCCAACGTCTGGCACAGATCTGGAAGCACACAGAGGAGGATGTGTGTCTCCAGCCGCTCAAGTCAGTCATGCTGGAGGGATGGCCTGAACATAAAGAAGAGACCCCTGTGGCCATTAGGGACTACTGGGGCATCAGGGATGAGATAAGTGCACAAGATGGAGTGCTCTTCAGGAGCCAGCGAATCATCATCCCCAGAGCTATGCGTCCTGAAATGCTGCGTCGAATTCACTACAACCACGTGGGGGGCGAGGCATGTTACAGACAGGCCCGCGACATTCTACTGGCCAGGTATGCAGGCAGAGGTCAAAGACGTTGCACAGCAGTGCTGTGTGCAATGAATGTGCACACGAGCAGCAGAAAGAGACTATGATGTCACACCCGCTCCCCACCCACCCATGGCAGCTGGTTAGCATGGACCTCTATAGTTATGGGGCGCAGGACTTCCTGCTCATCATCGACCACTACTCGGACTTCTGGGAGATCGACCTTCTCCCTGACCTGTCAGCGGACACCACCATTCGCCAGTGCAAGGCACAGTTTGCCCGTCATGGGGTCCCTGACAGGGCTATATCCGATGGTGCCGGACAGTTTTCTGGTGGTGAGTTCCAAGCTTTTTCAAGGGAGTGGGGTTTCGAGCATGTCATGTCCTCCCCAAGGCATCCGAAGGCCAATGGCAAGGCGGAGTCGGCTGTAAAGATTGTGAAGAGCCTCTGCAGGAGGGCAGACCGTGCCCTTGGACCCTTGGACCCTTGGAAAGCCATTTTGCACTGGAGGAATACGCCCACTGAGGGCATGCAGAGCAGCCCAGCACTGCGCCTCATTTCACGAAGACTGTGAACCCTTCTCCCTGTGACTGACCAGCTACTGACACCTCGGGTCGTCACAGGGATCACAGACAAGCTGAGGGTGAAGCATCAAGCAGCGAAGCTTGATGCTAAACTAATGAAAAGTGCTGCTGTACTCTAATTTGATTATTTTAATAAGCCATGTAATTCTCTATGATCTAAGGTTTTGAACAAGTGTGATACTGGTGTGTGGTCAAAGCGTGCACATCTGATGTTACTCACAGTGGTCCTCGGTGTGCTCAGAAAGCTTGTGTGTTTGCCCAGACACATGAAAAGTTAGAGCATTTGTGGCGACAAGTAGTGATGTCTGAATGGCGCCCCGTGGGGCTTCAAACTGTTTGCGACAATTGTGCCGCAAACTGTTTTATTACTCGGCGCCCCATTCATTGAGAATATGGACGCCACGTGACTGATGACGTTTGTTACACCAAGTGCACTGAAACACTAAGCACCCCGTTCAACAGGTGACACACTGGTGCTCCATTCACCAGGTGAAACAGTTCAGTGGTCCGCATCTATGGGTGGTCCAAAGCACCGGCCGGTCCGAGATGCGTTAGAATGGATGAAACAGCGCGGTGCGATGCTTATCGTGTCAATATCCCTTGGAATGATCACATTAGCGTTCCGATTGCTGACAGACAGTTTGCATCCAACCAGAAGGAGATCCCAAGTCTGGGAACATTTTGAACTGGTGCCACCGAACAAAGTAGACTTTAATCTCTAAGAAATGTATTTTCAGGCTATGTTGCTAACACAGTAGAAAATAATAACCAAACACATGTAATTTTAATTGCAGGTGAAGTGTTTGCTTTGTTCCCAGCACCTGACGTACAGTAACACACATCATCAATGATGAGGCATTACCGATCCTGCATTGATCTACCTATGCACTAGCTTTGATCTATGGTCTTATTCACACTGGCCTTCTCCATATGCACAAGTCTAGCACTTGTCAGGTACTACTTTCAGGGTACCCTGACCTACCCTGAAAGTAGTTGTGGGATGTTGCAGTCTGTGACAGCCTTGTTTGATATCAATTTGACTTTCTAAATGATCAAAGGGCATTTGCTATACAAATTTCTTTGATCCCTCAAAATCACAACAACAGTAGTCAGAGGGGACCCCATGCTGGGACTACGGTGGACCAAGGCCAAAGTAGACGGGACCCTGACCTAATTTCTCCACCACACGAAATGGGGGGGTGTTGCTAGCCATAAGCACCCTAGAAAAGGGAAAGTAGCTTTGATCTACCTGTGCACTAGCTTTGATCTAGGGTCCTACTCACAATGGCCTTCTCCCTCGTCTTTCTATCCTATCCGGCTCCTGAGTGTACAAAAGTTGAAATTTGACATTGACCTATTTTTCTCAAGGTCAAGGTCATCATCTCACTTTCATTCCCTATGCTGCCCAAGTCATTTGCTTTTTGTTTCATCTTTCCATCTGCAATGGTTGCAAACAAACAAACAAATGGACGAACACACAAACACTGACAATTGCAATACATTACCACTTTGAAGCGGGAGGTAACTAGAACAAATGCAATCACAGACTGCAACATCCCGCGACACCCCTAAATTAAAATTTTTACCCTGATCTACTTGCATAAGTCAAAGATCAAAGGTAGTGCTCTGACCTACTGTCATTGATGAAAGCACTAGCTTTGATCTATGGTCTTACACTAGCCTTCTCACATGTCTTTCTATCCTATCCAGTTCCTGAGTGTACAAAAGTTGAATTTTGACCGTGAGCTTCTTTTCTCAAGCTCATCATCTCACTTTCATCGTCTTTGCCATCTGAGTAATGTGCTTTTTGTTTCATCTTTCTATCTGCAACGGTTGCGAAGATATTTGGTGGACAAACGAACGAACAGACGAATACACAAACACTGACAATCACAATACATCACTGCTTTGAAGCGGGATGTAACAAAAGTTTAAATCCTAGAGATCAAAGCCAGACAAACTTATAAAAGCAATCCAACATAACTAAAAATGTGTTTACTCAGGTATGTTTCGATACAATACTGTGAAGACTCTTCCACAAATAAATTTCACAGCCATTCACAAGTTTCGTAGGGAAGATAAAAGTCAGCACCACAGGGTTGAAGGAAAAAAATGGCGAGATCGTTCCCATTATGGTCGCAAATACATTAAATGTGAACAGCAAGTAACGCCTCAGCTGGAAAACTGCCAAAGCACAAGCAGGGACATGCAAAATCGTTTTAAGAACAAATATCATTTGAAAACATTGAAACTTAAATATGATCTAGCAAGAGTGACAGAACTCCTAATTCTCAAAGAGAATGAGTTCCAAAGTCAATATAAACGGGACTATGCCATCATTGAAGCTCAACAGGCAGAGATCCTCTTGCTCAGGGAAAGTCTGCAAGACCAAAGCAATAGAGTTGCAAACATCCAACAACAGAAGCAAAAGGAAATTGATGAACTGAGAGAGAGATTGCAGGAAGAAATTCACATAAAACATCAAAAAGAGATGGATTATTTCAACTGTCATTTAAATATTCAAAAGGCTGAGGTCCAGATAAATGTATTGCAGAACAAGGTCGATCAATCTGACAACATGCTCATCAAAGACGATAAATACATTCTGGATATGAAAAATGACATTGGTATTTTCTCAGAATCATTCACCAAGACCACCAGAGATTTTCAGGAGAAAATAAATGATATTGACAGTGCAGAAATCTTACAGACATATAACGAAGATCCGCCGGACGAGTCCAAAGAAGAACTTGCAGAGAATAATGGACATTGTAAAATGACAGACAAGTCTTTTAATGCCAAGGAAAATGAAGACCTGGATGACAAGACAGAAAACCTGGTCAAGAAAAATAAAACCAGATACTTCTGGCAAAGAAAACAGTCCATGCCGACAACTGATAATAACGAGATGAAAGCTGAAATGGATGAAATCGAAAAGAGATATAGAGATTTAAAAGTAATTTGAAAAGTACTAATCATCTTTGGCCAGCACTACCTCACAGCAAGAAGGTTCCAGGTTTAGGGTTCGGTATCTTTGAACTCTTGAACATTTTCTCAAAAGCTGAATCTAAAGCGAAGGCCTACTGAGTAAGATGTTAAGACTGCATTAGACACACATTTTTCATCCAAATCTTTGGCGCAGTGGATAGCGTCGTCATCTCACAGCAAACAACACAGCAATATGTGGGTTCTCTCCGGTTCTCCAGCTTCCTCCCACCTCCAAAAACATGCAATTTAGGTGAACTTATCAATCTAAATTGATCGTAGGTGTGAGTGGTTGTTTTTCTTTCAAGTGGCTCTGCAATGAGCTGCCAAACAAATACAGAGCGTACCCCACCTCTAGTTTTCAGACTGAAATACAGCACTTTTCTAAATTTGGTCAATGTTCCATCAGGGGAAAAGAGTCCTGAAATATATTACCAGTTTATGTTAGATACTATGCCACTGACATCATCTTTTACAAAGACCCTCAAACAGTGGTTAGTAGTAAGCCAGACCTGATGCGATACTTAAATTTTCAACTCATTAATTTATTTATCTTCAGTACACACTTCTTCCACTGTTGCGGGTTGCAGGGGTTGCTGCAGCCTATCCCAGCAGACATGGGGTGTGAGGCAGGGTACACTCCATGTGTGACGTCAACTTTTATTGATAACTTTTATTTATAAAGTGCTTAATCACATGAGCAGATATTTCAAAGCACTTTCACAGACAGAAACCCAACAGAACCCTCCAGAGCAGCCATATCCAACAGGGGCGGGGGAAAACTCCTTTTAGCGTAGCCTAGCCTATCCCATTACACTGGACGGCCGTTGGTCCACCACACATGACCCGCGGTTGTCATCATATGCTATGTGTTGGGCAATTGAACCTGGCGGTGCCCATTCTACTCCAGGTTAGATGCAGTTCAATGTCATAACCAGGAAACTCCCTCATTGAGGAAAAAATTCTGGTCTGGGTAGGACCCAGACTAGTCTAGAGGGTGGCTAACCGCCTGGACCGGTTGGGTGGAAAACAAACAGAATGTGGATAGAGCCAGGGCAATAGAAAGAGAGAAAGAGACAGTTGCAGATTGGCCAGATAATCACTGTCTCAAGTTTAGAACTTCTGTATTTTTATTTTCTATATGGACTTTTAATGTGAATTGGGATCTATTTTATGTGTAAAATTGTTAAAGCACCTTGACTGCAGCCGCGTAATCAGATCACATTATGTTTTTAAACCATTCTTAACCAATAAAGTCTGTCACGTGGATTGCTCTATGCATGTTCACACGACGGTATAGATGTGAAACTGTCTTCCAGTTTTTATATGGAGCCAATTGACCCCGGAAAACCAGAGATATGATTGTTTACCCTTGATCCAAGACACGTGTAATTGCCTTTTTTAATTGGTGTAATCAGTTGGCAGTCGCTGTACTTCCGTCCATGTAGTCGTCAGCGTACAAGTGGGGTTGTATTTATTCACTTGATTCGAACGTGTTCATTTTGTCACGTGATGCAAACTGTACCATGATTCATGCATTTTGTCACGTCATACAAATATGTCGTGCATTTCACGTGGCACTGTTATTTTGAAAAACTGCTTTGAAGAGTGGCATACATAACACAAACTGTATATAGTTATGTTAGAAGCCTATGGCAAACCTTTTTTAGTTCAAAATCAAATTGATGCGCATGTGTTTGGTTTCTATGTCAATTAAATACAATTTGTTCCATTATTGAATTTGAGTGTATGTCTATTTTGGCCCAACAAACTCCTTTGAAGAGTAGCTTAAGTGACACAAGCTGTATATAGCTATGTTAGAAGCGTATGACAACGTTTTTGGAATTCAAAATCAATTTGATGAAAATGTTTTTGGTTTTTATGTGCAATAAAATAAAAATTTTCCATCTTCGAATTTTACTGTCTATTTTGCCCCAATATGTCAATATAGTAAGTTATATGGAAATAACTATCTCTTCATATAGCTTAAGTTTTGCTGAAGATAAGTATACCAAGCGTGGGTATGTTAAATCATTTTTAATGAGGTATATAGAGACATATATCAAAGGTACCAAAAAACGGCCAAAATACGTCAGGGTTCTTAGAGTTAAATCTATTTGTGTATTGCTTGTGGGTTTTTGACTTGCCTTAGGTCAATGGATGTAAATTAGCAACTGTGCTAAATCCAACATATTTACATTGATGCTCTGGCATCAACAGGAATAATATACAATGCCCTAATCAAAAAAAATCATTTAAAAAATGCTGCATGATTTCAGTCGATTTGTTCACCGTTTGTTGACTAATAAAGATTAATCACATTACCAATCCATCAGTTCTGATGGATTTGTGATCTACATTTCCGACTCTTCACTGTGAATGTGAGCTTATTGATTTAAAATGGTCCAGGAAAGTGTTGCTCGACCAGGCTACATGAATGTATAATGTGTAAGTGTGAATCTATATGGATTCTGTAGCCATGGTGTCATAGTAATGGTATTATGATGTATAATCATTTAGGTGAGACTAATTAGGACAACCATTAATGCTCTTGTCACATCGCCTCCACTCCAGTGTTTTTTGTTTTACCTGCTTTCTCTAAGTTTGACTCTTTCTCACTTCAGTTCAAATTAATGATTTATATCTTCTTCTTTTCCTTTCGGCTTCTCCCTTCAGGGGTCGCCACAGCGAATCAATTTCCTCCATCTAGCCCTGTCCTTTGAATCCTCTTCTCTCACACCAACTACCTTCATGTCCTCCCTCATTACATCCATAAACCTCCTCTTTGGTCTTCCTCTAGACCTCCTGCCTGGCAGTTCAAAACTCAGCATCCTTCTACCAATATATTCACTATCTCTCTTCTGGACATGTCCAAACCATCTCAGTCTGGCCTCTCTGACTTTATCTCCAAAACCTCTAACATGTGCTGTCCCTCTGATGTACTCATTCCTGATCCTATCCCTCCTGGTCACTCCCAGAGAGAACCTCAGCATCTTCATCTCTGCTACCTCCAGCTCTGTCTCCTGTCTTTTCTTCAGTGACACTGTCTCTAGACCAAACAACATCGCTGGTCTCACCACAGTTTTGTACACCTTTCCTTTCATTTTAGCTGAAACTCTTCTATCACACATCACACCTGACAGTTTCCTCCACCCGTTCCATCCTGCCTGTACACCCTTCTTCACCTCTTTTCCACACTCTCCATTGCTCTGGACTGTTGACCCTAAGTACTTCAAATCCTCCACCTTCTTGATCTCTTCTCCCTGTAACCTCACTCTTCCACTTGGGTCCCTCTCATTCACACACATGTACTCTGTCTTACTGCGGCTGACCTTCATTCCTCTCCTTTCCAGGACAAACCTCCACCTCTCTAGCTTCTCCTCCACCTGTTCCCTGCTCTCACTACAGATCACAATGTCATCTGCAAACATCATAGTCCATGGAGATTCCTGTCTAACCTCGTCTGTCAGCCTGTTCATCACCATAGCGAACAAGAAGGGGCTCAGAGCTGATCCCTGATGCAGTCCCACCTCCACCTTGTACCCCTCTGTCACACCTACAGCACACCTCACCACTGTCTTACAGTCCTCATACATGTCCTGCACTGCTCTAACATACTTCTCTGCCACTCCAGACTTTCTCATACAATACCACAGTTCCTCTCTGGGCACCCTGTCATCAGCTTTCTCCAGATCTACAAAAACACAATGCAGCTCCCTCTGGCCTTCTCTGTACTTCTCTATCAACATCCTCAAAGCAAATACTGCATCTGTAGTACTCTTTTTGGCATGAAACCATACTGCTGCTACATACTGCACAAATGTTCACTTCTGCCCTTAGTCTAGGTTCCACTACTCTCTCCCATAACTTCATTGTATGGCTCATCAGCTTTATTCCTCTGTAGTTGCCACAACTCTGCACATCTCCCTTGTTCTTAAAAGTGGGCACCAGCACACTTCTCCTCCATTCCTCAGGCATCTTCTCACTATCTAAGATCCTGTTGAACAACCCAGTCAGAAACTCTACTGCCACCTCTCCTAGACACTTCCATACCTCTACAGGTATATCATCAGGGCCGACTGCGTTTCCACTCTTCATCCTCTTCAATGCCCTCCTCACTTCATCCTGACTAATCTTTGCTACTTCCTGGTCCACAACAGTCACCTCTTCTAGTCTTTGTTCTCTCTCATTTTCCACGTTCATCAACTCTTCAAAGTACTCTTTCCATCTTCCCATCACACTACTGGCACCTGTCAATAGACTTCCATCCCTATCCTTAATCACCCTAACCTGCTGCACGTCCTTCCCATCTCTATCTCTCTGTCTTGCCAACCGGTATAGATCAGTCTCTCCCTCCTTACTGGCCAACCTAGCATACAAGTCATCATAAGCTTCTTGTTTGGCCTTTGCTACCTCTACCTTCACCTTACGCTGCATCTCCCTGTACTCCTGTCTACTCTCCTCAGTCCTCTCAGTGTCCCACTTCCTCTTGGCTAACCTCTTTCCCTGTATACACTCCTGTACCTCCTTATTCCACCACCAAGTCTCCTTATCTACTTTCCTTCCAGATGACACACCAAGTACTCTCCTACCTGTCTCCCTGTAGTTGTCCAGTCATCTGGAAGCACCTCCTGACCACCCAGAGCCTGTCTTAACTCCTTCCTAAAAGTCATGCAACACTCTTCCTTTTTCAGCTTCCACCATTTCGTCTTCTGCTCTGCCTTTGCCCTCTTGATCTTCCTCACCACCAGAGTCATCCTACACACCACCATCCTATGCTGTTTGGCTACACTCTCACCTACCACTACTTTGCAGTCACTGATCTCTTTCAGGTTAGACCGTCTACACAAGATGTAGTCTACCTGTGTGCTCCTACCGCCACTCTTATAGGTCACTCTATGTTCCTGCCTCTTCTGGAAGAAAGTATTCACTACAGCCATTTCCATCCTTTTTGCAAAGTGAACTACCATCTGTCCTTCTGCGTTCCTCTCCTGGATACCAAACCTGCCTATCACATCCTCATCACCTCTGTTTCCTGCACCAACATGTCCATTGAAGTCTGCTCCACTGACAACTCTCTCACTTCTAGGCATGCTCTGCATCACTTCATCAAAGTCCAACCAGAATTTCTCCTTCTCCTCCAGCTCACATCCTACCTGTGGAGCATATCCACTAACAACATTGAACATCACACCTTCGATTTATAGCGTCAGACTCATCACTCTATCCAACACTCTTTTTACCTCCAGGACATTCCGAACAAACTCCTCCTTCAAGATAACTCCTATTCCATTTCTCTTCCTATCCACACCATGATAGAACAACTTGAACCCTGTTCCTAAACTTATAGCCTTGCTACCTTTCCACCTGGTCTCCTGTACACACAGTTTGTCTACCTTCCTCCTCTGCATCATGTCAACCAACTCTCTACCTTTTCCTGTCATAGTTCCAACATTCAACGTCCCTACTCTTAGTCCTATACTCTTGGTGTTCCTCTTCTCTTTCTTTGAGCGAACGCACTTTCCTCCTCTCCTTCTTCGACCAACAGTAATCCAATTTCCACCGGCACCCTGTAGGTCAACAGCGCCAATAGCGGTCGTTGTTAACCCGGGCCTCGACCGATCCGGTATGGAAGTCATAGGTTTGATTCGCATCTTTGATTTGGCAAAAGTTTTACGCCGGATGCCCTTCCTGACGCAACCCTCTGTATTTATCCGGGCTTGGGACGGGCACAATAAGACACTGGCTTGTGTCCTCTTGCGGCTATATTAAATTAATGATTTATATACTGTATAGATATTTTAACTGTTACATAGTGCACGCGCACACACACGTGCCCTCTCTTTCTATCTATCTCTCTGTCACCGTCTCACACAGTCACTCAGTCACACACACACATGCACAAACAGACACACACACAATCACACACACACACACACACATACCTTAAGACTTGGCCTCTCAGAATTCTGCAACTACCAAAACTCCCATAGACATTGACTTTGACTGCTTGAACATTATTTGTATATAATTTGGATTATCATTGAAAATATCTAAGAATAAATTGGTGGAATAGATAAAAACATATCAGGACTAAATGAACTTCGTATAACTTGGCGAGAAAAAAATGGAAACATTGAAAAATAAATAATTTTAAAAAAGTTTGGTCATAAAAATAAAAAAATTGAAAATAAAAATTAAAAAAAAAAGTTGTGTTTAGTATGACAATTCTTGTTCATGCATACTTTATAGTTCATAATTTCCAATTGCATGTGTTGTATTCATTAATCCACTTCATGTTCTGAGTTCATAAAAAACTTAAATAGTTAAATAGTTCTCCTACTTTTGTGATCAAAAACATTGATTTGAACTGCAATTTTGAGGCTGTTCGGTAAATACTTTTAAAATAAAGAATAAATACGGCAACTTCTAATCAATCCATATCAATTTCAGGCTTAACATAATGTCGTGATTTCAGCCCCACCCATTTCCGGTCAAAACACAGCCACTTCCGGTTTAAACCCCGCCCATTCCGAGTACAGATACGGATACAGATAATTTAGATGGTTGAACAGATACAGATAGTGGTGTACTCGCTCAGCCCTAGTTGGAACCACCTTATCCTCGACCTTCTTCACCACGACAGACCTATACAGCGACTGCATCACTGCAGAAGCTGCACCGATCCGTCTGTCAATCTCACGTTCCATCATTCGCTCACTCGTGAACAAGACCCCAAGATACTTAAACTCCTCCACTTGGGGTAAGGACTCTCCACAACCTGAAGAGGGCACACCACCCTTTTCCGGTCGAGAACCATGGCCTCGGATTTAGAGGTGCTGATCCTCATCCCACTCGTGTGACACTCGGCTGCAAACCATCTCAGTGCACGCTGAAGGTCCAGGTTTGATGAGGCCAACAGGACAATATCATCTGCAAAAAGCAGAGACGAAATCCTTTGGTCCCCAAACCAGAGTCCCTCCGGATCCTGGCTGCGCCTAGAAATTCTGTCCATAAAGATCATGAACAGAACCGGTGATAGAGGGCAGCCCTGCCAGAGTCTAAAATGCACCCGGAACAGGTCTGACTTACTGCCGGCAATGCATGTGGACTGGTTGGGCAAACTCCCATGAACCCTCGAGCACTCATTGCAGAGTATAGAGCTGGTCTAGTGTTCCACGACCGGGACCAAAAATTTTATACAAAATGCCTGCAATTAAATTTAATTAACACTTTTCTTTAAAAAAAAGAAAGAAAGCTGCAATTAGGTAGTAATTATCAAATAATGAATAAACATACGAGCAGTCATACTTGATCTCGTTGATGTCCTGTCCAAGTTCGCTCCCTTGAGTGTTTTCTTCATCGGTGTGTTTCTTCTGTAGTTCAAGGAATGAAAGAGTGTAAATCAACCAGCAGCCACCAGCAGTTGATAAGGTGTTTTGGGGAATTCCCTCAGAATACGTACAGTAAGTTTCCATCATTCATACATTTTCCTCAATGCTTTTTCCACTTACACTAGGGGTGGGCGGATCGATCCAAATATCGATATTATCGATACTAAGCAAGTAATTGGATTGGATCGCTATTATTGTCCTGGGATCGATATTTCACTCCTCCACCAATTTCCTCAAAGC
Source organism: Antennarius striatus (assembly GCF_040054535.1). Classification (NCBI taxonomy): domain Eukaryota; kingdom Metazoa; phylum Chordata; class Actinopteri; order Lophiiformes; family Antennariidae; genus Antennarius; species Antennarius striatus. Next base: position 4,918,797 of record NC_090777.1, on the reverse strand, counting down.
GCCGCTTCTCTGTGCAAATAGCGCGTCCCCCTCTCTCTCTCTCGCCCAGCACCCCCTGCTACTCAATCTGCCTGAGTGACTCAGGCACACCTTTAGCCCCTCCCACTACCTGGCCACTGGCCTGCTGCATCCTCCGGACAGAGACAATGTACGGTACTCTGGCAGAGGCTTTTCAGCCACAAAATCAACAATACCCACGTAATCTGTTTTTCACAATGTCATTGGGTATCAATTTTTGGAGATTGGTTCAATGGTTTTATGATCACCCAGTTGGAAAAAATCTTGTTTTACTAAGGGTAAAAGCTATCCATTACCCAAGGAATCGATTAATCTATTGATTAATTTTATTACTAAAGTAATCAGATTGTTATGGCCGTAGCTCATCCATTTGTATTGTGTGTCCCTCTGCGCCCCTGCCTCTGAGCTGCTGGCCCTGCCCTGCTCTGCTCCCAAATGCTCCGCCCTCCGTCAGTGCCAGGTGTGGTGTCTCTGGGACGCCTGACTGCACCTCGTCACCAGACCATCTCCTGATTGGTGTGCTGTCTTCCTGCCTGGCCCAAGCCCTGCCACGTCACCTGGCAGGGACACTTTAAAAAGCTTTGCAAGCCAGCTAGTCAGGGCGCCTGTCTGACTGTGGCAGCACGCCTTTGACTCTGACGAATTGCGAACTTGTGACCTTGCGGATATGTTGAATTTGTATCCGACCCTTGGTTAAAAGCTTGTTTAAGTTGAGTATTTTTTTGTTAGTGAAGTTTTGATCTTTGAAATGCGCCCATTGGCTGAGAACCTTAGTTAAACCTTTGTACTTGTTTGCGAGAATTTCGAATAATGTTTTATGTTCCCCCTTTTTGAAATCCGTTATTATGTTACCTATCCAGTCCTCTAGCTGGGTCGTAACATAAGTGGGGGCTCGTCCGGGAATCGAACACGGGACCTCTCGCAATAGTTGGTTTATTGACCTCTCGCACTAGTTGGCTTATTGACCTCTCGCACTAGTTGGGTAATTGACCTCTCACTCGTGTGTTTAATTGAGATCGTTGATTGTGTGCACCTGTCATGTCACAGTTTGACTTAGACACTTTCTTAGCTTCCCCCTCGCTAACGGTAATAAATATTTGTATAAAAGATGATTTATTAAATATAGCCAGTCATTTCAGTCTCTCGGTGCCGAAAACAATTTTGAAAAGGGAGCTCAAGGCTCTGGTTACAGGTAAGTTGGTGGAAGTGGGACTGATTGAGGCTCCAATGCCGACAGTGTCAGCCAAGGTTGAAGAGGTCCCCCTGAGTGGAGAGGCTGGTAGTCTACCACTTAAGGGTGACTCTTCAAAGGGTCGGGATGATGATGGAGCCTCAGACGAGGGCTCCCATTCCCCTTCCCTCAGCAGTTCCGGGTCCAAGGACGCAGCCCGTTTGAAGCTGCGCATCGCTCGCCTGAAAATGGAAGCCCAGGTGAAGGTGGAAACCCGACAGGCTGAGCTGCAGTATCAGCTTGAGGTACAGAGAATGGAGATGGAGAAAGCTGTACGGCTGCATGAGCTGGAGATTGAGGCTCTGAGGTTGACTCAGAAGCCCAGTGTGTCTGCTGGTTCTGAGACCAGAACCCACTCTTCCACCACTTCCCTGCCAGCGGCCTTTGACATCGGTAAGAACATTGTTTTGGTTCCTACATTTCGAGAGACTGAAGTGGACTCCTATTTTGGTGCATTTGAGCGTATAGCTAAAGCTTTACAGTGGCCACCTGATGTGTGGGCCCTTTTACTACAATGCAAAATTCAGGGGAAAGCTCAGGAGGCTGTCGCAGCTCTTCCGGTTGAGGATAGTTTAATTTATGACTCTGTTAAAGCTGCTATCCTTCGCGCCTATGAACTGGTACCTGAGGTCTATAGACAAAAATTCAGACACCATAAAAAGGCCTCATCCCAGACTCATGTAGAGTTGCCAGGGAGAAAAATATTCTTTTTGATAAATGGTGTACTGCTGGTAAGGCTAACGACTTTGACTCTTTGAAAGAGCTAATTTTGATGGAGGATTTTAAAAAGTGTCTTCCAGAACATATTGTGGTATATATAAATGAACAAAAAGTGTCTAGCTTGTCCTCTGCCGCTGTGTTAGCGGATGAGTTTGTATTAACGCACAAAATAGTTTTTTCCTCTGGTGCCGAGGAAAAGCCTCATTCGCCTCCTGCTCGGCAAAACTCTCTCCCCTCTGGTAGCCCTAAGAAAGAGAACAGGGAGTGTTTTTACTGCCATAGGTCTGGACATCTCATCGCCAACTGCTTGGCCCTGAAAAACAAGTCTTTGAGCTCATCACAGCCAAAAGGTGTCGGTATAATTAGAGCCAAGTCAAGCGTCAGCGCGAACTCCGCTGGTGAGTCGCCCGATCCCTGTTTTAATCTGTTTGTTTCAGACGGTTTAGTTTCTCTGTCAGGTGAACCCGATGACCAGAGCCCAGTGCGTATTTTGCGTGACACTGCTTGTTCACAATCTGTGATCCTGGCTAATGTGTTGCCGTTTTCTGAGACGTCTGCTTGTGGTTACAGTGCTGTTTTACGTGGTATTGAGATGGGTTATGTTCCGCGTCCTGTGCACCGTCTCCACGTGCAGTCAAAACTAGTAACAAGATTCTTCCCAGTTGCTATCTGTCCTGCGCTGCCTATTAAAGGTGTATCATTTTTAATGGGTAACGATATAGCTGGTGGTAAAGTTACCCCCGCGTTAGAAGTGTTGAATATCCCTCAGTGCGCAGACAGATAAACCTTGGTCTTCTTCTGATGCCTTTCCATCTTGTGTTTTACTCGAGCACAAGCTCGAAAAGATGATAATGTGTTTCCATCCGACATTTTTCTGATGCCGGCCTTCTCAGGAGAGGCTGAGCCAGAGACGGAGGCAGAAGGTGCCCTGGAGCCTCCGTGCGTAAAGGCCGCTCCTACCTCTCCTGACAGCTCGTCTCTTCCGGTGTCTCGCGACCGCCTATGTGCTGCGCAAAGGGTGGACCCAACATTACAGAAATGCTTCTCAGGTGTGGTGAGTGCTGACAAAGCAAAGGGAAAAAAGGTGGCTTATTTACTCGATGGTGAAATTTTAATGCGTAAATGGTCCCCTTCCCTCTCCGACGCAGAATGGAGTGATATATTTCAGATAGTTGTTCCTTCAGTGTACCGTTCACATGTGCTATCTGTGGCCCATGACAGTCAGTGGTCTGGACATTTGGGTGTGACTAAAACATATGTAAGATAAGCTAAAATTTAAATGAAGTATATGTGTGTTTCTAAAATGTCATAATCTACATTTAGAAGTGCTGCACCCGAATGTACTAACAAACACATCCTGTTCCAGTTAATCACCTACTGCAGACAGCTACAACCTTGATGACGATTAGAATGTTCCAACATAGATAACCACAAGTTAACTCCCAACATGTAGAAAAACGTCTTATTGTTCTCGACCTTGTGTGTGATCTAAACTGTTACGACGCCTGCGCGCGTCTTTATCTAACCCTGCTCTATCCATTTTTTAATAAAAGAAAGCAGCCGGGTGGGACAGAGTCAGAGTCTACTTTGAATTGCACCAAGTCAAGTGCATCTCTTCTGTGTTTCTCCCTGCTGCAGCTGGTAAAACTTTAAAACCTCTCTGGGTGCCTTTGTCTGATGACCCTGGTCTAGCTTAGAACAGTTTTTGAGTGAATGATCGAGATTTAGACCCAACATTTCTCTGGTGCCGAAACCCGGGACCCAAGACCTGGACTTCAAATCGACACGGGAACGCGAAGGCCATCGAACCAAACCGCATTCCATCACACTACGTTCGTCGCTCCGAAAAAGGCCTAACTTGACTTCCTGCGCCGAGGAGAAGCTCCGGTGACGGGTCCCCCGTGAACCAGGGCAACATCGGACAAGGTAAAATCTGATAAATAAAAAGAATTCAAGTGAAATTTTGTTGTGTTGCAAGGCTGGACCATATAATACCAATTTAAATAAGCAAGATATCTCCTAATAGGTTCAGTCTGTCCGGGACGACTGACCGGGCCCCCTCCCACGTAAAGTAACTGGTGAGAGCTGGAAAAGGGGTGCCTATTGAGTTGATTTAGGACCTGAATCTTCCTGTATTCACGGCAGTGTGTGTCGAGTTCCGGGAACCGACCAACGGTGTTTCAAACTGATTCCGCGGCGAAAAACATTAAGAGTCCGTCAAGACCGACGCAGTGTGTCTTCGGTGCAACGTTTCTGCGTACCAGAGTCGACTATAAAGAAACCCTAAATTTTAAGAATCAAACGTTGGTCCTGCCTTCACAAAAAATACGTTAAAAGCCCAGAGAAGGAAAAGTGCACTATAAAACGGTTCGAACCCAAAAGTGTTTCATTGTTTCATGTCATGTCTGTCTTCGATGTGTCCACTGCTTGGCTATAAACGTGAAAGTTAAGAGTGAATGATAAACTAACATCGGATCAGCGGATCCATTCTGTGCTGTGTGGCACATTGTGTCTGTGGACAAGCGTTTGCTCCGTTCGCGCGCGTCGCCCGTTCACACACACACGCACACACACACACACACACACACACACACACACACAGACACACACAGACACACACAATCAACCTTTTAATTGTAAGACATTATTACTCACATTTAATGTAAAGAACATTTCTGTCGCATGAAATTTCTGAAATATTCTGATTTTATTTAAAACTAAATGAAGTTTTCTTTTCCGTTTTGTTTGTTCTAATTCGTGGTTGTAGTTTGAAGTTTGGAACACTACAAACCCTCATTCCTCACACACACACACACACGCACACACAAACATTTGCACCATGGGACTGACCCAAGCAAAAGACATTGCAACCAAACCCGACGTCTGCTTTATGCAACAATGTCATGCGGACTCATGTAAATTTCTGGAAAAATGGATCAAGAAACACGGATTAAACCCATGTTTGAAGAACTCTGAGGAAATTACAGAATTGGTCCGAAGATTGCGAGAAGAGCGAAAGGAAAAATTGAGGAAAGGAAAGAAAACGAATGTGAAAGATGAGGAGCTGAAAATGGCCAAACTTTGGCTCGAACAAAGCACAAAGAGAGTCCTCGCCATCCGAGAGAAAGACGAGAAAAAAAAGGCAAAACAGTCAGCCACGATGGCTGCGCTGGGCATCTCCCCAGACCACAAGACAACGCCCAAACAGCCATCCGAACACTCGACTGAAGCAAGTGATCGCCACGAAAGCCAAAGCAAGTCTGACGAGAAACAGGAAGATCCTCAGAGCACCCTCGAGGGGCGGACCCAAAAGAACCGCCTCAGAAGAAATGCCAATGCACACCTACCAGATGATAGCTCACCCTCCCTCACCCGTCATGCTCGCAGACAGCAAGAACGCTTGTATCCTGAGCTGCCACAAGAGGGCGTGCAAAACTCACCCCAACAAATGAACAACCCATTCGCCACCAGCAGCCCTCCAGCATACACAGGCAGCCCACAGTTTCAACCACTCCCCAAAGCCTACGGCCCCCTCTCATGGCCCGATAGCCCAGCCCAAACAACTGGGGCCGTCACCCAATACCCCATGTTCGCCGTTGCAAATCCGGCCTACACAGGCCAGCCGAATGGCCAGCCACCAACCATCCTGGTACACCGCCCATGGACTCAGCAGGAATGCGCCGAAGCTTGCAAGGGCCTTGGGGACGTCGAAAATAACCCCACAGAATGGACAATGAACTTCCACAGCTTGGCTCTTAGCTACCACCTCAACGGCAGAGAAATGGAAAGCACCCTTAGAATGGCTCTAGGACATCGCTGGAGCAGACATCTCAACGCCCCCTCGGATGGACTACTACGGCCTCTCCAACGACTCACTTGTCTGCCTGACAACCAGTCCAAGCCCTTCATGTAGCCTCCGACTTTCCACAGATTCCACTGAAATTCTGGTCCACCTCCAAAGCCGACGTGGGTCTGTTGACCACAGCCTCCCAAGTGACAATCGAACCAAAGACAACGTACAGACCCAGAGTGAAGCAATACCCCTTAAAGCCCGATGCCAAGGAAGGCATCCGTCCCGTCATTGCTACCATGATTGCTGCCAAAATCCTCGTGGAGTGCCCCACAGCTGAGTGTAACACACCCATCTTCCCAGTTCGAAAGGCAGACTCCACTACGTGGCGCCTGGTCCATGATCTCCGAGAAGTCAACAAAGCCATCGTCCAACGAGCCCCGTGCGTTCCAGATCCACATACTCTACTGAATGAGCTCCGCCCGGAGCAACGATGGTTCACAGTCATTGACCTCGCCAATGCATTTTTCTCCATTCCTCTCCACCCCTCTGCCATGGGTTGGTTTGGGTTCACTTTTGATGGAAAGAAATACACTTATACGAGACTCCCTCAAGGTTTCTCCGAAAGTCCCACCATCTTTTCTCAAGAAATCAACAACTGTATCGCACTCCATGGCCATGCCCAAAGCACCCAAATCCTACTCTACGTCGATGACATCCTCATAGCCAGCCCTACACCAGAAGAAAATAAACTCGAAGCTGCATCCTTGTGTACGCACCTGGCCAACACAGGAAACAAAGCCTCACTTGCCAAGATACAATGGTGCCAGCAAGAAGTCACCTTCTTGGGCCACAGAATCTCTGGAGAAGGTCGACAACTGACCGCAGAAAGAAAAGACGCTGTTCTACAAGCACCTCGCCCTGCCACAAAGAGACAGATGATGGCATTCCTGGGCCTGACAAACTACTGCCGTGCATGGATTGCGTCCTACGCCGAGAAAACACAGCCACTTCTAAACCTCATATACTCAGAGGATTTGCCCCTGTCTGCCCGCCTGGATTGGACCCCCGAAGCTGCAGAGGCCTTCACAGCACTCAAATACATCATCACAGACTCCGGGGTCCTGGCCCTGCCCAACTACAAAAAACCCTTCACCCAAACGGTTGATTGCAAAAGCGGCTTCATGACATCTGTCCTCCTCCAACCCCATGGCCAAAAGCTCAAGCCAATAGCCTACTACTCCAAGAAAATGGACCCTGTCGCCGCTGCGCTACCCCCATGTGTTCAGGCCATCTGTGCCGACGCCATGGCTATCACCATGTCAGCCGAATTGGTCCTGTTCCACCCTCTGACCCTACTTGTTAACCATGCAATCGATATTTTGCTCACCAAAACCAAAATGTCCTTCCTCTCACCAGCTCGACATCTCAACGTAACCGCTACGTTGCTCTCACAGCCCCATTTAACCATCAAACGGTGCGGCACCCTGAACCCAGCTACACTGTTGCCTACTGCTGAAGATGGTGACCCACACGACTGCCAAGAACGCACGTCTGTCTGTTGTAAGCCCCGAAAAGAAGTGCAGGCCTAGTTGAAAGAACAAACGGTACGGTCAAATTGGGACTCCGCAAAACCATGGAAGAAACCAAAAAGCCATGGCCAGAGTGTTTAGACTTAGTCAAAACATACATGCGCATCACACCCACAAGCACAGGTCTGACACCATTCGAAGCGGTACACGGCCGACCATTCAACCTCCCACTGTGGGAAGGTCAAACGGTACAAGAACAAATAGGCCAGCTCGATCCCCTGACAGAATGGCTGTGCAAACTCTTTGAAAAAAGAGAAATCCAAAGAGCAAATGATCTGCCCCCTTCCTCTTTATCTCTGTCGCCCACACAGGAGCTGCTGAGACCTGGGGACCTGATCTTGCTTAAGGTGATCAAGAGAAAAAACTGGTCAAGTCCTAAGTGGAACGGGCCCTACAGAGTATTGATCACCACCCCCACGGCTGTCAAGATTGCTGAACGAGACACGTGGATACACCAGTCCCATTGCAAGAAGGTCCAAGAATTACAATGAAGGTCCAGCAACTCCTGGTAACAACCATTGGACTCCTGATAGCCACCCCAACTAACCAGCAGAACATCCAAGCAAAAATCTGGGGAGACGAGTACAAAGCAACAGAATGCCCAACCACCACCAGCTATGATAGAGGTGTTCAACCTTACACGTACTGCCAACCCCTCAATGGAACCAAGGCATCGATCACCATCCCCTTGGAAGGACTCACCACCTACTGCTACCGTTGCAACTCCTGGAGGAAACAAGCCAATAAACAACGACGCAACGGAATCAAATACCACGACTTCTACTGGTATGCTGGAGCACCAAGGAATCCTCAAGTGGTCCACTATGACTCCAACCAAGGAGAGCCCTACGAGGAACCATGGAGTGAAGTCTTCCTCTACACATATTGGCCAACACACTCCGGCGATCAGTACCAATGGGCAGTATCGAAAACTGCCAAAGCCTACCGTCAGCTCTTCCCCAAGATGTCAAAAAACGACACCCACGTAGTAATAACAGTTGTGCCCACCACCCCAGGATGCGTCAGATTCAGCCTGTGCCCAGCAACAGATGGCCCGGACCCAGAATTCAACATTCGCGTCTGTGTCTTATCACCTAAAACCATTCCCTCCGTAGTCGGAGGTAACCCTGCTCTCCCAGCAGCTACAAAACTCATCGCCCCAGCCGTCATCCCGCCAGTACCACACGACGACCCCAGCCACTTTGGGTCTAAATGGACTATACACGACGATGAGAACGACCCCGATCATCCTTCTCCATTCCACGCCAACCTTTGGTGGAAGTACGCCAACCTGCAGCCCATAAAGCCAACAAGTCTGGTTGCTATGTTTGCTCCATCCTCCCCCACGCTGTGTCCCAACCACACCTCTACGCATCCCCACTCAGCGAAACCCACTCTCTCAGCATCCTGAACCAGACCCTGGGACTCACCCCCACGGACCCAAACGCACCTCGGTATACCCCACTGCCACGTTTGACCAATGCTACGCCCCTAGGTCTTAGAGTCACTCTCAACCACAATGACCTAGACCACTGCACTGGTATCAATGGCACCTGCTTTCAATTGTGTGTCAACATCACTGGAGCTAATCTGAAAGGCTCCATTATTCCAAGTCACTGCAAAACAATCCGTTCCATTCCCTCTACTACTCACACCATTGCCCTGGACGAGATTTGGTGGCTTTGCGGTTGGAGAGTATATATGGCCCTGCCCCGAAATTCATCTGCTATCTGTGCGCCAGTTCGCGTATCCGACCACACCTACCTTCTGACTCTTGAGGACCTGCCCACCAGAAGAAGCCGATATGTGGATTTCAAACCTCATGATCCCATCTGGGGATCCGATGTCCCCTCGGAAAACAAACATTGGACAACAGGACAAAAAGTCCTCCTAGCCCTTTTTCCAAACATTGGGGTAGGAAAAAACATGTTGCGCCTTGAGACCATCGACTATCGCCTCCAAAGTTTTATTAACGCCTCTATCACCATCAATGATGCCCAGAACAAAGAACTTACTGCTCTACTCCTCATGGCTCTCCAAAACAGGATGGCCCTCGATCTTAGTCTCGCCCCCCAAGGTGGTGTCTGTGCAATGATCGGTGAATCCTGTTGTACCTACATCCCAGACGAGAACTCCACCATCATCGATGCTATGCGTACTATGACGAATCTTCGCCGCGCCATATCCGCGGACCCTCACCCCCAAGCTGGCTGGCTCGATTGGCTCTTCACTGGCACATGGTCCCAGGTGCTGGTAAAAATCATCTTCCCCTTTGTCGCCGTCGTCGTCCTCTTCCTCCTGACATGTGCCTTTTGCTCATGTTGTGTGATCCCCATGTCCAAACGCATGATGAGCCAGGTGTTCGTTGCCCACCTCCTGTCAAAATTGAGGACATTGACTCTGACATTGACGAGGAACTATCCTCTATCTAAAGAACTTTCTCCCTCGTCGGGGGAGCAGGCACCCGCCTGGTCCCCTGCTGCGTGGTATAGCCACCACCAAGCACCCGTCGCAACTTAAGCGATTGTGGCGCCTTCGGTCAGGCTCACCCTTTTTCCCACAGGTCTTCCAGGTCATGAGACTGCCGCTCCGTGCGGAGGGTAGGAGGGGAATTTTCCCTAACTGTGCATTTTTCCATGTTCCCATTCCGAATTGCTTAAGGTTTTTCGCCCCTCCCTGGGTTGACCACCTGTTTGTGAAGTTTCTCCCATGATGACACGATGAAAAGCTTTCGAGACAAGTTGTGTTTGATGTTTAGAAACCCACAACAGGAGGGAAATGTAAGATAAGCTAAAATTTAAATGAAGTATATGTGTGTTTCTAAAATGTCATAATCTACATTTAGAAGTGCTGCACCCGAATGTACTAACAAACACATCCTTTTCCAGTTAATCACCTACTGCAGACAGCTACAACCTTGATGACGATTAGAATGTTCCAACATAGATAACCACAAGTTAACTCCCAACATGTAGAAAAACGTCTTATTGTTCTCGACCTTGTGTGTGATCTAAACTGTTACGACGCCTGCGCGCGTCTTTATCTAACCCTGCTCTATCCATTTTTTAATAAAAGAAAGCAGCCGGGTGGGACAGAGTCAGAGTCTACTTTGAATTGCACCAAGTCAAGTGCATCTCTTCTGTGTCTCTCCCTGCTGCAGCTGGTAAAACTTTAAAACCTCTCTGGGTGCCTTTGTCTGATGACCCTGGTCTAGCTTAGAACAGTTTTTGAGTGAATGTTCGAGATTTAGACCCAACAACATACCAACAAATTATGAAACATTTCTTTTGGCCTGGTTTGAAATCTGATGTTGCCAAATGCTGCCGCTCCTGTCACATTTGTCAAATTTCAGGAAAACCAAACCAACCCATTCCTCCCGCTCCGTTGCACCCCATACCTGTCATAGGAGAACCATTCCAACGAATAATGGTAGATTGTGTCGGACCTTTACCCAGAACAAAAAGTGGAAACCAGTTTTTGCTGACCGTTATGTGCGCCGCCACTCGTTTCCCCGAGGCCATCCCGCTGCAAAATATCACAGCCAGATCCATAGTCAAAGCCTTAACACGGTTCTTTTCCACATTCGGCCTTCCTCGTGTTATTCAGACAGACCAAGGCAGCAACTTTAAATCCAACCTGTTCAAGCAGGTGCTGTCCACTCTAAAGGTGCAGCATGTAGTCTCCAGCCCGTACCATCCCGAATCTCATGGCACGTTAGAACGCTGGCACCAGACGTTAAAGTCGATGCTTCGTAAATATTGTTTGGAGACTACAAACTGTTGGGATGAAGGAGTCCCCTTTGTTGTGTTTGTGGCTCGTGAAGCTGTACAAGAATCCCTCGGATTCAGCCCCGCTGAGCTCGTTTTTGGACACACGCCCCGCGGTCCGTTGAAGTTTCTGCAGGAGACATTTCTGTCATCCGCCGCTTCTCCTCAGAGTAACGTGTTAGATTACATTAATAAATTTCGTGAGCGATTGCACCATGCTCGGTCGTTTGCAAAACACTCTTTATCCTCCTCTCAAAATGAAATGAAACATCAGTTTGACCGTTCTGCTGTTCCACGACAGTTTCACCCCGGTGACAAAGTTTTGGCGTTACTGCCCATCCCAGGCCCCGCGCTCTCGGCTAAGTTTTGCGGCCCGTATGAAGTCCGTGAGTGTCTCGGTGAGACAGACTATGTCATTTGTACACCCGAGAGAAAACGCAAAACCCATGTATGTCCCATAAATATGTTGAAGCGGTATTACTCCAGAGAGAGTCCCGAAAATACCGAGAACCTGTCCCGAGCCTGCATAGCCACCTGTGACTCCCCGCAGCTGCGCGCTTATAGTGGCGGAGTCCTCCGACCAGTCCCATGAAGTAGCTGTGCGTGCCTCCTCCCATCAAAGACCCCGTCTGTCCAACTCAGAAATGTTAACGGTATTGGCGGATCACTTATCCCACCTGTCACCTGAGCAACAGGTTGACATAACGGAGTTAACAAAACGATACTCTTGTCTGTTTGGTGACGTTCCATCCCGGACTACTGTCACACTGCATGACATTGACGTGGGTGATGCTCGGCCGATCAAACAACACCCTTACCATGTAAACGCCGCTAAGCGCCCCATAATGAAAAGAGAGGGTGAGTATTTATTAGAAAATGGTTTAGCCGTCCACAGCTCCAGTCCCTGGAGTTCTCCGTGTCTTCTGGACACTAAGCCCGACGGGTAACATCGTTTTATTACGGACTACCGAAAGGTAAATGCCGTTACTGTCCCTGACTCCTATACGTTACCAAGGATGGAAGATTGTGTGGATAATGTGGGTTCAGCAAAGTTTGTGAGCAAGTTAGATTTGCTCAAAGGTTACTGGCAGGTGCCGCTAACCGAACGCGCATCTTTGATTTCCGCTTTTGTAACCCCCGACTATTTCTTGGAATACACCGTCATGGCCTTCGGTATGTGTAACGCACCGGCCACCTTTCAGCATCTCATTAACTCCGTGCTGGCCGGTTTATCACATTGTAGTGCTTATTTGGACGATCTTATTGTGTACACCCCCACGTGGGAGGAGCACATCCAGATCTTGGAACAGGTGTTCGCACGTCTCGCCAACGCATCCCTCACCATAAATTTGGCCAAATGTGAATTTGGTAAGGCCACTGTCACCTACTTGGGGAGACAGGTAGGCCAGGGACAGGTGCGACCTGTAGAGGCTAAGATTTGTGCAATCTCAGAGTTCATTGTGCCATCCACCAGGAGAGCCCTGCGCCGCTTTCTTGCTGGTTACTACCGCAGCTTCTGTAGAAATCTTTCCACCGTGGTGCGACCACTAACCAGCTCCTTAGCCCAAAAGTTAAATTTGTGTGGTCCCCAGAGTGTCAGACTGCTTTTGAAAGTATAAAATCACTTCTGTGCCACTCTCCCGTGCTCGCTGCACCTGACCTCTCTCGACCCTTTAAACTAGAGGTTGATGCCAGTGGGGTGGGAGCTGGCGCTGTTCTGCTGCAGGAGGATGGGGATGGAGTAGATCACCCAATCTCATTCTTTTCACGAAAATTCAACAAGTACCAGGTCAACTACTCCACCTTTGAGCAAGAAACCTTAGCTTCGTTGTTGGCACTCCAGCACTTCGAAGTTTACCTCGGGTCCAGTGCTTTGCCACTTACAGTTTTTACAGATCATAACCCTCTCACCTTTTTATCCCGCATGTATAATCACAACCAGCGTCTCATGCGGTGGGCACTGGTTGTTCAGGACTACAACCTGAACATTAAACATAAAAAGGGATCTGAGAATGTGTTGGCTGATTCTCTGTCCAGACTGTAAGTATGGTGTTTGTATTTTGGGAGATTTGAACAATTTTTGTAGTAAGTATGCTTTTAGTTTAGATGGGTAATTTGATATGTAACCCAGTGGGGTTCCATTTTTTAGGGGGGGAGTGTTACGGCCGTAGCTCATCCGTTTGTATTGTGTGTCCCTCTGCGGCCCTGCCTCTGAGCTGCTGGCCCTGCCCTGCTCTGCTCCCAGATGCTCCGCCCTCCGTCAGTGCCAGGTGTGGTGGCTCTGGGACTCCTGACTGCACCTCGTCACCAGACCATCTCCTGATTGGTGTGCTGTCTTCCTGCCTGGCCCAAGCCCTGCCACGTCACCTGGCAGGGACACTTTAAGAAGCTCTGCAAGCCAGCTAGTCAGGGCGCCTGTCTGACTGTGGCAGCACGCCTTTGACTCTGACGAATTGCGAACTTGTGACCTTGCGGATATGTTGAATTTGTATCCGACCCTTGGTTAAAAGCTTGTTTAAGTTGAATATTTTTTTGTTAGTTAAGTTTTGATCTATGAAATGCACCCATTGGCTGAGAACCTTAGTTAAACCTTTGTACTTGTTTGCGAGAATTTCAAATAATGTTTTATGTTCGCCCTTTTTGAAATCCGTTATTATGTTATCTATCCAGTCCTCTAGCTGGGTCGTAACACAGGTAAAAATAAAAGGTTCACAATGTGTTATTGATATTGTGATTTATGTGTCTGCTTTCCTATTTGGTCTGAATTGTAATGACATAACTAAAAGTTGTAAGAAGAAACTCCATTTTCAATATTTATTACCCCAAAATGACTCTCATAATCTCTTATTGTGAACCACATACATACATTAAAGTGTCAAACTTTAATTCCTGAAATAAAATTACGTTACATTGCTGCTTTTTTGGTTTGACTCTCTTGACTTTTGTTCTGAAACAATTGTTGTAGTAAAACTATTTTTAATATTTTAGTTAAATAAAAAATAAAACATTTTTTAGTGCCTAACATCTTATCACAATTATAATAAACTCAAGGGGGGCTTGGGTCAACTATTCAATAATCATGACATTTCCAAGTAAAAAGTATCGGTATCGTCCAATACTACCATGTATTTACTTGGTTTCGGATCGATACCAAAATTCCCAGTATCGCCCACCCCTAACTTACACGGTTAATCATGGGTGTTGCTGGAGCCTGTCCCAGTTGAAATGCAGGCATACGGCAGGAACATTCCCTTATAAGAATTGTCTGAAATTATGTACAAATTATGTGAAAATAAGTTTTGAACAAAAAAGTTTCAGGACCCTGGACAGCAGCGACTGGAGAACTGGCCCCTGAATCTTAACTATCTGACCATTGAAGCTAAAAAGAAATAAGTTATTCCAGCTGCTGAGTTACACTGATGGACACTAGTCACGATGACATGGGGACAAAAGTGCTCTTGAAAGGAGGTGGTGGCTCTTAGAAGAGCCGTTGGGCTGGGGGGTCGGCAGGAGGAGGTCTACTTGGAGCTGGTGTACTTGGTCACGGCCTTGGTGCCCTCAGACACGGCGTGCTTGGCCAGCTCCCCGGGCAGCAGGAGACGCACGGCGGTCTGGATCTCCCTGGAGGTGATGGTGGAGCGCTTGTTGTAGTGAGCCAGACGAGAGGCCTCACCGGCGATGCGTTCAAAGATGTCGTTCACAAACGAGTTCATGATGCCCATGGCCTTAGACGAGATCCCGGTGTCTGGGTGCACCTGCTTCAGCACCTTGTACACGTAGATGGCGTAGCTCTCCTTCCTGGGCCTCCTCCTCTTCTTGCCGCTCTTGCTGGCGGTCTTGCTCACGGCTTTCTTCGAGCCCTTCTTGGGCGCTGACTTCGCTGGTTCAGGCATTCTTCCTCTTCCACCTCTTTCCCTGGAAAGAATAATGAATGCCTCAGGCGGTGGGGGTGACCTCATTTATAGACATTCCATTCAAATAGCTCTGTGTGGACCCTCTCCTCTGATTGGTGGAGTTGCACACCGGTCCATCTGGTCGGGTCGGGTACATTGGTTTCTTTCACTTCATAGTAAAGCACAAACTGTCTGTGTGGAAATTTTCTTCAGGCTCCTCTAACATGTTCAGTCCTCAAGTTATTTTCCTCTGACTCCGACTTTTACGTTTGAATATTAAAAATGCAACTTATCGTTTTGTCGTCACGGCTTCAAATTTGGTGTTACTGTCATCGCTGGAATCGATTCCACACATCGTGTTCACCACGCGTGTCGAGTGACGTGGATTACAAGGGTTAAAGGTTGTGACACAGCATCCGGCGAGCAGTTGATCCACTAGAGTTCCATTTACTGTAGAAAGTCACCATATAGGACAGAGAGGACCAGGATGTAACGCAGAGAGTAAAGAAGAAGGAATTATTTTTTTAAAAGTAGTTATTAAGCAAAAATTGTTATCTAAACAAAGAAATTAAAATAAATGTTATAATAAAAAGACATAATAAAGACATATTTTTCTGTCCCTCCAAAGAGA
This sequence comes from Antennarius striatus, assembly GCF_040054535.1. NCBI lineage: Eukaryota > Metazoa > Chordata > Actinopteri > Lophiiformes > Antennariidae > Antennarius > Antennarius striatus. Next base: position 4,903,155 of record NC_090777.1, on the reverse strand, counting down.
CCACTGCTCTAATTTCTCCACCCTGTTGACGACCTTGTGGTTCCGGTCAGGAGAGAAGTAGTCCCGCCTCTGTCCTCTATCACGTCCGCAGAGTAGACATATTGCTCTGTGAGAACGGACAGCTCCTCATTCAGTCCAGAACTTGTGATCTGAAGATGAGTGGAAGAGGAAAGGGAGGAAAAGGACTCGGGAAAGGAGGCGCCAAGCGTCACCGGAAAGTTCTCCGTGATAACATCCAGGGAATCACCAAGCCCGCTATCCGCCGCCTGGCTCGCCGTGGTGGAGTGAAGCGGATCTCCGGTCTGATCTACGAGGAGACCCGCGGTGTGTTGAAGGTGTTCCTGGAGAACGTGATCCGTGATGCCGTCACGTACACCGAGCACGCCAAGAGAAAGACCGTCACCGCCATGGATGTGGTGTATGCTCTGAAGAGGCAGGGACGCACCCTGTACGGCTTCGGGGGCTAGACCGCTAGTGACGTCATCAACCAAAGGTCCTTTTCAGGACCAGCACTGTTCAAAGAGTCCAGTTCGATCTATAAATAATGCCGATTGTAAATTATAAACTACGTACAGATTGAAAGGATCACGTCCTCAATAGATTTAACAAATAGCTGATTTCAGTTCAATCTGCAGCACTAAACCTAATGGTGTCCATTCAACTAACAAATCATTATCAAGGCATTGTTACATACAGGCCCTGTCAAGACTGGTCGCCTATAACTGATTTGTAGTGCATTCAGATTGATGTTGCATATCTCGTGTGTAGTCTGAGCGTTTTCATGATAGGAAGTTTGCGTATTTTTCCAAACAACACAGACATATAGCATTGTAATTGAGTAATACAATATGGGCACACATTTTTTGTTAAAGAAACTGCTGATCTGATGTTGATTAAATTAATATCACCGGTACATTTAAACAATTTCTGGTTAAGTTTATATGTGGCTTCCATTTGAATTTATGCTTTAAATTACTATTACTTTTACTATTACTTTTCATTGATGAACTTGTCCATAACATTAAATCATTCTTGTCAAATGATCAAATCCTACTTTGTCTGGTTGTTTCACAAATTTCCCCGCTGTGGGACAATTAAGGCTTATCTTACCTCTTAACTCATCTGACCACAGTTGCAGCACATGTTGAAACCAGTTTGATTTCAACGAGACAGTTTCTTTCCTCGTTCTCACATTGATGTTAGACTTGAGATTCCAGCCACAAAATCTGTAGCATCCTAAATTATGTCAACCCAAAATATCAACGAAATAAAAAGGAACCTTTTAATATCAGTATACAATTGTACATGAAATTACAGGGCTAGAGGTCGAGTTTGTCCCTGGAGCACCACTACAGATCATAAAAACCCAAACTTCCTGAGACGAAGGTTTTTCCTGATTCGTTGGAAAACTTGGATACTCATTCAGGCAGAGAAAGAGCATGATGGAAGTACTGGGATTTGTACCAAAAACCTACCTATTGTGGGGCAACAGTACCAACCACCCTGCCACTGTGATTAAGCAACAAATCAACCCTACATCTATGTTTCATGTACATTTACATGTACACATAAATGCGCAACTAAACGAAAATCTGCTGAACACAGGAGAAGCTCTGATCAGTGAATAAAGAGGCTCTGAAAAGAGCCGTTGGGGTGTCAGTGGGGCTGTGACGTCAGTCTAAGCCCTCTCTCCGCGGATGCGGCGGGCCAGCTGGATGTCTTTGGGCATGATGGTCACCCTCTTGGCGTGGATGGCGCACAGGTTGGTGTCCTCGAACAGGCCCACCAGGTAAGCCTCGCTGGCCTCCTGCAGAGCCATGACAGCGGAGCTCTGGAAGCGCAGGTCGGTCTTGAAGTCCTGAGCGATCTCTCTCACCAGACGCTGGAAGGGCAGCTTCCGGATCAGCAGCTCGGTCGACTTCTGGTAGCGACGGATCTCTCTCAGAGCCACGGTACCGGGCCTGTAACGGTGAGGCTTCTTCACGCCGCCGGTGGCCGGAGCGCTCTTCCGAGCTGCTTTGGTGGCCAGCTGCTTTCTGGGGGCTTTGCCTCCAGTAGACTTACGAGCGGTCTGCTTGGTTCTCGCCATCGGTTCTTGCTTGTCTCCACAGGAACACAAGAATGCTGCAGAGACAGGAGAGCCGCTGCTCTTAAAGCGTCCGAGCGGCGACCACTGGTTGGTGGGGGGCTCCTCCTGGAGCTCAGCTCCGCCCAGTGGAGCGTCACACAGCCCGCAGCTCATTGGAGCCGAGTCTGAGCTGGAACGTCCCGTCTGACCAGCTCCCGTCAGCCTCTTTCTGGTTGGTCCGGCGGGGAGAGTGGCGCGCTCTGCTCCATATAAGTGAAGGTGGGGGCGGTGTGAGCCCCATTTTCTGTGAGCTACATCTCTAGAGAAACCAGTCAACATGAGCGGACGTGGTAAAACCGGCGGTAAAGCCAGAGCTAAGGCCAAGACCCGCTCCTCTCGTGCCGGGCTCCAGTTCCCGGTCGGCCGTGTTCACCGGCTGCTGCGTAAAGGGAACTATGCGCAGCGCGTCGGTGCCGGCGCCCCCGTCTACCTGGCGGCTGTGCTGGAGTACCTGACCGCTGAGATCCTGGAGCTGGCTGGAAACGCTGCCCGTGACAACAAGAAGACTCGGATCATCCCCCGTCACCTGCAGCTGGCTGTCCGCAACGACGAGGAGCTCAACAAGCTGCTGGGCGGGGTGACCATCGCTCAGGGCGGCGTGCTGCCCAACATCCAGGCCGTCCTGCTGCCCAAGAAGACCGAGAAGGCTGCCAAGAAGTGAACTGCTGGAGCCCACAAGCGGCAACACAACGGCTCTTTTCAGAGCCACACAAGGCTGACAAACAGACACGTTTTTCCTCCACATTTCACCATCAAAAATCATGAACCCAATTCAAACAAGTTCTGAAACTGCTCAGTCTTCAGGGTTGAACATTTAACCACTGAAATTTGATCAGACTATTGAAACCCTGCTGACCACTTTAATATGTACAGGATATGTTCACAGTAACTCATTTCAGTGGCTTTGATACACTTAATTCGAATACAATTTATTTTCAACACTTTCCGACAAGTTTGTAAAAAGCCTCTGACTAATTCTAAAACAAGCAGGCTTCATGACTAGTAAAGGATTACAATCATTTAGACTGTTTAGAAATCTGGAGTCAAATGAAATTCCTCAGATTTGAGGGACTGCAGACTATTTTCAAAAAAATTGAAAGGTGAAATAAGGATAATAATGTAAAATGATCATGGAATACAATTTATTTTCATTTGTTTCTAATAGAAGTTTGTAAAAACATTTGAAGAAATTCTAAAAGAAACAAGCAGGTTTCATGACATTAGTCACAGATTACATTCATTTAAATTGTTCAGAAATCTAGAGTCAAATAAAAAATGTTCAAACATTGAGGGAGTCATGAAGGAAACAACTTTGTCCATAGAATTAAAACAACCAGGAAACAACCTGTTCATGTGGTTTAAAGTCTTCTTTTTTAATTGGAATTATTTTTACTAAGGTTGAAGGATTCTCAAGACTCGTGTGTCCTGCTCTATTATTATTTGTGTAAAATCATTTAAACCTTTACTTTAAAAAATAAAACACCTTTAGGAGGAGATACTTTATGATGTAGTTGAAAACTGCTGACTTTTTATTTAATTGGCAAATTACATTTTAGTTCACAAGTTATTTTTTAATTTCAAAATTACCCTTTAAAGCTGACTGACTTTTACTAACAGGCTCCATATTTTAAAAGTTCTCTAATCTTAAGAGGATGTTAACATCACTTCAGATTCTGATGATTCTGAGCGTGAACCAGATCAGAAATTAGTCTCCCTGTTCCTCCAGCAAAGACACATATGGAATATCTTCAACCAACCTAAAACAAGTCCAGTTGGTTTTTGTTTTTTTGTTTGGTTTATTTGAAAGGGGACAATGCATTTCCATAAAACACATGATTACACATGGTTAAAAAAGCCAGAATTAGCCAGAAGGCTAGTTTTCATCTGTAGTCCCCTGGCCATGATGTATAACAAGCACAAAATAGTAAAATACATCTACAATATAGTGAAAATGTACATATTCAAACACTTATTGTACAATTAAAAGATACATAACATAACATTATCAACATAACATTCTGATTTATATCACACTGATTGTGTGTCTTTACATGATATATGTTCATAAAAGATAGTTCCAATGAATAATTTTAGTTTTATCTGTATGGGTCAGTTAGAACCTGAATTTAAGACGTATTCCATTTTAATTGATCAACATCACCCAATGAAAAATAATGCTTTTTTTAGGCTTCTAAAAAACCATGTTATGTAAACTATTACACTGGATATGTCAGTTTTTCTAACATGAATACAAACCAGTTCAAAAGAGAATAACAGCAGTTTGTGTGTTTTCATTAAAGGTTCTTGTTTGAACTTTATTGTCGTTAGAATTGTGTTTCTGGTCTGTTTGTCTCCAGACTGCAGCTTCAGCAAAGACGAATCAAGACCCCGACACAAAGAGAGACGGAGACCCCCTTACCCCGTGATCAGCTCCACCAATCACAGGAAGGAGACCACACAGTCTGCTTTGAATGGAGTCTGTTCAAATACAGTCACCGTGGTGCGTCTTGATTCATTTCTGTGTGACCAGAAAGAAGAAGAATGCCTGAACCAGCGAAGTCAGCGCCCAAGAAGGGCTCGAAGAAAGCCGTGAGCAAGACCGCCAGCAAGACCGGCAAGAAGAGGAGGAGGACCAGGAAGGAGAGCTACGCCATCTACGTGTACAAGGTGCTGAAGCAGGTGCACCCAGACACCGGGATCTCGTCTAAGGCCATGGGCATCATGAACTCGTTTGTGAACGACATCTTTGAACGCATCGCCGGTGAGGCCTCTCGTCTGGCTCACTACAACAAGCGCTCCACCATCACCTCCAGGGAGATCCAGACCGCCGTGCGTCTCCTGCTGCCCGGGGAGCTGGCCAAGCACGCCGTGTCTGAGGGCACCAAGGCCGTGACCAAGTACACCAGCTCCAAGTAGACCTCCTCCTGCCGACCCCCCAGCCCAACGGCTCTTCTAAGAGCCACCACCTCCTCTGGAGAGCTGATCCGGTCTGTCAGTAGACGCGGGTTTCTGTTCTGTGGTCTGATGGACCAACTTATTGTAATCAAGTTATAACTAGACATTAAATAGTACGGTGTTGGATGTCAGAACGAGATGAACAGTTCAGCCAGCACTCTTCCTTAATAATTTTACGCAGAAACCTGCGCGCAGCGACGTCAATTAATCGCATTGGGATTGTTCTTCCCCACTGCAGTTAGCCTCATGAACAATCCCCCCCCCCCAGGTAACCATCCGCCCATCACCACTCTGCAAAGACAGTTTACAGTTGGTACTTCTTTTCTCGCCGTCAAACACCATCCTGATACTGGAAGCGTCCACTAATAGAAAACAGAACTGGTGTGAATTCAACTCATGTTACATGGTGTTTAATTTAAAAGCGTATATGGAACTAAACTGTTGGGGGTGATTTTAGATCAATTCGTTTTAAAGCCACAAACAAAATATAGTAGACAACGTTTCAAAGTGTGCTTTTATTTTAATATTTAGTTATTTCCAAAAAAGCAATTTCAAAACTAGAAATGTGTGTACATATACGTATTTCTTATGGTCATAATATATGGTCATATTATGTTGACGTTTGGGAAAAATACACAAATAAAACTTCAGAACATGAAAACAATAGTTTTTAGAGTCCAGCATTTTCAAAGTGTTAGATACTGTATCCTTAAAAACCTCAGAAATACTATTTTCAATTAAAGACAAAATTTAGAGGGTTGAGCGTCTTTGAAAGAATTACTTGGAACTACTGTTGGAACACATTCGTGTTTTATGTTTAGGAGTTATTTCACAGAATGGATTCAGTGATAATTTGTGTTGGTCTGTTGATTCTCAGAACACATGTTAACATAGAATAACTAAGGATTATAATGTAAAATGACTGATGTGAAATGACTAAGAACAAGAATGTAGAATGAATCTTTTTATCTATTTCTGTATTGGTGATATTGTGGGTAATTTAATGGATTGTACAGGATGGAATAATATCAAACGGCTTCAACTGATTCCTTTTTTGATCTTTTTTTTGTATATTTAACAATCCTTTGTCAGCTGAATAAAACACAAATTTTTTACAGCAGATTTATCTGAAAGAAACTATTAAAGTCATGAGACTGAACTTTATGAACATCACAAGTACAATGTTGGGTTGTGAGAAATTAAGTTATTATCTACACTTTGTACTTGTTGAATCACTTTAATTTCATATATTTCTTCAACAATAAATTCAATGAAAACTTGTTAACACAGAAATTATTCATTGTCTTGAATAAAGTAAATTGAATGCAAATGCAGAATCCCTAAAGGAAACATGTGGTCAGCTGCTGATGGTGAATGAGTGTAACGTTAGTGAATGAAGTGAGTTTGTAGCTCAGCAGTAGTGATGTGGTTGTTCAGCAGTGATGGTGGTGTGGTGTGAGGAAGAGTTGATGTGATGATGATGATGATTAGAATGCTTTTTTTTTTGAGGAAAGCTCTTTCATGTGGACATGGGGGCTCTAAAAAGAGCCTTTAGTCAGACGTGTGTTCATCACAATGATGACAGCTCACTTCTTCTTGGCTGCTGCCTTCTTGACTTTGGGCTTAGCAACCTTCTTGACTGCCTTCTTGGCTGCGGGGGCCTTGGTCTTCTTGGCCACTTTCTTGGGGCTCTTGGTGGCCTTCTTGGGGCTCTTGGCTGCAGCTTTCTTGGCGGCTGCAGGTTTCTTGGCCTTCTTGGGGGACTTCTTAGCGGCTGCCGGCTTCTTGGCTGCCGCCGCCTTGGGCTTTTTAGCCGCTGGCGGTTTCTTGGCTGCGGGCTTCTTGGCTTTAGACGCCACTTTCTTGACGGGCTTCTTGGCCTTGGGTTCGGCTGCTTTCTTGTTCATCTTGAAGGAGCCTGACGCCCCGGTGCCCTTGGTCTGGACCAGAGTCCCTTTGGCCACCAGAGCCTTGATGGCCATGTTGACCCGCGCCTTTTTCTTGTCCACATCGTAGCCGCCGGCAGACAAAGCCTTCTTCAGGGCAGCGGCTGACACGCCGCTCCGCTCCTTGGACGCGGCCACTGCTTTCAGGATCAGCTCGCTGACGCTGGGGCCAGACTTAGCCGGTCTGGGGGCCTTCTTCTTGGCTGCTTTGGCCGGGGCCGCGGCTGCTGCTGGAGCTTCTTCTGCCATCGTTTTCTCTGTTTCGTTCCTCCGGACTCCGATTCTCGTCGCTGAAACGACTGCTGTCGAATCCGGAGCCGGAGGCGGGCCTTAAACGCACCATGAGAACCGTGGAGACTCAGCCCAGCTCAGCGGCTCCTCTGTCCGGCGTGAACGTGGGCTCACTTGTGTTTTCTGTCACATATAAAACACTCCAAAGTCCCCGTGGGACGCGTCCTGAAGGCTGGCCGTGAAGGGAGAGGACCGCGGACTAGAACCTCTTCATCCTGAACTCGTGGAGAACTCTGAGACTCTCTGGCTTGAGTTCAGGGAGCCTCCACACCTCACGAGTCCACCGCCGTGTCCCGCCAGTCTCCGTGACTTTTCCCACTCGTTAACGTGATGAAATGTTTCCGATGCATCGGAGCTCCATCAAACTCCGTTTTCCAGCGACTCCACATCTTTGCTCAGAGAATCAAAGTGACAGCAGTTGTCGGCTGAGGATCACTTTGGACTCAAGTCAAGTTGTTGTGGAGCAGCAAACACACTGATGGTGACCGAGGCTCGGGGACCGTGGAGCCAGACTTCCTGTCACAGCTGTGGACTGTGGACATTTCTGCTGCTGGCAGCTCGTTTGGACACAAATCAGCTGTTCATAGTGACACTGATGTGACAAAGTGGAGTTTCCATCTCTGCTCATCTCTTGGTTAATGTGTTTATCTGGGGGGGGGGTTAAATTCATGGGATATGAGTATATTTTTAAAGATTTACAAACACTCCCATGATTTAATCTTTTTAAATCTTAAATTCCCAGCATGGTTAGGCATTTTCTGCTACACGTTCATCAATACACTATCAAAGGCCTGATTAGCTCAGCTTACAGATCAGTGGAACAATTTTTATGACATGATTTATTTGGTGTTTACAATACTTGTTGCAAACCCTGCTACCAACACTGAACAACGTGAGAAAAATACATCATTGATTTCTGAATATAATTTCTTTCCCATTGAAATAACTAAGGTAACATTCTCTTTGAATAACTAGTTGGTTTCACATAATACTTGATTTTAATTAATTTAAAAGTTTTTGAAATCTGTCTCACCCACCTTTTCAATCGTGGCATGTTTTCCCCAACTTCAGTATTTATTTATTGCACAAACATTGAAGCCGTTTCCTGGATTTTTCTCTTGTCTGTTTTGCTCATCTCAACTTTTATAGTATTTCCTCTTCTTTTTGGATTTTTTTTTTGTCACCTGCAGCAAAATATGCATTAGCAGTGCTTTCCATTCTGTGCTTACACTAACTTCCATTACTCAATAACCTTATTGTCTGATTACCTGGAAGTCCCAGATGGAGAGCTGGAGATAGATTCTGGATATTCTGCCCCTAAATGGGAATTACTGAATGGAAATAAAAGAAAATAATTCAGTACGTGAAATTCAGAAATGTGTTATCAACATGTAAAGCAATTAAATTATATGTCAGATGCACCTGCAGCTAAGTCATGTCCAGCTGAAGAGACAGGACATAGATTGAGGCTGATGTCGTTTTTTTAAGGCCCTCTCATGAGGTCTCATAATGTCACATAAGGTCACATAACATCTCATGTCTGGTAAGTTAAAGGCTTATGATGTCTCATAAGGTCTTGTAGCATCTCAAAGTTTCATGAGGGATCATAATGCCTAATTTCTCATAAGGTCTCATAAATCCAAAGGCCTGGAAATCCCGTCCACACTTCAGCAACTACACGATTATGACTGCAAATTCGATCTGGCCCTTCTGCCACACTCTCTCTGCCTCTCTCTCCTTTCCTTACCCTGTGTCTATCCCCAGTGTATTTCCTTTCCATGTCAGCCAGTCAAGGTTTCTAAATAGTTTCTAAAGTCTGAGTAAACTGGAGGAGACACAACCCTGTTAATGTAATTAAAACCTGGTACTCAAATCACAGCAACAGGGATGTGAGTCCATAATAGTTATCTTTCTCTCTGGAGTAGAAGCTAGCTGATCAGCCAGCTGTTACTGTTAATAAAGAAAAACCTATATAATAATAATAGTAATAGTAAACTACAATGTAACTTTAAGTAAGACAGAAACATGTCTTCTCATACTCAAAATAAATTCTAATACAAATATGAGGAAGAAAAACACCTTGTTGTTGTTGTTGTTCATATCCAGCGGCGACTTGATAAGTTCAGACTGCATTGAAAACAGACTGTGTTATCCAAAAGCTGTTGAGTCGATCCACTGGACGTTAAGAAAGTTCTTGAAGACGTTTCGTCTCTGATCCAAGAGACTTCTTCTGTTCAGAGAGTGGCTGATAATGTCCCAGCTTATAAACCCTGTGGGGTGTGGTCAGTGCTTTTCACATTCCAACGACCATCATTACACCCGTCTGGCTCTCCAACGATTGTTGGTGGGGGTGTCAAAGGGGGTCGTTGAGATGTGAGTTACACCTTTGTATGCTAATGAGGGTCATTAGCATGAGACCTGGGTCAATCCACTGAGACATATAGGAAAATTCCATGGGCTTTGTGGAAAAGGTGAGAGGACTGAGATTGGATACAGATGAGACCATGGTATCCTACGACGTCACCTCCCTGTTCACATGTGTCCCCACAACGGAGGCTGTGGAAGTGGTGAGATAACGGCTTTGACAGGACACCGCCCTCAGCGACAGGACAAACCTCAACCCCGACCAGATCTGCAAAGTTTTGGACCTCTGCCTCAACACAACCTACTTCCAGTAAAGGATGCTGAGTTTTGAACTGCCAGGCAGGAGGTCTGGAGGAAGACCAAAGAGGAGGTTTATGGATGTAGTGAAAGAGGACATGAAGGTAGTTGGTGTGAGAGAAGAGGATGCAAAGGACAGGTTTAGATGGAGACAATTGATTCGCTGTGGCGACCCCTGAAGGGAAAAGTCCAAAGTAAAAGAAGAAGGAGATAAAACAATATATAATCATTCACTGAAATCATCTCTTCTTAGCTGATTCCATGTTAAAGACACACAACCAGTCTGATATAAATCAAAAAGAGAAAAAAGGAACCAGCTGGACTTTATTTTTAGGTTGGTTGAACATGTTCCATGTGTGTCTTGGCTGGAGGGAGAGGGAGACTAATTTCTGAGCTGGTTCACAATCAGAATCATCAGAAGCTGAACTGATCTTAATGCGGTTAAAAGACTCAGATTCATCCTCTTCCTCTTTACTGTCATGGTCTAGTAGGGGTTCCAGAACCTCCAGAACTGACATTTGCTGGCTTATACTCACGTAACAGTTAGTGGAACATCTATTATTATGGATTGTAATGCTGGTTAGACTCCCAAGCAGAGTACCTTTTAAATGTGTGACTGTCCTTCTCTAACATCTGACTAAACACTTGCTGGAGCCATCTCTGGTAAAGTTCAACTGGCACCATCCTCTCATTTCAGCACCACCGCTGGCATCTGATGGTGTTATCTCCAGAAAGTACCACTAGAGGACTCCCAACTCCAACAGACTGTAGTTACAGAATATAATTCCATTCCCATTGAAATAACTAAGTTAACATTCTCTCTGAATAACTACTTGGTTTCACATATTACTTGATTTTAATTAATTTGAACATTTTTGAATTCCAAGTCATGTCCAGCAGGAGATACAGGACAGATTGAGGCTGTTGTGATAGTAAGGCTCTTTCATGAAGTCTCATAATGTCACTTATGGTCACATAACGTCTCATGTCTGGTAAGCACAACTAATGTAATCAGACTTCAGAAAGAGTTGCTTGATTTTTTTATAATTTGTACTGACACCAAACACCATAAGAAGTAGGTTCATTTATTCTGATAAGTGATGATGAAACGAGGAGGAAAAACGTGTCTGTTTGTCAGCCTTGTGTGGCTCTGAAAAGAGCCGTTGTGTTGCCGCTTGTGGGCTCCAGCAGTTCACTTCTTGGCAGCCTTCTCGGTCTTCTTGGGCAGCAGGACGGCCTGGATGTTGGGCAGCACGCCGCCCTGAGCGATGGTCACCCCGCCCAGCAGCTTGTTGAGCTCCTCGTCGTTGCGGACAGCCAGCTGCAGGTGACGGGGGATGATCCGAGTCTTCTTGTTGTCACGGGCAGCGTTTCCAGCCAGCTCCAGGATCTCAGCGGTCAGGTACTCCAGCACAGCCGCCAGGTAGACGGGGGCGCCGGCACCGACGCGCTGCGCATAGTTCCCTTTACGCAGCAGCCGGTGGACACGGCCGACCGGGAACTGGAGCCCGGCACGAGAGGAGCGGGTCTTTGCCTTAGCTCTGGCTTTACCGCCGGTTTTACCACGTCCGCTCATGTTCGACTGGTTTCTCTAGAGATGTAGCTCACTGAAAATGGGGTTCAGACCGCCCCCACCTTCAGTTATATGGAGCAGAGCGCGCCACTCTCCCCGCCGGACCAACCAGAAAGAGGCTGACGGGAGCTGGTCAGACGGGACGTTCCAGCTCTACTCGGCTCCAATGAGCTGCGGGCTGTGTGACGCTCCACTGGGCGGAGCTGAGCTCCAGGAGGAGCCCCCCACCAACCAGTGGTCGGAGGTCCGACTCCGCGTCATCGCTGTTCAGCCGCTCGGACGCTTTAAGAGCAGCGGCTCTCCTGTCTCTGCAGCATTCTTGTGTTCCTGTGGAGACAAGCAAGAAACGATGGCGAGAACCAAGCAGACCGCTCGTAAGTCTACTGGAGGCAAAGCCCCCAGAAAGCAGCTGGCCACCAAAGCAGCTCGGAAGAGCGCTCCGGCCACCGGCGGCGTGAAGAAGCCTCACCGTTACAGGCCCGGTACCGTGGCTCTGAGAGAGATCCGTCGCTACCAGAAGTCGACCGAGCTGCTGATCCGGAAGCTGCCCTTCCAGCGTCTGGTGAGAGAGATCGCTCAGGACTTCAAGACCGACCTGCGCTTCCAGAGCTCCGCTGTCATGGCTCTGCAGGAGGCCAGCGAGGCTTACCTGGTGGGCCTGTTCGAGGACACCAACCTGTGCGCCATCCACGCCAAGAGGGTGACCATCATGCCCAAAGACATCCAGCTGGCCCGCCGCATCCGCGGAGAGAGGGCTTAGACTGACGTCACAGCCCCGCTGACACCCCAACGGCTCTTTTCAGAGCCTCTTCATCCAGTAATGAGAGCTTCTCCTTAGCCTTTAGGTCAGTTACGCATTTATATGTTCATGAAACTGATTGTAGTTGGTTCTGTTGCCCCCCAACAAGAAGGTTGGTAAAAATCCCAGGATTTCCATCATGGTCTTTCTATGCCTGTATGGGATTCCTCTAGTTGCCCAACATAATCAGGAAAAACATGCATCTCGGGAACTTCAGGTTGTGTGGACCTGTGGTGGCGCACCCAGGACCAACTCTCAAGCTAACCTTGTAATTTCGTTGTATAATTGTATACTGACAAGGTTCCTTTTGTTTCGTTCACATTTTGGGTTGCCGTTATGAAGGATGCTACAGATTTTGCAGATGGAATCTCAAGTGCAGCATGAATGATTTAATGTCGACAAGTTATCAATAAAAAATATCAATTTGTGGTATCAGGGCAAATTGCTAAATTCAACTAACACTAAATTGAGTCAAAATTGAGGAGTATGCAAAAATGATTCCTTAAGTCATTTTTAGATCATAAATTCAAATGGAAACCACATACTATGTAAACCAGAAATTGTATATAGGTATTGGTGTCATTGAAATTTAATTTCACAACAGAGTTGATATTTGACAAGAAATGTGTGTACATATTGTTACTCAATTATATGTAATTGTGTTGACATTTTGGAAAAAGTTTCCTATCATGTTAACACTCAAACTGTTCTTGGATGATATTAGTACAGTACTTTAAAAGTTTAGATCTTTGGTTCTTAACCTGGGTTCGATTGAACCCTAGGGGTTCGGTGAGTCGGTCTCAGGGGTTCGGCGGAGACTGGTGTCAAGACATCACTGGCTGCAGGTGATCACGCTACATCGATTAGCCTACCTGTGCTACTGGGGATTTTGTGCAATCAGTAGTCGATTTATGTCTGTCATGATGCTACGTCATCTTATTGATGAAAGTAGTTGTACGAATATGTGCAACGTGAATTCACATGTACTGTTTAACGGAACATGGTGGGAGTCAGCGTTCTGCATGATTTGCAATATCAAGTTGAGCCACTCTAGTCTTGCACGGGCAAAAATAAAGGAACACTTCCTCAAGCTGCTGAGAAAACAAAATAAACGGACTTTGCTGTGAAAATGACATCAGAGTAGCACTTGTCAAGGTGTAACCACACATATGTGAACTGGTCTCTCAATAACAGCAGAAGTCACACTGGTTTGCAGGCAGGTCATTTCATGTGAGTTCATGCACTGTTTTGGTTTTGTACTTTTAAAAAGACATTAATGCACAATTCATTAAATACAGCAGTAAAACATATACTTATCCCTTAAATTTGAGAGAGAAAGGTTTTTCTTACTAAAGAAGGGTTCAGTGACTGAGCATATGAAATCGGCAGGTTTTGGTACCTCCAACAAGGATAAGAACCACTGGTTTAGATATTGTAATATTAAAAATACTATTTTGAGTGAGGAACAAAAATCTTCCCACGTGTAATCAGTTATGTTTTTAGAGGAAGTGTATAATGGGAAAGCACTTTCTCAGCTTAATGCCCGCAACTAGGGTTACAATCAACAGTGCAAAATCTAATAAATTATTCAGTCACTGAATAATTTAGTTCAGGGTCTGTCTCCACATTTGGCGTGGTCCCCTGAGCAGTACCAGAACTACCATTTCTGTTACTTGGCAACCATTTAATGGACGGTCGGTGAGGATCGATTTCACCTGGCGAGTTTAGCTAGAAACTAGTGATGGGTTGGGCAACACCAATGCGTCGGCGCATGCGTCAAGCTCTGAGAGCGAAGCGCCGTGTCGATACATGTATCGCTTTAACAAAGTCATGTGACGATACAGATGTCACGTGACTGATACAGCACCAAAGACCTTAGAGCACCTTTTATTGTTATTGTTAAATAAAAATCACCCGAATCTCTTTATTTTGATTTTCACATGTTATGACCTTATATACAGTCAAGTTTCCTTTATTGACACCCTCAGGGAAATTCAGAATCACAGCAGTCCCAATGTGGGGTGGGGGGTGGGGGGTAACAATAGACATGAGTCACAGAACGAAAAATAACTAACAGAAAGAAAATAGCTATCATTGGTTATTATACACACATTCACACTATTTATTGATTGCATATAAAGGTAGATATTTAATATTAGATGAAGATATGAAATATTACAATATGCAGTGTAAAATACATTAACTTAAATAGTATTATACATATTATACATTATACAGGTCATTGCTTCTGTATGTTAAAGCACTTTGAAATGTCTGCGGCCATGATTAAGTGCTATATAAATAAAACTTGATTGTCATTTGGACTGACTAGGTTGTCTGTAATGATTTCCAGCAGGTTTCTAGGTATTCAGCAACACAGTATCAATAGTTTGGAAGTGTGTCACAACGCCTCATGAGGCCTCATCTACCCATCACTACTAGAAACATGACTCTTTCTGAACTCAGTGCTGGTCCTGAAAAGGACCTTTGGTTGATGACGCCACTATTGGTCTAGCCCCCGAAGCCGTACAGGGTGCGTCCCTGCCTCTTCAGAGCATACACCACATCCATGGCGGTGACGGTCTTTCTCTTGGCGTGCTCGGTGTACGTGACGGCATCACGGATCACGTTCTCCAGGAACACCTTCAACACACCGCGGGTCTCCTCGTAGATCAGACCGGAGATCCGCTTCACTCCACCACGGCGAGCCAGGCGGCGGATAGCGGGCTTGGTGATTCCCTGGATGTTATCACGGAGAACTTTCCGGTGACGCTTGGCGCCTCCTTTCCCGAGTCCTTTTCCTCCCTTTCCTCTTCCACTCATCTTCAGATCACAAGTTCTGGACTGAATGAGGAGCTGTTCGTTCTCACAGAGGAATATGTCTCCTCTGCGGACGTGATAGAGGACAGAGGCGGGGCTACTTCTCTCCTAACCGGAATCACAAGGTCGTCAATAGGGTGGAGAAAATAGAGCAGTGGTCTCTTTGGAGGGACAGAAAGTATGTCTTTATTATTTTATTTTATTGTAACATTTAATTATTTTTGTTTTAACTGTTTTTATTTCATTATTTCATTTTTTTAAACATTTCTTTCTTCTTTACTCTCAGCATTACCCCCTGATTCCCTCTGTCCTATATGGTGACTTTCTATAGTAAATGGAACCCAACAGAACCCGACAGGAGAACCCAAAGCTCCGTGTGTTCTGGTGATGAAGAGCACACCGACACACCGATGAAGAAAACACTCAAGAGAGCACACCTCCACCAAAACTGCAGTCATTCCCACGGCAAACAATCAGAAAATAGTTTCATACAACCACAAAAAACATGTCTATTCAGCATGACATCAAGATCAAGTAGAACATGCAGCAATATATTTTATTCATCTTCCAACCCGCTTAATCCGCTAACGCAGGTCGCGGGCAATATATTTTATGATAATTCAAAAATTAACACCTAATTGCATTTTTCCTTTTTCGAAAGAGTTATAAATTATATTTTAGTGTAGGCATTTTCTACTAACAATTACAATTTTGGAGCGTTGCTTTATAAATAACACAATGAGACAAAATAATACTGGAATTTTTAAATTTCTGTAAAAAGTTGTTTGTTTTTTAAATGAAAGATATTTCCTGTGTTTAAGGTTGAAACAAATGTTTAATATCTAAAAACAGTTTTAAGAGGTTACAGACTGTACTTAAAAAAAGTAGTCATGGGTCATCTGAAGGTCACTGACACATGTAGGTCTCTCATTTTAAATCACTAATAATCAGTCCATCAGTCTTCACTATGTGTTTTATTTGTGTCAGCATTTTAATGCTGAAGAGAAATCTTCATCAACAGCTGT
The DNA here is from genome assembly GCF_040054535.1 of Antennarius striatus. NCBI lineage: Eukaryota > Metazoa > Chordata > Actinopteri > Lophiiformes > Antennariidae > Antennarius > Antennarius striatus. The sequence continues at coordinate 4,886,957 of NC_090777.1, read as the reverse complement.
ACATGTAGACACTCACCTCATCTGATCCTAAGACATACATGTCAGTATAGAAGTAGAGTTCCATAGTACCCCAGAGTGTCCAGTGCCTCAACAGGTGTGGTGGCAGCAGAGTGTCCATGTCCTTTACTTTACACAACACCTGAATGTTTGACCTGCAGTTATGTTGAAGCACCGGGAGGAACTCTGCTGTTTTAAGTGTGAAACGACCGCTTTATTCCCTCCTCTTCCCTTTGCAGCCTCAAATGAATCCTTTAAACGTTTACTGATAATGACAGATTTCATTCACATTTTGTTTAAAATTATAGAAGAATCTAAACTACTTTGTTTGCTTCAGGAAGTTCACACTGGCCAAACAGTAACAAAAAATTAGTTTTGGGTTAATTGGTCATATTTTCTGATTCAGTGAATTTATATATAGATTTGTTCCTTTAACTGCATGTATTCAGACTAACACATTAATAGTTTTAGCCCTTGTTGGTCGATCAAAATTGAGTCTTTATATATTTTAAAGAGTCTTCATGAGATATACTGTTTGGGGTTGTCCATTGGTAACATTAATTGTAAAGAAATCTGTTCACATCGGTGCACATAAAAGTTTTCTTGTACTTTTCAGTAAAATACACAAAGTCATGGCTATCCAAAGTTGTTTAAATCAATCCACGGGCCTTTAAGAGAGCTTCTTGAAGATGCCTCACCTTTCGTCATAGAAGTTATCCAAAGTTGTTCCATTTATAGTTATTAGGATTCTTTCCCACTTACGGGGCCTAGATGGTGACAACATGTTTCGTCAATAGCTAGAGTGTGCTGTCTTAATTTCCCTTCGGGGATCAAACCAGTATATAAAATTAAAAAATTAAATTAAAAAAAAAACATGTCATCATCTTGGCCTGTGGGTAAAGAAAGGCTTGGTGAAACTCACATTTCAACGACGCTCTTTGACACCCCCTGGTGCTCTCATTAACCATTGTTGAGGAGCCAGACGGGTCTTGACAGTGGTCGTTGGAATACGAATAGCACTGACCACACCTCACAGGGTTAAGAAACTGAGACAAGACCAACCACCGCTAGAACTGAAGAAGCGTCTTGAGTGAGAGGTGAAACATCTTCAAGAAATGATCTTAAAGTCCATTAGATTGATTTCAGCAACTTCAGACACAAATAAATGAAATTGAAACTCAATGCATTAACAATAAAAAAATAAATGGATGTCTCCAAAAACATTTAGTAAAGTTGAATTGAATTCCTTTGCAATGGACATGAAAATGAATGTTGGAATTGATTTAGCTTTGCATTGATAATCAGTACAATCATAGAAATGTTAACAATAAATAAACCTTTGCAGTAATTAATATTTTAAAAGTTGATGTTGTTAAGAATTAAGAATAACATAACTTGACCTTTTGCCTTATCAGATGTACCAAAGAGATCATGATGTTATTGGACCTAGTCAGTAAAAAGAAGACGTATGTCTCAACTAAGCTGCAGTTGTGACAGGTGGGCCAGAGGTATGGGATTTAAAAGAGGAAGTAATGTCAGTTCTAGACTCTTCTATAATGGACTGACCAAAGCCTGCTACTGCGTAAAGATTAGGAAACTTTGTGATGCTTCAATCTCATGTATGAAAAAATAACATTTTGAATTGATCACTCAAATCCTCTCTCTGGGTGTACAAACACCATGAAATACAAGGAACAGCTCTTAGTGATAATAATATTATTATTATTATTAATAATAATAATAATAATAATAATAATAATAATAATCAATCAATCCTTCAATGATCCCTGTAGGAAAATTACTTTTTTCCACTCTGAATATTCATATGCGTATATCTATAGATATAGATCGTACAGGCCTGTACATACATACATAGATTAATTACAAAGGATGGAAATAGCTACAGTGAATATTTCTTCCAGAAGAGACAGGAACATAGGGTGACCTATAAGAGTGGAGGTAGGAGCACACGGGTCCTGACTACCAAGAGCTTATCTTAACTCCTTCCTAAAAATCATGCAAGATTCAACGCTTTTGATCACAATAGTATAGGAACTATATATAGAATGAGTAAACACAATGCATTCACAATTAATTAAGTGCATGCAATAGGAAATTATCAACTACGAAGTATGCATGAACAAGAATCGTCATATTTAGCAAAACTTTTAATTTTTTTTCTTCTTTTTCAGTTATTTTTTTTTTATAATCATAATTTTTTTTCAATTATTTATTTTTAGTACCTAATGTTCTTGCCATTTTTTCCCCACATAAAGTTAAACAATGTTGATTGCAGTGAGTGAGTGTGTGTGTGTGTGTGTGTGTGTGTGTGTGTGTGTGTGTGTGTGTGTGTGTGTGTGTGTGTGTGTGTGTGTGTGTGTGTGTGTGTGTGTGTGTGCGCGTGTGTGTGTGTGTGTGTGTGTGTGTGTGTATGCGCGCTATGTCTATGTTAAAATAGTTATAAAGTATATCAATTATTAATTTGAATAGAACAAACAGGTAAAAAAAAAAGGACGAGTGGAGGCGGTGGTTAAATGCACGCGTACTTGCAACAAAAAAGCAAAAAGAAAGTTCACCAGGTAACCAAACACCGAAAACCTAGGAAGAAAGACGTGAGGAACAGTGAAGCCACCAACAGAGAAACCAGTAAATGTCTGCGTGTGCCAGAGAGTGGGATAGGGACAAACTCTGCTGTAACTGCAGTCTGTAGGGAGGGATGTAGAGAGGGAGTATGTGTGAAAACAGTCAGGATGATTTTCCTTCAGTCCGATCACGAATATTAACGGGTTTTATTCGTATCGTACTCGTCAAAAATGCGTTATCCATACCGAATACTCATATGAAACGAGTATCCGGCTCAACCCTAGTGTCTACCATCCTCCTCCGAATCATGTCAACCAGCTCTACCTTTTCCTGTCATAGTTCTAATATTCAATGTCCCTACTCTCAGTCCAATACTCATGGCATTCTTCTTCCCTCTCTTCCTACGAACACGCTTTCATCTTCTCGTTCAGTTGTCCCAATTCCACCAGCACCCTGTAGGTGAATTGCATTGATGCTGGTTGTAGTTAACCCGGGCCTCGACCGATCCGGTATGGAAGTCATAGATTTGATTCACATGATTGATTTGGTTTTATGTCAGATGCCCTTCCTGCCACAACGCTATGTATTTATCCAGGCTTGCGACCGGCACAATAAGACACTGGCTTGTGCCCTCTTGCGGCTACATCTAGCATTAACAGCATTTAATGATTAATTAATTTAATGATAAATTTGTATATACTAAATGCTGTTACTGCTACAGCATCTAGTGATTAATATCCATAAATAAATAAAAAATCTTAATAGATGTCACTTAATAGATGTCACTGCTAGATCTCACCCAGTTTCACCGCTTGTTCTTGTATTTGCATTATTCTAGATAGATAGATAGATAGATACGTACTTTATTAATCCCGGAGGAAATTGCATATATCCACTGCTCAGGCATTAAATAACAAATAATACTGGATAAACACCAGGAGAAAAGGAAACATTGACATCACAGGACATACCACAAGACATACATTACACTAACAGACAGACACATGCAGCACTAACAGGACTTATATACTAAACTATAACTAAAATATAAACAGTATAAAATTTAAAAATATTACAGTATTAAAATATAAACAGTATAAAATAAAATCTAAACAGTATAAAATTGAATTAAAATATAAAACAGTATAAAAAATAAATAAATTATATATATATATATATATATATATATATATGCTGCTGTTAGATTGTCTCCAGTCACACATTACTACAACACAGTCGGGATAACTCATCCCAACTCCTGTCGTGCTCTGCTGCCACCCTCTGGCAGTTATAAAATATAGCATCACCCTTTGACACAAGTGATAAATATGAGTTTTAAATGACAAATCCAATCACAGCGACTAACGTTGTAGGACAGGGGTATTCAATTCCGGTATTAAAAATTTCTTCTTAGTAAAAGGTCCGAACCCAAGTCCAGTTTCTGTTTTATAGCCGGTCCCTATGTCCACATTATCATTTATTATCAATTTTCAATGCAGGATATGTTTAACTGAGTGCACAGCTAGCTCTTTTACCTCACCATAAATAAAAGTAGACCCAGGCAAATCAATTTCAAGCTTTTGTGTTAGATTGAAGAACACACAAACCTCAAAATTAAAAAATAAAGTGCAAAAAGAGCTGAATAATCTTTTGTCTCGTAAAGACATCCCAGCCTAAAGAACTGAGGGCCTACACTTCAAGTAAAAAATTTTTTAACATGTTCAAAAAGCATGAATAAAAACTTTTTCAGAGGAAAAAAACAGAACTTTCTTCATGAGAGAAAGGGGCATGCATGGTGCTCTCTGAACAGCTGCATCAAGCTGTTAATATTTCTGATTTTCTGGTTGCCGTTGAAGTTGACATTGGGAATATTTCCACTCATCTTTCTGTTTTCCTCTCAAACAATGTCTCAACAACAGATTTTAAGCACTTATTCACAACTGTCCCATCAATAACAGATGTTTATGTTGCCCCAAAATCCAACATGCCTTTAGTGAACATTCGTTTGCATTTTTCTCGATCATTTTGCCCTCAGCTCAGACTTCAGGAGATAATTCTGTGCAAATTATCTCCTGAAGTGGCCCTTCATGTTATTAATTAATTAATGCTACGTGTTCAAAATATATGAGGTAAAATGGTTTTGAACTGCCTGACGGAGTAATGAACATACATTTCTCCGTTCACTCATTGTTAACCAGCGGTTTTCCTCATTAACCTCCCTTCGTTCGGAGCTAATCTGTCCTCACCGTCTCCCTTCCTCTGTGCTCCTGTAGCGGTAAACTCACAGCGGTAGCGGCAGCGAGCTGTCTCACTTCCAGGTGCGCTGACAGAGCAGGTAATAAACAATCTGATTGGCTGAACTGAGTGGAGCCATTACCGTGTTAACTGTAGTAGCAGCGCCCGCCCTCTGTATCCGTGACTGTCAGTAAAAATCCGCCAAGAAAATCTACTCTCGTGAATTTATCATGGAGTGGTCACGGGTCCGGACAGAGCCATCACGCAGTCCGCTATTTGGTGACCCCTGTTCTAGGACATATTCATCATTCAATGTGAGCCGAAATAACAAACCAGAGAACAATCAACCACAAGTAAGAATAAATGGAGTGTTGGTCTGCAGTTCTTGTTTGTGCCAGCCTTGAAATTCAGCCTGCATGAAGAGAAGAACGAAGCAACAGGAAGCAGAGCAGTTAGCGTAGTGGTTGATGTTTCAGAACCATGGACAGCAGCGACTGGAGAACTGGTCTCAGAAGATGCAGGAGCTCATCGGTCAGTTGAAGCTAAAAGGTAGCGAGAATTTCTTGCAGCTACAGAATAAAAGTAAAGACATTGGGACAAAAGAAGTGCTCTTGAAAAGAGGTGGTGGCTCTTAGAAGAGCTGTTGGGCTTGGGGGTTAGCAGGGGGAGGTCTACTTGGAGCTGGTGTACTTGGTCACGGCCTTGGTGCCCTCAGACACGGCGTGCTTGGCCAGCTCCCCGGGCAGCAGGAGACGCACGGCGGTCTGGATCTCCCTGGAGGTGATGGTGGAGCGTTTGTTGTAGTGAGCCAGACGAGAGGCCTCACCGGTGATGCGTTCAAAGATGTCGTTCACAAACGAGTTCATGATGCCCATGGTCTTAGACGAGATCCCGGTGTCTGGGTGGACCTGCTTCAGCACCAGCTCTTGCTGGCGGTCTTGCTCACGGCTTTCTTTGAGCCCTTCTTCGGCGCTGACTTTGCTGGTCCAGGCATTCTTCTTCCTCCTCTTCCTCTGAAAAGAAAAGCGAGTGACGCAGGCGGTGGGGATGACCTGGTTTATAGACATTCCATTCAAACAGAACTGTGTAGATCCTCTCCTCTGATTGGTGGAGCTGCACACCGGGTGGTCGGTCCGGTTGTGTTTTCTCTGAGGCCTCAGTGTGGAGACGAAGAGAAGAGAAGACAAAGACGAGACAACGAGCTGTGATCATGTGACTGAAGTGTGAGCAGCTCTTCATCACCAGAACACATGGAGCTTTGGGTTCTTCTATCGAACTGTCTCTGTTTCTGTCTCTAGTCTTTATTGAAAAATCAAACAAGTTATTGGATCAATTCCCCCTAAAGGTCAAATCGGTCCACATGCAGCACGTCATGAAGGATCTAGATAGATTGATAGATAGAGATAGATACTTAATTAATCCTTGAGGAAATTGCACATATCCACTGCTCAAGCATTACATAATGAACAAACACTGGACAAACACCAGGAGAAAAAGAAACACTGACATCACAGGACATACCACAAGACATAAACCACATTAACAGATACTTACAGCATGAACAGGACATATACTAAACTATAACAAAAATATAAACAGTATAAAATTAAAGAAAATAACAAATAACAAAGCGCAATTGAAAATTAGCAGGAGTCCCACATGGTGTGTAAGGTACACCCTTCTTACAATGTAAGGGCGTCACTATCTAATATCACAACATCTAATATCGGTCTAATATCACAATGGTCAAAAATATAAGGCGTCACTATGCAGTACAGGCTGACATCCCATTTCCTCCCCTCCATTCAACCGCGTGCTGACCTCACCACCTCCCCCCCCGCTCCTCCTGAGAGAGTCATTGTACCCCCTGATGGCACGGGGCATGAAGGAGGACCTCAGCCTCTCTGTGGAGGCGCTGTGTGACAGCAGTCTGCCCCTGAAGGTGCTTCTCTGCTGGGAAAAAGTGGTGTGTAGGGGGTGGCTGGTGTTGTTCATGATAGCCTTAACTTTAGACATGGTCCTGCTCTCCAGAAGTGTCTCCACAGAGTCCAGGCTCAGCCCAACCACTGAGGAGCTCTATGGATGAGTTAAGACGGTCCATATCTCTTTTCCTAGCCCCCTCCACCCCAACACACAAAGCGTATGACAGCACACTGGAGACTACGGACTGATAGAACACAAGAAGGAGTTTAGGACAGATGTTGAAGGAGGCCAGTGTAGCAAGTTCCCTGGCTACATTATTTCAAAGATATCAGTGTTTGGACTAGGTCAATCAGAGGTCAGATTTGTCTCTTGGAGGCAATGGTACAATGAACCACACAAACACAGTACTTTAAGTGCAAATGGTACCTTGCATTAATTTGTGAAAAAATATATGCATACAGTGAACCCCAATATTTAATCTGCAGAAAGAAAAATAAACTAACTAAAGTGCACTTAACATTCTTGAGGCATCACGGCATTCCAAATCAGGTAAAAACCACACACAATATTTACTTAATCAACACACTGCAATTTTCCAAAATAATCCAGTTTACAACATCCAAGCTGTAATATGTCCAGCGGCAATGTCGTGCGTGTGAGTGTGTGTGGGTGTGACCGAAGGTGAGGTGGGGGACCGGCTTCCAGGGCCTCCTACCAGACCAGTTGAGGTTTTGTGAATGCGTGATTTCATAACACCATGTGACAAGAAGTTCCACACTAGTTTGTAACCTAACGGACTTTGATATATTAATAATAAACAAATAGCCATTAAATATTAATAATGAACATAAAATAACCATTTTAACCATATTAAACTTTCATCCTGGTTACACCAGCCTCCTCAGGAAGTACATCCTGCTCTGCCCCTTCTTGTAGACACAGTCCGAGTTGAGTGACCGGTCCAGTCTGCTGTCTAGCTGCAGTCCCAGGTACTTATAGTTTCCTACCACCTCCACCTCACTGCCCTCGATGATCACTGGCTGTGGAGAGGGGCGTGCCCGCTGGAAATCCAGCACCATCTCCTTGGTCTTGGAGACGTTGAGCTGGAGCTGGAGCTGGTTCTGTTGGCACCACGAAGTCAGCCACCAATGCTCTGTACTTCCCCTCATCACCCTCCCGGATACATGCCACTATCACAGTGTCATTGGAGTACTTCTGTATGTGGCATGTATCCGAGTTGTGCTTGTAGAGGGTGAAGAAAATGGGGGAGAGCACGGTCCGCTGTGGCACCCCCGTGCTGCTGGCCACCATAGAGGACAAACGGTCTCCCATACGGACGTACTGGGGTCTGCTAGGTAGTCGGTGATCCAGCTCAGGAGTGGAGTGGGCTCAGGAGGAGTGGCAGGGGTGGAAGGAGAGGAAGCACAGGAGGAGGGAGCATCAGTGGAGCGGTCTGCAAGGCAGGGGGAGGCCTGGGACAAGGAGCTGGGAGTGGTGGGGGAGCTGAACCGATTGAAAAAGCTGTTTAGTTTAGATCTGATCACATTCTCAGGTTATCTTCTGGCTTGTCTGCATTAAGATGAACTTGATTTGGTTCCTGATGAAGTTCTTTAATGGACAACAGACCTCAACTTGAATGGATGTCCCACATTGTCTCTTTCACTTCATAGTAAAGACTCAAACTGTCCGATGTGGATTTTCCTTCAGGCTCCTCTGTCATGTCCAGTCCTCAAGTGGACATAAGAAGAGAAGCCTGAGCAGCCAGAGGCTGCGCCTCCCAACATGCAGGACCAACAGACCAAAGAACTCCTTCATCCCCCGAGTGATTAAACTGCTCAACTCTTCTCTGGGGGAGATGAAGAAACAGAGAGTCCACACAAGAGCGGAGGGATGACACGATCAATGCACCAAGCACCAATCAATGTAAACAATATAGACACTACCCATGCCTATCCAGGTTTATTTATTCATGCCCTCTTATTCTTAAGCACATTTATGTCTCTGTATTTGTATATTCTTTTCATTTGGTTATTTATTTATTTATTTATTTATTTATTATTATCTCTGGGTTATTTATTATTCTCTCTATCTGGTGGGTTATTTATTACTCTTTCTATCTGGTGTTGGCATTACCTTCTGTGTGTCTTTTCTTTCTGTGTACTCACTGTGCTGTGTGTAATGTGAATGAGAAATTAATTTCCCTGATGGAACCTCCTGAAGGGATGAATAAAGTCCTACTCTGCTCTCTCTCAAGTTACTTTGCCTTTATCATTTGTCATCACATCTTCAAATTGGGCGTTAGAATCGATTCCACACGTTGTGTTCACCACAATTGTTGAGCGACCTGGATTGCAAGGGTTAAAGGTTGTTTCACAGCTTCCAGCGAGCTGTTGATCCACTAGAGTTCCATTTACTGTAGAAAGTGACCATATAGGACAGAGAGGACCAGGAAGTAATGCTGAGAGTAAAGAAAAAAAGAAATAATTGGTTATAGTCAATAAAGAATTAATAAAGTAATAATTCAACAAAAATAGTTAAAACATTAAAGTAAATAATTAAAGTAAATGTTATAATAAAACAGACATAATAAAGACATTCTCTGTCTCTCCAAAGAGACCACTACTCTATTTTTTCCCACCTTATCAGGAGAGAAGTAGCCCCGCCTCTGTCCTCTATCACGTCCGCAGACGAGACATATACATCTGTGAGAACGAACAGCGCCTCATTCAGTCCAGAACTTGTCATCAGAAGATGAGTGGAAGAGGAAAGGGAGGAAAAGGACTCGGGAAAGGAGGCGCCAAGCGTCACCGGAAAGTTCTCCGTGATAACATCCAGGGAATCACCAAGCCCGCTATCCGCCGCCTGGCTCGCCGTGGTGGAGTGAAGCGGATCTCCGGTCTGATCTACGAGGAGACCCGCGGTGTGTTGAAGGTGTTCCTGGAGAACGTGATCCGTGATGCCGTCACGTACACCGAGCACGCCAAGAGAAAGACCGTCACCGCCATGGATGTGGTGTATGCTCTGAAGAGGCAGGGACGCACCCTGTACGGCTTCGGGGGCTAGACCGCTAGTGACGTCATCAACCAAAGGTCCTTTTCAGGACCAGCACTGAGTTCAGAAAGAGTCCAGTTTCTAGTAGTGATGGGTAGATGAGGCCTCGTGAGGCGTTGTGACACACTTCCAAACTATTGATACTGTGTTGCTGAACACCTAGAAACCTGCTGGAAATCATTACAGACAACCTAGTCAGTCCAAATGACAATCAAGCTTTATTTATATAGCACTTAATCATGGCCGCAGACATTTCAAAGTGCTTTAACATACAGAAGCAATAGTGACGTCATCAACCAAAGGTCCTTTTCAGGACCAGCACTGAGTTCAAAAAGAGTCCAGTTCTAGTTGAGACCCCCTAGGTGCAATGGATCCACGCGGTTTACTTTACCGCTCATCCGTTGACTAACGGTAATAATGTTTCTGGTACTGCTCAGGTGACCATGCCACATGAGGCAGGTCCGCGGACCGTAGTTTGGGACCTCTTGTTTAGAGATTCTACTCTAAATTTCAAAGAGGGAATAAATGAGTTACAAAGGTTACAATCAACAGTACAAAGCCTTAGTTGCATCCATAAAACCGAGAAAGTGCTCTGAAATTACACACCTTTTAAAGTGCAGTACTAATACAGTCCGTGTACGGTATATTAATGTTTTCATGATGGGAAGCTTTGTGTGTATTTTTCCACACAGCACAATGACATGTATAGCATAATTGAGTAATACAATATGTCTGTTGCCATAATTAAGTGCTATATAAATAAAACTTGATTTCTTAATAAAGATATTGCTAATTTGATGTTAAGGTACTGGTGTTATTTAAATGTACTTAACAGTTTCTGGTTTACATAGTTTGTAGTTTCCATTTGAATTCATGATGAAAAGTGACTCCTAAGCAATTGGTTTTGTACACTCTTCAATTTTGAAGTGTTGGTGTTAGTTGACTTGCAATTTCACTGATACCACAAATTGATATCTTTTATTGAATGATAACTTGTCGACATTAAATCATTCTTGTCACCAGATTAATTTTTAATTGCAGCACCCTTTTTACCTCATCTGGCCGCCATTGCAGCAGACATGTTGAAACCAGTTTGATTTCTCATTGATGCTGCACTTTAGACTCCAGCTGCAAAATCTGTAGAATCCTTCATTATGGCAACCCAGAATGTGAACGAAATAAAAAGTTTTTCCTGACTATGTGTGAAAACTGGAGGACACCCCTTCAGGCAGAGGAAGACCATGATGGAAAAACTGGGATTTCTACCAACAATCTTCTTGCTGAGGGGAAACAGAACCAACCACCCCAGCTCCCCGGGCAGCAGGAGACGCCGAGCACGCCAAGAGAAAGACCGTCACCGCCATGGATGTGGTGTATGCTCTGAAGAGGCAGGGACGCACCCTGTACGGCTTCGGGGGCTAGACCACTAGTGACGTCATCAACCAAAGGTCCTTTTCAGGACCAGCACTGTTCAAAGAGTCCAGTTCTGTCTATAAATTATTAGTACAAAACCTAATGTGTACATTCAACTGACAAAGTTAAGAATACATGGTTAAACTAAGACCCCGATCAGACTAGTTGCCGATGTCCAAACTAGCGCGAACTAGTCCAGCTAGACCTGGACTAGTTTGACTAGTCCAGTTATGGTGAGACCCCCCCCCCCCAGGTGAAACTGATCCACGGTGTTTCCTTTATCATCTGTCCAATAAATGGCTACCAAGTAATGGAAAGAACATTTCTGGTACTGCTCAGGGGACTATGCCAAATGTAGGGACAGGCCAACCGGTCTTAGTTAGGGACCTCTTTTAGTTTCTGATCTGAAATTACTAGTGTTTTATTCTGTATTCAGAGGAGTTTTCCAATGTTTTTAAGTATACAATAACTAAAACTAAGACGCCAAAAACATTTTTATCAATGCCTTCATAATTTGAAGCATTCTGTGTGTTTCTCCCCCAACCTCAACACAATGACATATACGGTATTAAAGATTAAACACTTTGTCTACACAAACGGGGAAATTATCTTTTACACTCCTTGTTGTACATGCACGTACATATATACGTGTTAGTAGCACAAACACTGTATACAGGCCCCTATAAACACAACACACACTTGGGGCCTTCTGGCATGCAGTTAATCACACATGATTAATAACCACACATGACTGGGGGAGGCCGAGTGATGGGTCGCGACTTCGGGTTACAAGTTAGTAACACAATATGTACATTTGTTCAAAAACTTTGCTCATGTTGAAAAAAAAATTAATGAATTAAAGTTACACACAACACCAATACTTTTACAGAATTTCCAACTGAATTTATGATTTACAATTACTCCCAAGAATTTAATTTATTCTTGCAATTTTAACTCCCTTTAGTATTAGTTGAATTTTGCGATTTGCCCTGAATCCACCAAACACCATTTTACAATTTTTTTTAACAATTATGGCTAGAATTCTTTTAACAATCTCTTCAAGTCTGAATTTTTAGTGGCCCTGAACAAAATTAATTTGTATCATCCACGAATGTAATAAATGTCAACTTACTGAATAAAACTCTGGTCTGATCCCGCTGGGGTCACCACAGCGTGTCGTCCATTATTCATTTAGATGAATGCTCATGTTTGTTTGGCGAAGTTTTTATGTGTGATGCCCTTCCTGCAGCAACTCTGCATTTATCCCGGCCCACAGGTGACAGGCTTGTGCCCCCGTAGGGCTGCAGATGGTGGGCATTGAACCCAGAGCAGCATACATGTGAAGAATGAGCTGTCACCGAGATTACACACTGGAACCTAGTACTTAAATAATAATCTAGTTCAGTGGAATATATTAATACAGGTGATGATGCTGCTCTTGTGATTCCAGCCGCAAAAGTTGTAGCAATCTTCATTATTTCAACAAATCAATCCCAGAATGCAACACCTATATTCTGTTTCATGAACATGTAAACAAAGAACTGAACCTAAATCTGCTGAACACAGGAGAAGCTCTCATCAGTGAATGAAGAGGCTCTGAAAAGAGCCGTTGGGGTGTCAGTGGGGCTGTGACGTCAGTCTATGCCCTCTCTCCGCGGATGCGGCGGGCCAGCTGGATGTCTTTGGGCATGATGGTCACCCTCTTGGCGTGGATGGCGCACAGGTTGGTGTCCTCGAACAGGCCCACCAGGTAAGCCTCGCTCGCCTCCTGCAGAGCCATGACAGCGGAGCTCTGGAAGCGCAGGTCGGTCTTGAAGTCCTGAGCGATCTCTCTCACCAGACGCTGGAAGGGCAGCTTCCGGATCAGCAGCTCGGTCGACTTCTGGTAGCGACGGATCTCTCTCAGAGCCACGGTACCGGGCCTGTAACGGTGAGGCTTCTTCACGCCGCCGGTGGCCGGAGCGCTCTTCCGAGCTGCTTTGGTGGCCAGCTGCTTTCTGGGGGCTTTGCCTCCAGTAGACTTACGAGCGGTCTGCTTGGTTCTCGCCATCGTTTCTGGCTTGTCTCCACAGGAACACAAGAATGCTGCAGAGACAGGAGAGCCGCTGCTCTTAAAGCGTCCGAGCGGCTGAACAGCGATGACGCGGAGTCGGACCTCCAACCACTGGTTGGTGGGGGGCTCCTCCTGGAGCTCAGCTCCGCCCAGTGGAGCGTCACACAGCCCGCAGCTCATTGGAGCCGAGTAGAGCTGGAACGTCCCGTCTGACCAGCTCCTGTCAGCCTCTTTCTGGTTGGTCCGGCGGGGAGAGTGGCGCGCTCTGCTCCATATAAGTGAAGGTGGGGGCGGTGTGAGCCCCATTTTCTGTGAGCTACATCTCTAGGAAACCAGTCGAACATGAGCGGGCGTGGTAAAACCGGCGGTAAAGCCAGAGCTAAGGCCAAGACCCGCTCCTCTCGTGCTGGGCTCCAGTTCCCGGTCGGCCGTGTTCACCGGCTGCTGCGTAAAGGGAACTATGCGCAGCGCGTCGGTGCCGGCGCCCCCGTCTACCTGGCGGCTGTGCTGGAGTACCTGACCGCTGAGATCCTGGAGCTGGCTGGAAACGCTGCCCGTGACAACAAGAAGACTCGGATCATCCCCCGTCACCTGCAGCTGGCTGTCCGCAACGACGAGGAGCTCAACAAGCTGCTGGGCGGGGTGACCATCGCTCAGGGCGGCGTGCTGCCCAACATCCAGGCCGTCCTGCTGCCCAAGAAGACCGAGAAGGCTGCCAAGAAGTGAACTGCTGGAGCCCACAAGCTGCAACACAACGGCTCTTTTCAGAGCCACACAAGGCTGACAAACAGACACGTTTTTCCTCTTTATTGTAGCATGAAGTTTTAAAATATACGGACAAATCTGGATCGCAGCACAGTAATGAAGAATTCATAAACCCAATTCGAACAAGTCCTGAAAGCAGGAAACTGCTCATTCTTCAAGGATTAACATTTCACCACTGGAATCTGTCAGATTACTGAAACCCTGCTGACCAGTATAGGTACAGGATGTGTCCACAGTAACACTCATTTCAATGATAGATACCCTTGTAATGGATTAAAAATAATTTTCAATTATTTCTAACAAAAAGTTGGTGAAAAGTCTTGGAGTAAGTCTAGAAACAGACCTCATTACATTAGTAAAATGATTACAACTGGCTAGATCAGAATTCTGGAATAAAAAAACTCCTCAGACATTGAGGGAGTGAAGTCATGAAGGAAACAACTTTGTCCATAGAAATAAAACAACCTGTTCATATGGTTTAAGTCTTCTCTTTAATTTTACTAAGGTTAAAGGATTGTCAAGACTTGTGTTTTCTGCTCTATTATTATTTGTGTAAATCCTTGTAGCCCTTATTTTAACAAAGAAAGCGTCACCTTCAGGAGGAGATGCTTACTGTATATGATGCAAATAAAGAGAACTGCTGAATTTTAGTTACTTAAATGACAAATTACATATCAGTTCTTTAATTGTTTAATTTCAACATTATCCTTTAAAGCTGTTTGATTTTTACTAACAGGCTCCGTCATTTGGACGTTTAACAATTTTTTTATTGTATATTTAATCAGAATTGATCAGGGATTATGTATCTAACATCTCTTTTGGAGTAACAGTGAACTGATAAATTCTGGAGGATTTCCGTCTTTTCACATTAACCCCCTTTACAAGGGAAGAGCTCCAAACCATCCTGAAGTCCAGGAATCACGTTCAGTTGATGAATGGAGCTGATGGATTCAAACCAGATCCAACACACATGTGATGGACCTCATGTAAATACGTCCAAGTTGGAAAGCTTTTTGGAATGTTTTTATAGGAACAAGTTCACATCAGAAGTTTACATCATTTATCCAAACGTGTATTTCTGAAAATCCGTCACAACAAATACAGCATTAGTAATAAGTAGAAGAAGAAGGTATACTTTATTGATCCCCTGGGGGACATTACAATTGTAATTATGACAGTATGACTGGATAATGATGCAGTGTGTAAAATCAGTGGTCACAACCAATGTAAAAATGTCTTCATGTATTTTCAACATTCACGAAAGAGTAAACATATTTCATTATTATTAGATATAAACACACTTCATTGTCGTTGAAATTGTTTCTGGTGTATTAGTCTCCAGACTGCAGCTTCAGGAAAGACGAATCAAGACCCCGACCCAAAGAGAGAAGGAGACCCCCTCTAACCCCGTGATCAGCTCCACCAATCACAGGAAGGAGACCACACAGTCTGCTTTGAATGGAGTCTGTACAAATACAGTCACTGTGGCGTGTCGGGATTCATTTCTGTGTGATCAGAAAGAAGAAGAATGCCTGAACCAGCGAAGTCAGCGCCCAAGAAGGGCTCGAAGAAAGCCGTGAGCAAGACCGCCAGCAAGAGCGGCAAGAAGAGGAGGAGGACCAGGAAGGAGAGCTACGCCATCTACGTGTACAAGGTGCTGAAGCAGGTGCACCCAGACACCGGGATCTCGTCTAAGGCCATGGGCATCATGAACTCGTTTGTGAACGACATCTTTGAACGCATCGCCGGTGAGGCCTCTCGTCTGGCTCACTACAACAAGCGCTCCACCATCACCTCCAGGGAGATCCAGACCGCCGTGCGTCTCCTGCTGCCCGGGGAGCTGGCCAAGCACGCCGTGTCTGAGGGCACCAAGGCCGTGACCAAGTACACCAGCTCCAAGTAGACCTTCTCCTGCTGACCCCCCAGCCCAACGGCTCTTTTAAGAGCCACCACCTCCTCAGGAGAGCTGATCCGGTCCATCATGAGTAGCAACAGGTGTCTAATCTACGGTCTTGTCTATCAACAAGGTATAATTGGAACTTAAAGGCTACAGTGTTGGATGTCGGTATACTAAATTATATAAAATGTTTGTTTTTTTAAATCTGTTCTGCGCAACGGGTCAACACATGGACTCGGGAATGTTCACCAGTGGGAAGAACGAATAACAAAAAATAAAATTGTCGGCACCGTAAAACCCACGGACCCGGCCGAGAACACAATAGTTACTACAAAAACACCTAGGTCTTAGGTCATCCAGAATCGATGCGCCGCTTCCTGGTTATTATCCTGGTCCAATAAACTGAATCGGTGTCTATTCAAGCATGTTAAATTAAAAGCGTGTATGAAACTAAATTGTTGGCAGTGATCATTGTTGTTAGATCATTGTTGAAAGCTACATACGAAATATAATTAACTTGTTAAAGTGTTGATTTTTAATAATTTTGTTATTTCCAAATAAGCTTTTTTTTAAAAATATATGTACATGTCGCATTTCTCAGTCGTATGTGTCATGTTGATGTTTGGTAAAATACACATAAAACTTCCTGTCATGGAAACATTAACTGTTTTTAGAGTCCAGCATATTCAAAGTTTTAGATACTTAATTCTTCAAACGTTAGAAATACTATTTTGAATCAAGAATACAAGTTAAAAAATGTTAAATTAAAGAAAAATTATTTTAGAGTTGAGTGTCTTTGAAAGAATGTTAGAACTAATGTTAAACACAGACGTTTTATATTTGGGAGTTAACAGAATGGATTTAGTGATGATTTGAAATTGTGTAGATCTGTTGATTTTCAGAACACATTAAAACGTAAAATAATTAAGCATTATAATGTAAAATGATGTGAATTTACCAGGAATTACTTAAAATAAATCCTGTTACTTTTTTTCGTTTATCTCTCTATATTGATCATATTCTGGGTAATTTAATGGATTGTACAGGATGGGAAAATAAAACTGCTGCAACCGATCCGTTTTTTGATCATGTCGCCCACAATTTTTTTGTGTGTTTTATCTAATAATGCTTTGTCAGCTGAATGCGTTCAAATGTTGTACAGTAGATTTAACTGAAATAAAACATGATAGGAACTCAATGAGAATGAACTTTCAGTGAACATCCCGTTAAGTGTTTGGTTGTGAGAAATGTATTTAACTGTTTACATATTGATTTATTTCAATTACATATACATTTCTTCAAAGGAAAGAGTAAAAATAAGTTAATTTTATCAAAACAAATTTGAATAAATTTTCTTCTTATGCAAAGTGACTATTGTTTGAGGTATGTGGTTAGCTGCTGATGGTGAATGAGTGTAATGTTAGTGAATGAAGTGAGTTTGTAGCTCAGCAGTAGTGATGTGGTTGTTCAGCAGTGATGGTGGTGTGGTGTGAGAGGAAGAGTTGATGTGATGATGATGATGAGCAGCATGCTTTTTTTTTTTGAGGAAAGCTCTTCCATGTGGACATGGGGGCTCTAAAAAGAGCCTTTAGTCAGACGTGTGTTGATCACAATGATGACAGCTCACTTCTTCTTGGCTGCTGCCTTCTTGACTTTGGGCTTAGCAACCTTCTTGACTGCTTTCTTGGCTGCGGGGGCCTTGGTCTTCTTGGCCACTTTCTTGGGGCTCTTGGTGGCCTTCTTGGGGCTCTTGGCTGCAGCTTTCTTGGCGGCTGCAGGTTTCTTGGCCTTCTTGGGGGACTTCTTAGCGGCTGCCGGCTTCTTGGCTGCCGCCGCCTTGGGCTTTTTAGCCGCTGCCGGTTTCTTGGCTGCGGGCTTCTTGGCTTTAGACGCCACTTTCTTGACGGGCTTCTTGGCCTTGGGTTCGGCTGCTTTCTTGTTCATCTTGAAGGAGCCCGACGCCCCGGTGCCCTTGGTCTGGACCAGAGTCCCTTTGGCCACCAGAGCCTTGATGGCCATGTTGACCCGCGCCTTTTTCTTGTCCACATCGTAGCCGCCGGCAGACAAAGCCTTCTTCAGGGCAGCGGCTGACACGCCGCTCCGCTCCTTGGACGCGGCCACTGCTTTCAGAATCAGCTCGCTGACGCTGGGGCCAGACTTAGCCGGTCTGGGGGCCTTCTTCTTGGCTGCTTTGGCCGGGGCCGCGGCTGCTGCTGGAGCTTCTTCTGCCATCGTTTTCTCTGTTTCGTTCCTCCGGACTCCGATTCTCGTCGCTGAAACGACTGCTGTCGAATCCGGAGCCGGAGGCGGGACTTAAACGCACCATGAGAACCGTGGAGACTCAGCCCAGCTCAGCGGCTCCTCTGTCCGGCGTGAACGTGGGCTCACTTGTGTTTTCTGTCACAGATAAAACACTCCAAAGTCCCCGTGGGACGCGTCCTGAAGGCTGGCCGTGAAGGGAGAGGACCGCGGACTAGAACCTCTTCATCCTGAACTCGTGGAGAACTCTGAGACTCTCTGGCTTGAGTTCAGGGAGCCTCCACACCTCACGAGTCCACCGCCGTGTCCCGCCAGTCTCCGTGACTTTTCCCACTCGTTAACGTGATGAAATGTTTCCGATGCATCGGAGCTCCATCAAACTCCGTTTTCCAGCGACTCCACATCTTTGCTCAGAGAATCAAAGTGACAGCAGTTGTCGGCTGAGGATCACTTTGGACTCAAGTCAAGTTGTTGTGGAGCAGCAAACACACTGATGGTGACCGAGGCTCGGGGACCGTGGAGCCAGACTTCCTGTCACAGCTGTGGACTGTGGACATTTCTGCTGCTGGCAGCTCGTTTGGACACAAATCAGCTGTTCATAGTGACACTGATGTGACAAAGTGGAGTTTCCATCTCTGCACATCTCTTTTTTAATGCATGTGTTTATTTCTTTTAATTAGAGAAAGTTAAATTCATGGGACACAATTAGATTAATATTTTTTTTAATCTTACATTCTCAGTATGTTTTGGAATTTTCTTCTAAACATTCATCTATAAACTATCAAAGACCTGATTAGCTCAGTTTACAGATCAGTGGAACAACTTTTATGGTGCAACCCTGCTACCAACACTGAGCAACCTGAGAAAATTACATTATATATTTCTGAATATAATTCCTTTCCCATTGAAATAACTAAGGTAATATTCTTTCTGAATAATGCTTGGTTTCACATATTACTTGATTTTAATTACAGGAATTTAAAAAAACTTTTAATCTGTCTCACCCACCTTTTCAATAATGGCATGTTTTTACCAACTTCAGTCTTTATTTATTGCAAACACTGAAGCTGTTTCCTGGGTTTTTCTTTTATCTGTTTTGCTCTTCTCAACTTTTCTTGTAGTTCCTCTTCTTTTTGTATTTTTTCTTGTTTGAGGGGAGCAGCCCATTTTTTCTTCTCCAAGCATTACATTTCCTAAAAGAAAAATATAAGCATTAATTTTATTCCATAATGTTTTCACCTGCAGCAAAATATGCATTAGCAGCCTTCACCATTCTGTGCTTACACTAACTTCCATTCATCAATAACCTTATTGTCTGTTTACCTCGAAGTCCCAGATGGAGAGCTGGAGCTAGATTCTGGATATTCTGCCCTAAACAGGATTTGGTGAATGGAAAGGAAATAATACAGTACATAAAATTAAGAAATGTGTGTACATCATGTAATTAAATTACATGTAAGATACACCTACAGCTAAGTCATGTCCAGCATAAGAGACAGGACATAGATTGAGGCTATTCTCGCGATAGTAAGGCCCTTTCATGAAGTCACATAATGTCACATAAGGTCAAATAACATCTCATGTCTCGTAAATTAATGGCTTAGGATGTCTCATAAGGTCTTGTAACATCTCATCAGGTTTCATATCTCATAAGGGATCATAATGCCTCATCATTTCTCATACAGTCTCATCCAAAGGCCTTGAAATCCTGCCCCTACTTCAGCAACTACACGATTATGACTGCAAATTCGATCTGGCCCTTCTGCCACTCTCTCTGTCTCTCTCTTTTCTTTGCCCTGTGTCTATCCCCAGTGTATTTCTTTTCCCAGTCAACCTGTCAAAGTTTCTAAATAATTTCCAAAGTCTGAGTAAACTGGAGGAGACACAACCCGGTTAATATAATCAAACCTTGATATTTAAATCACAGCAACAGGGATGTGAGTCTATAATGATGTTAGTTTTCTCTCTGGGGTAGGAGCTAGCTGCTCAGTTAGCTGTTTCTGCTGATCAAGAAGAAAAACTTACTTCTGTGAAGAAGGAATAAAAATGATTTTAAAAAGTCCTATTCTGATCATATGTATAAGAAGTTTGTATGAGGGAGAGGGAAACATTCAATCAGGGTAGATCAAATCATAGCTTTGACCTACCCTGAAAGGTCAAAGCTATGCACTTATCAGGTACTACTGTCAGGGTACCCTGACCTACTCTGGAAGTAGGTCAGGTAAGTCGCAGGATGTTGCAGTCCCTGACTGCCTTGGTTCTTGTTATTCTTATTATCAGTCAGTCAGTCAGTCACCTTCAGATTACCACCGCTATATCCGCCGCAGCGGGTCACGGGGAGCCGGAGTTTATCTCGGCGGCATAGGGCATGAGGCGAGGGACACTCCAGGCACGACACCAGTGCACCGCGGTCTTATTATCATAAACTGTTATTTATGATTATATGTGTCACAACTATGTGTCACTGAAGTCTTGAAGACTTCAATCTTTTTCGGTACATTTGTGAGGAAAGACTCACCGTTTCAGGACGAACCTATATGGTCGGATTAATTTCAGAAGACAGAAATACTTTTTCTATTATTCTCAGAGTAAATTCTAATGAAAATGTGAGGATAAACAAAACTAGTCAAAAGAGGATATTTCTTGGTGGATGATTGACAGAATCTTCTGAAACTTTAATACAGGGATGTCAAAGTCAAATACACAGAGCTAGGGCCAAAAAACAAATTTGTTTCAAGTCTAGGGCCGGACTGGTTCAGTGTTTATTTAAACATATTGAAATGATTGCACAGAGCCTAGTGAACCAAGATATTATTTAATGATTAAATGAAAAAGCATAATTCTCTTATGGTTCTGTCAGTAATTTTAAATGAAAACACTTTACAACAGACACATGAACAAAAATGAACCTCCACGTTTGATGGTGCCTTCTTTGATTATATTCTTCATTAGAGCCAAACTTTCTCCACATAGAAGACACAGGTATGTCTTTCACCTCTGAGAACATGTCCTCTGCCTCCCAACGGGCTTGAAACCCCCTGTTCTCAGCATCCACCTTCTATTTAGCCTTTTTTCTAGAGGGCCCCTCTTCAACTGAAAGTTAACCTCTGCTCCGACGGCTGATGAATAATGAAGCCGACTTCACTTGCGGCAGTGACTTCACAGGCTACCATTTTCATTGTGTGGAATGTAGTGTGGGTAAATGAAAAACACCAGCGAGCGGCTGTGCCCGGTTCTAATAGGCGGGCGGGCAGGCAAGCAGGCAGATCGATCGATCCCAAACTGGGAAATTTAAATGTTACAGTAGCATTTGAATAGAAGAACAGACAGAAATGGGGAAAATATACATTGAAGAAAATTAACAAGGGAATAAATAGGGAATAATATTAATATTATTCTCTATTTAATATTATTAAAGAAGGGAATAATAATAATATTAACAATATTTACAATAATAATAATAGTACCCAAGCATGGCAGGCATTAAGTTATAAATAAGTGTGGCACTCTGTGGCCATACACAAGACCTAATGAAAGCCATATCTAAAGCCATATCTAAATCCTCAGACTGGTGGAACTCTATCTGATATTTTAGAGCTATTGTATAGAGTGATGGCTTGTGGCAGGAATGACTTCCTGTACCTGTCCTTTCGACAGCGGAGCTGTAGCAGTCTATTGGAGACGGATCTCTGTTGTCCGTCCAGCGTGTGATGGAGAGGGTGAGTGGGGTTATCCATGATGAATAACAGTTTGTTCAGAGTCCTCCTCTCCACCACAGCCTCCACAGTGTCTAGTGTGGAAGCATGTTTCAGCATGACAGTAGATCTGATTCTGAGGGTCTCCTGTATCACTGACCACCGTGTCAGACAGAACACTGCCCAAACAGACAAACTGTGTCAGTTGGTCATTGATCCAGGAGACAGTGGGAGTGTTAACACCAATGCCCCACGGGTTCTCACCCAGCAGCCTTGGCTGAATGGTGTTAGAAGAACTGGAGAAAAAAAAAAAGGTGATTCTCACAGTGCTCCCCCCACCATCCAGATGCAAATGGACTCTCTGCAGGAGGTAGATGATGGCGTCATCAACTCCCAATAGGGGACGATACGCAAACTGTACAGGGTTTAGCTGCAGCTCCTTCAACTGAGACCTCAAGCTGGCCAAGACCAGCCTCTTCAGTGCCTTCATCAGGTGGGATGTGAGGGCAAACGGTCAGTAGTCATTCAACTCCAATGGGGCCGACTTCTTGGGGACAGGATGTCTCTCTCCTGGCTCAGGCTCAGGTTGTAGAGGTAGAGGTTGTAATAGTAATTAAATATCATCCAGGGGGCCGTAGATAATTCATTAGTGGGCCAGATCCAGCCTGCGGACCTGGACTCTGACATATGTGCCTTAAATTTTTATTTAAGTCGTTTCATGTCAGTCATTTTACATTATAATCCTTAATTATTTTACTTTTTGATGTTTTTAAAAGTCAACATTGATCTCCAAAATTTCAAGTCCCTTCTGTAATATAACTCCCAAATGTGAAACATGTCTGTTTAACATTAGTTCTAACATTACCTCTTTCAAAGACCAACCCTCTAAAAGTATTACTTTTTTCTTTGAATTTAAAAATGAACTTTATTTCTTTACTCTAAATAGTATTTCTAATGTTTTTAACAGTACGTAAACCTTTGAATGTGTAGGACTCTAAAAACAGTTTATTAATGTTTTCTTGATAAGAAGCTTTTCCCCAAACCTCAACACAATATGACAAACATGACTATTTAAATGAAAAACACAATTTGTACATATTTCTTGTTTAAAAATTAGCTTATTTGAAAATAACTAAATTAAATATTAATTTAAAATGTAATAATAGCAACACTTTGACAGGTTGTTTATGTTTTGCAGGTGGCTTTCAACAATTATCTAAAATTACTCCCAAAGGATTTAGTTTCATATACGCTTTTAATATTGATCCATTTCACATTACTTGAATCGTTAATATGCCCAGAAACACCAATTGTTTTCCCAGCTGGGTAAATTGATTTTTCGTTGCCGACATTTTTTGTGGTATAGTGGTACCTCTACTCACGAAATTAATTGGTTCCGGAAGAAATTATGTAAGTAGAAAATTATGTAAGTAGAGACGCGTTTTCCATGCAAATGCCCTAATCCGTTCCAAGACCACAAAAATTCCGACATAAATGTTTTATATAGCATAAAAATGCATCAAAACATGTAACAAATAAATATTACGATTAGATTATTACACAATAAATGAGCGTTGTGCATAACATAAAAACAAAGAATAAAGAATAATAATGCATTTTACCTTTTAACAGCTGTCCCCATTGTTTTTTGCCCTCTTTGGTTCATGTTGGAGGACACCAACAATGCTGAACAACAGAGCGAATTCCAGTCCACCGTTTGAACTTCTCCAAAACTTTTCTTCATCTTTTCTTTTCTTTTCTCCGTCACTTTCTTGGGGTCCATAACGAATATGTATTATATAAGTTATTATATTTGCGCAAAACTATCAGACTACCTCACGGGTGGAGTGCCGAGACACTCCATAAGCATCCTTGTGGAGTGGCAAACCTCTTAGCCAATGGGATGCCAGGAAGATACAACAAGATACTAGGTAATAGCCAATGGCAGAACAGCTATGTGAATGTTGGGTCCAGGAACCTGTGGGAGAATCGAGAATCAGTCATTCTGTGTTTTTACATTACTGTGTAAGTCGAAATTTCTTTCGTAAGTAGAGGTAACATTTTCCTGCTGAGAAATTTCGTCAGTAGAGACATTCTTAAGTAGAGGTATCGCTGTATAAAAGTTTTGTTGTTCTTCCTACTGGTGAACAATCCGGAGGCGAAGAATTGACTTTGTTGCACGCAGAGGTTGCTGCATAAAGTAGACTTCAGAGAAAGTGTTGGTTGTTTTTTTATACTTTGTACTGACACCAAACACCATAAAATGTATTTTCTACTTTTCTGACGGTTGATGATGAAACGAGGAGGAAAAACGTGTCTGTCTGTCAGCCTTGTGTGGCTCTGAAAAGAGCCGTTGTGTTGCAGCTTGTGGGCTCCAGCAGTTCACTTCTTGGCAGCCTTCTCGGTCTTCTTGGGCAGCAGGACGGCCTGGATGTTGGGCAGCACGCCGCCCTGAGCGATGGTCACCCCGCCCAGCAGCTTGTTGAGCTCCTCGTCGTTGCGGACAGCCAGCTGCAGGTGACGGGGGATGATCCGAGTCTTCTTGTTGTCACGGGCAGCGTTTCCAGCCAGCTCCAGGATCTCAGCGGTCAGGTACTCCAGCACAGCCGCCAGGTAGACGGGGGCGCCGGCACCGACGCGCTGCGCATAGTTCCCTTTACGCAGCAGCCGGTGAACACGGCCGACCGGGAACTGGAGCCCGGCACGAGAGGAGCGGGTCTTGGCCTTAGCTCTGGCTTTACCGCCGGTTTTACCACGTCCGCTCATGTTGACTGGTTTCTCTAGAGATGTAACTCACAGAAAATGGGGTTCAGACCGCCCCCACCTTTACTTATATCGAGCAGAGCGCGCCACTCTCCCCGCCGGACCAACCAGAAAGAGGCTGACGGGAGCTGGTCAGACGGGACGTTCCAGCTCTACTCGGCTCCAATGAGCTGCGGGCTGTGTGACGCTCCACTGGGCGGAGCTGAGCTCCAGGAGGAGCCCCCCACCAACCAGTGGTCGGAGGTCCGACTCCGCGTCATCGCTGTTCAGCCGCTCGGACGCTTTAAGAGCAGCGGCTCTCCTGTCTCTGCAGCATTTTTGTGTTCCTGTGGAGACAAGCAAGAAACGATGGCGAGAACCAAGCAGACCGCTCGTAAGTCTACTGGAGGCAAAGCCCCCAGAAAGCAGCTGGCCACCAAAGCAGCTCGGAAGAGCGCTCCGGCCACCGGCGGCGTGAAGAAGCCTCACCGTTACAGGCCCGGTACCGTGGCTCTGAGAGAGATCCGTCGCTACCAGAAGTCGACCGAGCTGCTGATCCGGAAGCTGCCCTTCCAGCGTCTGGTGAGAGAGATCGCTCAGGACTTCAAGACCGACCTGCGCTTCCAGAGCTCCGCTGTCATGGCTCTGCAGGAGGCCAGCGAGGCTTACCTGGTGGGCCTGTTCGAGGACACCAACCTGTGCGCCATCCACGCCAAGAGGGTGACCATCATGCCCAAAGACATCCAGCTGGCCCGCCGCATCCGCGGAGAGAGGGCATAGACTGACGTCACAGCCCCGCTGACACCCCAACGGCTCTTTTCAGAGCCTCTTCATTCACTGATGAGAGCTTCTCCTGCGTTCAGAAGCCTTTACTTACGCATTTACATGTTTGTGAAACTGATTGTAGACGAAGGTTAAATTTGTTACAAAGCTTTCATCAGTGGCAGTGGTTGGTACTGTTGCCCCATAGCAAGAAGATTGTTGGTAGAAATCCCAGTTTTTCCGTCATGGTCTTCCTCTGCCTGAAGGGGTGTCCTCCAGTTTTCACACATAGTCAGGAAAAACTTTTTATTTCTTTCACATTTTGGGTTGCCATAATGAAGGATGCTACAGATTTTGCAGTTGGAGTCTAAAGTGCAGCATCAATGAGAAACCAAACTGGTTTCAACATGTCTGCTGCAATTGCGGCCAGATGAGCTAAAAAGGGTGCTGCAATTAAAAATTAATCAGGTGACAAGAATGATTTAATGTCAAGTTATCAATTTGTGGTATCAGGGCGAATTGCAAGTCAACTCACACTAACACTTCAAAATTGAAGAGTATACAAAACCAATTGCTTAGGAGTCACTTTCCATCAAACTATGTAAACCAGAAACTGTTAAGTACATTTAAATAACACCAGTACCTTAACATCAAATTAGCAATAAAGAAATCCATCAAGTTTTATTTATATAGCACTTAATTATGGCAACAGACATATTGTATTACTCAATTATGCTATATATGTCATTGAGCTGTTTGGAAAAATACACACAAAGCTTCCCATCATGAAAACATTAATATACCGTACACGGACTGTATTACTACTGTACTTTAAAAGGTGTGTAATTTCAGAGCACTTTCTCGGTTTCATGGATGCAACTAAGGCTTTGTACTGTTGATTGTAACCTTTGTAACTCATTTATTCCCTCTTTGAAATTCAGAGTAGAATCTCTAAACAAGAGGTCCCAAACTACGGTCCGCGGACCTGCCTCATGTGGCATGGTCACCTGAGCAGTACCAGAAACATTTTTACCGTTACTTGCTAGAAATTCAACGGATGAGCGGTAAAGTAAACAGCGTGCATCCATTGCAGCTAGGGGGTCTCAACTAGAACTGGACTCTTTGAACAGTGCTGGTCCTGAAAAGGACCTTTGGTTGATGACGTCACTAGCGGTCTAGCCCCCGAAGCCGTACAGGGTGCGTCCCTGCCTCTTCAGAGCATACACCACATCCATGGCGGTGACGGTCTTTCTCTTGGCGTGCTCGGTGTACGTGACGGCATCACGGATCACGTTCTCCAGGAACACCTTCAACACACCGCGGGTCTCCTCGTAGATCAGACCGGAGATCCGCTTCACTCCACCACGGCGAGCCAGGCGGCGGATAGCGGGCTTGGTGATTCCCTGGATGTTATCACGGAGAACTTTCCGGTGGCGCTTGGCGCCTCCTTTCCCGAGTCCTTTTCCTCCCTTTCCTCTTCCACTCATCTTCAGATCACAAGCTCTGGACTGAATGAGGCGCTGCTGGCTCCCACAGACCTATACATCTCGTCTGCGGACGTGATAGAGGACAGAGGCGGGCTACTTCTCTCCTGACCGGAACCCCACCGTTGTCAATAGGGTGGAGAAATCAGAGCAGTGGTCTCTTTGGAGTGACGGAAAGTATGTCTTTATTATTTCTTTATTTTATTATAACATTTACTTTAGTTATTTTCTTTAATCTTTTAATTATTTTTAATTATTTACTTTTTTTAACATTTATTTTTTCTTTACTCTCAGCATTACTTCCTGGTCCTCTCTGTCCTATATGGTGACTTTCTACAGTAAATGGAACTAGTCTAGTGGATCAACTGAAGTTGTGTCACAACCTTTGACCCTTTCAATCCACGTCGCTCGACACGCGTGGAATCTATTCCAACGATGATAGTAACACCGAATCTGAAGTCGTGACGACAAATG
Source organism: Antennarius striatus (assembly GCF_040054535.1). NCBI lineage: Eukaryota > Metazoa > Chordata > Actinopteri > Lophiiformes > Antennariidae > Antennarius > Antennarius striatus. Next base: position 4,859,624 of record NC_090777.1, on the reverse strand, counting down.
ATAAATTGAACTTTTAATAGTCAAGAGTCAGAGGAAAGTAACTTGAGGACTGGACATGTTGGTGGAGCCTAAAGGAAAATCCAAACAGGACAGTTTGAGTCGTTACTATGAAGTGAAAGAGACCAATGTAGGACATCCATCCAAGTTGAGGTCTATTGTCCGTTCTTTCAACAGGAACCAAATCAAGTTCATCTTAATGCAGACAAGCCAGAAGATAACCCAAGAATGTGATCAGATCCTTCATGACGCACTGCATGTGGACGGATTTGATCTTTAGGGGAAATTGTTGGCTCATTGTAAACATATTTCTATAATTGCTTTTCGCTAGTTTTTGTTCTTTCTTGTTTCTTAGTATATTTTGGACCAGTTCTCCGGTCGCTGCTGTCCAGGGTCCTGAAATATCAACCACCGCACAAACTGCTCTGCTTCCTGTTGCTGTGTTCTTCCCTTCATGCATAATTTGAAGGCTGGCACAAACAGGAAGAACTGGAGACCAACACTCAATTTATTCCTGTGTGGTTGATTGTTCCCAGGTTTTATAGTTCAACTCACCTTGAATGTTGAATATGTCCTAAACGTTAGTCATTGTGATTGGATTTGTTGATTAAAACTCATTTATCATTTGTGTTAGAGTGTGGTGCTATGTTCTATAACCGCCAAAGGGTGGCAGCAGAGCACCACAAGATGGAGTTAGGTTACGTTAGGTCACTTAAGTGAACTATTGATGGAATTATTTTTTACAATCTGGAGGCAAGTGCTTTACATATTATTTTAATGTCGGTGTTGATTACTGAAAGAGGTCGTTAGCTCGAAGGATGTGTGGGAACATCATCTGGTTTTAATAACAACTTTGATTAATTTAATCCTGCACCTGAACTACACGGCGGGTCACTTCCCTAACTCAATTAATGTTACTCCATCTCAAATTGATGAGTTTTTTTTGACAATACAACAGACTCACTGTGAAAAAGATTATATTTAATTGCTCCACTAAAAAATAAGACTATCAAACAGCTCCCACCAATCCCCACATCCACCACCAATGAAGGCAATATTCCCGAAAACTTGAGAATGCTGCTTTCATTGGTGGTGTATGTGGGAATTAATGGGAGCTGTTTAATAGTCTTATTTTTGCGGCAAACAGTAAGTTATTTGTTGTAAAAAGTAGAGGCACAAGTTAGTTTGATAAAAGAAAATCCACATGTGACTGAACATCTCTTGGAGCTCTGCTCTGATCTCCTCCTTTTTTCCTTTGAGAGCAATCTGAATCTAGAAATAACATTTGACATTTGTTAATTCAGTGTCTTATTATATATATATATATATATATATATATATATATATATATATATATATATATATATATATATATATATATATATATATATATATATATATATATATATATATATATATATATATATATATATACACTTTGAAAAGCTAAGATACTGCGCAGAACCCTCAGACTCCCAGGCCTCTGGTAGAGGACCCGAGCTTGAGGATGACACACAGATACCACCCTGAAAGGGTGAGAGGGACTTTTTTTTAATTTTTATATATATATACTCTGAAAAGCTGTGCGAAGCTGTTTATTGCACTTTATTCTGTGTTTTCTGATTATTTTATGGATTGAAAACATTGAAATTATCACCGTCTAAAGATGTTTTTTGGAGTGGGGGCTTGAGGATCATACCCTCTCTGAATAAGTAATGGTCACTCACAGTAACTACTACAGTAGCTATTTGAATCTACCCAAAACAAGTGGATGTATCTAGTTACCTCAGATTTGTTAGGTAAATTCTACATGTTGCTCTTTACAGTGTGAACTGATCTTAACGCGGTCCTCAGATTCAGACGCATCCGCTTCCTCTTCACTGACATGGTCTTATAGGAGTTGCAGAACCTCCAGAGCTGACATTTGCTGGCCCCTACTCAACAGTTAGTGCAACATCTATTGTTGTGGATTGTAATGTTGGTTGGACTCCCAAGCAGAGGACCTTTTAAATGTGTGACTGTCCTTCTCTAAAAACTGACTAAATACTTGCTAAAGCCATCCCTGGTCAAGTTCAACTGGTACCATCATTTCAGCACCACCGCTTCCATCTGATGGTGTTATCTCCCAAAAGTACCACTAGAGGGCTCCCAAATCCAACAAACTGTCAACACCCTTTGGGTAAAATAAAGAACAGCCTTGCGGTAATTCGACTTCACTGTCGCAATGAAACAAAAAAGCACATGCGAACCAGTATCACCTGAAAATGGAGAACCGTCATGTTAGAGGAGCAGAGGTCACCCAGAGAACATTGGGGCTGGAACTAAATCCACTGAAACCTGGTCCTCAATGACCATTGGTCTCAGGACAACTGATGGCCAGAGGCTTGTTCCTTGAAGACTCTTCATCAAAAAAGTCACAATTCTTCCAGTTAGTCTACTTATTTGTCAGGTGATTCTTAGGTTTAATGAAGTTTAAAGTATGTTACTATGGAAACATGCAGGGAAAGTAACTGGGTATGGGGCAGGGTCACTTGAGGGATTCAGTTGCTTGGGATTTAGAAATTCAGTAGAAACAAATAAATGACACAATAAACCAACAGACAACCCTCTAAAGAGCTAAAGGAGGTGCCATGGTAGTGTGACTGTCATGGTGTGACCTCATTTACAGACAGCTGAAATCTGCAACCAGAATCTGGAATCACTTCAGTGCCATTATTATTCAGGAGACAACACATTTTTTCGGGGTCCAAACAGTAAGATTGAGGACATTAGACACCGTCAGCATAGATTCAGGTGCTGAATCTCCCTAATATCACGTGCAGGAAAACAAGCTGAATCATCAGGTCTGGGATATTTGTGGTGTTCTAGATCATATGGGGTTGTCATTGTGTAATTTTTGTATTAGCATGAACAAAAGTACTGGCTTCTATTTGACAAAGAATACTTCATCTTTCTGTAATCAAGATTCTAGTTCCGGATGATGATCCAAATTGTGGCCATAATGAGACAGTCAGCGTTTTAATTTTTTTTTACTCAAACTGTTTTACAGCAAAGCAGAAAAAGTAGTAGACAGTCACAGACCCACTTCAGCTCATTTTCCACTGGTGCCGCTGGTAATCCGGGTGTTTTTTCATTAATCCTCTTTGATTAATAAAAAAGATGCATGATTTATTTCTTTAATTGATAATAAAATTTTCTGAAAGCAATAAGCAAGAAATATACACCAACCTGTAGCCACAAGTCATTTACTTCTCACAATACCAAGACCTGAAACAATCAAAGCTTTATATTTGATTTATAATTGGGCCCCGGACCCCAAACTCCTGCAGTACTCTCCACAAGATACCATGAAGGACGCAGTTGAGTCCCTTCTTCAAATCCACAAAATACACGACTTTCCGCTCCTGAGTCTGCAGACAGTTTGTCCAGAATTTCTTTAAGGCCTTTCACATTTTGACGTTGACTCTCTGTCTGTCTCTCTGTCTGCCTGTCTCTCTCTCTCTCTGGGTGTAGGGATCGCTCTGAGTGTGTCTGGTTCAACCTGACCTATCGGTCCCAGTTCTTCTGGCTGTGGGGGGCTGTGTGGGACATGCTAACCTGTCCCATGGATGAACTGTGGTGGTGTTTCTGAAAGAGGAGGGATTGGTGGCAGAGCTAATAGCTAGCAGTGTCACCGTAAACAGTGGCTACCTGCAGGTCTGGCTCACAGTGCCATCCACTGGGTTACAGTGTTGGGTGTCCCCCTCTTTTTTTCCAACAAGGCTCATGTTCCTAACCGGTCAGTCGTTCAGGAGACAGGCGTTGATGTTCCTGAACAGTCAGTCATTCAGGTGTTCATGTTCGTGACCAGTCAGTCACAGTCGCTGGCTGTCGCCTTCAGAGTGAAGCACGGGACGGGTACTACCTGGTAGACACCAGCACAGGAAGCATGTAGTGTTTTGAATGTGGGCATGTGGGACACAAACAGATGGCCTGCCTTCACAGGGGTCGGCCATCGGCCAATAACTCTGAGCTATCGGAGGAGTGCGACGACACCCCTGCTCAGCCCAGCAACTCTGTTTCCCAGCCGGGTGACGTTAAGGTGATCCCAGGATCTGGGGCACATTGTATCCAGGATCCCAGCATTCAGGCTGCAGATGGCTCAGAAGCTGCTGTACAGCTGTGTCCCTCATGGACTGATACTATATGTCTGCTGCTGAGGAGGGCCGGATGCCTGGATTACAACCAGCACCTGTTCCTACTCTGGCCTGGGACCATGGATCTGACTGGTATTCCACTGTTTTATGAGTCCGTCCTGCAGGATGGCAGGTTTTAAAGTTCTGATCAGTGGCAGGATCATGGAGGAACCTCTGTTCAGTCTCCTTACATCTCTAGCCCTGTCCTCTGTCAGCCTGAGCTCCAGACTGGGGTAGGGTTGCTGTGTGAAGCTGGGTCACCTCATGAGAGTCTACATTGACCATCTGCATGAGCTGCTGACCATTAGGTCCAGGAGATTGCTCCTCAGGCTGGTGGTGGAGGTCTGTGCTTTGATGCCAGGAGCCCTCAGAGCGGTTCCAACGGACAGAACTGTGTTGGATCAATGGGAGGATGGAGCTGAGTACCTTCATTGGTGGTCTCTCCTGCGGTGGATCAGTGGCAGGACGAGGACTTCCTGCTGACTTTCAGGACCCCAAAGATGGGTGATTTTGAGACTCTGGGGAAGAAGGTGGTTTATCAGATCTGTGTAAAGGTCTCAAGTCTCCGCTCTTTGGTAGGGGTGAAGGTCCAAGTGGAAGGAGGTTTTTGGCAGGGGGTCATCCAAGACGGACTGTTGGCAGTCCCTGTACAACCCCCCGTTGATGAATGGACGGGTGACCTCCAATGGAGGGCTGTACATGGGGCCACAGCTACAAACAGATATCTGATACACCTCAGTCCCGACACAGGGGAGGGGGGTCTTTTTGAGGATGTGGTGCTGATGCTGAGTGAGGGGACTGAGGATGTGGTGCTGACTGGGATGCTGGCATCTCTGCTCAGAGTGGAGGTGCAGCTCCACAGGCTGACAGAACAGTCTGACACCTCTGTGAACTCTAAGGGGGCAGGATGCTCTGGTTTTGGTCACTGAGGACTGTTTGGTTTTATTTTTTTCTGGCTGTAACATATGATATTAACAGAAAGATGAATAAAGATGAATGTTTTTTTAATGGTTTTCTTAATATTTTTATATTTATATGTTGGTTTGCATGTTTAGTCGTTCTTTTGTTAATGTTGGGTCAGAACTTTTGTTGTGGATTGGTTGATCTGGTTTGTGTTTTTTAAGTAAAGGGCGTGTTAACCCCCCCCCACCCTTCATATTGTGGGTTAGTGTGTGTGTGTGTGGGGGGGGGGGGGTGGCCCCCGTCTCCTGTTCAGTGTGTGACCGCCCCTGTCCATTCAGACGGGATTAGAGCCCTGCTGGTGTTTTGTCTGCTCTGACGCGTGGATGCTGCGCCTGTCCGTGGATTCTGCCAGCACCACGGCTCATCTCATTAAGGATTTTTACCCTCCGTGGGGTTTCCCCACGCCTTGGTGCGTGTGCCAGCCTGACGGGCTGCGGGGCAGAATGAGGATTGGCCTCGGTGTCATCCCGCAGCCCGATCCCGCCTGCTCGGGATTTTGTGGCCTCGGCGCGTCCACTCACACGCAGGATTGTTCCACGGCCAGACGCCCTCGGTGTGTGTCTACATGCTAGAGGATTCCACGACCCGCACAAACGAGGCTTCCCTCCGGCGTGACTGGAGCGATGCGACGGGGAGAGGACCGGCGGGCCGACGGGGGTTGGTAGGATGATGCTCCGGTGGGCTGCTGGGGTCCGACGCACGGGAGGGATCCGTTTCCACGAGCTGCTAACGGATTTCACGGCTCACACGTCACGACTGGAGACACGAGTGGGCACCAGACACACCAGAAGCCATACGTGAAGGGTTTGGAACACAGCCCCTCTTCATCTAGTGCGTCCAGCCGCTCGTTTGTCGGTGGATCGCCTCGGCTCCTTTTTTCCTGGGACCGCAACAGACGCCCCCCCCCCCACCTCCCCACCCCCACCCCCGGCCGCCTCTGCGTGGAGGACGACGAGCCCACGGAAGGTAAAAACACGACACGACTCCCATTTCACACCAAACAGGTCTGTAGAATGCGTGTCATTTATTTGGTCTAATGAAGTCACCCCCCCACCCACACCCCCGGCAGGAGCAGATTATCAGGTTATGACTGGGGGGTTTGCCTCCCTCAGACTCCACTGGGGTGTGTGTGTGTGTGTGTGTGGGGGGGGGGGGTCATGTTATTATGCAGAGCAAATTACAGTATTTCATGCATGAATCACAGCAGGACGGGTAAATATTACCACCACCACCCCCCCGGGGTAAAAATCAGTGTCGTGTGGAGACCATTAACACCACCCAGGCTCCTCCACGCTGCGGCTGGACACCCTCCTGTGGGCTCCATGTGAGGAAGCCTGATGTTGGGCCCCATCGTCAACAACTGTCTCCACCTCATCCAGTGAGCCCCCCCACCACCCCCCACTCCCCACATCAAGCCGTAGATATTGGGCTGCTGTTGCTACCCAGTTCCTGACAATGACTCTGCCCTCCACCGCCAACCAACTTCCAGCTCCGCAAAGCCCCTCCTTCAAGACTCAGCCCCCCCACAGCCGCCCCCCCCCTCCACCGCTCCGAGCTGGAGGCAACTCCAACAGGATCCGTTCACACCCCGGCTGAAGCTCCGATCGCTTTGATGGATCCAAACTGGTGCTCAACCATCACCATCAACATCACCATCATCATCATCATCATCATCATCATCACCATCACCATCACCATCATCATCATCATCATCATCATCATCATCATCATCATCATCAACCTCCTTTAAACGGGCACCAAGTAATTTTGTCAAGTGTGATTTTACGGTGGAAAATGTTCCAGAAGCTGTTGCTGTGGATTGGCACAAATCAAACTTATTAATTAATCTCCCAGCTAATATTTACAAATCATTGTACTAAATTATCTGTGTGATGTTTTGCACAGTTGGTTATTTCTGTGGAGCATGTTTTCTTCGGGTGTTGCTCTGATGTGAATGTAAAGTAGACAAAGCAGGAAAGGAGGGAACGTGTCCACAGATCCGGATCAATCACTGCTTATAATAAAATAATAAAATCGTGACTATACGATGAAACAGTGTGAGCTCGTGAGTAGATCCAGTCATCAATCGAATAACATTAGATTGATGATTGGATCTGTAGGAACACATTCTATCTTTTGACCCTATGAGTCCATAAAACCCTGACAGGGGAAAGAAAAGAAATCTCTGGGAGAACCACAGATACACACACACACACACACACACACACACACACACACACACACACACACACACACACACACACACACACACACACACACAAAGCCTTTTAAGCTCATTTTAGTGTTCATATTCTTTGAAATGGTCATTTGAAATAAATTCTCATTGCTTTTGTACTTTAGGAAATGTTTTCTTTGCAACACAATTGAATTGAATTTTGTTATTATAGATAATATGTTTTTATTATGTTGCTTATACTTTTTTTTGCACTTAAATACACCTGAACTAGACTATGACGTTATGCAAAACTATGTCAACTTAAACAATATGTTCTTAGCTGTTCAACTAAGATGATGGTGGGGTTTTTTTTTTTGTATGTTAGTCTTGTTAATCAAATAACAAAATCCCCTCTCTGCTGATGTCTTTATGCTGAGTTGAATCCTGCGTATCTTAAAACGTTGGGAATCTGTCATGTTGTTGTCCTCATGCTGCATACTGAATGATCAGTTACTGAAAACGCAAGATAGTGGCAGTACGGCAGGACATCAGGTCAAATTTCAAAGTCAATTCAGTTTTATTTAAATATCACTGAAGCACTTGTGTTGCACTTCAAGATGCACGGCTTCACTACATTAAAGATTTTCAGTAGTTAGTCACGTGATACCGTACGCGCATGCTATTGCCTGACAGCATCCGGAAGTGTGCTGCGTTCTGAGACTCATGGAACGCAGTGCACTTCCCTGTAAAGGAGAGTATGGATGTTGAATGTTGGAACTATGACAGGAAAAGGTAGAGAGTTGGTTGACATGATGCAGAGGAGGAAGGTAGACATACTGTGTGTACAGGAGACCAGGTGGAAAGGTAGCAAGGCTAGGAGTTTAGGAGCAGGGTTCAAGTTGTTCTATCATGGTGTAGATGGGAAGAGAAATGGAGTAGGAGTTATCTTGAAGGAGGAGTTTGGCCTGGAGGTAAAAGAGTGTCAGATAGAGTGACGAGTCTGAAGCTAGAAATCAAAGGTGTGATGTCCAATGTTGTTAGTGGGTATGCTCCACAGGTAGGATGTGAGCTGGAGGACAAGAAATTCTGGTTGGACTTTGATGAAGTGATGTAGAGCACATCTAGAAGTGAGAGAGTTGTCATTGGTGCAGACTTCAATGGACATGTTGGTGCAGGTAACAGGTGATGAGGAAGTGATGGGCAGGTTTGGTATCCAGCAGAGGAACATAGAAGGACAGATGGTAGTTGGCTTTGCAAAAAAGGATGGAAACGGGTATAGTGAATACTTTCTTCCAGAAAAGGCAGGAACATAGGGTGACCTATTAGAGTGGAGGTAGGAGCACACAGGTAGACTACATCTTGTGTAAACGGTGTAATCTGTAAGAGATCAGTGACTGTAAAGTAGTGGTAGGTGAGAGTATAGCCAAACAGCATAGGATGGTGGTGTGTAGGATGACTCTGGTGGTGAGGAAGATGAAGAGGACAAAGATAGAGCAGAGGACGAAATGATGGAAGCTGAAAAAGGGAAAGTGTTGCATGACTTTTAGGAAGGAGTTAAGACAGGTTCTGGGTGGTCAGGAGGTGCTTCCAGATGACTGGACAACTACAGGGAGACAGGTAGGAGAGTACTTGGTGTATCATCTGGAAGGAAAGTAGATAAGGAGACTTGGTGGTGGAATGAGGAGATACAGGAGTGTATACAGAGAAAGAGGTTAGCTAAGAAGAAGTGGGACACTGAGAGGACTGAGGAGAGTAGACAGGAGTACAGGGAGATGCAGCGTAAAGTAGAGGTGACAAAGGCCAAACAAGGGGCTTATGATGACTTATATGCTAGGTTGGGCAATAAGGATGGAGGGACTGATCTATACACGTTGGCAAGACAGAGAGACAGAGATGGGAAGGACGTACGGCAGGTTAGGGTGATTTAGGATAGGAATGGAAGTCTATTGACAGGTGCCAGTAGTGTGATGGGAAGATGGAAAGAGTACTTTGAAGAGTTGATGAATGAGGAAAATGAGAGAGAACAAAGACTAGAAGAGGTGACTGTTGTAGACCAGTCAAGATTAGTCAGGATGAAGTGAGGAGGGCATTGAAGAGGATGAAGAGTGGAAAGGCTCTCGGTCCTGATGATATACCTGTGGAGGTATAGAAGTGTTTAAGAGATGGCAGTAGAGTTTCTGACTGGGTTGTTCAACAGGATCTTACATAGTGAGAAGATGCCTGAGGAATGGAGGAGAAGTGTGCTGGTGCCCATTTTTAAGAACAAGGGAGATGTGCAGAGTTGTGCCAACTACAGCAGATTAAAGCCGATGACCCACACAATTAAGTTATGGGAAAGAGTAGTTGAAGCTAGTCTATGGGCAGAAGTGAGCATTTGTGAGCAGCAGTATGGTTTCATGCCAAAAAGAGTACTACAGATGCAGTATTTGCTTTGAGGATGTTGATAGAGAAGTACAGAGAAGGCCAGAGGGAGCTGCATTGTGTTTTTGTAGATCTGGAGAAAGCTTATGACAGGGTGCCCAGAGAGGAAATGTGGTATTGTATGAGGAAGTCTGGAGTGGCAGAGAAGTATTTTAGAGCGGTGCAGGACATGTATGTTTAAATGACCGTAAATAATAAAATAAATAGTTCATCGCAATATCGCAGAATTTCGTTATTTGCTGGTGGTCCTGGAACGCATTAACCGCGAGTAACGAGGGACTGTACACCAGATATTTTTTTCTGACCAGACCAAATAATTAAATTAGATATAAAAGCAACCCTAGGCACAAAATGGTGTGGTCTCAGAAACATCGTTGTATGTAAAATAGTTTTTCTTATTAAAGCTAAACAAGCCACCTCACTAAACAGCTAAATATCTTGTCGACTTCACAATAGAAGTCCAGTGTTTATTTATCCTCATTAGCGCAACTGTCTCAGACATATCTTTCATGTCATGCTAACTTTAATTCTTTCTTTTGCTTTTTTTTTTCTAGGATCAGGAGATAACATAATACACCAATAAAGGGATCCTGCTCGAAATGGCGCCATGTGGATTGAGCTCTTTTTTTACCTTGTGAACTGCAGAAAGGAAGCAACCACGAGGACGAAGGGACAACCAGTAGAAGGAGGTGGTGGCGGAGGACTGGGGGCTTTGGTGTCCGAAGAAAAGGTGGTCTGGGTGTCAGGGCATTGGGGATGGCGACCGGAAACGAGAGCAGCGAAGAGCCCGCTGGGTCTATGGCAGCAGTGGTTGCTACTGCAGGAGGAGTGGTAGCAGAGAGTCCTTCCTCGGCGGTCTCCACCTACATCAAACTTGTGCTACTGGGGCTGATCATCTGCATCAGCCTGGTAGGCAACTTGGTTGTGTCGCTCCTCGTACTGCGGGACCGGACCCTGCATAAGGCACCTTACTACTTCCTGCTCGACCTGTGCCTGGCAGATACCATTCGCTCAGCCATCTGCTTCCCCTTTGTGCTGGTGTCTATAAAGAATGGTTCAGCCTGGACCTACAGTGTGCTCAGCTGCAAGGTCGTGGCTTTCATGGCGGTGCTTTTCTGTTTCCATGCTGCTTTTATGCTGTTCTGTATCAGCGTAACCCGCTACATGGCCATAGCACACCACCGCTTTTACTCAAAACGCATGACGTTCTGGACATGTGTGGCAGTGGTGTGCATGGTGTGGACGCTGTCAGTGGCAATGGCTTTCCCGCCTGTGTTTGATGTGGGCACATATAAATTTATTCGCGAGGAGGATCAGTGCATCTTCGAGCATCGCTACTTCAAGGCTAATGATACGCTAGGTTTCATGTTAATGCTAGCTGTACTCATTCTCGCTACACATGTTGTCTACATGAAGCTGCTCTTCTTTGAGTACAAGCACCGTAAGATGAAGCCAGTCCAGATGGTGCCAGCCATCAGTCAAAACTGGACCTTCCATGGCCCGGGAGCCACTGGCCAAGCCGCAGCAAACTGGATTGCAGGCTTTGGTAGGGGTCCGATGCCACCAACTCTGCTAGGAATTCGGCAGAACTTGCACAACCAGAACCGCCGCCTGTTGGGCATGGAGGAATTCAAAGCAGAGAAGCAGCTTGGCAGGATGTTCTATGTGATCACACTGTTGTTCCTGGTGCTCTGGTCTCCCTACATAGTGGCTTGCTATTGGAGAGTGTTTGTCAAGGCTTGCACAATACCACATCGGTACCTCTCTACCACAGTGTGGATGAGTTTTGCCCAAGCCGGGGTGAACCCTATTGTCTGTTTCTTCCTTAACAAAGACTTGAAGAAAGGGCTCCTTTCCCACCTACCAGCCTGCTGCAGGACTAAACCTCATCTGCCACGAGAGCCTTATTGTGTCATGTAAGCAGAGATGATGACATAAACATGGAGGATAACCAATGGGCAGCCAACAGACAAGTTTTGGGAGTGTTTACTTGAGTTTTTTGAGGTTTTTGATTCAATGAGAGCAAGTTTTAAGCTTTGGTTGTGAAACTGAGTGGAATTGTAATTCAGGAATGGCAAATCTTTGTTTTCATCCAACAACCCATCTTGTTTGTTTCAAAAGAACAGCAGACATGGAGTCAGACATTCTGAAAACCTTAAATGCTAAACATGCATGAAATGCAGAAACTCACCCAGATGAACGGGCTAATAATAGTAGCTGCATAATGAAGTAGACAAATAGATTAAAATGAATTAATTAATCCTGGATTGATACAAAGGATATTTGAATTGATTTTTATCACAGCAACAATATTGAAATGAAGTAGCTGATAAACACAGGTTTAATTAATGATCGATTTCTAGTGAGCCAACATGTAAAATCCTGTGTTTTCTTTTTCATCAGAAAAATGGTAATGGTGAAAAAGATCTAGTAGTTTTCCAATTAAAAATCTACAAGAACAAAGAATCAGCTTTTGTAGTCTAAATGTAAATTTCATTAATGTGCTAAATTCAATTTTATTAAAAAAGTGCAAAACTTGAATAAACCTTAAACAATGTTTTTGCCCATCCTCTCTGACATGTATTCATTTGAAAACAGTACAAAGATAATCTAAAGTTTCACTGTAGTATATATGCCAGAAACATGTTTCAAACCTGTGTGGCATACCTTGGAATATTCCACAAATAGATAAATGATATAGGAGGAAAGGTGTACTCTTCATAGGTCAGTGACCTTGGGAGCTGGAAAAACATTTAATACCCATGACCTATAAATCCTCAGTAAATTAAAGCACCAGGGTCTTCAGAAATGCGGTTCTTCATGAGCTCTGATATACTCAGCAAAAACAGTTATACACCAAATACACATAAAGACTCTAATTATAAGTGAAAGCCCAACACCAACAATCCAGACACTGACTTCAGCTTGAGCTCAATGTGTGGAAGCTGACTTACTCTAAAATGGAAAAATGTACTGTGAAATTAGGGTTTTATCAAAGTCCAGGATACCAAATAAAAAAAAAATCCATATTCTAACCAACAAGTTCAATCTAGCATCGTTGATGGAATGGAGGGCGTTAGTTCCGTGGACTGTTATGGATTTCCCTGGATTGCCAGGGAAGTTTATTAGATTACTTACAGACTTCATTTCAGTATTTTCTCTTCTGTCATTTTTTTCCCCTGAACTTTAGGAAAATCTTCACGATCGTCAGGTTAGAGCATCTGTTGAGGTGTCTGTGGAAACACCAGGCCACATTCTGCGAGGCTTCAATGTTACAGAGCTCACACACTAGATTTGCCTGCTTGAAGTCCAAACCAGAACATCAATGGTTGCTTAGAAATACTTAAATATGACTATGGAGACTATGGACCATTGAGAAAGCATCAAAATTGAAAGCACTATCTTGTCTTTGTACTGTATTCAATATATATATATATATATATATATATATATATATATATATATATATATATATATATATATATATATATATATATATATATATATATGAGTTACAGGATGATTTACTGCTTTACAGCATTCCAACATATTGAAATCCTTGTTGTTCTTTTAAAACAAAAACATGACAACCATTTTATGAGACAGTGGAGAAACGAGGAAATGCTGGAAATACAAAGATTCATGAATTGAACTGGGGACATTGCTGCTCATGGTCGGGACAGAGTAAAACCCAAACAGAACTGTTACTTTCATAGTATACCTATTTAGTTTCTTGATATTGTTATTCAAAATCTACATGTGCAGGTGGTGTAGCTCAAGGAAGGGCAGAAAATGTCATTAGTTGTTTTAAAAACAGTGTCATATCCCCCTCCCACTGAAACACAGAAGACAATGGACAACACTCATCTCTTTGAGGGACAGGTGTGTCATCTTTTTCCAACCAAGAGCCTTCTTTGGTTCTGACTGACCGGTAGAGAGTCCAGATACTGATAGTCCTGTTAACAGTTCCAACAGGAGGATCACGATCTGGAGTCCACCAGTCAGAACCGCCAACTGGAGGATCAGTATCTGGACTCTAATATTTTGTGTCTTTCTACATACCCAAGCATCCCACACAGTCTAGGTTCATAATGGACAGAGTCCAGAGTAAAGCACTCATCCCCCTGATCATACCTGAGGAACATAGTGGCACAAAGACATGTCTGCAGTCTGAATCCTGAAAAATACTTTGTTCAGATAGGTGACGGTGATGATGATGATGATGATGATGATGATGAAAAAAGAAAAATTATGTCAGATCTGATCCAGAGCTGGTGCTGTACATTGTCATTTGTAGACATTTCTTATTGCCTGAATAATGTCTCCATTGGCTGGACGGTGAAATGTTGCACTGGTCATTGGTACGATTGGTTCCTGCTGCCATGACAGCAACAAGGCACAAGTGAGTTTCCCAGTGCATTATCAGTGCACTGTTCACAGTTCACAGTTAGCTGTACAGAGCTCTGTATTAGGTACCTGAGTAAATCTTATTCATTTAGGTGTAACTTGAAAATTACCCTATATTACCAAAGGTGGATACAATTTAAGTAAGGTATGTCTGTTCAGTGCTTTCTCTGACCAATCCACCCGCTAATAAACAGCTCCCTAAAGCAGGTAGGCTGCCTGTGGTGAAGTTGGCTTTGAAAAGGTAACACAGAGTTTGTCGTAAACTAGTTGGAGCAGAGATTAAATTACTGTGATGTCAGAACTCATTGTGTAGGTAATCTGAGAATTACACCTGATCATGAAGTCACTTCTGAATACGATCACCACCTTGCCTCAGACTGAAGCCCTCTGGAGTTCTGGGGTCAACAACATTGTGAGCACTCTATCCACATCATGTTCTTGGTGTTGTTATTTATAGTAACAACTACCTGTAGGGTTTGAAAACACAAAAGGCCCCCAGGAACCAAACTTAGAAAATGCTTAATAAAAAAAGCACACACAGGACAAGACACCCATTAAATTCACTTATTTAATTTGGTTTATGATGGAATTGGACTTTTAAAACATCTAGAATTATGACGTCAAACATTTTACTGCTAATGTCAAATTTATTTAAACCTAGAACACTCATCAGATGAATGTGGAATAAAAGTATCAGTCTCTCCCTCCTTACTGTCCAACCTAGCATACAAGTCATCATAAACCCCTTGTTTGGTCTTTGCTACCTCTACCTTCACCTTACGCTGCATCTCCCTGTACTCCTGTCTACTCTCCTCAGTCCTCTCAGTGTCCCACTTCCTCTTAGCTATCCTCTTTCTCTGTATACACTCCTGTATTTCCTCATTCCACCACCAAGTTTCCTTATCTACTTTCCTTCCAGATGACACACCAAATATTCTCCTACCTGTCTCCCTGATCACATTAGCTGTAGTTGTCCAGTCATCTGGAAGCACCTCTTGGCCACCCAGAGCCTGTCTTAATGCCTTCCTATAAGTCATGCAACACTCTTTCTTTTTTAGCTTTCACCATTTTGTCCTCTGCTCTGTCTTTGTCCTCTTCATCTTCCTCACCACCAGAGTTATCCTACACACCACCATCCTATGCTGTTTGGCTACACTCTCACCTACCACTACTTTACATTCGCTGATCTCCTTCAGATTACACTGTCTACACAAGATGTAGTCTACCTGTGTGCTCCTACCTCCACTCTTATAGGTCACCCTATGTTCCTGCCTCTTCTGGAAGAAAGTAAGGAGAGTAAAGAAACTACAGGAGAGTAAAGTACAAGGAGAATTAGGATTAGGTGCTGGATTTTACTTAAGTATTGGTATCGGTTCAGGGGTGAACGGCACCCAACCCTCCTTAATTGTGATGGTGATGATGATGATGAGATGGATGAATATAAAGCAGCTGATTACTAAATAAATCTGGTGTCAGCACCAACTTGACTTTCTGTTGTTCTACCGTAGAGCAGAGGATAAATCACCACCATTCGTTCACATAGAGTCGCGAAGAAATGAACACGCAGTAGAAGGCACATCTACTGGTTTACTTTTGCACAATTACTGTTAAATTGATTAACTGTGCTTCTTCCTCGTTTCTCCTTGAACACATACTTGAAGTGGCGTTTAGCTGGCAGCAAAGGACAGCGCACACAGATTGTAATTTGTCAGTGAATGTCTTAAACACAACACAGTCCTTGGGGCTGAGGGCCATCGGTGTGTCTGGGGTTTTGAGGTGGCCCCTTGTCTCTGCTGTGGTGTATCCCAAACAGCCAACAACAGCATGCCACACTTTACCGTCAATCGTGTTATCTGCAGAAATATGGCCTTACTCCATTAAAGCATCCAAACAATGCAGCATAAAATAGACAAATATGTCTGTATGTGTGCACTAAAGAGGAGAACATGGAACACTGTGGACACAAGTGACAACTGGACGACTTGTTGCTCTTCCCATCCAAACCCGGTGGACCGGAGGGCTGTGGTCATGGACGGATGATAAGAAATTATCCGACTGAACCCTGCTTTGGATTTTTTTTTTCTGGTATTTTCCTCTCAGATATTAATGAATGAAGGAAACAAACGTGGCTGTTCTTTTCTTATTTGTGAGACAGAGCCAGAGAAACGTGAAGAGGCCTGACTTTTTTGGTTGCCTCGGCAGATTATCTTTTGTAAATTTACTGTGACCTCTGTACTACTAAGTGTGTATCATATTGGCAGCAAACCAACTTTGAAATGCAACAAAACATTTCTCGATCATTCTGTTTACTGTATGTGTGTGT
This sequence comes from Antennarius striatus, assembly GCF_040054535.1. Taxonomy (NCBI): domain Eukaryota; kingdom Metazoa; phylum Chordata; class Actinopteri; order Lophiiformes; family Antennariidae; genus Antennarius; species Antennarius striatus. The sequence goes on along the minus strand of NC_090777.1, from coordinate 4,843,162 downwards.
TTCTATCGGCAGGTATGAATGTGTTAATGTGTAAGATGACGGTCACATGGATGACACAGAGTTAAAACAGACCTGGTATTACAACCTGTCCTGGGCCATGTGACACAAGTCCAGCTGTTTACACCTGGTTTACATCTGATTAGCACCTTGTTAACACCTGGTTTACATCTGGTAAACACCTAGTTTACACCCAGATTACACCTGATTAATACCCGGTTTACACCTGGTTTGCATTTAGTTTACACCTGATTAACACCTGATTCGCGCCTGGTTTACACCTCGTAAAGACCTAATGGGCACCTGGTTAACACTTGGTTTGCATCTGGTCTGCACCTGGTTTACCTTGGTTTACAACAAATTTAAACACCTGGTATACACCTAGTTTGACAAGTCTACACCTGGTTTACCATGGTTTCCATCTGGTTTACACCCGGTTTACAACTGGTCTACACTTGCTTTACACCTGGTCTACATCCAGTTTGCACCTGCTTTACACCTGTTACCCTGGTAACCTGAAGATGATCTAACTGACTCTGCTGTTCACTTGTGATGACGCTCAGGATGGATGGTCATACCAGGTGTGAAAAGGTTCATTACTGAATATATGTTGTACATCTTTCCTCTATGACACAAAGATCTGAATGTATTTTCCAATCAATGAAGTTTACTCCTACTCCCTTTTGTAAAACAATAGATGATTTTTTTTTTTTTTTTTTTTTACACACAAAAGGATTAGAAAGGTGAGATAAAGCATCTGGCTAAAAGTGACTGCATCATATGAATGTTTCATTGAAGAATCCATGCATTAAAAAAACAATGTAATGTTGTCATTTTAATGATAAATAATGAATTATACTGAAGCCTTCATCCTGCTTCCAAAAGCAGGACTCATATTCATTCCCTTTAGAGCATAGCGCCAAAATAATCAGCTTGGGCCCCCATTTCTCCTCATTCACTAGTAAAAAAGACACTGGACATAGAACCATGAGCAGTCAGACAATCAGAGCACTTGGAAACAAATAGTAACTTTGAACCTTAACATCCAGGCGTGCCTCAGCTTTGAACGATCTGTTTGGTGGATCCACAGGCCCATCAGCCGACACCCCGACAACACCGTTGTCCGCTTTCTGTTGGGTTCATGACCAACATGTATAATACAGGTTCGTCCCAGAGAAACGAGCATCGGTAGATTCTCTAAGACCACCTGACTTGTTACCAAGGTAGTTAATAAACTCCAACCTATCAAGGTCACTCTGTGAGGACAGGATCACTTAATAGGATACAAGAATCCATAATAAATATGTGAATAAAAAGTCTCTAATTGTCAATCAAACATCTACTTTTTTCAGCTGTGATTTCAAAGTGTTCACCATTAGATGAGCTCTTTTTTATTCCTTTTAGAATCAGAGGTTGAGTTTAGCTCAATTTTCCCACAAAGTTTTTTTCTGATTGTTCCAACACACATAAATGCACTTAAACTTTTGGAGTTCATTCTCTTTTCATTATGCTAGTGTTTGACATGCAAATAGAATGATTTAGGGAATCGACTATAGGTTTGATATACCATGTTCCTTAAGTAAAGTAAATACACCCAAAATGAAGAGAGCTTCAACACATTTCTTTCATTACGGGTCTGATTCTGCTCCAACTGAACAAGCTGGCTTGGAGCTATACCTAAAAATGAATCCCACTGTTGATAAAACAAAAGAACTTGAAATCAGAATGATGCTGTGTGAACCAGCGTCCCTCAAACCACATGGTGGTTTGCTCTGTGTTACTGATTCAAACAGCAGTTCAGCTGTTCAGCATGTCTCTGGATTTATGGCTTTTGTTGTCCGTTTTGTAATAAAAATCAGTTTTGTTTAAAATAATCACATTATTCTGATAACCCAAAGCTGGCTCCTGGTGGAGGTTTGCTTGTGTTTGTGAGATTTAACCATTGACAAATAAAGCCGAATATCAATAAAGCAACTTTTATTTATATAGCGCTTAATCACATCTGAAGACATTTCAAAGCGCTTTACAGATAGAAAGCCAACAATGCCCTCCAGAGCAAGCATAAGTGACAGTGGCTGGGAAAAACTCTCTCATTGAGGAAGGAACTCTGGGCAGGACCCAGGCACTGGTGCAGCTTTTCTGATCACAACCCAGTGACTTACTGGATTTACGCTAAACTTTAATCTACTCCATGAAAAAACAAAGACATCTTGACATTCATATTTTGGAGTCCAAATGTTGGGTCAGAGTTGTCTCCTGCAGAGTCAAGATGCTGATCACACGTCCAAACAGCTGCTCCATCCGACAAGAACACGCCTGAATTGAATTGATTGGTGTCAGGGCTGTACCATCTGTACCGTATAGCAAGTCCAGTCCCTTCATTCTCCCCCTCTTCTAGTAACAAATGTTCATTTGTGACATGCTGCATTGATAATATGCTGCCATTTATAAAATGTGAGGAAATGAAGGCCTTCCTTGCAGAGATCCTGGCCAACCTGATGGCCTCGTCTGACCCAGACAAACTTTATGTGGCACTCATGACCTCAACCACCTGTTTCTGTTCTTTGGAACTGGGGAAATCTTGATCCTCCACAAATCCAGATCAATCCCTGCCACAAGAGGCGAGGCAGATGATTGGCTCTAGCTAAGAACACATTCAACACCTTTCTGGCCTACATTTCCACCTAAGCAGCAGTGATAGGATGAGTCTCCCAGCAGGATAGAACCAGTCCTTTGGTCCAATCAGCAGTGACATCTAGACTACACCAACACCAGGAGTTAGAACACTTAACCTCCACCAGGTAAGGGCGCCTAGATTAGTTATATCACAGTGAGTCAAGTAGTGATCAGACAGGAAGTAATCCATTGTCTGTTGCCGTGGCTTCCTGTGAGGAGGCAGTCCTCCAGTGAAGACCAAGACCCTCAAAGAACCTCTAAATGAGATATAGTAGTTATCTCTCGAAGCAGATCTTGCTGGGGGTGATGAAACTTATCGTCGTTGGCTGAACTGTGACTCAGTCTCACATATTTTAATAATTTGTCTGGTTAATATCTGTTCTAACGCTGAAACCACCTAGAAAATCATGTTTGTGTTGAAGGACATCTGTAAGGTTCTCTTTTCTCCTATGGGGGTAAATTATTGTTTAACCAGAGACCAGATGAACGCAACGTCAGGTGCAGCTGGCTTCACAGCTGAAGCTGACCCAAAACGCTATCTAGTGGTAAAAAAGTGTAACACACCATAAAATAACGCCTGAGTCTTGGTCATGAGTCTGCTCCCAGAAAACGGTGGACTGGAGTCCAAAAGGTAAGAAATCAATCGAAGATGAAGCGGTTTGATAACCAGTGACCGATTCTTCTGTTGGGTCTAAGTGCAGCAGAGAAAAACACGAAACACTTGGCTCACAAACAGGTTGCCATAGCAACTGTGTTACACTGTGAGGAGCTGGTTTTATGGAGCTAAATGAAGCCTGGGTTCCATGAAGTCTTTCTTTGACAAACTTTCCTCAGGCTAGTAAAGCATGAAAACATGAGTTTATTTTATGACAATTTATTTACAAGTTTTAATGTTCACCAATGAAACCTTGAAGTACTAAGAACTAAAAAGTTTTAATATTCACCTAAAATCGACTACGTGACCACAAACTACTGCTAACAGGAACCTCAGGAGTCACGTCATCGTAAATAGATGAACGTTCCCAGGTGGTGCGCTGCGGTTCTCCTGGACCTTCATGTACTCCTGGTTCGACGGCGCCGAGGGTTAGTCCTGACTGCAGGTCTAGTTCACTGCGTGTTCAACTGAGGTGTGAGGAAGACGGGCTGCGAGCTGATAGTCATCGTCTGAGCAGGAGACTTCAATAACACCTGCTTTAAAGAACCAGATCCTGCAGTCTGGTACCAGAGGACGACATGACGAAGGCTTTCCATCGGGTCTCTGGTTTGGATGGGACGTTATCGATCCTGCAGTCTGAAGGGACGGACAAACACTTAAAATAACTGGCATAAAACAATGAAACTACCCACTATTGAGGTCCGGGGTTCAGCAGATGTTAAAAGCTTTGATTTCAGAATGGGGGTGGGAATCGATCTTCACCACTTCATTTCGACTCAGACAGCTATGATGCTGTCATGAAACAAACATGTCTTCCCTCATGAGGAGCTTCTGGCTTTGTGGGACATGACACCCGATGTCACCGAGTGGACGTGGATAACCGCCTCCTCCTCCCTGTGGACGCAGCAGCCGATCCACGTCTCCGCTCTGAGTGGACGTCTGAACTAGTGATTGATGCTCAAAGCCTGAGTCTGGACCCTCAGCCCCTGGTTCTCAGGGCGGATGGTGGCTCGCGGCTCCTGTCCACGCCAGGAAAAACACACGGGGCTCAGAGGAGTGCTTGGTGGCCACTACGTTTCCACGGTGTGTTCTGCTCGGGTGTCAGTGTGAAGCAGTTCTGTACAGGTCTGGTGTTGGCAGTGGTCCTGGGTCAGAACAGATACTTTCGACACGAGTCCGACCCACACCGACACTCCACTCGAATCCTCTTCTTCGGGGAACTGTTGAGACCGGCAAGGCTGAAGCTGGAGTCCATTTTGGTGCTTTCTGTGTCGACTGGATCGACTGGAAAACAGGACAGCAGGATTGGAAAGGCACTGACTTTGCATTTTTTCCCACTGCATCTGAACCCAGCACAGAAATACAAAACTAATTTTGAATTTTGCAAAATGGAATAAAAGTCTTTAAACTTCTGGAAACCACTCTTTGATTCAATCCGTCTGAAACAACTGCAGCTAGCTGTGCTTGTCGAACGGGTTCAGACAGCTGCAGGCCGAATGCTCCGAGTCAAAGCGACAGGAGTTTGAGAATCTCGACTCTGATCACCTCTAGAACCAATCGTAATGATGCCGTTTAGATCGGACCGCTTACTCTGTGCCCACAGCGTTTAGAAACCAACATCCCATCAGAGACGAAACACAGGTCAACACGGCGAAACGCTGCTTCTCTTGATCAGAAACACAAACTGGCACCAGAACCAGAGAGAGAACCAACAAGTGATCTATAGAACAAACTCTAGAGCAGTGGTTCTTAACCTTGTCGGAGGTACCGAACCCTGCCGGTTTCATATGCTCACTCACCGAACCCTTCTTTAGCAAATTTTTTTTTTTCAAATTTAAGGCATAAGTATATGTTTTACCGGTGTATATAATAAATTGTGCATTAATGTCACCTTTTTCAAAGAACAAAACCAAGACAGTGCATGAACTTACATGAAATGACCTACCTGCAAACCAGTGTGACTTCTGCTGTTGTTATAGAGAGACCATTTCAGATATGAGTGGCTTCACCTTGACAAGTGTCACTCTGATGTCATTTTCACCGCAAAGTCTGTTTCTGTTGTTTTCCACGCAGCTTAATGAAGTGTTCCTTTATTTTTGCCAGTGCCAGACTAGAGTTGCTCAACTTGACATTACAAATCCTGCAGAACGCTGACTCACATCACGTTCAGTTATACAGTACATACATGTAAATTCACGTTGCACATATTCGTCCGACCACTTTCTTTTTTTGCTCAACGTAGTTACTATGAATTAAAATATTAAGAAAGCAATCAGATGACGTATCATCATGACAGGCATAAATCGACTACTGAGTGCGCAAAATCCCCTGTAGCACAGGTAGGCTAATCGATGTAGCGTGATCACCTGCAGCCAGTGATGGCTAAGGGGGGTGTGTCATCACGAATTGACACGATGTGTCAAACGTACAGTGATTCGTGTATGTTCGGCAAAAACTCGGGTGTTTTTTCTTGACCCCCGTCTCCGCCGAACCCCTGAGACCGACTCACCGAACCCCTTGGGTTCGATCGAACCCAGGTTAAGAACCACTGGTCTAGATACTCCAGAGGTTCTACAGCACAAACTGATACTTCTGCCAACCCAGACTTGTAGAATCTTCTAATGTAGTTTCCTTCTGCCTGCATGTCGTCCTCTATTACACCTGTAACAGCACATGTCATTACACCAGTCCTTAGCACACATGGTTCATAACAGTGAATTTAAAAAAAACAAGAAGCTCAGGCCAGCGACAGTTACGGGCGTGAAAGCTGTCTGACAGTTAACAGGGTGTCAACTAACAGACGCCCTGTTAACGCCCACCCTCCCCCCAACCAGAGCGCCAGCGTAGTCCCATACACCACGGGCCCCCGAAGGTTAGACGCTAGTCTGTGTCGATCTCGTCTGATAAGGCCGTTCCAACCTGCTGGACTGACACCTACTGTGCATCTTGTAGTCGAAGGTGAGCTCCTCTCCTGCCCGAATCGGCCGCGTTGAAAACAGGGCGATCCTGGGCAGCCTCTCGTCGATGTTGTCGACGAAGACATTAAATACCTGCAGGTTGGGGTTACACTGCAGGAGAACACAACAGCAGTCAGGAGCTGAACACATGTCAGTCTGCATACATAGATAAACAACCACAGAAAATATGGCCGCTGCATAAAGAGAAGACTTATCAAACCGCAATGTCTTTGATTCTTTTGGTTCTTCTTTATGTTCAGAAGTCACCGTGTTACTTGAGTGTGACCTGACGTATGATTACATGGTCACTACGGGCACACTGAAGCAACGAGCTCCTTAAGGTCTGGACAGACTCAGAGAAGAGGCTTTGAACCAGGCGGTATCTTTGAAGGCACTTACGCTGTGGTTCACGAAGTGGGAGATGTTGCCGTGGTGAGCTGCGTCCACCGTGTACACGTCCTCCACATAGTCCAAGTCAAACAGGTAGGTGGAGCCCTCGCGGTCGTAAATGTGACCCCGTCTCTCTGCTTCATCTGTTGTGATGATCTGGAGGAGGAGAACAAACATCTCAGAAGACGTTATGACTGCTACAAAAAGAACATTAACAAAATTGGACTCTTTGCAAAAACTGACAAAGACGTGTGCAAAGATGCACGCCTATTGGACAGAATGGACGATTTAAACCAAAAATGCACCAAAATAAAATAATTGATACTGAATTGTGACATGCAATGTATGAATTTTGGTGACAATATGCTGCAACGAGAGAGATGTTGTTGACTTAGGGGACGGGAATCTTACAAGCCAATGGCTTCTACCCGTCAACCCTTTTTTTTTTCAACCCTGTTGCTGATGTTCCAACACTGATGAAAGTGAAATCTGTTGTAATAACATGTCTGGAGAGAAGAAAAATAATAAACTTTTACTACAGATATTAAACACACAGGGAAACAAACACTGATGCTGAACTCTGCTAGAAACCTGAGCTACGTTCTCCTGATGTAGGTAGAGCTGACGAGTCGACTGGGGCTGATTTATAAAGTTTTGTTTGATATTCAAAGAGGTCGCTAATAATCCTGCATGTCTGGTTTGTTTAGCCTTCATGCTAATCCTGGTTCTTACAACCTTAAGGTAATAGTTTCCCAGGTTTTTGCAACTGTAAAAAATGAGTCAGCTATTTTTATAACACTTGATAGTTCGAGCAGATTTTGTGAAGTGAAGTCAGACGATAACCTGAGCAAAGAGATCCGTCCAAAAACATCTGGATACACATGGAGAGCCGACCGTGTGTTTTGAAGGACATGGGTTCTGAACCATCGACACACAACTTTAGAACCAGTTGTGATTTATGATGACGTCTGTGTGGTCAGAGCCTGACCCCAGGTGTGAGGCGTGAGCGGGTCTTACCTCTCCTACGTATTCCATGACGAACACGTTCTTCTTGATGTGCTGCAGAGTGCGGACCCCCCACCCTCGACCGTTCTCCGTCTTAAAGATGCAGAGGTCGATCTGGATGCCTTTCTGCACCACTCTGTTGGGGCAGTCCGGGTCGCAGCTGCACTGGGAGTTACACTCATAGATCGGCTTTCCTGGGCGGATCCGAACCTGTCCCTTCTCGTTGTACGCCATGCGGTGCAGCGACGCCCCAGGACAGCAGCCGTTCACCGGTTCGTGGAAACAGTCCTTACACTCACATCCCACAGCCATCACATTTAAAACGATGCCCTGCCCCACTTTGTAGTTGTTTATGTAAGTGAAGTTTTTGGGAGGACCCTCCAAGTCCACGTCGTTCACAACAAAAATATGACCCGGGTGGTTCCGAGTCTCGTTCAGGTGGACCTCCCAGCGCAGCAGGTTCTGACGGACTTTGGCTTTCTGCATCAGAAATGAGGAGACTTCCTTGTCCAGTCTTTTAGGGGTGGTGTGTCTCTTGTGGCGACGGAGCTCCAGATCCAGATCCTGGTGGAACTGTTTCATCAGTTTCGAGCATTTCAGGTTTCTCTTGGGTTCCCAGGAGTTATCAGCCTCTGGGTATCCCTTCCACTTCACCAGATAAAACTCTTCCTCCTCAAAACACACAACAAATTGAAAGCAAAATGTTTGATTCTTTCTCGGGTATGTCAGCACTGAGAGATGAGACACGGGCGACATGCTTTCAATGGTAAAGAGTTCAAAGCTTCAGAAATGTTTTTTAAGTTGTTGATACTCAACCAGATAATCAGTCTACTCATAACCTGAAGGGATAAATTCTTTAACTATATCAAGTCCGATGTTACTTTACAAGGCTTTTAAAACAAAGAGAAGCAGACGTGTCCTCTGACAGGAACACCTCACCCTGATCTTCTTGTAGTCGCAGAGGAACTCCACCTCGTAGTCGTTGATGTTGGCACCGATCACCCCCAGCTGTCGACAGCGGAGCCGCTCTCTGCGGCACAGGACTTCCATCTCATCCCAGGACATCTTACAGGGTACGTTGCAATTTAAAACGTCTCTCTGCAAAGGTGGAGCGAGGGGTTCTGGAGACAGGGCGTAAATGGCTGGTATCAACCACAAAGAACCTGACGCGTAAAGCACGTAGTAACAAAGATCCAAACGAGTCCCTGAGGATTAATCCGCTCACAAACTTCAACAGGAAGTGGTAGACTAGTCTGAGAGTAAGAAATCATTGAGCACAAATCTGTAAGGGTATAAGCACTGTGATTGGACAACGTCTGAAGTTGATATCCGTTGAAATGAGCACCAGTTACTTATTTGTATGAAAACATTTCACATTTCATTGTAAACTATTTAAATGTGATGTAAATGGACTAACGCAAAACCACTGAACGTTTTGTGTCTGACAGTTACGACCTGGGTTACGTTCACGGGATCATTTCAAACACAACCAACCAGTGGTGGCACCCTGTGAACTTAACTATGTTTAACCGGCCAGTCAACTAATCATGACAAACATCAAAATCAAGTTCGACAAAGCCAGACTTTATTAGAGCTGGATAAACGACAGAATGGAATCCTCCATTCGTAAAGAGTCGGGTGAAACTTCATTGATTGAATATAAATAGCAATTAATTAATGTTCTATTCAATGCTTCACAAGTAGTGTTAAACCGGTCTCGAAAAGGAAAAGACAACTTCGTAAACGCATAAATCAAGGTGTTTAAAACTCTAGTTCACAGAGAAACGTTTCCATCGGAGGAGAATCCAGATCCTTCATGGAGGGAGGATGGAGGGACTGATGGACAGACAGTCGGACAGAAGGACAGCATCATCTGCTCTCATACACATTCCACAGGACAAAACAGCGACACACACACAGAGCAGATGTGGATCCAGGCGTGATCTACAGGTTGCCGTGGAGACCTGGACACTGACATGTCACCTGCGTGACGCTCAGGCCCACCTGTAAGTTCATTCAGCAGCAGAAACGTCAGAACACGCGTGGGTCGCGGGATGATCTGAGGTCGGTTCCTGTCTGACGGAACCGGGGCCTCCGTGGGGGGCCCTCCCCCCAGGGAGCCCACGGAAAGACGGATGATCGAGCGTGAGGCGATCGAGGACTAAAGCAGCCCGCTAAAACACACCACACACACACACACACACACACACACACACACACACACACACACACACACACACACACACACACACACACACACACACACACACACACACACACACACACGTTCACTACATTCACTACTAGTCCCGTTTCAACGACACCAGCGGCTCCCGTTTAACGACCATCACCCACCGTCGGAGCCCCGCGACACTAAAAGTTGTCACCGGTCCAAATGTTCACGAGATTCACACTCAGAACCCACGGAGAACCGGTAATAAACCAACGCGACATTCCACGGAAAGTCAGAAGCAGTTGTCGTATTTTACCTTTCAAATTTTCCGCCATGTCTTCCGCACAGCCGCCAAAATAGTCGGAACTCTACTGGTCAGAAGTTCCCGCCCCTCTAGTGACATTCGGTTGCTGATTGGTTGAGGATTGTATTTCAGCTCTCTGATTGGCTCAGAAAAACCTGTCGGACCGGAAGAGTGAATGCCGCACTTTCGGAACTTGTTTTTTTTTTTGTGTGTGTGTGTTTTCGTTGTAGTTCGGTTCGGAACGGAACAGTTACATAACGAGAATTATGTTTAGTTCCAGAGAAGAGTTCTTATTCACACACCACGCGTGTTGGTCGGATAACGATGGTCAGCTCCGTCCTGACAGGACATCAGTGTGTTGTTGTCATCCTACTGGGATTCGATCAGTCCCCTCCAGAGGGCGCTAGTGGGACAGAAACAACATTCGGGACTCGATCCCTCTTCATGAATACAGATGTTTATCACTTCAGTGATTTAGTCATTTTCTCTCACTGATTTACTTTGTGCGGTTTGTTAACAGCAACACTGTGAACATCTAATTTAAAAACGTAATTCATAAAATAGACACTGATCAACCAGTACATGATGATCTTTGTGCAAACTAAAACTAGAACCAACCCAGTCACAGATTGTAACATCCCGTGACACCCCTGAATTCAAATTTTTACCCTGACCTACTTGCATAGGTCAAAGATCGAAGCTAGTGCTACTTTCATAGATCAAAGCAGTACTTTTCTTGTTTTTACTCTCACTGGCCTCCCTCGTCTTTCTATCCTATCCGGTTCCTGAGTGTACAAAAGTTCAAATTTGAATTCAAAATTTTACCCTGACCTACTTGCCTAGGTCAAAGATCAAAGCTAGTGCTCTGACCTACTGTCATTGATCAAAGCGCTAGCTTTAATCTATGTTCTTACTCACACTGGCCCTATACCCCGTCTTTCTATCTCATGAGTGTACAAAAGTTTAAATTTGACCTTAACCTAATTTTCTCAAGGTCAAGGTCATCATCTCATTTCCATCCCCTTTGCTCCCTGAGTAATGTGCTTTTTGTTTCATCTTTCTATCTGCAATGGTTGCGAAGATATTTGTTGGACATACAAACAGACGGATGGACGGACGGACAGACAAACACACAAGCACTGACAATTACAATACTATGCAATAAATGTAAATCTTGGTTGTGATTTGACAGGTGGGGAAACCACAACCAAATTACACGATACCACTTATGATTCCAGGTCGTTTTCAATCACTGCCACAATAACATGTGGGACAATTGGTATGTCATTCATTGTGACACAATGCTTTGTGGTGCAACTCAAACCACATCGAGACAAGAGTCAGATGACTGTAGTGTCCACTCAGAAGTCCCAGTGGCCTAATGGATAAGGCACTGGCCTCCTAAGCCAGGGATTGTGGGTTCGAGTCCCATCTGGGGTGACCGACAGCAGAGTGGCGCAGCGGAAGCGTGCTGGGCCCATAACCCAGAGGTCGATGGATCGAAACCATCCTCTGCTATCCACCTTTTAGAGGTGTTGTGAACACAACTTGAAAATGAATTAAGCAACACTTTCTTTTCTGTGAAGACCTGAAAAACATCATCCTTCTTTTCCGCTGCGTATCATCAAGCAGGTCTGATTCCATCCAGTGGTTCTAGACCAACTTCATCCAGAACGCTGGCTCTGATTTAGAAATCATCTGTAATGATCACCTACATGGGATCCTTACAGGGGAAATTATGTCCACTCTAGTTAATTAAGTTAATTAATTGTCCATGCCCGATTAATGTGCTTTTTGTTTCACCTTTCCATCTGCAACGTTTGCGAAGATATTTGGTGGAGAAACGAACGGACGAAAGAACGAACGAACGAACGCACGAACACTGACAATCACAATACATCACTGCTTTGAAGCAGTATGTAAGTACTTGACTAGCCCATAACCCAGGGCTGGATGGATCGAACCTGTCCTCTGCTGTCCACCTTTCCAAGCACGTTGTGACCTCAACTGAAAATAATTCAACATCACTTGTCTCTAACTGTGAACACTTGAAAAAGACAAATTCATCTGTGTTTTCCACTGCATATCAACTTATTTCTCTTTAATCCAAGCAATTAGTCCACAAGTCAATACACATTTGACACTAAATAATTAATAATGATAACTAATTAATAACACTTTTTCTTGCTGTGACAGTTTTCAGTCAGACATTCAGTCACAGGCTCAACAATGTCGGATGTTTCCCATCTTTCTTTAATTTCTAAGGAAATATGCGTACATCCTGATTTTATCAAGCTTTTTCAGGGGTTGGTATTTAACAGGTTTGCTGCTGATCCATATCAAAACCTGAATCCAACAGATTTAATAACATTTCTGACTTTGACAAATGCAATAAATGTAAATCTTGGTTATTTGGCGGGTGGGAAAACCATACCCAAATTACATGATCCCAGTTTAGCCTGTTACGCATCTTCTCCAAGGCTACAAACATTTCAGTTGAGCAAAGTAAGTAAACCAGGGGTTCCAGGTCATTTTCCATCACTACCGCAATAACATCTGGGACCAGTGGTATGACATTCATCATGACACAATGGACTTCACTGGTGCTTTGTGGCGCAACTCAAACCAGATGGACTAAACAGTCACCTCACCCATTCAGAAGCCCCAGTGGCCTAATGGATAAGGCACTGGCCTCCTAAGCCAGGGATTGTGGGTTCGAGTCCCATCTGGGGTGATAATCAGCAGAGTGGCGCAGCGGAAGCGTGCTGGGCCCATAACCCAGAGGTCGATGGATCGAAACCATCCTCTGCTATTCACCTTTTGGAGGTGTTGTGAACACAGCTGAAACAAATCCAACATCAGTTTTCTGTTTCTGTAAGCACCTGAAAAATACAGTCACCTTTACTTTCCATAGCCCATTAACTTCCATCCATGAATGAGCAGGATGCAGTTTTCCTCTGTGCTAAGCGAGTCTTTCTGTTTTTTGCTTTGCTTTTTGGTGGTTTTGCATCTGTTATTTTTATACAATTGATATCACTAGGCTAGTGTACTCCAGGGAGGAGTTAATGTCCACGAAGGTCAAAGGAGAACCAGAAACACACAACCTTATTCCCACTGAGATATCCATCGAGTGTGTCAAGTTGTAAGGGCTAGGCTAATGTCTAGAACAGCTAGCTGGATGCGGGTCAAGCCCTCCGTCCCCTCCGTCATCATGGGGAACGTAAACTCGCTGCCTAACAAGCTGGACGAACTGACGGAGCTGTGCAGGACTGAGGGAGACTAGTTTGTTCGTGTTCTCTGAGACTTGGGCAACGTTCCCATCAGCCATGTAGCTCGGAGCTACATAGCTCATTAGCCACGTATAATGTTTATATTCCTTCTTTAATTCATTTTCAAACCGCTTCATCCACGGTCACAGGTCGCGAGGTGCTAGAGCCTATCCCAGCGGACTGGGGTGAGAGGCAGGGTACACTCCGGGCGCAATGCCAGTGCACCACAGAGCCACTCATAGGCACAGATAAACACTCACAAACACACTGTCACCTATGGGCAATTTGGGACTGGTTGCCTGTGTACTTTCATGTCTATGTATTGCACTTTACCCTTTTAGCCCCTTACAAACCTAGGTTAGCATTGTCGGTGTTCAACACCATCATCCCACAGACCCTGGTGCAGAAGCTGTCAGAGCTGGGACTGTCTGCAACCGCAGGGAACTGGGTCCTGGACTTCCTGGCAGACAAATCACAGTCAGGATACACAACACTGTCTCCTCCCCTATCACCCTCAGCACCGGCTCCCCACAGGGCTGCGTGCTCAGCCACCTCCTGTTCACCCTACTGACATACGACTGCTAGGAAAAACACCCGAGCTGTCACACAGTAAAGTTTGCGGATGAGACAGTAGTGGTGGGACGCATTCAGACAAATGAACTCCAGTGGTGCTCTGTAGTCACCTTCATGCCCCGTATGTCACCACAAAAGCATGGGGATTTAGTGCAATATGGTGCTTTTTTAAATGCAATAGACTGAACAATCATACACTTTAATCTGTCACATTGTACATAAAATTGTTGTTCAGATACTGTACATATTCAATTTTCCTTTTTTTTAAATCTTATTTTTACCCAACAGACTAACTGGGACCTTCAGAGGGGTATTTCGTACTGTCTCATATGGAAACATGTGTCAGCATGAGAAATAAAGACTCTGATTCTGATACTTATTTTTACAGTGCTTATAACAAACAAACACTCGTCATTGGTGTCCACAAAACATAAAGGATGAACCAAGAAGACTGATTCACTTCATCAAAGAGGAAACAAGGAACAATATTCACAAACATAAACCAAAGGATCAAAGACCAAATGAGAAGATCAAAGAGATCATAACCTGATCAAAGAGATCAGTTACCCGATCAAAGAGCTCATCACCTGATCAAAGAGATTTCCTGACATTCATAAAAGCAGGATGATATAATGATGATGATGATATATTCGAACTGCAGCTCCGAGACGTTTCCTGCATTGTATGCCGTTGACGAAATAAATGTTGAAGCTATTCCAACTTCTCTTGTGACAGTTTATGCTCTGGACCCACAGAAGATTGACTGCAAAATCGAAGAGGAGAGGACAAGATTGAGAAATCTTATTGCTACGAAGGCAGCCATTGAATACCAAGACCTAGAAGAAGCGGGACAGTGGACTTGGCTTGAGGTGGCGACAGCAACCGCTCCCTTTGCATTAGGCATGGTCACTGGTGGTGCAGGTTATTACTATTTCCACAAATCCTTGCAGTTTCTCTGCATGTGTCTATCTAAGCTAATTGATGTCTGAACACTATTCAGACTGGATTAAGAACACAAGTCTGAAAAAATGCAGCCCCTCAGTGTGCTGGCAACACTTCCAGAGTGTACCCTGCCTCTCACCCATTGTCAGGTGGGATAGGCTCCAGCAGGACCTGTGACCTGCATTTGGAAATGATTCAAACTAATTGTGCCAGAAAACAAACCAAAATTTCGGGGCGTTGAAACGACACAGAATAGTGACATCTGGTGGTGTTCTGAAGTAAATCATCAGCTTCAAACCTGCCTTCTTGTCCTGGTTGTACTTCACTCTGTACAGAATAAAAGATTTAAAGCAAAACGGTTTCTGTTGATTAATGTGAGAAGTGATTGTGCTACACAGTGAATAAATAGCGTAAAGTGAGAGGGTGTGTGCTTGTGAAACAGGGCCAAACTAATAAGACTGCATTGGAAACATTTCACAGATTTTTAGTTAAAAACAGGCTTTTCTCAACTGATAGGTTTCAGATTGGTTCGACTTTGGCTGACAACTATGACCAGAGGCATCCTGTGTGCGAGGCACAATCCGAAAATTCTACAGGAGAGACAGGAGAGAATGAATGCATTAGTGGCAGCAGGGGCTCAGTTCACTAAGCTTTGGGCTGGGATCCGGAGGGTGGCCGGATCAAGACCCATGTTGACCAAAACACTTGGAGTGTGGATTGGAAGGCAAGAGGTGTCAGTTCACCTCCTGATCACTGCCAAGGTGCCCATGAGTAAGACGCTATCCCCCTGCATGCTGCTTATTGGCCCCTGTGACAGGAGACAGCTGGAGGTAGCAGAGCAGAGTTTGAGGCGAGATCCCCCATGCGCCACCCATAACTCTGCCTCCCCCTACTGTTTGATGTGTGATGTTACTAATTGCATGCCTACAGGCCCCTAGTGTGTTGTGTTCAGGGGTCTGTATTCAACTATGTATGTATGCATGACCTAACCCATATGTAACTACATGCAGCTGTAGTGTAGAGTGAGAAAGACAATTTCCCCATTGAGGGATAATACAGTGGACTTTCTTCTTCAATGAAAGAAGACATGAAGGTAGTTGGTGTGAAAGAAGAGGATGCAGAGCATAAATATCACGGTGAAAAAAGTTAGAATAGGTCACTAAATACTAACTTTGTTTACCGTTAGTATACAGCATTGAATACTAACGGTGAACCATATTAAAAATTAACCAACATGAAAATGTTGGTTAATTTTTAATATGGTTAATTGGTTAATATGATCATAAAATTGTACAGAAACTGTAAGAACAGTGACGGATACCTCTTGTTTTCACCATCAATAACTGAAAAAACTTGCTGTTCCTATAAGAAAATAAATTTGACCCTCCTCTGGGTCACGTCTGGTACAACGGACGATATCTGGACTTGCAGTTCAGCGGATGCCTCATTCAAGGTGAACTGATGAAGACGTGTGCAGAAACACTCACGTCTATTTCGACTGAATGGATGGTTTGAAATAAAGATGTGCCACAATCACTGTCAAAATTTAATTTATGAATTAGTTGAAAACATTGTAATGAGAGGTGTTTCTTTTGATTCTAGCAACAGGAACTACGCAAGCCAGAAAGCTTCTACCTGTCAGCCCTTTTTTTCCCCGGAAGTTGTTGATGTTGCAAATGAGATAAAGGTGTTCAAGTCTGTTCAAATGACCATCCATTATAATCCATCCATTTCAACTATAATGGATGGATTATAATGCTTTAATGACATGTCTGAAAAATAAACTAACTAAATAAAAAGCCCCGGATTTATAGCAATACACAAAGCAGTTCAAATAAAGGAAGTACATGCTGCAATAAGACAGATACTTACCTCTTCAGTGATAAGATGGCAGGTGACAGCCAAGTAGTTCATGGACATCCACAGGTTGACATCAGAGGCTCCTGCTTCATCACCTTGTACTTGACCTCCGCCATATTCCCTAATGCCTTCCTATTAGGGATTATGTAGGTGGGGTCCAAAATGTTGACAAAGGCCAAAGGGTGGCATTACATGAAATACAGCTCTTTTGGTGAACATGCAATAATCTTCTAAATCCTACAGAACTACTTGCCACCGTACTTTGACACCTTTATCTTCCACAGTGAAAAATGATTGCACATCCATCAATGCAGCAGCAAGCTTTTATTTCTTTGACACTGCAAAAAATCAGCATATCAAGAAAATTAACACAGAGAAAATGTCTAAAATGTGGTTGTTGGAGCCGTTTTATACTTTATGTGTAAGCCTTATTTATTTATTTCCTCCTGAGACCCAGCCCATTCATTTATGTCGTTCATAATGGACATTTTGTTCATCTGTATCTCAAGTCTTTGGCGTTACCCTTCCAAGCCCTATAGTATTTTGTAGGGGACATCCTGGGCTTTCCAGTGATGTATCATGTGATGGGCTTGCATACTGGGAACTTTACTTTTGTCCTCTTTCAAGATGGCTACCATACCAACAACCACATTTTATGGAAAGAGGAGAGGTAAGTCAAATATTCTTTATCTATTGATATTTTTACCATGATATTTATATATGTTCTTGTTCATAGAGAACAATATTTTTACATCTGAAAACAGTTTCATTATTTCTGTTTTGAAATAACAGGCATTTAATGAATGTCAACTGTAGTGGACACCAGGACCGTTTTAATGTTTTTAATGATTGCACAATGTTGTAGGACAAAGAAATGAAGCAGAGAGTATTCTACACCGGATAGTAGAGGGATATTCAGATTTGGAGCTGTCAAATGAGGAAAAGGATGAGGAGGATGAGTATCAGCCTGTGATAGGTGAAGATGATGATGAAGAAGGAGAGGAAAAAGATGTAGGAGAATCTGATGACACAGACTCAGAGGCAGAGAAGGAGCAGCAAAGTTGTCGTGCTCTGTGGGCCAGGACTAACTTGTATGTTTTATTTAGTTTCAGGCTAATGTATTACATTTTATGAAAATGCTAGATTATTGTAGTATTTGTACTATGTGTGAATGCTGTTAAATATATGCAAGTTACCTAAAAAATATGCTCATAAAGTTGGTCAATAGGGAGTCATATTGCATCCATGATTTGAAATCACTGCATTAATCCAAATTGATGTGGAAAAAAATAACTGCTACTCCTTTTATTAACTTAATTGGTTTCTTTTTTTCATCCATCATAACAGATTCACACCTGTGCTACCTGGGCTTCCTTCCAATCAAGATGACCCTAAAATCCATGAATACTGGAGTCCAATCCAGTACTTTTCACAGTACATTGATGATGAAATCAAAGACAGCTGCAAACTGCAAGACTGTCACTGAAAACTACTGCCCAAGAAATCAAGATATTCTTTGGCATATCAGTACACATGGCCTGCCTTGGCTATCCCAGAGTGAAAATGTTTTGGGCTAAAAAGACTAATGTGCCAGTTATTAGCAGGAAAATGACAAGGGATAGGTTCTACAAGCTGAGGAGCTCACTCAAGATTGTCAATGACCTGGATGTAACTGAAGAGGCAAAGGAGTCAGACATTCTGTAGAGAGTCAGACCATTGCTTGACCGTGTGAGGCAAGGTTGTCTCAGCCTTCCAAGGAGTGACAAGGTGTGTGTTGACGAACAAATCATCCCATTCACAGGCCGCTGCCCAGTCAGGCAGTATGTGCCAGGAAAGCCAAACCCTACTGGCACTAAAGGTTTTTGTGTTTGCCTCGCCAAACGGTCTGGTCCTGGATTTTGAAGTCTATCAGGGCAAGAACACATTCAGGGGCCAAAGACTGGGAGTTGGAGCTACAGCGGTCCTGCGAATGGTCAAGTCAGTTCCTACAGGAACACATGTGTTCTTCGATCAATATTTCTCAACGATCGATCTCATGGACGCTTTGCTCTCAAAGGGTCTTCCAGCAACTGGAACCATTATGAAGAACAGGGTTCCAAAGCAACGCTAGCTGCCAGGAGATAAGCAGCTAAGAAAATAAGGGAGAGGGGCTTCAGTGACGTTGGTCCGGAGGGGACCTGAGCTGGCAGTGACAAAATGGTTTGATAATAAACCAATTCTGATGGCCTCCACTGTCTTTGGGAAAGATCCACAGGATATCTGTCGTAGATGATCCAAATAAATAAAAGTCATGAACAGGTGAGACGGCCAGCAGTAATCAGGGAATATAATGACAACATGGGTGGCGTAGACCTCTGTGACCGAATGCTGAGCTTCTACCGCACGTCAACCAGGACCAAGAAGTGGACGTCATGTGTGATATGACACATTTCTTTGATGTTGCCATCACAAACGCTTGGATCCTGTACAAGTCTGACAGCAAAGCCCTGAATCGACCAGCTAAGACCACACAGCAGTACCTGGACTTCAAATTGCACCTGGCTGTAGAGCTGCTGGATAGTCCCTCATTTGATGACAGCAGTGAAGACAGTGAGGAAGAGTATCAGCCACCAACCAAAACAAGGATCCCACAACCAGAGCCATCTGTACGCAAGCTAGGAGCCAGGCACATGCCAGAGATGATGGATATCAAACATGCAGAAAGATGCAGGAACAAGGGCTGCAATGGCAACACATACTGTATATCAGGTGCACCAGATGCAAGATGTTCCCCTGCATAACCAAAAAGAAAGCATGCTTCCAGGATTATCACAGCTAAAATATCCAGAGGAAGAAGAAAAGCAGAACTACCTTTGTTCTATGTCTTATAGTTCACTGTTGAACTGAATACATGTTTTACATTACACTGTAATGTATTACAATTTGTCCTTGCAAGCGACTACTAACAGAAGAGTGATCCAGAATTTTATTGTTGTTGTTCAAATTGAATGTGTTCTTGGGTGAATATCACTCTAAAGATATAATCTGCTCCTTTTTTCCCATTTTCTAAATTCAGTTCTATTTTCACGCAGATATCGTCCTGTTGTCCTCTTCAATGGACATGCTTTGAAATTAAAATAAATTTTTTTTTTTTTTAATTAAAATTGTAAATTGTTTTTTTAGGCCCAAATAGATAGGAAATCACACAAAAACAGAAATTGTAAGACACTTTTTTCCCCTAGTTGTCAGGAGGATTTAGCTTTAACTCTGATGCTATGTCTACTTGTTCACGCCTCACTGGCTGCTGCACCTTTCCCAGGTTTGGTAATCAGCTGTCAGAGATCAAATCAGAGCGGAACAGTGGTAAGGGAGGCACATAGTTGTTAACCAACGTAAGCCAGCATATACAGAACCCGGTTATTACTTTGACCATTTATCCCATAAATTGCATCTTGGAAGACATGTTTTCATGAAATACAAAAGAAAAAGGTAAAAATGTACTTTTTAAAATGAAACATAAACTTACTTCTAGTTAAAAACATCATCAGTAGGTAACAATAACAGTACGCTTTTTTTAAGCCCTGGTAAAGAACAATGAACTCGATGCAGAAAGGGCAACACAACCGGTCGGGAAAAGTTTGGGATAAATCCTTCTTTGTTTGTGTTCAAACATATGAGCGTCAGGTGATCTCTGAACTGTGGTTCGACCAAACAAAGCATTTGGCGTTTTGGACGTCATCAGTCACATGATGAGCATCCTTTGACACACACCCCAAAACATAGTGCGAACCACTCTGATTCACAAAGGTAAAACAAGCGCTGAAGCATCCATCGTGATTGTTAAAGACAAACTTTAAATTTTTGTCATGTCATAAGAATAATAATCTGTTGTCACATCACATTTGTTGTCTATTTGCTCAACATTTTTTTCCTGCTATGACAGTTTTCAGTCAGACATTCAGTCACAGGTTAATTGTGTTCCTCTCTTTCTCCTGTCCACTTTTCCATCACTGCCACAACAACATCTGGGACCATTGGTATGTCATTCATCATGACACAATGGACTTCACTGGTGCTTTGTGGTGCAACTCAAACCACATGGACACAACAGTCATCTCCCCCATTCAGAAGCCCCAGTGGCCTAATGGATAAGGCACTGGCCTCCTAAGCCAGGGATTGTGGGTTCGAGTCCCATCTGGGGTGATCATCAGCAGAGTGGCGCAGCGGAAGCGTGCTGGGCCCATAACCCAGAGGTCGATGGATCGAAACCATCCTCTGCTATCCACCTTTTAGAGGTGCTGTGAACATGAATCCACCAACACTGTCCTCTTTTTGTGAACACCTGAAAAAGACAAATTCATCCTTATTTTCATCAATTTCATCCAAATCTCTTGTGACTCATCCTCAAATCGTCCATTACTCATCCTGGATTATCATGATCAGGAAGCTGGTCATCAACACACTGTTACCTCTGGTGAGTCAGCACCTATCATAAAAAGTGGATAAATTTCACGTGACCAAGTCCACAGTGAGCTCACAGACAATATAGTTCAACACATTATTATGGGTCACATATTGCTGCTTTGTGCTCCTCTGGATGTAATCAGCCCTGCTTGATTATATGCAGCAGAAAAGAAGGATGATGTTTTTCAGGTCTCCACAGAAAAGAAAGTGTTGTTTGATTCATTTTCAGTTGTGTTCACAACACCTCTAAAAGGTGGATAGCAGAGGATGGTTTCGATCCATCGACCTCTGGGTTATGGGCCCAGCACGCTTCCGCTGCGCCACTCTGCTGTCGGTCACCCCAGATGGGACTTGAACCCACAATCCCTGGCTTAGGAGGCCAGTGCCTTATCCATTAGGCCACTGGGGCTTCTGAGTGGACAATACAGTCATCTGACTGTTGTGTCGATGTGGTTTGAGTTGCACCACAAAGCATTGTGTCACAATGAATGACATACCAATTGTCCCACATGTTATTGTGGCAGTGATTGAAAACGACCTGGAATCCCTGATATGTCTTGAGCCCTGGACGAGATGTGTAACAGGCTAAAGTGGTATCGTGTAACTTGGGTGTGGTTTCCCCACCTGTCAAATCACATCCAAGATTACATTTATTGCATCACCGCTTCAAAGCGGTGATGTATTGTAATTGTCAGTGCTTGTGTGTTCGTTGGTCCGTCTGTCTGTCCATCCCTCCCTCCGTCTGTTTGTATGTCCAACAAATATCTTCGCAACCATTGCAGATAGAAAGATGAAACAAAAAGCACATTACTCAGGGAGCAAAGGGGATGAAAATGAGATGATGACTTTGACCTTGAGAAAACTTTGTTAAGGTCAAATTTCAACTTTTGTACACTCATTAGATAGAAAGATGGGATATAGGGCCAGTGTGATTAAGAACATAGATCAAAGCTAGCGCTTTGATCAATGACAGTAGGTCGGAGCACTAGCTTCGATCTTTGGCCTATACAAGTAGGTCAGGGTAAAATTTTGAATTCAGGGGTGTTGCGGGATGTTGCAGTCTGTGACTGCCTTGTTACATCCTGTTTCAAAGCGGTGATGTAATTGTCAGTGTTCATCTGTTTGTTTGTATGTCCACCAAATATTTTCACAACCATTGCAGATAGAAAGATGAAACAAAAAACACATTTTCGGGTGGCAAAAGGGATGAAAATGAGATGATGACGTTGACCTTGAGAAAACTAGGTCTAGGTCAAATTTCTACTTTTGTACATTCAGGAACCGGATAAGATAGAAAAACAAGGGAGAAGGCCAGTGTGAGTAAGACTATAGATCAAAGCTAGTGCTTTGATCTACCTATGCAGTAGCTTTGACCTACCCTGAAAAGTCAAAGCTATGCACTTGTCAGATACTACTTTCAAGGTACCCTTACCTACCCTTGGCAGAATGTTGCAATCTCTGACTGACTTGTGGCATTTTTCGAAGTCGGTGATGTTTTTTAAATCTGTCAGATTCAGCATCTAGCCAAAAGTTACTCAGATATCTGTTTGGGGAGTGAGGCTGTGGAACAGATTGAGTATAGAGCTCAAGCAACGTCCAAGAATGACCCAGTTTAAAAATAAGAAAACATGGTTTTCAACAGGTACAGCAGGGAAAAGAAGGGCTTTAACAATCAAGTGTTGTCATAAATGTTTTCAAGATTGGTTTGTTTACACTACGTACTTCTTATGGTTTTTGTAAATATGTATATATTTGTTTACTTCATTCTTTTTCCGTTTTTTTTTTTTTTTGGAAATATTTATGTCTAACTGTATTTGATTAGGATGACTGACTGATTAAGTATTTGAGGAGG
Source organism: Antennarius striatus (assembly GCF_040054535.1). Lineage (NCBI taxonomy): Eukaryota > Metazoa > Chordata > Actinopteri > Lophiiformes > Antennariidae > Antennarius > Antennarius striatus. The sequence goes on along the minus strand of NC_090777.1, from coordinate 4,820,066 downwards.
GGTTGGTTCAAATAAGCTTATGCTTCCCCCTAGTCCTTTTTGGACATGTGGGATTCAATGCTTTGACTCTTGTTATTGTTGTTTTTTCTACTTTCAATTATCTTGTTTGTTTTTCTCTTCAGTGTATTTCATTGTTTTACTCCCACATGTACAAAATAAAAAGCATTCATTCATTCATTCATTCATTCATTCATTCATTCATTCATTCATTCATTCATTCATTCATGCATTCATTCATTCATCCTTTCAACTCAAACCACATGAACAGAATAGTCATTTCAGACACTCAGTAAGCCCAGTGGCCTAATGGATAATACACTGGCCTCCTAAGCCAGGGATTGTGGGTTGGAGTCTCATCTCGCTTGATCAACAGCAGAGTGGCGCAGCGGAAGCGTGCTGCGCCCATGAACCAGGGGTCAATGGATTGAAACCATCCTCTGCTATCCACCTTATGGAGTTATTGTGAACACAACTGAAAATGAATCTGACATCACTTTCCTGTTTCTGTGAACACCTGAAAAACTCATATTCATCCTTATTTTCCACTATGTATCATCAACTTAATTCAATCAGTTTTATTTATATAGCGCTTAATTATGGCAACAGACATTTCGAAGCGCTTTAACAGACAGAGAAACCCAACTGAACCCTCCAGAGCAAGCATAAGCAACAGAGGCGGGGAAAAACTCCCTCGATGAGGAAGAAACTCCGGGCAGGACCCAGACTCTTTTGGGCAGCCATCCGCCTTGACCGGTTGGGTGGAAAAGAAATTAAAGGAAGATAAGAACAGGGAAAGAGAGACAGAGAGAGTGGCAGATAGACCAGATAGAGTCAGTGTCAATGTGATTAAGGTTATGTTTCCCATAACTGAAGTCAAAGCACAATTACAGCTGCGTGGATGACTGTGTGGCGGCACGGAGGAAGAAAGGAAGCAGGACCCTAGCTGATGGATTGATGAGGGGTGTTACTGGTGGGCTTGGAGGTGCAGGTCCACAGAGGAAGGTCCACAGCGGATGGGCGGATGAGGGGTGGAACAGTATGATGACACGAAGGAAGAGAGGCAGCAGGACCCCAGCCGATGGTTAGGTTAGGGGTGATACTGGTGGATGGGAGGTGCAGGTCCACAGAAGATGGTCCACAGCAGATGGTCAACAGCGGATGGGTGGATGAGGGGTGGATCAGTATGTTGGCGCGGAGGGAAAAAAAGGAAGCCGGACCCCAGTCGATGATTAGGTTAGGGGTGATACTCGTGGGATGAGAAGAGCAGGTCCATAGCAGATGGGTGGATGAGGGGTGAACCTGAGAAAAACCTGTGAGGACATAGAGCACAGAGACTCCAGGGAAGAAGTTTAGTTAGTAGGGTGTGATTGGAGACTTGGAGAGTGAAATCAGAGAGGAGGAGGAGTAACAGAGATGGTTGGAGAGAAGGAGGAGAGAGGAGCTCAGTAAGTCTGGATGTTGAGTCTCCAGCAGTGTAGGTGTATAAGAAAAAACAAAACAAAACAAAAAACCTTGTAGCCTAAGTTGCCTTAATTGTAAAATTTGTGAAAAAGAAAAGTTTTAAGTCTAGTCTTAAATAGTGAGAGGGTGTCTGCCTCCCGAACTGAGGTAGGGAGGTGGTTCCACAATAGAGGGGCTTGATAGCAAAAGGCTCTAGCCCCCGTCCTACTTTTGTAAATTCTAGGAACCACCAGCAGGCCAGTACGTTGAGAGATTAATGCTGTAGATGGATTATATGGAACTAAAAGTGCCTTCAGATAGGTTGGTGCCTGGCCATGAAGGGCTTTGTAAGTGAGGAGGAGTATTTTAAAATCTATCCTAGCTTTCACAGGAAGCCAGAGAAGCCAACACAGGAGAAATATGGTCTCTGGCACTGGTCCTGGTCAGAACATGGGCAGCAGCATTCTGAATGAGTTGAAGAGTCTTCAGCGACTTTTTGGAGCAGCCTGAAAAAAGTGCGTTACAGTAATCTAGTCTGGAAGTGATGAAAGCACTTCCAGACTCTTGACTCGCCATCAAATCATCCATAACTCATCTTGGATTAGCCTGATCAGGACGCTGGTCATCAACACACTTCTACCTCTGGTGAGTCAGCACCGACCATGAAAGGTGGATGAGTTTCACATGACCAAGTCCACAGTGAGCTCATGGACAATGTAGTTGAACACATTATTATACAGTAGGTCACATATTGCTGCTTTGTGGTACCACAACAAAACGGCCATGGGGACACAGAGTCAGGTGCTCCTCCAGTGGGACGAAGAGACTGTAGTTGATTTCCAGCCTTGTAATTCTGGCTCTGATTGCCGTAGAAAGTTCATTAGATTGGAATGTAATCACAAGCAAGTGGCTCTGGTGGAAGACTGCACATTCAGAGTTTGTTGTGTACCGAGACCATAAGGGTGAATGATGACGTCAATAAATTTGACCAAGGGGTACAAGCAACATCAACCACAAATCATCACGGCACATTATTCTTAACACCTCTAAAAGATGGATAGCAGAGGATGGTTTCGATCCATCGACCTCTGGGTTATGGGCCCAGCACGCTTCCGCTGCGCCACTCTGCTGTTGGTCAACCCAGATGGCACTCGAACCCACATTCCCTGGCATAGGAGGCTAGTGCCTTAGCCATTAAGCAACTGGGGCTTCTGAGTGTGTAAGATGACTGTTGTGTCCATGTGCTTTGAGTTGCACCACAAAGCACCAGTGTAGTCCATTGTGTCATGATGAATGTCATACCACTGGTCCCAGATGTTATTGCGGTAGTGATGGAAAATGACCTGGAACCCCTGGTTTAAGATAAGATAATAATAAGATAAAAGACCTTTATTGTCCCACAGTGGGGAAATTTGTGCGATCGTGGCAGCGGGGGGGGGGGGGGGGGGTCAAACATAAATAGTTAAATAATATACATACATATTAACATCTGCAACATATGAAATTTACATATTCACATATTGGAAACATATTAACATATATCATATTATCCGAATGTACATTATATTTACACACCAAAAAAAAAAAGAATATACACTACAGGCACTACTTTGCTCAACTGAAATGTTTGTAGCCTTGGAGAAGATGCGTAACAGGCTAAACTGGGATCATGTAATTTGGGTGTGGTTTTCCCACCCGCCAAATAACCAAGATTTACATTTATTGCATTTGTCAAAGTCAGAAATGTTATTAAATCTGTTGGATTCAGGTTTTGATATGGATCAGCAGCAAACCTGTTAAATACCAACCCCTGAAAAAGCTTGATAAAATCAGGATGTACGCATATTTCCTTCGAAATTAAAGAGAGATGGGAAACATCCGACATTGTTGAGGTTAAACAAATAAATAATTTAAGTGGAGTAAGCAAGGGTTGCCCTTTCCATTTGTAGCCTGAACTACAGGGGACTCTATCCAGTCTCCTGATTTGACATTTCTGTCTGATTTTTTGTTTAAGGTCCCATCTTATGCTTTTTAAATTCATATCATTCAGCTGCCAGAAGTCAAAATACACTGTAATTGAAATGTCTTGTCCCAAAGTGATCCATGGTGCTCAATATCTTTGATTGAATATTGATAAAATCACTTCCGCTCCGAAACGCTCTGTGTTAATGGGCGTGGCTCTGAGCTCCCCATCTCCACCCCCCTCCCCCCTCTTAGCGCCCTCTAGCAACACCTCCCTCCCCTCTCGGGTTCATGTGCGTTTTGTTTGCATGCGCCACTTGAACGTGCGCGCACTAACGATGGGCCTGGAACTTTTCTTTCAGTAACTTCGTTACTACGTATTTCACTCTTATTTTTCTCGTGTTTGTCTTTCTTTTTAATAACTGTTGATTTCTCTGCGCTGAGCGTGGAGCCGCTTTCTCAGTCAGCCGAATGTGACTCCGTTGTTCATTGTGTAAACACTAGATGGGCCGATCCTATTGACCGGTAAATATCGCCAAGAATTTAAAAAACACAGTGGTTGCACATAAATCAGTGACGATGACAACAAATGTTTACAGACAGGACGTGATTAACGCTGTTTTTTTGACAATCATCACAGACAATGAGAGATCGCAGAGAGCGAAACTAAAGCAGGCTAAATGAAACATAAGGTAAGCCAAAGCGTTTGAGTACAGTACAGTATATGGGCGCCGTCCCTATTTTCCCTATTCTGCATTCACAAACCTACAGCGAGAAAAAGGAATCAGTGATACATTTCTGCGTGGATTATTTCACATGCAGGCTTTATGTCAGTTGAACTTAACCCTTGACAGGTAACAGTGCGTATCTATTAGGCTGTAAATAAAGACTGAGGCTGTTTGTTAATGAGCGGTGTGGATACATGCAGCTGTGTTTGCTATGACGATGAGGATCACCTTTAATGGACACACACACATGAATGAAGCGGAGTTAACTAGTTAGTCAAATGCTAGCGGACTTCAACAGCTTGTGAGGAACTTTCAGTGTGTAGCTCTGAGCCAGGACATTACCGCACACTGCTACCGTAGCCTGAACAAACTCCCCCTCGGGGATGACCACACCCATATCCAGGTGTACAATCAAATATGACTCAGGAAAGGTCAATTTACTTTAACAATCAATTTAATTTGTTACTTAACAAATTTGTTACTCCCACCTCAGTGGATTAAAGCTGGGCTTGGCCTCTACAAGCCCTAGGAGAAAATTCACCCAGCAGAGGTAGAGATGTTACATTACACTAATACAGGATTTTATTAGTCATGTGTTGTCTTTATTTCCTGCTATTGTTTCTGGTCAGTCTGAGGGATGAGAACTTTAGTAGATAGAGTAGTAATGACATTTAAATGGCTTCAAATGGAGATTGTAGTTTGAACTTTCACAAATAATGACCAACGAACAATTCAGTTTATGAACAGCATCTCACAGCCAATTCTTTTCTACGTTGATAGCTTCCTTTATCGCATACACAAATATAGTAATCACTCACATATTTGCGCTTCACGATGCCCGACTTCACTACATTGTGGATTTCACGTGATACTGTACGTGCATACTATTGGCTGACAGCATCTAGAGGTGCGCAGCGTTCCCAGACTCACAGAACTTCTGTGTATTGAAGAAACATTTGTTGTTGTACACTCTTCATTGGGGGAGTGCATATCTGTCTGAAGCCACGTATGTAGAACAGATTGATTGTGTTCCTCTCTTTTTCCTGTCCACTTTTCCATCACTGCCACAACAACATCTGGGACCTATGGTATGTCCTTCATCATGACACAATGGACTTCACTGGTGCTTTGTGTTGCAACTCAAACCACATGAACACAACAGTCATCTCCCCCATTCAGAAGCCCCGGTGGCCTAATGGATAAGGCACTGGCCTCCTAAGCCAGGGATTGTGGGTTCGAGTCCCATCTGGGGTGATCATCAGCAGAGTGGCGCAGCGGAAGCGTGCTGGGCCCATAACCCAGAGGTCGATGGATCGAAACCATCCTCTGCTATCCACCTTTTAGAGGTGCTGTGAATATGAATCCAGCTACACTGTCCTCTTTTTGTGAACACCTGAAAAAGACAAATTCATCCTTATTTTCATCAATTTCATCCAAATCTCTTGTGACTCATCCTCAAATCGTCCATTACTCATCCTGGATTATCATGATCAGGAAGCTGGTCATCAACACACTGTTACCTCTGGTGAGTCAGCACCTATCATAAAAAGTGGATAAATTTCACGTGACCAAGTCCACAGTGAGCTCACAGACAATATAGTTCAACACATTATTATGGGTCACATATTGCTGCTTTGTGCTCCTCTGGATGTAATCAGCCCTGCTTGATTATATGCAGCAGAAAAGAAGGATGATGTTTTTCAGGTCTTCACAGAAAAGAAAGTGTTGTTTGATTCATTTTCAGTTGTGTTCACAACACCTCTAAAAGGTGGATAGCAGAGGATGGTTTCGATCCATCGACCTCTGGGTTATGGGCCCAGCACGCTTCCGCTGCGCCACTCTGCTGTCGGTCACCCCAGATGGGACTCGAACCCACAATCCCTGGCTTAGGAGGCCAGTGCCTTATCCATTAGGCCACTGGGGCTTCTGAGTGGACACTGCAGTCATCTGACTGTTGTGTCGATGTGGTTTGAGTTGCACCACAAAGCATTGTGTCACAATGAATGACATACCAATTGTCCCACATGTTATTGTGGCAGTGATTGAAAACGACCTGGAATCCCTGATATGTCTTGAGCCCTGGACGAGATGTGTAACAGGCTAAAGTGGTATCGTGTAACTTGGTTGTGGTTTCCCCACCTGTCGAATCACATCCAAGATTACATTTATTGCATCACCGCTTCAAAGCGGTGATGTATTGTAATTGTCAGTGCTTGTGTGTTCGTTGGTCCGTCTGTCTGTCCATCCCTCCCTCCGTCTGTTTGTATGTCCAACAAATATCTTCGCAACCATTGCAGATAGAAAGATGAAACAAAAAGCACATTACTCAGGGAGCAAAGGGGATGAAAATGAGATGATGACTTTGACCTTGAGAAAACTTTGTTAAGGTCAAATTTCAACTTTTGTACACTCATTAGATAGAAAGATGGGATATAGGGCCAGTGTGATTAAGAACATAGATCAAAGCTAGCGCTTTGATCAATGACAGTAGGTCGGAGCACTAGCTTCGATCTTTGGCCTATACAAGTAGGTCAGGGTAAAATTTTGAATTCAGGGGTGTTGCGGGATGTTGCAGTCTGTGACTGCCTTGTTACATCCTGTTTCAAAGCGGTGATGTAATTGTCAGTGTTCATCTGTTTGTTTGTATGTCCACCAAATATTTTCACAACCATTGCAGATAGAAAGATGAAACAAAAAACACATTTTCGGGTGGCAAAAGGGATGAAAATGAGATGGTGACGTTGACCTTGAGAAAACTAGGTCTAGGTCAAATTTCTACTTTTGTACATTCAGGAACCGGATAAGATAGAAAAACAAGGGAGAAGGCCAGTGTGAGTAAGACTATAGATCAAAGCTAGTGCTTTGATCTACCTATGCAGTAGCTTTGACCTACCCTGAAAAGTCAAAGCTATGCACTTGTCAGATACTACTTTCAAGGTACCCTTACCTACCCTTGGCAGAATGTTGCAATCTCTGACTGACTTGTGGCATTTTTCGAAGTCGGTGATGTTTTTTAAATCTGTCAGATTCAGCATCTAGCCAAAAGTTACTCAGATATCTGTTTGGGGAGTGAGGCTGTGGAACAGATTGAGTATAGAGCTCAAGCAACGTCCAAGAATGACCCAGTTTAAAAATAAGAAAACATGGTTTTCAACAGGTGCAGCAGGGAAAAGAAGGGCTTTAACAAACAAGTGTTGTCATAAATGTTTTCAAGATTGGTTTGTTTACACTAAGTACTTCTTATGGTTTTTGTAAAAAAAAATTTTCTACTTTCAATTATCTTGTTTGTTTTTCTCTTCAGTGTATTTCATTGTTTTACTCCCACATGTACAAAATAAAAAGCATTCATTCATTCATTCATTCATTCATTCATTCATTCTTTCAACTCAAACCACATGAACAGAATAGTCATTTCAGACACTCAGTAAGCCCAGTGGCCTAATGGATAATGCACTGGCCTCCTAAGCCAGGGATTGTGGGTTGGAGTCTCATCTCGCTTGATCAACAGCAGAGTGGCGCAGCGGAAGCGTGCTGCGCCCATGAACCAGGGGTCAATGGATTGAAACCATCCTCTGCTATCCACCTTATGGAGTTATTGTGAACACAACTGAAAATGAATCTGACATCACTTTCCTGTTTCTGTGAACACCTGAAAAACTCATATTCATCCTTATTTTCCACTATGTATCATCAACTTAATTCAATCAGTTTTTTTTATATAGCGCTTAATCATGGCAACAGACATTTCGAAGCGCTTTAACAGACAGAGAAACCCAACTGAACCCTCCAGAGCAAGCATAAGCAACAGAGGCGGGGAAAAACTCCCTCGATGAGGAAGAAACTCCGGGCAGGACCCAGACTCTTTTGGGCAGCCATCCGCCTTGACCGGTTGGGTGGAAAAGAAATTAAAGGAAGATAATAACAGGGAAAGAGAGACAGAGAGAGTGGCAGATAGACCAGATAGAGTCAGTGTCAATGTGGTTAAGGTTATGTTTCCCATAACTAAAGTCAAGGCACAATTACAGCTGCGTGGATGACTGTATGGCGGCACGGAGGAAGAAAGGAAGCAGGACCCTAGCTGATGGATTGATGAGGGGTGTTACTGGTGGGCTTGGAGGTGCAGGTCCACAGAGGAAGGTCCACAGCGGATGGGCGGATGAGGGGTGGAACAGTATGATGACACGAAGGAAGAGAGGCAGCAGGACCCCAGCCGATGGTTAGGTAAGGGGTGATACTGGTGGATGGGAGGTGCAGGTCCACAGCAGATGGTCCACAGCAGATGGTCCACAGCGGATGGGTGGATGAGGGGTGGATCAGTATGGTGGCGCGGAGGGAAAAAAAGGAAGCCGGACCCCAGTCGATGATTAGGTTAGGGGTGATACTCGTGGGATGAGAAGAGCAGGTCCATAGCAGATGGGTGGATGAGGGGTGAACCTGAGAAAAACCTGTGAGGACATAGAGCACAGAGACTCCAGGAAAGAAGTTGAGTTAGTAGGGTGTGATTGGAGACTTGGAGAGTGAAATCAGAGAGGAGGAGGAGTAACAGAGATGGTTGGAGAGAAGGAGGAGAGAGGAGCTCAGTAAGTCTGGATGTTGAGTCTCCAGCAGTGTAGGTCTATAAAAAAAACAAAAACAAAACAAAAAACCTTGTAGCCTAAGTTGCCTTAATTGTAAAATTTGTGAAAAAGAAAAGTTTTAAGTCTGGTCTTAAATAGTGAGAGGGTGTCTGCCTCCCGAACTGAGGTAGGGAGGTGGTTCCACAATAGAGGGGCTTGATAGCAAAAGGCTCTAGCCCCCATCCTACTTTTGTAAATTCTAGGAACCACCAGCAGGCCAGTATGTTGAGAGCGTAATGCTGTAGATGGATTATATGGAACTAAAAGTTCCTTCAGATAGGTCGGTGCCTGGCCATGAAGGGCTTTGTAAGTGAGGAGTATTTTAAAATCTATCCTAGCTTTCACAGGAAGCCAGAGAAGCCAACACAGGAGGAATATGGTCTCTGGCACTGGTCCTGGTCAGAACACGGGCAGCAGCATTTTGAATGAGTTGAAGAGTCTTCAGCGACTTTTTGGAGCAGCCTGAAAAAAGTGCGTTACAGTAATCTAGTCTGGAAGTGATGAAAGCACTTCCAGACTCTTGACTCGCCATCAAATCATCCATAACTCATCTTGGATTAGCCTGATCAGGACGCTGGTCATCAACACACTTCTACCTCTGGTGAGTCAGCACCGACCATGAAAGGTGGATGAGTTTCACATGACCAAGTCCACAGTGAGCTCATGGACAATGTAGTTGAACACATTATTATACAGTAGGTCACATATTGCAGCTTTGTGGTACCACAACGAAACGGCCATGGGGACACAGAGTCAGGTGCTCCTCCAGTGGGACGAAGAGACTGTAGTTGATTTCCAGCCTTGTAATTCTGGCTCTGATTGCCGTAGAAAGTTCATTAGATTGGAATGTAATCACAAGCAAGTGGCTCTGGTGGAAGACTGCACATTCAGAGTTTGTTGTGTACCGAGACCATAAGGGTGAATGATGACGTCAATAAATTTGACCAAGGGGTACAAGCAACATCAACCACAAATCATCACGGCACATTATTCTTAACACCTCTAAAAGATGGATAGCAGAGGATGGTTTCGATCCATCGACCTCTGGGTTATGGGCCCAGCACGCTTCCGCTGCGCCACTCTGCTGTTGGTCAACCCAGATGGCACTCGAACGCACATTCCCTGGCATAGGAGGCTAGTGCCTTAGCCATTAAGCAACTAGGATTCTGAGTGTGTAAGATGACTGTTGTGTCCATGTGCTTTGAGTTGCACCACAAAGCACCAGTGTAGTCCATTGTGTCATGATGAATGTCATACCACTCGTCCCAGATGTTATTGCGGTAGTGATGGAAAATGACCTGGAACCCCTGGTTTACTTACTTTGCTCAACTGAAATGTTTGTAGCCTTGGAGAAGATGTGTAACAGGCTAAACTGGGATCATGTAATTTGGGTGTGGTTTTCCCACCCGCCAAATAACCAAAATTTACATTTATTGCATTTGTCAAAGTCAGAAAGTTATTAAATCTGTTGGATTCAGGTTTTGATATGGATCAGCAGCAAACCTTTAAATACCAACCCCTGAAAAAGCTTGATAAAATCAGGATGTACGCATATTTCCTTCGAAATTAAAGAAAGATGGGAAACATCCGACATTGTTGAGGTTAAACAAATAGATAATTAAAGTGGAGTAAGCAAGGTTTACCCTGTCCATTTGTAGCCTGAACTACAGGGGACTCTATCCAGTCTCCTGATTTGACATTTCTGTCTGATTTTTTGATTAAGGTCCCATCTTACGCTTTTTTAATTCATATCATTCATCTGCCAGAAGTCAAAATACACTGTAATTGAAATGTCTTGTTCCAAAGTGATCCATGGTGCTTAATATCTTTGATTGAATATTGATAAAATCACTTCCGCTCCGAAACGCTCTGTGTTAATGGGCGTGGCTCTGAGCTCCCCATCTCCACCCCCCTCCCCCCTCTGAGTGCCCTCTAGCAACACCTCCCTCCCCTCTCGGGTTCATGTGCGTTTTGTTTGCATGCGCCACTTGAACGTGCGCGCACTAACGATGGGCCTGGAACTTTTCTTTCAGTAACTTCGTTACTACGTATTTCGCTCTTATTTTTCTCGTGTTTGTCTTTCTTTTTAATAACTGTTGATTTCTCTGCGCTGAGCGTGGAGCCGCTTTCTCAGTCAGCCGAATGTGACTCCGTTGTTCATTGTGTAAACACTAGATGGGCCGATCCTATTGACCGGTAAATATTGCCAAGAATTTAAAAAACACAGTGGTTCCACATAAATCAGTGGCGATGACAACAAATGTTTACAGACAGGACGTGATTAACGCTGTTTTTTTGACAATCATCACAGACAATGAGAGATCGCAGAGAGCGAAACTAAAGCAGGCTAAATGAAACATAAGGTAAGCCAAAGCGTTTGAGTACATTACAGTATATGGGCGCCGTCCCTATTTTCCCTATTCTGCATTCACAAACCTACAGCGAGAAAAAGGAATCAGTGATAAATTTCTGCGTGGATTATTTCACATGCAGGCTTTATGTCAGTTGAACTTAACCCTTGACAGGTAACAGTGCGTATCTATTAGGCTGTAAATAAAGACTGAGGCTGTTTGTTAATGAGCGGTGTGGATACATGCAGCTGTGTTTGCTATGACGATGAGGATCACCTTTAATGGACACACACACGAATGAAGCGGAGTTAACTAGTTAGTCAAATGCTAGCGGACTTCAACAGCTTGTGAGGAACTTTCAGTGTGTAGCTCTGAGCCAGGACATTACCGCACACTGCTACCGTAGCCTGAACAAACTCCCCCTCGGGGATGACCACACCCATATCCAGGTGTACAATCAAATATGACTCAGGAAAGGTCAATTTACTTTAACAATCAATTTAATTTGTTACTTAACAAATTTGTTACTCCCACCTCAGTGGATTAAAGCTGGGCTTGGCCTCTACAAGCCCTAGGAGAAAATTCACCCAGCAGAGGTAGAGATGTTACATTACACTAATACAGGATTTTATTAGTCATGTGTTGTCTTTATTTCCTGCTATTGTGTCTGGTCAGTCTGAGGGATGAGAACTTTAGTAGATAGAGTAGTAATGACATTTAAATGGCTTCAAATGGAGATTGTAGTTTGAACTTTCACAAATAATGACCAACGAACAATTCAGTTTATGAACAGCATCTCACAGCCAATTCTTTTCTACGTTGATAGCTTCCTTTATCGCATACACAAATATAGTAATCACTCACATATTTGCGCTTCACGATGCCCGACTTCACTACATCGTGGATTTCACGTGATACTGTACGTGCATGCTATTGGCTGACAGCATCTAGAGGTGCGCAGCGTTCCCAGACTCACAGAACTTCTGTGTATTGAAGAAACATTTGTTATTGTACACTCTTCATTGGGGGAGTGCATATCTATCTGAAGCCACGTATGTAGAACAGATTGATTGTGTTCCTCTCTTTTTCCTGTCCACTTTTCCATCACTGCCACAACAACATCTGGGACCTATGGTATGTCATTCATCATGACACAATGGACTTCACTGGTGCTTTGTGGTGCAACTCAAACCACATGAACACAACAGTCATCTCCCCCATTCAGAAGCCCCAGTGGCCTAATGGATAAGGCACTGGCCTCCTAAGCCAGGGATTGTGGGTTCGAGTCCCATCTGGGGTGACTGACAGCAGAGTGGCGCAGCGGAAGTGTGCTGGGCCCATAACCCAGAGGTCGATGGATCGAAACCATCCTCTGCTACCCACCTTTTAGAGGTGCTGTGAACATGAATCCAGCTACACTGTCCTCTTTTTGTGAACACCTGAAAAAGACAAATTCATCCTTATTTTCATCAATTTCATCCAAATCTCTTGTGACTCATCCTCAAATCGTCCATTACTCATCCTGGATTATCATGATCAGGAAGCTGGTCATCAACACACTGTTACCTCTGGTGAGTCAGCACCTATCATAAAAAGTGGATAAATTTCACGTGACCAAGTCCACAGTGAGCTCACAGACTATATAGTTCAACACATTATTATGGGTCACATATTGCTGCTTTGTGCTCCTCTGGATGTAATCAGCCCTGCTTGATTATATGCAGCAGAAAAGAAGGATGATGTTTTTCAGGTCTTCACAGAAAAGAAAGTGTTGTTTGATTCATTTTCAGTTGTGTTCACAACACCTCTAAAAGGTGGATAGCAGAGGATGGTTTCGATCCATCGACCTCTGGGTTATGGGCCCAGCACGCTTCCGCTGCGCCACTCTGCTGTCGGTCACCCCAGATGGGACTCGAACCCACAATCCCTGGCTTAGGAGGCCAGTGCCTTATCCATTAGGCCACTGGGGCTTCTGAGTGGACACTACAGTCATCTGACTGTTGTGTCGATGTGGTTTGAGTTGCACCACAAAGCATTGTGTCACAATGAATGACATACCAATTGTCCCACATGTTATTGTGGCAGTGATTGAAAACGACCTGGAATCCCTGATATGTCTTGAGCCCTGGACGAGATGTGTAACAGGCTAAAGTGGTATCGTGTAACTTGGTTGTGGTTTCCCCACCTGTCAAATCACATCCAAGATTACATTTATTGCATCACCGCTTCAAAGCGGTGATGTATTGTAATTGTCAGTGCTTGTGTGTTCGTTGGTCCGTCTGTCTGTCCATCCCTCCCTCCGTCTGTTTGTATGTCCAACAAATATCTTCGCAACCATTGCAGATAGAAAGATGAAACAAAAAGCACATTACTCAGGGAGCAAAGGGGATGAAAATGAGATGATGACTTTGACCTTGAGAAAACTTTGTTAAGGTCAAATTTCAACTTTTGTACACTCATTAGATAGAAAGATGGGATATAGGGCCAGTGTGATTAAGAACATAGATCAAAGCTAGCGCTTTGATCAATGACAGTAGGTCGGAGCACTAGCTTCGATCTTTGGCCTATACAAGTAGGTCAGGGTAAAATTTTGAATTCAGGGGTGTTGCGGGATGTTGCAGTCTGTGACTGCCTTGTTACATCCTGTTTCAAAGCGGTGATGTAATTGTCAGTGTTCATCTGTTTGTTTGTATGTCCACCAAATATTTTCACAACCATTGCAGATAGAAAGATGAAACAAAAAACACATTTTCGGGTGGCAAAAGGGATGAAAATGAGATGGTGACGTTGACCTTGAGAAAACTAGGTCTAGGTCAAATTTCTACTTTTGTACATTCAGGAACCGGATAAGATAGAAAAACAAGGGAGAAGGCCAGTGTGAGTAAGACTATAGATCAAAGCTAGTGCTTTGATCTACCTATGCAGTAGCTTTGACCTACCCTGAAAAGTCAAAGCTATGCACTTGTCAGATACTACTTTCAAGGTACCCTTACCTACCCTTGGCAGAATGTTGCAATCTCTGACTGACTTGTGGCATTTTTCGAAGTCGGTGATGTTTTTTAAATCTGTCAGATTCAGCATCTAGCCAAAAGTTACTCAGATATCTGTTTGGGGAGTGAGGCTGTGGAACAGATTGAGTATAGAGCTCAAGCAACGTCCAAGAATGACCCAGTTTAAAAATAAGAAAACATGGTTTTCAACAGGTGCAGCAGGGAAAAGAAGGGCTTTAACAAACAAGTGTTGTCATAAATGTTTTCAAGATTGGTTTGTTTACACTAAGTACTTCTTATGGTTTTTGTAAAAAAAAATTTTCTACTTTCAATTATCTTGTTTGTTTTTCTCTTCAGTGTATTTCATTGTTTTACTCCCACATGTACAAAATAAAAAGCATTCATTCATTCATTCATTCATTCATTCATTCATTCTTTCAACTCAAACCACATGAACAGAATAGTCATTTCAGACACTCAGTAAGCCCAGTGGCCTAATGGATAATGCACTGGCCTCCTAAGCCAGGGATTGTGGGTTGGAGTCTCATCTCGCTTGATCAACAGCAGAGTGGCGCAGCGGAAGCGTGCTGCGCCCATGAACCAGGGGTCAATGGATTGAAACCATCCTCTGCTATCCACCTTATGGAGTTATTGTGAACACAACTGAAAATGAATCTGACATCACTTTCCTGTTTCTGTGAACACCTGAAAAACTCATATTCATCCTTATTTTCCACTATGTATCATCAACTTAATTCAATCAGTTTTTTTTATATAGCGCTTAATCATGGCAACAGACATTTCGAAGCGCTTTAACAGACAGAGAAACCCAACTGAACCCTCCAGAGCAAGCATAAGCAACAGAGGCGGGGAAAAACTCCCTCGATGAGGAAGAAACTCCGGGCAGGACCCAGACTCTTTTGGGCAGCCATCCGCCTTGACCGGTTGGGTGGAAAAGAAATTAAAGGAAGATAATAACAGGGAAAGAGAGACAGAGAGAGTGGCAGATAGACCAGATAGAGTCAGTGTCAATGTGGTTAAGGTTATGTTTCCCATAACTAAAGTCAAGGCACAATTACAGCTGCGTGGATGACTGTATGGCGGCACGGAGGAAGAAAGGAAGCAGGACCCTAGCTGATGGATTGATGAGGGGTGTTACTGGTGGGCTTGGAGGTGCAGGTCCACAGAGGAAGGTCCACAGCGGATGGGCGGATGAGGGGTGGAACAGTATGATGACACGAAGGAAGAGAGGCAGCAGGACCCCAGCCGATGGTTAGGTAAGGGGTGATACTGGTGGATGGGAGGTGCAGGTCCACAGCAGATGGTCCACAGCAGATGGTCCACAGCGGATGGGTGGATGAGGGGTGGATCAGTATGGTGGCGCGGAGGGAAAAAAAGGAAGCCGGACCCCAGTCGATGATTAGGTTAGGGGTGATACTCGTGGGATGAGAAGAGCAGGTCCATAGCAGATGGGTGGATGAGGGGTGAACCTGAGAAAAACCTGTGAGGACATAGAGCACAGAGACTCCAGGAAAGAAGTTGAGTTAGTAGGGTGTGATTGGAGACTTGGAGAGTGAAATCAGAGAGGAGGAGGAGTAACAGAGATGGTTGGAGAGAAGGAGGAGAGAGGAGCTCAGTAAGTCTGGATGTTGAGTCTCCAGCAGTGTAGGTCTATAAAAAAAACAAAAACAAAACAAAAAACCTTGTAGCCTAAGTTGCCTTAATTGTAAAATTTGTGAAAAAGAAAAGTTTTAAGTCTGGTCTTAAATAGTGAGAGGGTGTCTGCCTCCCGAACTGAGGTAGGGAGGTGGTTCCACAATAGAGGGGCTTGATAGCAAAAGGCTCTAGCCCCCATCCTACTTTTGTAAATTCTAGGAACCACCAGCAGGCCAGTATGTTGAGAGCGTAATGCTGTAGATGGATTATATGGAACTAAAAGTTCCTTCAGATAGGTCGGTGCCTGGCCATGAAGGGCTTTGTAAGTGAGGAGTATTTTAAAATCTATCCTAGCTTTCACAGGAAGCCAGAGAAGCCAACACAGGAGGAATATGGTCTCTGGCACTGGTCCTGGTCAGAACACGGGCAGCAGCATTTTGAATGAGTTGAAGAGTCTTCAGCGACTTTTTGGAGCAGCCTGAAAAAAGTGCGTTACAGTAATCTAGTCTGGAAGTGATGAAAGCACTTCCAGACTCTTGACTCGCCATCAAATCATCCATAACTCATCTTGGATTAGCCTGATCAGGACGCTGGTCATCAACACACTTCTACCTCTGGTGAGTCAGCACCGACCATGAAAGGTGGATGAGTTTCACATGACCAAGTCCACAGTGAGCTCATGGACAATGTAGTTGAACACATTATTATACAGTAGGTCACATATTGCAGCTTTGTGGTACCACAACGAAACGGCCATGGGGACACAGAGTCAGGTGCTCCTCCAGTGGGACGAAGAGACTGTAGTTGATTTCCAGCCTTGTAATTCTGGCTCTGATTGCCGTAGAAAGTTCATTAGATTGGAATGTAATCACAAGCAAGTGGCTCTGGTGGAAGACTGCACATTCAGAGTTTGTTGTGTACCGAGACCATAAGGGTGAATGATGACGTCAATAAATTTGACCAAGGGGTACAAGCAACATCAACCACAAATCATCACGGCACATTATTCTTAACACCTCTAAAAGATGGATAGCAGAGGATGGTTTCGATCCATCGACCTCTGGGTTATGGGCCCAGCACGCTTCCGCTGCGCCACTCTGCTGTTGGTCAACCCAGATGGCACTCGAACGCACATTCCCTGGCATAGGAGGCTAGTGCCTTAGCCATTAAGCAACTAGGATTCTGAGTGTGTAAGATGACTGTTGTGTCCATGTGCTTTGAGTTGCACCACAAAGCACCAGTGTAGTCCATTGTGTCATGATGAATGTCATACCACTCGTCCCAGATGTTATTGCGGTAGTGATGGAAAATGACCTGGAACCCCTGGTTTACTTACTTTGCTCAACTGAAATGTTTGTAGCCTTGGAGAAGATGTGTAACAGGCTAAACTGGGATCATGTAATTTGGGTGTGGTTTTCCCACCCGCCAAATAACCAAAATTTACATTTATTGCATTTGTCAAAGTCAGAAAGTTATTAAATCTGTTGGATTCAGGTTTTGATATGGATCAGCAGCAAACCTTTAAATACCAACCCCTGAAAAAGCTTGATAAAATCAGGATGTACGCATATTTCCTTCGAAATTAAAGAAAGATGGGAAACATCCGACATTGTTGAGGTTAAACAAATAGATAATTAAAGTGGAGTAAGCAAGGTTTACCCTGTCCATTTGTAGCCTGAACTACAGGGGACTCTATCCAGTCTCCTGATTTGACATTTCTGTCTGATTTTTTGATTAAGGTCCCATCTTACGCTTTTTTAATTCATATCATTCATCTGCCAGAAGTCAAAATACACTGTAATTGAAATGTCTTGTTCCAAAGTGATCCATGGTGCTTAATATCTTTGATTGAATATTGATAAAATCACTTCCGCTCCGAAACGCTCTGTGTTAATGGGCGTGGCTCTGAGCTCCCCATCTCCACCCCCCTCCCCCCTCTGAGTGCCCTCTAGCAACACCTCCCTCCCCTCTCGGGTTCATGTGCGTTTTGTTTGCATGCGCCACTTGAACGTGCGCGCACTAACGATGGGCCTGGAACTTTTCTTTCAGTAACTTCGTTACTACGTATTTCGCTCTTATTTTTCTCGTGTTTGTCTTTCTTTTTAATAACTGTTGATTTCTCTGCGCTGAGCGTGGAGCCGCTTTCTCAGTCAGCCGAATGTGACTCCGTTGTTCATTGTGTAAACACTAGATGGGCCGATCCTATTGACCGGTAAATATTGCCAAGAATTTAAAAAACACAGTGGTTCCACATAAATCAGTGGCGATGACAACAAATGTTTACAGACAGGACGTGATTAACGCTGTTTTTTTGACAATCATCACAGACAATGAGAGATCGCAGAGAGCGAAACTAAAGCAGGCTAAATGAAACATAAGGTAAGCCAAAGCGTTTGAGTACATTACAGTATATGGGCGCCGTCCCTATTTTCCCTATTCTGCATTCACAAACCTACAGCGAGAAAAAGGAATCAGTGATAAATTTCTGCGTGGATTATTTCACATGCAGGCTTTATGTCAGTTGAACTTAACCCTTGACAGGTAACAGTGCGTATCTATTAGGCTGTAAATAAAGACTGAGGCTGTTTGTTAATGAGCGGTGTGGATACATGCAGCTGTGTTTGCTATGACGATGAGGATCACCTTTAATGGACACACACACGAATGAAGCGGAGTTAACTA
Organism: Antennarius striatus; assembly: GCF_040054535.1. Taxonomy (NCBI): domain Eukaryota; kingdom Metazoa; phylum Chordata; class Actinopteri; order Lophiiformes; family Antennariidae; genus Antennarius; species Antennarius striatus. The sequence goes on along the minus strand of NC_090777.1, from coordinate 4,801,641 downwards.
GTTAGTCAAATGCTAGCGGACTTCAACAGCTTGTGAGGAACTTTCAGTGTGTAGCTCTGAGCCAGGACATTACCGCACACTGCTACCGTAGCCTGAACAAACTCCCCCTCGGGGATGACCACACCCATATCCAGGTGTACAATCAAATATGACTCAGGAAAGGTCAATTTACTTTAACAATCAATTTAATTTGTTACTTAACAAATTTGTTACTCCCACCTCAGTGGATTAAAGCTGGGCTTGGCCTCTACAAGCCCTAGGAGAAAATTCACCCAGCAGAGGTAGAGATGTTACATTACACTAATACAGGATTTTATTAGTCATGTGTTGTCTTTATTTCCTGCTATTGTTTCTGGTCAGTCTGAGGGATGAGAACTTTAGTAGATAGAGTAGTAATGACATTTAAATGGCTTCAAATGGAGATTGTAGTTTGAACTTTCACAAATAATGACCAACGAACAATTCAGTTTATGAACAGCATCTCACAGCCAATTCTTTTCTACGTTGATAGCTTCCTTTATCGCATACACAAATATAGTAATCACTCACATATTTGCGCTTCACGATGCCCGACTTCACTACATCGTGGATTTCACGTGATACTGTACGTGCATGCTATTGGCTGACAGCATCTAGAGGTGCGCAGTGTTCCCAGACTCACAGAACTTCTGTGTATTGAAGAAACATTTGTTATTGTACACTCTTCATTGGGGGAGTGCATATCTATCTGAAGCCACGTATGTAGAACAGATTGATTGTGTTCCTCTCTTTTTCCTGTCCACTTTTCCATCACTGCCACAACAACATCTGGGACCTATGGTATGTCATTCATCATGACACAATGGACTTCACTGGTGCTTTGTGGTGCAACTCAAACCACATGAACACAACAGTCATCTCCCCCATTCAGAAGCCCCAGTGGCCTAATGGATAAGGCACTGGCCTCCTAAGCCAGGGATTGTGGGTTCGAGTCCCATCTGGGGTGACTGACAGCAGAGTGGCGCAGCGGAAGCGTGCTGGGCCCATAACCCAGAGGTCGATGGATCGAAACCATCCTCTGCTATCCACCTTTTAGAGGTGCTGTGAACATGAATCCAGCTACACTGTCCTCTTTTTGTGAACACCTGAAAAAGACAAATTCATCCTTATTTTCATCAATTTACTTCCCTTTCATCCAAATCTCTTGTGACTCATCCTCAAATCGTCCATTACTCATCCTGGATTATCATGATCAGGAAGCTGGTCATCAACACACTGTTACCTCTGGTGAGTCAGCACCTATCATAAAGAGTGGATACATTTCATGTGACCAAGTCCACAGTGAGCTCACAGACAATATAGTCCAACACATTTTTATGGGTCACATATTGCTGCTTTGTGCTCCTCTAGTGGGATGGAGAGACTGTGGCATCATCAACTACAAATCATCCGGACACATTTCAAAAGGGGTGGTAGATTTATTCTTAGCACCCCCCAAAGGTGGATAGCAGAGAATGGTTTCGATTCATCGACCTCTGGGTTATGGGCCAGCACATGTCTGCTGCACCACTCTTCTGTTGGTCACCCCAGACGGAACTCCAACCCACAATCCCTGGCTTTGGAGGCCTGTGCCTTATCCATTAGGCCACTGAGACTTCTGAGTGGGCAAAATGACTATTGTGTCCATGTGGTTTGACACTCTTGACACTCTTACATATTATTTGCTTATTTCGTGTTCTGCTGTTATTTCATTGAGTTGTTGTTTTTGGTATCTTATTTTACTCTGTTCAGGGGATATATTTATATTTTTGAATGTTCCCATTTCTTTTTTCTGTAACTTTTTAGAACAATGTGAAAACAGAATTTCCCTCTGGATTAATAGAATTCTGTCTTGTCTCGTCTCGTCATATCTCTTCTGGGTCTTTGTTTGGCCCTTGGTGTTTGGCAAAGAGTTTTTGACCACAGTAAGAATTCTGCTTCTGGTACAGCAAATATCAGCCAGTATAGACAGAAGGAACATTTTTCACGAGATTAAACCATGTTATGAACGGCTCTTTCTCTGGTACATTTTGCCTTTGAAATTCTACAGCTCTTGAAATGACATGTCTTCATATTTGTCTTTATATTCCAATGCTAAGCCCTCCAGACACAAGAGTTTGTTTTTATCCTCTGTGACATGTACCTCTGCCTCCTGCTCCCTACACTTTTCCTCATTGATCATCACACAAAGTTTCCTTTAAGGACCCGTGTTATTGCAAAATGAACCTGTCTGCGGTTATCCAGCAGAACTACCCGTCTATGTCCACTACTACCAATCCATGTTCTTTACTGATGCCATGCACATGAGAAACAAAATCATCATTGTCTTTTAGTTACTTCACACACGCACGCACGCACGCACGCACACACACACACACACACACACACACAGTTCAGTATATAGACACATCTTCTGTCCTGTAAATAAACGCCATAAAACTATTAGAATGCCATTACAAATAGATTTTTTTGGAGTTGCTGAATCAGCAGGAAAACACAAAGGAATAACAGAGTTATTAACTGTCTAGTCAATTAAAAGAGACTATTGTCCTGTTTGGTGCATACACCCCTACCTGTGAAGACAGTAATTAAACCAGCTTCAACAGCTCACCTTCTTCATTCTGCTCTCTCAATGCTCGCAGAATGTGGGTGTGAGATAGGAAGTGTCACAGTAAGCAGTTCCATTTAAACTGCTGCTTGGTTAACCATGATTAATACTGACTGAATAGTTATCTGTGGTTCAGCTGCAGAACCTGCTGTTGTGAACATGTGCGCTATCTTCATTAATCAAAGTGGGAGCTGCTGTCTAGTTAGCATTCATCATGGGCCGTATTATTAAATGTGGATTTATTCAGTGTGTGTGAAGCACACACACACACACACACACACACACACACACACACACACACACACACACACACACACACACACACACACACACACACACACACACACACAGAAGTCAGGCTGGAGAAATCAATGAGTGGAAAGAAAGGCTGTTCTCAGCAGTCCAGACAAGGAGATGTGAACACTTCCACCGACATGGACTAACAAGGGGAGAGATGTTGGACGGAGCACAGATGATAAAGACCAGACAAAGAAACAGGAAAAAATGTAAAACAAGTACACACCTACTATTTTGCCTAGAACCACCTGAAGATTAGCGGTCCGTCTACAGCAGGAATCAGGAAAATCAAGCTGGTTTTCTCCTATCGGCAATTTTCCTGTGATGTAGTGGATTATTATCATTTATAAATACATTGCTCACCATTCTTGCAGTGCACTGGTGTCTCACCCGGAATGTAACCTGCCTCTCACCCTAAGTCTGCTGGGATAGCCTCCAGCAAATCCCGTGGAAGAAGCGGGTAGTGAAGTGAATGCATGAATGAATGAATGAACGAACGAATGAATGAATGATCACCATCCTCGATAGGGTGTCATATCAGTGTTTATGATGTATGTTTTGCACAGAAAACCTGTTTTTATTTATTGGTGTCATAAAAAATTATTGTCTACAATTTAGGACATAACAATTTTTTTTCCATCAAACTTCACAAAGCCGCAAGTGATTTACGCAACATGAAGAAAGGTTTTTTAAAAATCATGTAAATTAAAAGTTGGAACGGTGTCCCAATGGATAGTTACTGTGGCTTCACTGCAAGGATGTTGTGGGTTTGATTCCCTTCCATGTGGAGTTTGTATGCTCTTTCCACGTCTGTCTGAGCTCTCCGGCTTTTTCTCACCTCCAACAACATACACCTTGGGTGAACCGGTTACATAAGCGTGAGTGGTTGTTTGTCTTTCATGTGGACACATGATGAGCTGGCATCCCATCTGTACCCCACATTTAGCCAGCCGAATCGTGACCCACAAACCAATTGTTATCATGGATAAAATTTATTAAATGGTTAAACGAGTTTGGTGGGCCAGATCACAAGGCGTTACAGTACCTTTACGGGTGCATGTCCCATGGGTCATAGTTCAAATACCCCACAGAGGCTGGGGAGGGTTGCCTTCCTCAGAAATACTGAATACACGCACTCTTCATTCTCGTCCTGGATCGGACTCCCTCTGTACTGCCCACAGCATCGAATGACTCCATTCAGGTTATTGGTCTATATAAACAAGATGCAGAGACTAGGGAGAACTTTACGGTGTTTCTTTATGACACGTAGGCTCTTTATGTGCATTACATGGATTGGAAGATGTGCTGCATAAAAGTGACAGATGGCTTACATTTGAAGTGATGTAATACTCTACAAATAATCCTGTTTAAATCTGATGAATAGCTGAATCCATCCAGCGGCTTTATTGGTGCAGCAAAGTGGTGTGATAATATTAAGAGTAATAATATTGAGATGCAACAGAGGTGAAACAGAAAGAAAAAAAAAGTCACTCTCACAAGATGATGGGTTGTTTTCCATGTTTTACCAGCCTTCATCTGGATGAGTTGGAGCTTGAGGTACTTCAGCATGTTGAACACTAGAGGACGCACTCCACTCTCCACTGGCTTTCTCCCTTTCCATGACTCCCAGCGTGATGTAAGAGTCGCCCCCCTGAAAGTTGCCAACAGTTTCTCCCTGTTCTTTGTAATTAAAAGGCTATTACTCAGAGAAAGAATGGAATGGAGGCTAGAAGTACTTGTCACTGCTATGCAGGTGTCTTACCTTTACATTGATCGTGGTGACACATAACAGCTCCTCCTCAACAGAATGGTAAATTGAGAGAAGGGGAGAAAATGAGCTGAGCTGGTTTTGCCCTGAGGAAACACAGCCTCACAAACCCAAAGAATAAATGCCTCAAATTAAAAATATCAGTGCCTGCTGACTGATTCCGATGCAGAACTATGAGAATTTATTGTTTTTCAGTTTTTACAGGTAGGATGTAATATAATGGAGTGCCGGTTTTGAAAATTGTTGCCCCCAGGCAAAGGTGGCAACTAATGATGAAATATCTGGGGATGGATTTCAGGACTTTAAAGTGAGAGAGAAAATCATGTAAAGAAGTTGTCCCATCCTTCATCCACATCGTCATGAATGAATTAACCAGCTCCTCACTGAGTTTGTAAGTCAATCAACATTTAACCATTTAAAATAAAATCGGTTCAGTCTGAAATGAGAGACTCCACTCTGATTGGCTGGATTCTTTGCATCTTTCGTCTTAAGTTGCGCGTTTGACCAACAAAAGTAAGCGGAACAAGCCTTGAATCTGTGTCAGGCATGTACTTTAAATTGTTTAATAGGTCCCTTTAGTTTGAAGGAAAAACCATTTGGACCGGTTTTCCCATGATCCAACGCTCCATAAGACATTAGTTCATCAGCCCCTGAGGGTTCCTGGTGCGGCGTGTAGGGGATTGTGATTTATGGTATTTATTCCACCAAAGCTGTCATATTCTTTTAAAGTTAACAAAAGGGGAAACAAATCTGATCTGCCTCGTGATCTGGCTCTGCTCTAAAATATAAAAAAGAGAAAATCTGCTCAATATTTCTTGTCTGTTATTCAGCCTGATGGTCAAGACAGAATTAATAAGATAAAACAGAGAAAATGAACTTTCAGCATGCTTTTTCTAAGTCTCACATGTCCACCATGAGCTGCTACCTTCCTCTCCTTCAGTTCTCCTTCACCTGATATCCTCTTTCCCATCTCAGCTTCGTCTAGCATGGACGTGGGACCAACCACAGCAAATCAGGCCGGTCAGTCGGCCGGTCGGTGACACGCGCATGCTGATCAGGGACACGTCGAGTTTCAGGTCACCTCAGCCTCAGCTGCAGCAGCGCTGGAATAAAAACGTGTTTCACACTTTCAGATGAAGCCATCCTCTCTGCTGGATGAGTATAAGCCAAACTGTAAGCTAGCAAAACTGATGGATCAGGGTTTTAACAGGCTTTATTGTGCAGGACACTGAGATCTGGCAGGAGGGAAGATGTTCACAGATACCGGGAGGACATTGATCAGAGCCACCAGACTGGAGCAACACATTAGAGGCTGGAGACGATAAGAGAATGGGATGAGAGAATTCACTCGCTTGATTGGGTCCAATGACTTCATTCAGTTGGTACAATATCTCTGCATGTGATCTATCCTCCCATCGGCGCTGCAGAGACATGGAGGAGGAGGTTCTCCTTAAACTTATTTGAGCATTGAAAATCCATTCAGTGTTGCTGTCACAGCACTTCTCTTTCATTGGATTGAGTGGGGTCAATTCCACAAATCAAGAGATTACACTGCAGGGGGATACGAGACCCACTGCTCACACACACACACACACACACACACACACACACACACACACACACACACACACACACACACACACACACACACACACACACACACACACACACACACGTTCCATTCTTGGAGAATTAACCTTATTCATAACTATTACTAGCTGAAAACAGAAGTGTGGGGCTTGATATTATGGGATTTAATTTAACTCAATCAGATTTTGTTTAAAAAAAAAAGGAGTGGGGGTTGGTTTGGGGGGTGGGGGGTGGATGGGGGCGGGGTCAGTGTTTACGGACACCTCCTTGAAATGTGGAGCGGTGGAGTTTAGGGGGCGACTGTTAATGAAGGGTTTGAATGGATGTCAGCTGGAATGCGTAACGTTCAATCATTCATTCATTCATCCATTCATTCATTCATTCATTCATTCATTCATTTGTCTTTATTCAAACCTTCTCTTTTCTCGCTCTGAAGCTGATGTCACATGAAGAATCTTCTGAATTTGGGATTGAAGAAGATTCAAAACATACTTTTGATTTTATTTTAAACAGAAGTACTCAGAATGAGACTTTTTACATTTTTTAAAGCTTATGAAGTTTTTCTTATTTTGCCAAGATAGTTTATTTTATCGAACTGGTGTATAAAATTACTGCTAATCATAAGAATTACCTCAGGGCAAATATTCAGTCCTTATATTGAGTCCATTTTTACAGATTTTATACACACACACACACACACACACACACACTATAAAGCCCATGCTGCGTGACCATCAGTGGTTTGGCTGTGGTCGTGCTGGCAGGAGGAGGGATGGTTGTGATTGTGCTGAGTGGAACGATCCAGAGTTTAGAGGACCTTGGCAGTCATCTCTTGCTCTCTCTCTCTCTCACACACACACACACACACACACACACACACACACACACACACACACACACACACACACACACACACACACACACACACACACACACACACACACACACACACGCGCACACACAGGTTGCAGCAGCCCTGCGGCTCAGACTGCTTTAATTATTATGCTGCCAGCTAATCAATAGCAAAGAGGATATCCCTATTTTATCCCTTCATTTTGATTTATGTCAGTGTCAGATTTCACCTACCTGTGTGGTGAGTCTAATCATATTATGTGTATGTAAAGGATGTACGTGTGTGTGTGTGTGTGTGTGTGTGTGTTTTCCTGCATGAGTATGTGTAATGCCATATACATTAGAGTCCAGTAGGGTTTTGTAGTGGCTGCTGAAGCTGTACATGATGTCTACAGTGGACAGTAGTGGATGGTGTTGGATGGTGATGGATGATGATTAGGATTATTTTTATAATCTTAAAGAGAGGACTACAACCCACCACCCAGGAAGAAGAAGAGGATGAAGACCCTGTCTCTCCTACTCCATCCTGTAGACGCAGATGTTCAGCGTCAAGAACAGCAATAGTGACAGAAAGCTTCTATTAGGCTCAGGAGGTTGTCCAGTCCAGTCAGTCCAGTCCAGTCCAGTCGAATTCAGTTCAGTCCAGTCCAGTCCAACACAGTCCATTCCAGTCCAGTCAGTTCAGTCCGGTCCAGTCAAGTTCAGTCCAGTCCAGTCCAGTCCAGTCCAGTCGAGTTCAGTTAGTCCATTCCAGTTCAGTCCACCAATGATCCCATTGACTCCTCCCACCACCCCCAGACACCTCCAGCCCTGACTACTTGTCCTCCATTCCCAGAACCTTTTCCAACCTCCAACATTATTTATATGTTAATGCTTTGTTAATTTGTTAGTAGATTTACATGTAAGACGTAGAATTCGATCTGAACTCACTCTATTCCATAGTTACTCTGTGGAACAGTCTGTTTGAAGCTGGAGCTTCTGCAGGGATCATCAGACTCCTGATGGTCAGGTGGCCTTTATAGAATTTTACGTGTTGAAAACTGTCTTGTCATTATTTTAGTCATCAGAGAGGCCAGACTGAGATGGTTTGGACATGTCCAGAGGAGAGATAGTGAATATATTGGTAGAAGGATGCTGAGTTTTGAACTGCCAGGCAGGAGGCCTAGAGGAAGACCAAAGAGGAGGTTTATGGATGTAGTGAAAGAGGACATGAAGGTAGTTGGTGTGAGAGAAGAGGATGCAGAAGACGGGGTTAGATGGAGGCAATTGATTCGCTGTGGCGACCCCTGAAAGGAAAAGCCAAAAGGAAAAGAAGAAGAACACAATCTTGTGCTGTAGCAGTTCATGGGAAGATGAAGAATCAGCCTTCATACCCCAACAGACTCAGCGATGCTGTTGCTACTCATTGTTGGTCTTGTCTTGACTACTAGAGGTTTTTATTCTTCTGGAGCAGTTCATTGTGCTTCAGAAGGTTCACCTCGTGAAAACACTGAATAGACTGAACTATTCACTGATGCTCAGCTCAAACCGTCCAACCTCTGGTTGAGGAATCAAAGATGGCGTTGAAGCATGAGGACCTTAAAATAGACCACAGTCATTACTGACGGTCTCTCTGCTGGCCTCTTAGCAGCACAACCTGAACATTTAACCCCCCCTTTGTCCAGGTGGTAAGACTGTAGGCTGTAACTATAGAATTAAACACAAGGCATATTACAGCAGAGGGTATTCAACTTTTCAACCCATGACCGAGGTGATCGTCTGACCACAGGTCTCCAGCTCATTAAAATATATTGGTTTTCTTTCTACCGGGGGAGCCTCCACCAGCTATATGCCCGAGATCTGTTTGGTTCCTCATGTACAGGTTCAGAAATTAAGTTTAATGAGATACTTGAGTGGCTATTATTACAGTGTAGATTACACTATTATCCTATAAATTTTTATTATATTGGATAGCTCGGTCAGATAAAAATGAGAATTATACAGATTAGTCACTTAGAGAGCTATTTTATAGACAGATGTTCCAGATATAAAACAAAGTGAACAAGACAAAGACTAAAGACACACCCTGGCTCGCAGTGACCGAGGGTAATCTGCTGGCAGCATTAGCCCGGTGTTATAATCTGCTGGCAGCGTTAGCCTTGTGCTAATCCAGAGCAGAGCCACTGGATGTTTCTTTGTTCATTAGATTATTTAGGAATGAAAGACACATGATCCCAAATTGTTCTGCTCTGTTGTCTGGTGTGAACTGAGTTATGAGGGTGTGGACTGGGTGGGGTGTACCGAATGGGGTGTACTAGGTAGGGTGTAACGTTTTGGACACAAAACCTTACGTAGGAAGTGTCTGGAAGTAAAAAAAAAAAATAGAAGAAGAATCTGACATGAAATACCACCAGCGAAGTATTTTAATAATGTTAAGAGAGTAAAATGTGAATTATTAAATATTAGCATCTGGTTCTCAGACTGCCTTAGAGGTTTTAATCCTTAAAACGGTTGAAGTCAATCATGATGTTCATGCAGACAAATGAATGTCATTTCATTCTAGGGTGAACATAAACCCACTCAGTCTTTCATCATACCAAACTCTAATTTTTACCATTCAATTGCAACTAAAAGAAAGAAGTGTCTAGAACCCCACTAGTATGAAATTTAAAGAACTGATTCCTTCTCTACTAACTCTGTTTGTGGAACTGAGCCCCTCGTCTGAATGTAATAATGAGCCAATAAGAATACAGTAATACAATTATGAGATGTGTGGCATGGTGGCACCGTGATTAGCAGGTTCTCGTCCCATTCTGTGTGGAGTTTGCATGTCCTCCTCGTGTCTGCGGGGGTTCTCTCCGGGTTATACGGCTGCCTCCACACCTCCCAAAAAACATACAGGCTAGGCGAATCGATAATACCAAATTGACAGTAAGTGTGAGTGTCTGTGCGTGGTTGTCTGTTTACGTGTCTGTGGTACACTGGCGTCGAACCCGAAGTGTCCCCTGCCTCATGCCCCCAGTCAGCTGGGATAGGATCCCGCAACCCCCGACAGCAGATGACGCGGATTAGGAAGGTGAATGAATGAATGAATAATTAGATGTATTTCTAAAGGTCATCAATACCTGTGAGAATTTCTACTGAATTTTTTTTCTTCATCTTCAGTTCTCGTCTTTGCCACCAGAGGGTGCACTTGAGCTTCGTGGACGTTCATCTGTAAACGCCTGGACGTGAACAGTCCGGCCTCCGCAGTCCTGTCAGACTCACAGGAAGAGAGAAGAGAAAGAGGAAAAGTAATGGGCACAGATTCTTCAATTTAACTCCTTATCGATTTCTCTTGTCTCCACTTCGCTGGTGTCCCGATCCTCTGCTGCAACCGAGCTGACTGACAGAGAGAAAGTATCTGAGGTGAAGCATCGCAGGAAGGAGTTAGTGGGGAACTGGAAATGTGTGTCAGGCTGCTTGGATTTAAGGTGAAGCGACGGCACCAGGTCTAACTGTCAGCTCATTTCACGGAGGAGAAAATCTCCGTGTTTGGAAAAGGTCTGCAACACCTGGAACTCCACTCCAGCAGCGTGGAGTGGAGTGGAGTTCTCTGAATAATGACTGAGCAGCAAACATCAGTGTTGGGTAGATTGGATCTCAAGCCTTTACAGCCTGAACTATTAAATGCCATAAAAAATGTAATTTTTGTAAAATACCTTCTATCAAATTTGTCCCAATTTTTTTTTTTTTACATAAATTTGCATGACCTTTAATTTGTACAATTTTTTGCTAAATCTGTAATTTTTTCACGTTAAAAATCCAGATGCATGCGTCTGATTGTACCCATCAGGTTTCAGGAAAAAATAATAGAACTTATGATGTAAAAGTCTTACAATCCTGAAAGATCAGTTTATCAAATATGACAGATATAAGGGTGAAAATATGATTCCCTACTCCTGGAAACCTGTACTGACTATATGGGATCACTTGACGTCATTGTTTGATAGTCATTCCAGATATTTTGCTGTATTCAGACTGGTTTCTTTTCAGGATCTAGATCATTTGACACCAAACTGAATCAGCACAGCTTCAGCTCCAATCTGTTCTCAGTTCAGTCCGTTTCATTTTTATTCATCCTTAAAAGATTCTGGATCCAGATTGGTGGATCCAGCTCAGATTTGGTTGATCTTGTTGGTTGATCTTACGTTGGGGGATAGACAGCCAGAAACCCCCTCCACACACACACACACACACACACACACACACACACACACACACACACACACACACACACACACACACACACACACTCACACACACACCGTTGAGTCTCCGTCCACTGTTACCAGGCAGATTCTTCAGACGCTCCTGTGGGACGGGTCAGGTGTCCACAGTGAGGAGGGGTCGCTGCCCATCCATAGAGTGGCTTCAATGGGATACTGATGCTCCGCTTCACCCCTGCCCCACCTTCCTCCACTCCATCCCATCCTCTTCATCACTCACTCGACTGTCGCTGTATCAGAGCCGTTTATGTTTTGTTTTTTTTCTGTTTGTGTTCACTAATCGTGATCAAAACCAGGTTAACATAACCTCATTAACAGGAATGTCATTTAACAAACTAAATCTAGACGGCTGCTGCTGTTTGAGCCGTGAAGTTTTCAACGTTTTTTGATTTCCATTAAATCAGTTGTTTTAGGCGTATATCCACTGAATCGTACAGTTTACACCAAACTGTCAGGAAATAAATAAATCGCTCCAGTTCGGGAGGAAAGATTGAGAGGAAGATGGTTCATGTTTGACGTTTCATCATTCAGATATATTTTCAATCTTCTGAACACCCACTACATCTGTCCTTTACTCTCTTCTTGATTGTGACGGTGGTGGATTGTATATTTGTGTTAGAAGCAAACAGAAGGTTACAGAGGCACATAAGTTCCTGATTCCTATTTGTAAAACACGCAACATGCAGTAAATAAAACCTTTTCCTTTTTAGTTCCACTCCCTTGGAGGCCTCCCTCATTCTCACTTATTTCCCATCATCCTTGTTGAGGTTTAGCAGACCAATCACCTCTGCTAATTAAAGTGCAGCAGTTAGGAGACGGTGATGGCCGACATTATCTTTATTTACCAGCCTAATTGTCACACTGATGGCGTCTTGAATTGAGCTTTGCAGCACTGAGGAGTGATCAACGCTCCACTGCAACAAGGCACACTGGGAATGTGTTGGTGGTGAGAGTCTGAAGGAAGGCTGACGTCTGAGACGCCTGACCCCAAACCCAATAATAAGAATGTAGATATATATGTGTCAATGAAACAGTTATACACTTCATGTCACCTGATAACCTTCAGATTGTTTCATCAGGACCGATAGAGATGACGATGGATCCGTCTCTGTGGATGGATGATCGTTATGATGTAACGAAAAAAAGAAGAATGAGAAGAAAAATGGAAGTACAAAGCAATAAATAGAGAAAACAAAGAGCCGACACTCAACACGAACGGCCACAGTATTCATCTTCCTGCAGGCGGTTACACAAAGCCGCTCATCTTTGTCACAAAGATCAACAAGTTTATTTTGGAAAGAGTGTAAAACAGTGTGTCATGGGTTCTCCATTCAGACGGTTGGATGTAATAATCACCACAGCTCTGCTCTGTTGGCAGCTCAGCGGCGGTCTGCTTAACGGAGGGTCAGCGGTTCAATCGCCATCCGTTGCCATATCCATCGCAGTGAGCTGAACTCAGACTGCTCCCAGCGGCTGTGTGTGATGGACGGCGTGTGACGGACGGCGTGGAGCTCCATCACACCCAATGTCTCGATCATTTAAGTCAGAACAGATACCAAGGTTCGTGATGATGATGAAGCGTCTTCGTCTCATGTTCCATGTTTGAATGTTGAATAGTCTGACGCCCTGCGCAGTCTTCAACATTGATACATAATTTTTTTTAAAAAGTTGTGATATAAATGTGAAATCATGTGACTGGTGCATCAAATGTTTGCCAAAATTCACAATGAATGTTCTGGACATTAAAGTGCCAAAAACACATTGTGTGTATCATAGATAAATCTTAAAGCTTAAAGTCTCACAGTGCTTTAAAACACAATGTCCCATTGACTTAACAGAGTTATAGTCTGTTCTGTTGAAGACTTGTGAGATGGATACGCAGATATTACAAACAGACGACTCATTGATGATGCATTCAGGCTCTTTAATTCAGGAAGACTTGATAATATTTGTATACCTCAACGTATGTCTTCTGGAGTTACGTCATTCATTCATTCATTCGTTCATTCATTCATTCGTTCATTCATTCATTCATTCATTCATTCAGGGGAAGCTGGAGCAAGCTGTCTTAGGGCGCGAGGCAGGGGAAACTCCGGGCGCGACACCACACAAAGATAGACAACCATGCACACACACACACACACACACACACACACACACACACACACACACACACACACACACACACACACACACACACACACACACACACACACGCACACACACACTACGGGCAATTAGGAACGGCCAGTTAAACTGAATCACATGTTTTTGGAGGTGGGAGGAACCCAGAGAGAACCCACGCAGACACGGGGAGAACATGCAAACTCCACACAGAGCGGGACTCGAACCCAGAACCACCTTGCTGTGCAGTAACACCGCTACCCACTGCACCATCATGCCACCTGGAGTTATGTCATTTTTCACAAAAAAATAAATAAAAATACACGTAAAAATAAAAATCAAATTTACATCCTTTTACTCCATTTTATGTCTGATCTAAATATTGGAATCATAAAATCAGTAGTAAACTGGATTTAATTCTTTGCCAGCTTAAAATAGATTCATACTAATCAAATAAAATCATGAATAAAGGTTATTACAGAACAGGAGATGGTTGTCTACGGTTTAACATGGAGACGAGTTTATTACCTCGTTTTCAAACTTACATTGATGTCGAATCCTCGGTTGGTTTTATTTTCCCGTATTTGGCCCCAGGTGGCTTCGGTTCTAGACTGTCCCTTCAGCCGGCCCCGTCTGACACTGGACAATGACTCACGTCCCATGGTTACCAGCTGGTAGTTAGTTACTTACTTAGTTACTTAGTTAGCTGTGTCGCTACGACCTGCTAACGCCCTTGTTACTAGCAGCAGACAACCCTCCTTCCTTCCTTCCTTCCGTCCTTCGTTCCGTCCTTCCTTCCTTCCTTCCTTCCTTCCTTCCTTCCTTCCTTCCTTCCTTCCTTCCTTCCTTCCTTCCTTCCTTCCTTCCCTCCTTCCTTCCTTCCTTCCTTCCCTCCTTCCTTCCTTCCTTCCTCGTCTCCTCATCCTCCTCGTCCTTGCTAAACGCACCTATGAACAATACTGTTGTTGTGGCGTTCCTGAAGGTGGATGGTTTCCTTTGGTTGAGTGTCAGAAACGGTGACAACCACTCTGGGGGCTTTCACACTTATGAAAAAAGCACACACACACACACACACACACACACACACACACACACACACACACACACACACACACACACACACACACACACACACACACACACACACACACACACACATCAGAGTGTGTGTTGAAGCTGTCTGCTCCTTCCTGTCGCCTCATTTGTTTCTGCATCAGGCGGCTCTCAGAGGAGCCCTCTCTTTTGCCCTTGTCAGCAAACATCAGCTCTCTCTTTTTACTCTTCTCACTCTCCCCTCCTCCTCACTTTCTTCCCCTCTGCTTCTTTATTCCTCTGCTGTCCATCTTCCCCCACGTCACCGTTTATTACCCCCCATCTCGCTTCACATCCTCCTCAATCCCATGAGTCCCTCTTCCTCCTGTTCCAATGCGGTAAATCTCCTCTTTCTTTATCTCCTCGCTCTGCCTCTCGTCCTCTTCTTGTCTTTGGGTTCGATTGTGTCCGAGTTGGTGACAGGTGAACTTTGAGTGTGTGTGAGGATGTCAGACGTGTGTGAGGATGTCAGACTCACATCATGGAGGTTTTGTTCTCTGATTCAACGACAGGAACACAATCCTGGTTATGTTTGAATGAGAGCTGAAGGTTCGCTCTCCACAGCCGAGCAGTTGGAGTGTGAAGGAGGGTCAAAGCACGAGAAGAACAGTGTGTGTGTGTGTGTGTGTGTGTGTGTGTGTGTGTGTGTGTGTGTGTGTGTGTGTGTGTGTGTGTTTAGGATTGGGGATTGCTGGGGGAAACATACACAGAACAAGAAGAAGTGAAATTAACTGCTTCATCAAGTCGTTCAGTCTACTCCCCACAGGCAATCACTCACACACACACACACACACACACACACACACACACACACACACACACACACACACACACACACACACACACACACACACACACACACACACACACACACACACACACACACACACACACACACACCTGCTCTAACTATCTATGTAAGTACTTTATTTTATAGCTCTTACCAGCAGTACAGCTCCTACACATTTCCAGCCCTCCCTGGTTTCCTGCTCTGCCATGCAGAAAGTGGAAAGACAGGTCAGTCATATCTCCTGTCCTCAAAGAAGACATTCATCATCGTTATCATTTCCAAAGTTCATTTATTGTCATTGTCTCCTATCAACTGGCTGTCCCAGCTGAAACGGAGAAGCCGCGGTTTGCTCCCAGGATTGCAGATAATTCTGTTTTTCGTGTCTTAAACGAGAATGAGACGTGTGGCGCTTTGCCGTTTCAATCAGGAGAGAGAAGCGGATGTAATAAAGATAATTGTTTATTTCAGTAGATGATTTGTGATAATGAGTCTGCTGGAAACTGCCTGAGCACTTCAGGGAGATTGTGATTGAATGGCATTTGCCCTGAGCAGCAGGTGGACCTACAGTAAGCCCCATTTCCCCTGTCTAGTACAGTTTGACGTGATCCAAGGATATTCCAAACACGCTCAGCATAAATGACACCAAGACTCCTCTTTACAAAACACTGATCTGTATTGTTGCACCAATACTTTGAGCCTACGTCCATCTGCAATGTAAGTAGGACGTAACAGAAAAAAAACCATATTCAACTACTAGAAATGCAGACTTTACCTGTGTACAATTAATTATATACAGTATAAGTTACGTAATCAATGATAAAGAATGAAAAAAGAAAAGCAAAAGTCACGAGAACACACGCTACGTCTTTACTCCACGAATGAGAACGAGATCTGGTCTCACTGACGTTGTATCCATTCACCAACTAGTGATGGTGTCCTGAAGCACAACTCGTATCTCAGATTTTCACTTGTATGTTGAACAAAAATATAGACAGAGTGACGGCTTGTATCTCAAAAAGCTTGTATGTTGAGTTGCTTGTATGTCAATGTTCCACCTGAACTGGAAAAGACAAGTTGAGCCAAGCAGAGTAGAGTTGGCGCAGTGTGTGAGGGTGTAGGTGGTGACAGATGACTCAATGTGAAATTCAAACTTTCCATTCAACATATCTTGGCCCAGGAATCGCCTGGTGTGTATTCCAGTTGTCATTTAGGTATGTCTGGTACGAGATCTTAGTATGTGGAGTTGAGGTAAGGTTTGAGACTTCAGTCATAATGGAGATAATTGGAAACTTGACTGTGATGCTTTGAAGGTGAAGCTGAACAGAATCTTGGGATAATCAAGGTGCTCACCAATGTCTCTTTCATGGGATTTTGCGGTTAATGTGAAAACAAACAAACAATAAATCAATCAATCAATAACATGGACATGGCAGGTACTACTGCACAATGTTTTGAGAATCTGTCCAAACAGATTCAACACAGATATCAAAATGTGTCCAGTGTGGTAGACCAGGTAAGTGTTCCATTGTCAGATAGTTAATGTCTTGTTTGTTTGGTTGCTCAGTCATTCAGGTACACCCATGATATTGAAGAATTAAATGTGGTTCATACACCAGATTTCTTTCTGCTCCCTTGTGTAGACGGATGCATTGACTTAGTAGACCAAGCTATGTACATAAGAAAGCACTCAACGATTACAGGCAGGTTCCATTGTACAGTGATCACGTGAAATACAACTGTAGCACTATGGGGATTGTAAATCTTTCCTTTCAGGTGGTGTAATGCTCTGACAACTTTTCAGAGGCTCATGAACAATGTTCATGGGGGTTCGGAGAGATGTTCAATCCATTTCGATGAGTTCACCTCTCATTTGAAGTACATTTGGCTGTGTAAAGTGGCCTGCCTGAGGTTTATGTAACAGTTAGTCTCACTAAGTGTGAGTTTAACTATCGACATAAGTACAAAGCAGCTTCTGCATGGCCTCCTCTGCATCAACAGGCATTTTAAAGAGTAAATGAATTGTTGAGTGGTGCACTGGTTTTGAAGGATGGACAATGGACAATGATTGTGCTTTTGTCATGTTGAGGTATAGCCAGTGATTATGCTTGGGTCATTGGTTTTTATTTAAAAACAGCGTTTTTGTCCACTGTATAAAATTTAAGACTCATAAAGCCAAAGTTTTCATCCCGGATATCTGTGTTGTCGTGCGGACGAAAGGCATAACCGCAACAAAAAGCCTCGCTGCCCGTTGTGTTACGCCATATTGTTCACGTGATTCCTTCTGGAAGATGCACTGTGATTGGTTGGGCGTGTGATTAACTGGTGACTTGTCCAGGTTGTTACCACCTCTTACTCAGCTGGGATAGGTTCCAGGCCCCAGATGTACTGCAATATGTCTTCTCCAGATGGCTTTGGTTGGGTCAGACTGACTGCAAACTGTAATGTCTTCTTCTTTTTGTAGAACTTCTTGAACAAGATAGGAAAGACAGAAGGAGACCCAGGACTTCGCAGGTAGCATTAGGCACCACTCCCATTCCCTGTTCAGACATAATTGATGCCACTTGTTAATTTTTTTGCGTATGTGATTGCTGTATAGTTTCAATATCTATTGATCAGTTGTAAAGGTGACACCTGCCATTCCTGATTTCCCTGGCGGCCCATTCTCCAGCTGCATGCGTGGTGCAGGTGCTGTATGGATGGAGCTCCGAGCCGTCTGAAGGTCACATTCTAGATATATGGTTGATGTCAGGGTCAGTGCAGCAGACGGTCAGTGAGTTCAGCACAATATGGATGTGTGTGCATGTGCATGTGTGTGTGTATGGATGTGTGTGTGAGAGAGAGAGCTACAACTAGAGAGGGGAGGCGATGGGGGAAGGTAAGAGAGATTGATATAGAGCAGAAATGAAGGAGAGCAAGAAGGGGGGGGCATCTTTCCATAACATTATGTGAAAGGAGAGTACAGTATCCCCTCGCTCTCGCTCTGTGGCGAGCTCTCCAGGAGAGATAGAGGACATTCATTATCTGCCGTCCCACTGGGACTTCCCTCCTCTTTAGGAAGCATCCAGCACTTTAAACCAGGCCAATCAGAGTTGTGGGGGAGAAAGGAGTTAGAGGAGGAAGAGTTGGGGGATATCACAGATTTAACCTACCAGTCCATCCGCTGTAACCACGGAGAATCACCTACATGATGGGATGGCAAAGTGCTGCAGTGCAGTTTTCTGTCTTAGTCCAACATGAAGGCATTGAGGACGTGAAGTGAGCAGGAGCCATGCCTCATAGCCAGTGGAGCAGAGCTACCTTTTCTTTAACACGTATAGATACGGGTAAATTTAGCACCTCTTTATGCTCAAATATTTCTTTTGGTCCCTAGAGTCTCTATGAAGTCTGTTCATCTTTCTCCATTTAGATATCAATAATAAATTACATGAAAACTAGACCCTTTATTTAAAGTTTATTAAGTAAAAACGTCACCAAATGTGCATTGTTGTATCTTAACAAATATTTGTATATGACAAGGAGAGAGATATGCGTGTGTGTGTGTGTGTGGTTGTGTGTGGTTGTGTGTGTGTGTGTTTTTGTGTGTCATCTGAAGACAGTGTAAGCAATATTTTTTAATTCAGTTGTGTTTTCATGGGAAATGAAAACCGCTACAACTGTTTTTAATTAACCTGCTGTAAATAACAAAAGGCTTGGTCTGTGTGTGTGTGTGTGTGTGTGTGTGTGTGTGTGTGTGTGTGTGTGTGTGTGTGTGTGTGTGTGTGTGTGTGTGTGTGTGTGTATTTCAGTAGTTTCTGAAGACAATGTAGATTGACAAAATCAAATGGTGTTAATCAATTTTCAAACACATTTCCCTCATGACAACCTAACACAATTTGTGTGTGTCTCTGTGTGTGTGTGTGTGTGCGTGTGCATGCGTGCGCGCACTTGGTTTAGCTGAAATGATTAAGATTACTTAAGAAAAGAGAATCTCATAAAGTAATGTTTATTGTCCAGACTCCTTTTCTCTAAGACAACCACGTTCACCAGGTAAAACTTTATCTATTTTGTACTTTTAGAAACACAGAAGCTATAAAGGGCTGAGAGTAAAATCAAAAAATATACATTCACAAATTACATTAAATAAAATGCAAATGCATAAGCAATTACTGGAATTCACTGATGTCAGGGCCCACAATTGTGCGGCTCTAGGACAGTCGGTGTGAGCGTGAACTCAGAAAACCGGAAATATCTGGACTTCTCTGCCATTCAGTTCAAACTGAGGAGCACAGATGAAAATATCTTCTAAGCCTAAATCAAAGTCCAGTGGCTTCAGAATCTTAAGGTCTCTTCATGAGTGTTTGATTGTTTCTTAGCCTACCAGGTCTCCAGTTCTGTAGTCACTCCTCTAAGTTGCCACCCGGCAGTTCTGGTCCTCCCTGTCCAAAGACACTCAGGGGTTTGTCTTGACCTCTTGTGTCTATATCAGCTTCAAAATAACCCCCAACAAAATTGCCACACTAATTGCCCTTGCCTAGCTGCCACTGGTCTTCCTAGTCATGAGTCGTCCTCCTTTCCAAACTAAAGCAACCACACAACAGAGCTCTTCTCCAAGGCTCTACACTTCCTTTCCCTCCTCAAGTTGTCTTCCATTTCTGTTCTTCTTTGATTTGTCTTCAACACATTATCAGTGGTATTTGTGTTAGACTGGGGCGGCAGTGGCTCAGTGGTAAAGCGGGCAGTAGAGCGGGTCGTCCTATGATTTCAAGATCAGAGGTTCGATTCCCGCTCCCGCCCAAAAAAAATACCCGGAGGTGAGCTGACAGTGGGAGGTGTCAGCTCACCTCCGGAGCAGTGCCGAGGCACCCTTGAGCAAGGTGCCGTCCCCTTTACAAATTGCTCATTTAAGGCGCACCAAGAAGGAGCTGCCTGCCACTCTACCTCCCCTGCATGCCTACAGGCCCCCCTGTGTGTGTGTGTGTGTGTGATACAGGGGCCTGTACTCACCAATATATGTGTATACATGCGTTTGAATCAGTAGCTAGAGTGTGCGTTCTTAATTTCCCTTCGGGGATCAAAACAGTATATAAAATTTAAAAAAAAATTAAACAATTAAAAATCCAGGTGTGATGGACTTTATGTCAGGCTGCAAGGGCTACTCAGAGTACCTCTGCAAAATAGTTCAGTCTAACGGACAGACAGCAGGCCAATCAAGATCTGAAGGTAACCTTAAGTTGTCTCACCGACTTGTCCTGGATTGAACATGTCCCTAGCTCCCACACCAGTGTAGCCACACATATGTTCTCATTTACTGGCTACTTAAGTGATCAACTACTCTTCTTCATGACTCCGGAGATTGATGTGGTTGTCGCCTCATTCCAAGTGAAGCTGTTTCTGCCATTGTGTCTGGTGAGAGGGGAAACCAGATGGAATGGCTGTTCACCCCGCTTTCTACAGGGAACACAGAGACAGGCCTGGTAGCTAACTGTGTGGTAGCCACATTAACCCTCCCAGTGTACAGTATTAGCAGATCTTGTTTATGCTCAGTCGTAGACTGTTGAATACTAATGCTCTAATTCTTTACCTTTTCTATTCTTGCTTCACCACTGAAGTCTGTAGAGAACTCCCTTCAACCAGAAGTCAGTCAGAGAAGAGATTCATTTGCAGGAGAAATTAGGGTGGAAATGGAAAATCTCCATCAGGGAGAAGTAAATCTTGATGATATCCCAATTAGAATGATGACCTTATGTTCTGACATTCTGAGGGAAAATAAATATGATGACTGTGTTTCTTTGTGGATGTCGTCTGATCAATGCAGCTGTGGATATATACGTATGTGTTAAAAGGCAAATATTCGTTTCCGTGTGTTTCTTTCAGTCAACCAAGGTTCTCGCTGTTTATAATCTGCAATGAAATCCCATGAACCATTTTCTTAAAGTGCTGTTTCTTCTCCATCAGATTGCATGGCTGCCTGTACAGAATGAATTCTGTCCACGCGTCACTACGTAGTCAAAGTTTTCACTGCACATGTCCTAAATGTAAAAGCATGCTGGTGTGTTACATCCATGTTAACAATAGATTAACTCTGATTGTATGCAGTAATGACTGATTAATTATTCCCAGTTCCAATTATCATTTCATTACTGCCACACACACACACACACACACACACGCACACACACACATATACGCACACACACAAATGTAGAAAACACTGCCATGTTATGAAGAATAAGTGCCTTCAGTGGTTCTGTACCACGTTCTGAGGCTAATTGAGGTTAATGAATGTAAGTGGTTAGTAAAAACACATTAACTGTAATAATTAAGAGTGTCATTGGGGATAGCGTGAGTTCAGTGGAAACAAAACAGGAAATTTCACAACCCATCAGAGCTGATTTTCCTTGACTCTGTCAGATGCTGAAATAGGTGTTTTGTTTGAGAATTTATATAAAACCATGACATGTTTTTCTTCATTTCGGTTCATCAGTTTGTGTTATCATGAAACAGAGAACAATGGTTGATGTTCGTCAAAGATCCGACCACTCGTGGACAGCTATGAGTACCGGTGTGGACGTAGAACTGACAGAGACAACAGAGATATATCAGTAAGATCACTTTATGAAAATAATAACAATTAAAATAATATATGGAGAAAGAAATCAACTTGATTAACCTTATAAAGGAGCCCTTCTCCACTGAAACGGTGAGAAGGACTACACACTGTCTCATGTCCGTCTCGTCTCCTGTCTGATGTCTCATGACTGCCAAGGTAAGCGGCGATGCTTCTCGGTGGTCACGTTTACTGTCTCGGTTGACTTCACAGCTCCACTAGTGACCTCCATGTCTGGGCTTAAAAAAGAGCCAAACTGCTGTTGAGTCAGGAGAAACTGGGTGTAACAGCTACAAGACGTCCTCCATCAGTCACGCCTTCTCTCAAAGTGTGCATTTAGTTTTTTGTTTTATTATAAATTGCATGAGTGCACCACTCTGTGTCTGAACAGCTTTTACCTGCAGCCGTCACACAGCCACTGTGTCACCTGATTTGACCATTTACACCAAAACAAGACATTTTATTAGATGAAAACACAACTGTAGGGCGGCGGCAGTAGCTCAGTCCATGTGGTCTTGGGTTGGGGACCGAAGGGTGGCTGGTTCAAGGGCCCCTGTTGGGCAAAAACATTTCAGAGTGTGAGCTGGCATTGAACAGGTGAGAACTGCTGAGGTGCCCTCAAGCAAGACACCGTCCCCTTTAAAAGTTGCTCATTGGGTGCACCACTGAGGAGCTGCTTTGAGCCAAACTTCTGATGTTGATGGATTTGGTTCCAGTCCCACTGTTTTATTACCCATGAGTGCAGTGGATCTGAACACCAACAGTGTAACATTAGAACTGTTCTTGGAGAATTTACACCTTCACATGGCTTCAAACAATAACCTGGACCCACTCCAAAACTCCATGGGCTCTGCTTTGGCCCACGCACAACGTTGTGTAATATTTGGGTAGTATTTGTGTAATATTTTACTCCAACTGACAAACAATGTTAAATTATTTTAACTATGTCAATATTCAAAGGATATAAATGGAAAACCCCAAATACAATTAAAATATACTTTACTCTAAAACATGAACATGAAGTTTTGATCAGTTGAACTAAAAAAAACAAAACCTTTGTCTGTGAACAGATGGAGATGATCCATCCGACTTCGGAGGTAGGATATCAAGATGTTAATCACACAGCTTCACTAATGTGTGTTGAGATGATTGCAAAAAGTTGTCATTATTAATTATTAAGGAGATAAAACAGGGGAAGAAAATCAAACTGAGAGTCAGACAGCAGTAGTCTGACTAAAGTTCATAGCCGTGTTCCTGTTTCACAGAACCCAATCCTCAACAGAACACCTCTGTATCCATGGAAACCTAGAGTATATCCTCAATATATAATCTGATCATTAATCAAGTCTGAAGAGAGTTTACTCTTTATAAAGTGGAAGATAAATGATGAACCACTTTAACAATGGTGGTACTTTTGCAACGACAATTAATTCCTAATGTCTTTGATTACAGAGGTAATGAGACCAAATTTACTAATATGAACATCAGTGACAGGATTCTCTTGAAACTGAATCAATGATCATTTGAGTTTTGTTCCCTAAACAGAATCAGAGAAGAATTTCAACACATTGTCTGTTTCACATTTCATTAAGACATCAGTAAAACTGTGTGATTGCTTAAATTAATTTTATTTATTTATTTTAATTATGAGAAAGTCTTTATCTACCTCAGTTTGATGAACTACCAGCTCTGGTTTGAACTGTCAGGTTATATATTAAAAAGTATTCAGATTTAAATGATCATTTTAAAATCTGTATGTGGTCTTTTTTGTCAATATATAAAGCAAATGTAATACTAATAACTTTGAGAATGCAGCAAATATTTCTTTATTATTTTATTAGAAGGCTTTTGTAGTAGTGATTAAATTCCTCTCTTCACACTCATCTCTTGTCATGTTTTGCTCTTCTTTTTGCTGACATGAGTCCAGGAGCTTGGCCTGGTGGTTAGTACTGCTCCCTAGTGGACACATTCACATCATCAATAGGTTTCTGCTGCCAAAAAAAAGTGTATGTTTTTGTGTCCTGCTCAAGATGATTTGCACCGTTTTATAACATCTGACATGTAAAAAGGAACGTATAGCTCAGCGAGCTGCATTAGAACACCTCCATCGATTAGCATAGCTTTCCTCTGTACACATTCAGTATGAGTGTGTGTGTGTGTGTGTCTGGGTGTGTGTATGAGAGAGAGACACCCACCTCCCACTGCTGTTCCATTGACTTTCACTTGGGGTGACAGAGGATGTCAGTTTCTCAGTCGATTAAATACCTGCAAGTTCTTTAATTATGGCACACTGGATTAAACGCAGCTATTCACTTTTTATTTTTCTCTGAAAAGTCATGGGGAGCGACAGGCCCTTGTGTGTGTGTGTGTGTGTGTGTGTGTGTGTGTGTGTGTGTGTGTGTGTGTGTGTGTGTGTGTGTGTGTGTGTGTGTGTGTGTGTGTGTGTAAACAGAAGGAAGACAAAAATCAATAAATTTTTGCTGAAAATCTTTGTGTACAGCGCTGGGACTGAAGGAAGGAGGTCAGAGAAAGGAGGAAGGTGTTCAGAAGGTAGGAAACAAGAACAGATGGATGGACAGAGGAAGAGGAGGAGAGTTGTTTTTCTTGTCTGTTGGTTGTCTCTCTGCTGCCTGAATGTGCTGGTGTGTTGGTCTGCATGGAACAACCCACTGTCTTAGTCAGGAACCGTGGCTTGGGTTCACATGGTGTGCAAATTGCTGCAGCGTGTGCTAAAGGTCAACGAGTGATGACGTTAAAATGGCAAGTCATCGAAGAGCAGAGACAAAACTGCCATGTCTGTTATCTGAAAGTCCAGAACAGACAGTAGCTACAAGGCTAAACTGAAGCTATGAAACAGGAGAGTTTTGACAGTATGTCCATGGTAATGAAAAGACGCTAGATAGTGTCTCAAGTTGTTCTGTCTTTCAAGGCTCAGGATAAAGGTTAGTGTTATGTTTAGGGTTCAGAGTCTAGGGTGAGGTTTAGGGTAAGGGTTAGGGGTTACTTGTTGGTAGTCTTCTGTCCGCCACACCAATGCACCCACACTACTTCAGGTGCCACCCTAGCATCTTCTGCGGCTTTAGCCTTGCGGGCTATTGAAAAAGTGTCATCATACATACTGATCTCAGTTATGTTAGGGTTAGGGTTATTGTTCGGGTTAGGTTAGGTTAGGTTGGGTTAGGTCAGGGTTAGGGTTAGGGTTTGGTCGCAGATTAAGAGATGGGATCTTTTCTGGGAAAATAAAGGTAGGTCTCAAAACGTAGTGCCTCTTAGCTCATGTCGAGATTTTTCAGATACTCTTGAACAAAAAGTAATTTGGTTTAGTGAACATTTAATTCATTATAGTGTTAAATAGCACAAAGGATTTGGTCTTTGAATGCATTTGCTCCACATAATAATACATGGACACACACACACACACACACACACACACACACACACACACAATACACATTTGCTTCCTACAGTAAATCACTCTAAACTACTTGAATGAATTCTCCTCAATTATTGAATGAAACATATTGCTGTCATTTTTGATTTACAATTCACAAGGCGATTCACAGTGAAAAGTTCCTTGCCCATTAATTTTCCTTTGCAGAATTTGCTTTTCCCTGGAGATATGTAGAAATAAGGCCGATATAGAATTTGTTCAGATGCTCCATCAGAGCATAGCAGCAAAAGCCTGGCTCCTCATTCTAATCAGCTTTTTATTTGTAACACGAAGGTAGATGTGATCTCATTGTCAGGGTATCTGGTACAGTTTGACTCGTCTGTCTCATTCTGGTAAAGAAGATACCATCTAACCTCAGGAGCGGACAAACCAGACTTTAATGTCCCTCAAACACGAGGGACATTGAAGTCTGAGAAGCAAACAGAAGGACTTTACAAAGTAATGTAGTTTAAGTCCCAAGATGACTTACAGTCAGGGCTGAATGTAGGAAACATACAGGTTAACCTGTGAGACGTTTTGGCTTCATGTTTGACAAATGTATGGACATCTCTATACAAAACAGATAATTTTATCCACTTATTGTAGACAGTAATTTATGTTCTATTTGATATTTTTTGAGCCTTTCCCTTTTAAAGTTCATTCTTTGATTCGTTCCATGCCGCTCCCTCCATTCTCGGGGGATCGATACAGGTACATCATACCTTATTGACAACCGTTCCAAATTTCAAAAAGGCAAATGAAGGTGGTGAATACATAAGTTCCATGATGTGTTTTTTAGTTTTACAATGAAAAAGTAAAAAATAAGAATAAAAACAAAACAAACATCTACATTATGTTTGACCAAATTAGATTCGAAAGTGTGGTTACATTAGCTAAACGTGCCGTACAACAGAATCCCTGCATTATTATTATTATGTTTTGTGTAAATGTAGGCTTCCTGTATCCTCTTCTTTGCCTATAGTCACTGTCCAGTGTTCTGGTTAATCAGATAATTTGGCTTCTCTTCTAACAGCCAGAGCGACAGCTGACTCATCTGAACCGGTTCAATGTTAGCTAAATGAGCTTTGACAGGTCCATATCACATCTTCTTTATACAACAGCTGAATCCACAGTATGCTGCATTTTTATGAGGCTAATTATAATAATCTGATTATGGATCATCCCTCATGTCTAACCTCTGACACGCTCCATAACAGCTTCCTTTCCCCAGGACCACCATAGCAAAGCGTTATCAGAGGAAACAGCAGGAGGGCATGCGGGGACCCGGGACGGGGAGAGGAGATGGTGGGACGGTTGATGATGTCAGCTCCTCCTATTCACGTGGAAAGAGTGTGGGAGGATCAGACGACACGGTAGAGTAAAAGACACGCAAACACATAAAGACACGCATTGTATACAAAAAACCCTGTATTACACGAGAAAAAAAATCTTCAGAAGATGTGTTTATTACATGAATTTAGTAGAAAAATATTGTTTGTGCATTCAATAATTTTTATACAGGTAAACCTCGTCTTACGTCATGTTGAGTTACGTTTGGTTTTTAAAAAAAAAAAATCATGGTAAAAAAAAAAACAAGTTAATGTCATTTTGCTTGACTTATAAATAATAATAATTCCTGCATTTCTTTCAAAACCTAAAAAGAAAAAAACTTTTATTTTACAAGATATTCATAAACAAAGCATCCGTTGGGTATGGAAAACATCTCCAAATTGTATTTGTAAATTTAGCTTTTTTCTGCACTATATTAAAAATTAATATTTGTTTATTTGTATGCCTACAATTGACATGTAACGACCAAATATTATTGAAAATGTATTCATTGATCAAGTGCAGCACAGAACTGGTAATGGTTATCTTCAGTTTACCCTGGAGATAAGTTCATTTGACTTACGTTGTTTTTCGACATGCGTCGTGTCTCCTTGACGACATAAACCAAAGTTTACCTGTAATGTCAAATAATTTAGTAGTTCTCAGTTATAGTACTCTATAAGTGAGAACTACTAAATTATTTGCATGCTTAAGAATGTATGGTTGGATGAAGCTGAGATTGACTTAGCCTAGCTAAGTGTTACTTAAAAGATTAAATCCATTAATTCAGACATGTAATTATTTTCCCTCCTTAGTTTCTGTGTTTTTAATTTAACAAATTTTTGCCTGTGTGGAAATCAGAATTAATATTCCGATGAAACTATTTGTTCTTTCTACATCATAATTGATTAGTAGGGTTGGATGACAAGTTGGATTGAAGTAAATTAGACTTTGGTGATCTCCTATTGAAGCAATAAGTCAGATTTCTGTGCCATTTATGCACAAGACACAGGTGCTTAACTCCAGTGGTTATTTTAATGTTCTGACACAATGACAGGATCTGACATTAAAGGATGATGTGTGTGTTTTTATACACAGCTCTGATGGGATTGTTGTTGCAATGGCACAACTACTGTCTCGATTTTCTAAAAATCAATCCGCCAACCATGATCCTGACCAGACCAGCACCAGGAACTGAATGTTTCAGAGACTGAAGATGGAGAAGAAGCAATATGATGAGGAGAAATGTGATCAGACATCAAAGTTTGAACAACGAGGCCGGGTACCACCTCCTTTTTGATCCAGATAAACCCCGTTTCAACTCTATATTCATTTCTGCCATCATTATGTGCGACTCGTCCCATTCTTCTACTCTCTCTGTTCTTTGGTGTCAAAGAGATGCAAAATAAATCACTAAGAACATCTGAGTCACATTCCAGGTGTTGTATCCTGAATGTAAGCCATTTATCTGTCGTCTATTTACCTTCTCTCAAAGTAATTCTGAACAATTACCCTCTGGTAAATATATTATACCTTTAATTTGCTCCAATCAGATATTCCTTTTTTTATTTTTTATAATTATCTTTGCACGTTTTTCTTCACTATTAAAGGAGTTATTACCACATACATTATTTTTTTTGTCTAGGAATGGTCTACCTGGATGCTTTTCTATCATCTCAGACATGTTGTGTTGTTTGTATAAGATACGTTTAATAAAAATGAAAACATGTTTGTGGAACACACCCCAGCGCACAGGTTAAGTCTTGACTCCTTGATGGATCACTTTTGCCTTTTTCTTTAGGTGGTTTGAAGCATAGAGAAAATGTGCTGCCACTGACTTTTAATAATCCCACTGATTTAACGGGTTGTAAACACACCCAGCTTTAATCAAAGCGCTGTCAGTTTGTTTGTTTATTTGCGAGTTTATTTGTAACGTGTATGTTCTGCTTGATTTCTCCATTTTTGCAGCAGCACTTCCTGTCTTGACAAGCAGTGTTTCATCCGGTGTAATTGCATACACACCCCTCCCCTCATATAATTACTCACTTGCTCATCACACACAGGACATGAAAAACAGAAAATGACCACATCTACCAATTCCAGCAGAGTGTGTCATCTTCACGGCGTCCTCCTCCTCCCTCATCCACTCATCCCCTGAAATGGCTCTTCTCTCATTCGTTAGCTTAGCGCCTCTTCTCGGCCTTCCATCTATCACGGCGGACCAAGGCAAATGGAGCTTTCAGCTGAGTGGTGATAAGGAAACACAGCCACATTAAAACATCTGTCACACCTCCAGCGCCGAAGAAGAGGAGGAGGAGGAGGAGGTGCAGGAGCAGGATGAAGACGTTGGGGTTTGCTGCTACTGCATGTCCCAACAAATGACCCTTTTTTCATTTTAGTTGTTTTAAATCAATACATTTACACTCAGTCTGAAGCCTGAAACACTTTACAGAAAAGTTGGGGCGTGTTTTTTTCTTCTTCTTCTCGCTGCATGAAGCATTTTGGAAGAGAAGAGATATAACTTGACATTTTGAAAGTGGAATTCTGTTCCATCCTTTATTTTGCTGACGCAGTTTTCTTTTCTATTTTTTTATCTATGTGTTCCTGGATGTTAATGTAAAAAAACAAACAAATGAATAAACAAAAAATTCTGTATTTCAGAAAATAAATGAAGCTGATGGTGCAGTTTGGACGGGATTGTAGTGTCGGTCGGGTCGTCGCTCATCAGATGCTGTCTGTTGGGCAAACCGGGTGATGAACCCCCAGTTCTACTAAATCAACACATACAGGCTATTTAATGAATACTAATATAATAAGAATTAGAAGAATAAGAATAAGATGACCTTCATTCGTCCGGCAGTGGGGAAATTTTCTTGATTGCAGCAGCGTACGTACGTACGTATATACATACATACGAGTGTGTGTACTGATATACGTACATATAAACAATTTAATAATTTTTTAAAAATTACCGTGTCCACTGTACAATTTACAATTAACAATCTACATCTACAAACTACCAACTACAAACTACACTGGTCAACAGCCTCCTGAGCAGACAGAGTGCTCTGACCCGGTTGTATTGTTGGACCAGCCCAGTTTATTGTTCAGGTGAACACACAGGTCGTCACCACCTCAACGTCCATTCTCTGGATGTTCACCGGCGTCAGTGATGAGGCCAAAGATCGCAGAGTCGTCACAGAACTTCTGCAGGTGTTAAGTGGGAGAGTTGTAGGAGATAATAATAATAATAATAATAATAATAATAATAATAATAATAATAATAATAATAATAATAATAATAATAATAATAATAATAATAATAATACATTTCTAATGAATGCAACATGCAGTGTTTAGAGTTATTTCTCTGTGGCTGAGTTCTGTTTTAATCTTCATACCTTCACCAGAGTTCTGCTCTCACTGGTCTGTCTGCAAATCTGAATGCAAATTGGGTCAGAATAAACCTGACAGGTTGTCACACAAGTATAATTCAGTTTTAATTCATTAATTTATCAGGCCTTTTGTGGTTTATTTTTTATGATTTTTTTTTATACCTAATGCAGTTTATTTAGGTACTTATTCCAATTATGAATGACCTAAAAAGTGTTCAAAATACTCCCCCTGTTTGGATAGTAGACATTGTGATTATGATTAAAAAAAAATATTTAAAACAAAAGCTTTAGGCACCAGGGCTGTTCTGGGCTGTTTGTTTAGATTTATTTATATTTTAGATATTTAAATTATAATGAAATCTGATTCTATTTGAGGAGAGATTGTGGCCATAATCTGGCAGTAGTCAGGATTACATGCTGTAATCCTGAGGAGGAGACCAGTGGTACCGTTGTTTCAGTCCTCGTCCCTGTGTGGTAGGAACTGTTGATGACCCCAGCAGCAAGATGAAGTCAAGAATACGAAAAGTGCTCTTCACTCTGCGTTCATGGAAAAACAACTTTAACTTTAGAGAAGGAAACATTTTGCAGGTATTTAGCTGAGTATTACCTTTCTGCTCTGATGATGCTATTGGTCAGAAACACTGTATGTTAAGAAAACTTTGGTAAATATATCTGAGAACTATTTTTTGAATATATTTTCTTTCAGATTGAGCTGGCTAACAACGATAATAAGAGTCTATTTATCTCCATATTTTAAAGGTGGCCTCTGCTGCCACAGAGACTGATGTGTGGGTTTTATCTGCTGCAGCCAGTTTCTGGGGTTCGGCTCGTTCACCTTACAAGCTTCATTTTATCTCTATTACAAGAAACACTTCTGCTTGATTTTCCTGTTCATATAAACAGCATACTACAAAAGCGATATTAGAAACACATTGTGTAGCTCTATATGTTGGTTTTTATTGGTTTGTTGCCACTTTTTACACCACCATTGAAAAGCATCAAACAGCTAACACTGCTTTTCTACAATTACTGAAATCATAAAAACAATTCATGAAATATTGAGTGTAAAAAATAAACGATGAACAACGAGAGGAGTTTGTTGAGCAAAATGTTTAAATACAGTAACGTCAAACTGACTGATAGACAGAGGCTCCACTGGTTTCACTCGTTCAAGTCTGTGGAGGTGAAAAGCCAAAAAGTGGAATCTGTTTTTACTGTGACTCTTGAACCGCAGTCAGATCAGATCAGATCTCTGACAGACATGGTTTAGTTTCTGCTGTATTTACAGTAAGTCTTAGTTTTAATTCTGTCAAACTAACAAGACAATGTGCATGTCTCACTGTAAAAAAAATAAATAAAAGAACAAATAAAAAAAACAAATAAGATCATTTCAGGGTGAAAGCCTGAAAGAAAATCAAGAAGTGAATCACAGCAACGCATTTATAAATTAAAATTTATTCCAGATTACATTGATTCATTGTTAGACTGCAATCTGGAATTTGGAAAATCTTAAAATAATTTTTTTAAGAAGTATCATTGCTTACATTTTAAAACATGCATAACTATTCTATTCTGTCCTATTCTATTCTATTCTATTCTATTCTATTCTATTCTATTCTATTCTATTCTATTCTATTCTATTCTATTGAGTGTCGTGTGTGACCCACTGACACTAACGTTGGATCTAACGCTATCCTGACATTCTGCTGCCCTCAACTGTTCATTTCACATTTATGGTTTTTATTCAGCTTCTTCCTTTTAGATGATGGTGAATTTAATTTTTTTTTTTTTTCTTTACAGATTTCATTACCTTTCTGTTACTGGAATCTAACCAGCGTACCAAACATTTTACTGCAGTGCGCTGATACCAAATGGCAACAGTTTAGTTTCTGAAGTGAACGACATCAAGACAGTCAAACAGAAGCCGGGCAGTTAAACTCCATCAGCTAAAGTGTTAAGAAAGTTATATTTACACCTTTATTCTATATTTAACTCCAGTGTCTTAACGTGCCGGTCCCAAGCCCGGATAAATACAGAGGGTTGTGTCAGGAATGGCATCCGGCGTAAAACTTTTGCCAAATCAAACATGCGAATCAATGATTAACTAATTGTAAATCAATGAATTAACTCCTGGCTGCACGGTGGCGCAGTGGTTAGCGCTGCTGCCTCACAACACGGCGGATGCGCTTCAGGTTGATTGGCCGGTCCCAAATTGACCATAGGAGTGTGTGTGTGTGTGTGTGAATGGTTGTTTGTTTGTTTCTATGTGGCTATGCGGTACACTGGCGTCGTGCCCGGAGTGTCCCCCGCCTCACGCCCTGAGACTGCCAGGATAGGCACTGGCTACCCCGCGACCTGCGTTAGCGGATTAAGCGGGTTGGAAAATGAATGAATGAATTAACTCCTCCCATTCATTACAAACACACATTAAGATCATGTCTGAAATAAAAAGACCAGAGATTCATTTGAAGGTCAGGTTGGGGCTTTATTGATCACAAATACAGACTTTAGGAATTTTTCAAAAACAATACACACACACACGCACGCACGCACGCACGCACACACACACACACACATAAAGTAAAGACAGAAATGTGTTCCAAATCATTTGCAGTGGTAAAATAGTCTGCAGGGCAACACCAATATAAAAATAATCACAGTCAACCAATATTAGATTATTTACTGAAGTATTAACAAGTACTTACCTGATATTTGTGCTGATTCAGCAAAATGAATTTTGTCAGTGTGACGGCGACAAGACCTACAGTCAGTCTTTCCGCCGCTGCTCTGTCCGACTTCCTGTTCTCGGTGGGCGTGTCTCCGGAGTGATAAATGCACAGCTACAGCTGGTTGAAGGGGACCAAATCCATTGAACAGTTGATTTGGTTCCATTTTACCAGCTCTAGCAAAGCATTTTAGAGGCCGGTCGGGTCCTCCGGGTGCAGGAGCGGCGGTGAAGGAGGTGACGATGTCCAGTCCGTGACCTGAAAGAGAGACAAACAAGGAAGGAAGGGAACGATGAGGAAAGAGGCTGCATGGAAAAGGAACGAACACACACACACACACACACACACACACACATAGAGGAGAAAAGAATAGGAGGGAACGATGAACAGACGAGAACAACAGGAACGGGACCTGAGAGAGAGGATGACTGGAGAAAACAATGAATTCATCACTGAGCTGCCGATAGCGCTAATGAAGCCCGCGGATAGGGCAGCAGCAGAATTAACTCCCATTGACCTCTCCTTCTCTCACCCGTTCCCACCCCCACCCCCCCATGTTGTTCCTGGTTCTGCTTGGTTTTGGGCTGCTCTATCCGCTGGTCCAGCTTGTTGAGCCCTGCTAGCTGTTTTAGCGCGGCGCCGCGGTCGTGATGATTTCAGCAGTTTGTTGTTAACTGCGTGCTTTTCTTGTCCTTGGAGCAAGTCGCTCATTTCCTGGTTCAATTAGCCCGGCTAATCATTTGATCATTAGGAAATAAACACTTGAAGTCTGGGCCCTGTAATTCATGCAACTGATATTTTCCGCCTGGATATTCTCTCCACAACCGACTGATGTTTTATAACGACTTCATTTAGCAGATTCAAACACTATGATCGGTATTTACACAAATACTTTACCTTCTATATTCTATAATCCGTAGCCCAAGCTAACTTCAGCGTTTATGGAGCCAATAATATGCTTGTTTATGATGACCTCATAACATCGTCATGGTCTGGATGACCTGTGTGGAGAAGAACCTGGAGATCCCCGACCTTTTCACGACCCTGGTGGACTTTTCTCGACTCTGTTCGACTTTTCTCGACTCTGGTTTACTTTTCACGACTCTGTTCGACTTTTCACGACTCTGGTGGACTTTTCTCTACTCTGGTGGACTGTTCACGACTCTGTTGGACTTTTCTCGACTCTGGTGGACTTTTCACGACTCTGGTGGACTTTTCACGACTCTGGTGGACTTTTCACGACTCTGGTGGACTTTTCACGACTCTGGTGGACTTTTCACGACTCTGGTGGACTTTTCACAACTCTGTTGGACTTTTCTCGACTCTGGTTGACTTTTCGCGACTCTGGTCGACTTTTCACGACTCTGCTCAACTTTTCACGACTGTAGTTTAGCATGTTTAGCCTGAACTCAAATCAGACACAGGAAGCTGCTGGAGTTCCTGAGCAACATGCTGGTTTGTTCGCTCAACCAGAACCTGAGATTTCTCAAATTCAGTGTCAAATGTGTTAACTTAACTCTATGTGCATGACAACAGCAAAAGAGCAACGCTGACGCTCTCTTTCTTTGTTGAGGAAGATGATGGCGGTAGCTGCTGTCTGTCCATCATTAAAGCGCTTCTTTATATTTATATGTATTTATATATTATAAATGTACGGTGAGATTTTAGAACCACAACATCACATCATTGGTCTTATAGTTCTGCTGGGTTCAAAGAGGATTGTGTGTCTGAGAAAATACAAGGCTTCATCATCACAATACAAAAAGGTAATCATCATCACTCTTCATCAGTTTAGACTGATCAAACATGAACTCTGCAAACCACAAACGTCTTCCACAACATTACCCCCGACCAGAAGTTTATTCTAACGTCTCCATCCAGCAGGAAACTCCAGGATATCATTTGTTGTTTTCTAAGGAGGTAACTGCTGTTAGCCTGTGGACCGACTGCTAGTCGTTTCACACCGAACGGTTTCAGTAAATCCTGATTCCATCGCATCACCATACTGTGACATACTGGGAAAGAGAGAGACACACATTCTACTGTCCGTCCTGTCCGCATGTCCACCCGTCTCTGGAGAACAAACACATCAGTTTCACCGAGAGAAAAAAAAGAAACGCTTCAGTGGTAGAAACGAAGACACTTTCTTTCCCTCTCCCTCCACCTCTCTTTGTCTCCCTCTCTCTGTTTAATAAAGTTGTCACCCAAAAGACCAAATTGATGAGGATGCATCCTCAGCTGTGGACAGAGAAGAACAATGGGGAAAAGAATGGAGGTCTGGAAGAGTGGAGAGGAAGTGGGAGCAGCTCACAGAGGAGGGAACTGGCCTGAATTCTCTCGCTGCAACGTGCAGCACTGCAGTGTGTGTGTGTGTGTGTGTGTGTGTGTGTGTGTGTGTGTGTGTGTGTGTGTGTGTGTGTGTGTGTGTGTGTGTGTGTGTGTGTGTGTGTGTGCATGTGTGTGTGTGTGTGCATGTGTGTGTGTGTGTGCATGTGTGTGTGTATGCGTCCCATGACTTTATGTACATGTACTGCAAAATGTTCTGTACTTAACAAGATTTCAACTCTTATATGAGGAAACATGAGATTAATAAATAATAATCCAGCTTGAGGATTAAATTATTTGACTTATTTCTAGTATGGACAACTTAGGTTAAGACTTCTTTAAGTAAAATTATGTTTCTCACTCAAATACTAGTTCACTAGTGCTCGTCTTTTTCCGTGTTTCTCCCCAAACATCCGTCTGCATTCAAGCGCAAACGCCAACTTCACACGAAATCCTCTCCATCCAGGATTTATTTTAGTAGCTCAGGGAGAATCCCTTTGTTGTTCTGTTTGCCTTTCATTAAGGCAAACTGAGGCCCACACAGTGATCAGATGGGGGCTTCCCCCCCACCCCCCCACAATGCACCTCTGCTCAGATTCGGCATCAAATGGAATAATGATGGAGTTTGTCCGCCGAACGCTTCACTGATGAGGACGCTGCAGCGCAAAACTACATTCACGTGTGTGTGTGTGTGTGTGTGTGCGTGTGTGTGTGTGTGTGTGTGTGTGTGTGTGTGTGTGTGCGTGTGTGCCTGCATGACTGCGACTGTAGGTGCCCTCTATCAGGCGAGCTGCATGCTTGGAGATAGGCTGGCAACTCGTCTATTCTGGGAGCGTTTGCTGCATTCCTTCCCTTATATTGGAGACAAAGTGGAGGGGGGGGGGGTGAGCGTTGGGGACAGCTGGACGCCAGCAGAGTGGGAGGGGGCGCTAAAGACAGTCAGGGAGACATAGCAGGAAGGTCAGGGGGGAGGCGTCCACCGGAGACTTCCATGCGTTACCCGGCAGCTGCCAGCCCGACGGGAGAAGCCACTCCGTCAGTCTGGTTCACGGTGATATTTTCATTTGAGTGGGGGGGGGGTGTTGTCCTGACACTGACACCGCCCTGATGCAGGCCCCCATTCCTCCCCATGTCACTCCCATTACTCACTCTGCCTCTTCACCTGCTGACCGTGTCACATGCTCCACGTCTGCCTCTCTCTCTCCTTATCAGGACAAGTGTCTCTCTGGTCGGGGGCTGAGCCCCCCACCCCCTGTAACACCGCAACATCTGACATCTACATCACACAACAGCAAAACCAACGTCAAGACATAACTGTGTTCCTTAAATGCTTTAATATAATCAGTGAATAACCTTTGTTGTCTTATTTGGGTCAACAAATAATTCAAATTTAAAGTATGAGAATATTAGGAGTTTAAACGCTGATCAGGACTGTGTGCGTCAACATATAGAACATTTACAATTCTGCATGTGTCATTTTGCCATGTATGGATTTTTTTTTTTTTTTTTAGTTATTGACTGAGACTAATTTATGAGCAAAAACATCTAAGTTCTAGAAGCGCATTCGCAAGGATTTATTTTAAGCAAAATCTGTTCTTTTTACTTCCTTAAGCATTCAGTATTGTAATAAATCAATCGATCAATCAAATTTAAGGCGATGATAATTAAATAAACAAAAAATACAATTAAATAAGCAATCTTTAATACATCTTGATTTCTTATTTAAATGTATCCTAAATTGTTTCGTTGCCTCCGGGTTCTCCCTCCCACCTCCAAAAACACACACCTCAGGGTCTTTCTGAATTGCCTGTAGGTGTGAATGTGAGCGCGCGTGGTTGTTTGTCCTCCATGTGACTCCGCAGAGCACTGGCGTCATGCTCGGAGTGTACCCCGCCTGCTCACTCACTAGTATATATACTGTGAGTATATATATATATATATCGACAACCAGCCAGTTGACTGTCGTTGTGCTGCCTGCTGTCAGGAAACCGTCACCCTGTAACAGACCACCATTAAAACCTCCTTCAAACCGCTCTAATCTTCTGTAAGCATTTAAATGAAGCCGATTCAGACAAACCGTTCTAATGGACCCCCCCCCCCCCCCCCCCGCCGATGGAGACTCTTTCTAGTTGGTAATTAGCTTAATGCAAGGCGGGTTAGTAATGAAAGCAGCTGACCTGTGATCAGGCTGTAAACTTTATCTCCTGTGACTGACTTTATATATTCCTGCTTTTACCCAATTACCTGGTGACTAAAGATGGGGGGGGGTTGTATTCAATCACCCCGACCACACTGAGACTGGATCTATGGGATTATGATTGGGATTGCTGAAGTGGCATGAAATAAAAGTCCATTAGAGAGCCCAGGTCTGTCCTGGGGTTAGCGGTCCTAGCGCTGCTGCAGTCCACTGCAGACACCAGCTGACCGCCTTCCACCACCAACCCCTCCTTCCCCTGCATTCGGACGTGAGCAAAACCCAGCGGCTGAGTCAGCACTATTCCCACACCTGATTGGCTGATGAAAGAAAGAGACAAGACTGTAACAGGACTCTTCATCCTGTACGGACGGAGCCACTTCCATGCTTCCTTACACTGCCTGAAGATAAAACACGTCCGTCGGATAAAAGCACTTCCTGACCTTGTCCCCGCTGCTCGGCTCAGGTGTCGTCCTGCGGCTGCCGGGAGTCAACTTTTACTTTGTCAACCCTCCTAGGGGTACGTTGACCTGGAAGACGTGATCTTTAAAGCTTTGCCCACACCGTAGCTCACAGACTGTCACAGCTTTGACATCATCTCCACAGATACGATCAACCTGGGGCTCCCGCTTGACCTTGTGTACCACCTTTGATCCACGTCTATTTTCACGATGGGTTAAAACGCCACCAACACTTCTGTCTATGTCTTAAATATACCTTAATGCAGTCTTTAATGACGCTGGCATTAAGTGTGAACGCTCTTTATATTTCGTGATTACTGCAGTTAATCTTCAGCAACTTTTGATTTTACCTCAGGATGATTTAATCCTTAAAGCGGTTTTATTTCTTAACCTTTGAATCTTAAGCAGCAACACCCTTAAGACGATCAATACCTATTTAGATGATAGATCAGATTAATCTTCTATCCTGCACCCTCTACCCACTCGGCCTTTTTTTTTGTAGACTGAACAACATGAAAACATAGTTTTACAGTTTTTTTTAAGCTCTTTAGTTTACTTAAGTTTTCACTCTTCATCGCAGACGTAAGGTGATGATGATGATGATGTGTTCTTAAGGAACCGTTTTGTCTAGAGTTTCAGCAAAGATGGATCCCCAGAGCACTAATCATCCAGACTTTATGTGACTTTATGTATTGGATATTGCTGAGATGTAGCTTCAAAAAAAATTAAATGGAAGAGGAGAAGCTGATTGGACGGCCAATATCAGTAATTATCTGCTCATAAACCAACGTAAGGATATAAAAAGTGCCAGCTGTTAAATGAGGGACTGTCCTAAACTTCTTGGCAAAGAGCGATAATGGAGAGAGCTCAGATAGAAAGAAATGATGGGAAAAGCTTCAACTTCTCCAGCGAAAGGAGATTAAGGGAATGAAGGGCACGGCAGAAGTTAAAGGAAACAATTTAACGTGCGGATTTTTAAAACGGCTCTCTTTTAAAAATGGCTTTCAGGCTGGGGGAGTGGAGAAGACGTCATCCCGTTTTGTCAGAGGATGATGTCATGATCTATAAGCAGCGGCTGCCAAACCGCAATAGAGCGGCCTCCTGTCTTTACCTTCCTTTATCCCTCTCTTTATTTATGCAGGCTGATTCTTACTCTGAACACGCTCCGAGCCCCACCTTCCTCCACCTCTTCTTTTAACTAACCAGTGCCACCAATTGGCTATTTTAGCCATGCATTCATTACCGGCCAAAGCAGGGCAAAAGAGGCTACTTGATATACATTCTGCCAGAGAACAAAAAAATCCAGTGAGGTTTAAGTGCGAAAAGGAACTGAGTAGAGGTAGCCTGAGGTGCTTTTAGTCGTAAGAGTGAAAGATTTTATTACAACTCTTCTAATTTGACAATGAAAATGTAAAGAAACCCAAATTAGTTGGGGTCATGTGGATTCAAGTTTGTGGCAAGTCACTGTAAATTTAACTGCGTAAGTATAGTGGATAAAAAAATCAATCGGTTTTTATTTGTGAAGCGCTTGATCACATCAACAGACATTTCAAAGCGCTTTAACAAGCAGAGAATCGACACGCCTCTGTTAAAATGGCAGTTTTTTTGTCTACAAATTAGACAAAGACAATATTTTTGAGAAAATTTTCCAGCTATATTATAACCTATAACCTGTACAGCTCAGAGGTGGGTTGTAACTGCATGGGTGTGGACGCCCCGAGACTAAAACACTGTTGATGCTTCCCTGGTTTCACCACAGGATCCTTCGTGGTTAGGAGTCTATCAGCATGGGGCATCTTGTCGGTAATATTTTCCCACCCTTTTCAGTTTGTTTTTCAGTCAAACTGTACAGATTATATGTCACATTAAAAGCTTGAAAAACATCTCGAATTATTCATGTTGGTCTCTTTTCATTATGTCATGAAAAATAGATTTTAAATAGCGGTATGTCGACTTTTTATATCCTTTCTATTTCCCTTGTGTGTAACTTTATATTCCATTGGATTACATTTTAGTATTGGACTTTCTGCACCACATTAATTTTTTTTAAATCTGCAGTGACCGCTTTCCAGTGCAGATTAAAGGCTCTATGTTACACTTTACTCAAAGTGTAGAAAGTGTCATTGCTAGTCCCATACATACAGCTTTAATTTCTCCACATTGTCTTTGCTTGGGACCAACTGGGTGTTCATTGGATATACTGTATATGGAGGTGTGGTCAGGTGTGATGCTTCCACGATGACAGTGTTTTTATATACTGTTTAGGTAATAACATACAGGCTAGTTTACTAGCTTTACTATCGGAGGCATTGCAGGTTTTGGCTCTGGCATCATTTAATTTGGCATATTTATGTGCATTCATCCTACACCCTAGATTATTGTGGGCACCACTCCCACAGCTATGTGGTTCCATGTGGTTCTGATGAGGTCAGCCTGTAAGGTTACTAAACGTGAACTAAAAATATGTCTTGAAAAGAACAGCTGTGTCAGTCCTGTGTGCCCATGAGATGAGCGTGCAAGGAAGAGTCATCAATAATAGATAAGTTAATCAATCATCACGCAAGCCTGATATATTGTATCTTTCCAGCTCTCTGAAGCGATCAGACTTCAGACTCAGACTTCCGTAAAAACTAAAAAACACTGAAACATTTCTGCTGCTTTTTAGACCTACAATGAAATTTGAAGGTGATATGCTGATGTCGCCGGATCTGACAGGGAAAAGTGTTTTAAGTCGGCCGTGTGGAGTTCTACCAAAGGAGACCATAATTACTACAATAGCCTGAGGCCAACACACAACCCACTCACGCTGTTCACTAAACCTGTAGTTTCTTCAGCCGCCCGCTGCTGATGCAGCACTACTGCCGCTGTGTAAAGCCCACTGTTACAGATGGTAATCCGGCTATCATATACTGTAATAGTCTCTGTGCAACAAAATGGAAGCAATTATCTCCAAGCACACAACGATCGGTGGTACAGATCACAACGCATAACTCTTTATGGGTGTGGGAGATTTACTTTCACCAACTCTCCCTCTCTTTCTCTTTCTACCGCTTTCTCTCTCTCTCCACATAATTTATGATCTTTATGATCCCCCTCTTTCTCTTTTTTCTTTAGCTTTCCGTCCTTTAGCTCGTGTCCTCGGAAACAGAAGTTGTGAGCAGCGAGAGCGATGACAGGAGAATGCTAACTAGCTTTGTCCTGACGCTGCACTCTCACACCTCTTAAGACATACATTATATGTCTTACAGATGGTGGTGTGTGTGTCTGTGTGTGTGTGTGTGTGTGTGTGTGTGTGTCTGTGTGTGTGTGTGTGTGTGTGTGTGTGTGTGTGTGTGTGTGTGTGTGTGTGTGTGTGTGTGTGTGTGTGCCTGACTTGATGTTCTGCCCTTTGACTGACAAACTCCCCGACCGACTGACTGGCTGATGTTAGCAGCTGACAGGCCACGACCGACACACTCGGCTCCACTCATCTTCCTCCTCCATCTTCCTCCATCGCCGCCCCACAGACTGTCTCGCTGACTGTCTCGCTGACTGTCTCGCTGACTGTCTCGCTGACTGTCTCGCTGACTGTCTCGCTGACTCTTTGACACTCGCCACTCCTGCATGCTGCTCCCAATTACACTCGTCCTCAGCTTGACTGAAGGGAGATGGATGAGGAGGGACCGTTAACGTAAGGCCGTCTATGAACGCCGGGACAGCGGTGGTCACACGCTAACTGAATACACACACACACACACACACACACATAGGCAAGGACTTTAACTACACACACACACACACAGTATTCCTCTATGCACTTTCCCACTGTGTAGAGCCAAGAAAGAAAAAAAAGGAAAACAAACTTGAAATTATTTCATTGGATGAGTAACGGTTGAAAACGGGTGCCTGTTTTTTTGTTTTATTTTTTTATCTTTGTAAAGACCTGAAAAAATAATTTTCAAGAAAATTTTTTAAAGTTGAGAAAAATTATGCCGTAAAAAAATGATATGAAATTTAACAGATCTTCCGCTCGACATTCTCTTTCTGTCATCATAATTCCACACGTTAAAACAGGATTTAAAAAAGTGAGTCAAGATGTTAAATTTGTCTAAAAATGTGAATTTGACAAAAATGTAATTAACACCCATAATTTTTTTACATGACAACATGAGAGGAAAGTGTGCTTCTGGTACTGATGCTGATTTGAGGTTTTCAGACGTGCGCTTATATATCATGGAAGCGACCATTCAGTTCCAGTGGCGCTTGAGGCCTCTTCATCCTCTCCCCAATGACATGTTCAGCCCCAGTTACACACAATCAGGCTTTATTGAGCGACGATACCTTCAGTCAGCTCATCTTCACTTCTGATTGGTCATACAAACACAACCAGGAAATAGAAAAATTAGCTTATGCAAGCGCGACTATTCCGGGTATCACTGGACCTGCATGAAGCACATGAGGACATATTAGCTTAGCATGGATTATCATGGAACACGGAACGCGCATCAGCCGCGATCACCGTGTCACATGTTCCCTGGAAAAACTGGAATTTTTAAGAATTTCATTACAAATTTTGAACAAATGTGGAAGAATTCAAAACAAAAAGAATATTTTGATATTATTTTGTTATGAT
The DNA here is from genome assembly GCF_040054535.1 of Antennarius striatus. Lineage (NCBI taxonomy): Eukaryota > Metazoa > Chordata > Actinopteri > Lophiiformes > Antennariidae > Antennarius > Antennarius striatus. The sequence continues at coordinate 4,759,197 of NC_090777.1, read as the reverse complement.
ATACTTTACTTTAAAATATTAAAAAGAGGTTTTAAATATTAAATTTTAAAAAATATATACTTTTAGCATTATTTTTTTTATAGTTCAAAGGTTTGACGACTAATAATTGAATTGTTTGTTAAAATTCCCGGCTCTGTCTGAACGATTGAAGCTTAGAGGAGCTCTGGACTCTAAAACGCTCCTTTAGACAGGAAGCGTCGTATTGAACACTTCAGCATTAACATGGAGGCTTTTGTAGACATTAATATTTTTTTTTTCCTGACTTGATGTAAAAATCAATATCTGTGGAAATATTTGGCATTTGAAACCAACATTTTCAGCTGTCCTCCTTCCTGAAACTAATCTCTCTCTCTCTCTTCTACTGAGCAGTAATGGGAAAAACAACATGCTCCGGAATGAATTACATCCCAGTTCTAACTTCTCAGATATACTGCTGCAGCTCTACATTTTCACGACACGCCTCATGAGGCTATATACTTTTGAAATACGGCAGAAGATGGATGCATACGCTCCCACCCTGGGGGGGCCAAATGAAAGCCAGTGGGGCCGACAGCGACTGTAAAACCCAAACGCGTTTTGAACTAATTAAAAAGTGTTTATTGTGGGGCGAGAGGTAGGGAACAGTGTGTGTTGTCATCGCAAGAAACAATTAAAGCGGGAAATACCCATTCCTCATTTTTTGGTCAACTGACAATTACTGTGTCGTAAAATTATCAATTCTAGACGAGTGTAATTAGAATAATTAGAATATTTGGATGGCTGTACAGCCCAGCAGTAATTATGAGGGTGTCAATGTGAGGGCAGCCATCGTGTGTGTAATCTCCAGCGAGCTGGGGGGGTGGGCTATGGGTGTGGGGCTGGACCCCACCCCCACAATACCCCCGTTCCTTTAATCACTTCTCAGTTTGAGTACATCACAGAGATCCAGTGGGTTCATCTCCAGATGGGTTGTATGTGTGTGTGTGTGTGTGTGTGTGTGTGTGTGTGTGTGTGTGTGTGTGTGTGTGTGTGTGTGTGTGTGTGTGTGTGTGTGTGTGTGTGTGTTGGTTGGACCCGACCGGTTCAGCGTCAGCATCAGAACGCGTGATCCGTCTCTGTTTAGCATCAACCATAAACGATATGGATGGAGCGCCATGGCAACGCCCAATCACCTGTCCTCTCGTCACATGGGGACGATGGGCAGGAAGTGAACAAGGCCCATGGAACACACATGTGCACACACATCTGCACACGCACGTACGCACACACACACACACACACACACACACACACACACAAATTAAAGATATTCTGTCCTCAATAATCTTTTTCCGAGTTATTTCTCAGGAATAATCTCTTTTATTGAATCGTCCCTTTTTCTTCTCACACAGAACAGAAGAGTTTGATCCGAGAAGCAATCCGATCACCTTTAATGATTAACTTATTATAAATACTATTATATATATATATATATATATATATATATATATATCCTCCTTCATTTCTGCTCCTACGACTCGCGCTTTCATTTCATTGTACTAGATTCATTTCTTTTTCTTTTTAGAACACCTTTTATTGTTTTTGTAGCACGACTGAATTTATCTGCAGCAGAAATAGGCTCAACTACATCTGATGTTTTATAATATAGTGTTTCAGTTTTTCAAGACAATAACGCTTTAATGCTTCCAACCTCTCACTTCCGCGGGGTTCATTTAAGTGTGGTTTGTTCTGTTTCATCATCTTCAGACAGAAGAACCACCGATAAAAAACTCTTAAATAAAGATTTTAAAGATCCTTTCACTTCTATAACAAATCAACTTATTTTTAATGAGTTTTATTAAATGGATGTTTGGCTCGAGCAGCTTGATGACCAGATGATTTCTAATTGTTCCTAAACTCCCTCCATGTATTGCTTATATTTTGATGATTTCTGCAGCGAGGCGAGCGGCTCGGGCTTTTTGCAGTGTGTTAGAGTCGAATTCAGCAGATGTTTGTTTAATTGATCGGAACAAATGACCCTTGCATTGATCCCGGCGCCGTGGGGGGGGGGGGGGCGTGATCGGCTTTTAGGGTGAAGCTCGGTCCCATTCCACCAGATTCTGTAACCTAATTGCTAAATGATGAATTGTGATTTGTTTTCTGATTAAGCTGTGTTGTTGTAATTGATTTTCAGTTTCCCTTTGAACTGATGAACTTATATTAAATACAAGGCCGATTAGCTGATTAACTATTAAGGCTCATGATTATCTTAAAGCATCTGCTACCAGGGGAACATTTACTTCACTTTATTCTTTCACTCTCTTTGTATTTATATGCATAGATGTACAGTATATGCATGAGCACATACGTTTCATTTATTTATCTTGCATTGCGACCGTCACACGAGTCTATCTGTCTCTTTTATGTGTGTGTTTATTGATGAAAGACTTCAGACGAACATTTCTCTTCAGAGACGTGAACACAAAGGAGATATAATGGAACGTGTCTGAACGAGTGCTTCTACCCGGACGAAGACGACACATACATTATCACTGCGCTCCATCCGCTTCAGCTTCCATTTCTTTTTAGGCCCATTATGCTGTGAGGATCGCTGGCGATGAGCGCTCCCTCCCAACATGATTAAAAGAGACCAAGAAAATCACACAATCAACTCTGACACTTAATAGAAAACTCCCGACTTTACTCTCAACCCACCTTCCCGCTAACACCTTGTGCTGATTATGTGCATCACACACACACACACACACACACATACAAAGGCTGTCTACTAACACAGAAAAATCAGCTCATAGCTGTCGGCCGGCAGAGAATCCAGTAACGACTGTCATTACCTCTATAATTTACATAATTGTGGTTTCAGATAATAATTTTATATATCTGAAACCAAAGATATACTGTATATATATATATATATATATATATATATATATATATATATATATATATATATATATATATATATATATATATATATATATGTTTATGAACCCTCCCCATACTGATATTAAACCACCTTCTATCTGTATTACTTTTTCCCACTCTCTTATCGAATGTTTAAAGCACTAGTGTCTCACGAAAGTCCGAGACTGATGGCACTTCCGGATGCCGTCAGCCAATAGAATGTGCGTACGGTATCATGTGACAGCTTACTAAAAAAAACCCGCGAAAACTGGAGCTAACTCGGCTAGCAGACCGAACCAGGAGGCAGGGGAAGGCCTATAGAGCAGTGGTCCCCAACCTTTTTTGCCCCACGGACCGGTAGCAGTCCGTGGCCAGGGGGTTGGAGACCACTGCTATAGATCACAAGTGTCTTACTCAAGGCTCATGGGCCAGATGTGGCCCGCCACATCATTTTGGATAGTTTGATCCTTGATTGATGGAGTTCTGTGGGATTAATAACCTGACAAATTTAAATAATTTATATTATGACAGAGAAACAAGCAAACATATTTTTTTCATGTGCAGCTGTAATGTTTGTAACTTTACTAAGTAATAAATCCAGAGTTACTTAACATTATGTTGTAGTTACATTTATGTTACATTACACTGTTACATTCAGCTACATTTATAAGTTACATCTGGCCCCCTTTGAGGAGATGCTGATGTCACCCTCAGTGAAAATGAGTTTGACCCCCCTGCTTTAGAGGAAATAGACTGACCACCACGAACCCAACGTTCCAGAACATGTGACATGAGCAACAGCCAATCAGATGGGGGAGACAGAAAGAGACAAGCGTCCCGTCATTTTCACTCAATGATGAATCGTCATTTGGGGAGGAGGAGCAGAAACGACAGGTCACAGCTCAGTGTGTGTGTGTGTGTGTGTGTGTGAGTGTGTGTGCGTGTGTGTGTGTGTGTGCGCGTGTGCGTGTGCGTGTGTGTGTGTTTAAAGCTCCTGGTTATTATCTACAGCTAACTTTAAAATCTGATCTGAAACAAAACTAATACGCCTACATTGAAATCGATGTTTTGTCAGAGTTGCTCATAATTTAAAGAGATAAGTCAAAACAAATAAAGTGCTTCAACTGTTAAAGTTTGCTGACGCTGTCGCGGGGGTGGGGGGGTAACATGGGGGGGCAGTTCTCTAGATGTTGGAGCGCTGGCGGTTCTAGTATTAAATTCCACATGCAGATTTATTTTGGTCATTCCAGTCGACGTTCCACATGACTGATCTGTATATAACAAGCGCTAATCCGCCTCTCGGCCCCTGGATTACCA